>NC_141159.1:107282542-107890399 GCF_053477565.2 Lygodium microphyllum | reverse complement strand
TATGGATGGTCCAAAATACTAGAAATTTGGACAAAACTAGCATAATTTTTATATTATTTATTATAAATATCCTAAAAAGATATGGAAACTTCTAGAACAAGGTGTCATGTAAAAAAAGGAAGTGGCTTTTTCAGCCCTAGTTTTAGAGATTTAATGCAAAAAGAAGGATTGGCAAAATCTCACGCATTCGCAATCATAGTTTATAGGCAGCAAACATCACTCCGAATGGGGAGAAGGAGTGATTTGGAAGATATTTGAGTAGGTGTCCTGAGGTTGTACCCCCCTTTCGAAGCCAATGGAACCATCACATTTCCGATTTGAGCATCAAATTGCATCTTGGAAGCTTCAGATTGTTGATTTTGCCAAGATCCCCTCCATAAAGAGCTTTTCTTCTTAACCACAACCATTCTTCTCTAATTTAGCTATAAATAAGAGCCATGGGGAGTAGTTGAGGGTGTCCGAGCAAGAGGGGAGAGGCCCTTCTCAAGAGTATAGAGCAAGAGGGAGGTAGAAGGATACCCATGTCCCCCCCCCCCCCCCCCCCGGAGAGACTGCGAGAGGGAGCTAGAGAGGGGGAGAATTAGAAAGAGAGAGAGAGGGAAGATCTCGGGAGGCTATGAGAGAGGAAATTAGAGAGAAGGTTAGAGAGGAAACGAATTGACTCAACCTCCCCTTGTCTCCATCTTCAACTCAGCAAGCTGCTCTCACGCTCTCCCATCCCAAATTCATTCCTCATTCTTTATCTCTTGAACCCGCTCACGAACGATGGCTCCAAAGCAACGAGGCGAAAAGACCATGAAATCCATTGCAATCGGTCAATGAACGGGTATTGCCAGAGATACGAGAATGCTCGAGGTTGCCGAAATAACCACTACCAATGGAATATCGGGTGTGGTGGTGAACAAAAGCACAAGCAAAGACAAAATTCCCAATGACGTCGTGCCAAACTAGGTTGTTCACAACTAAAAAATAGGCTATTATTTTCATATCGGCGTATAAAATAATAAGGTTTTTTCCAAAATTAAGTACATAAAATGCTAGCTTTTGCATTACACTTACACGAGATGTCAGTTTTATCTAGAGAGCGTATTAATACATGCACAAATGGTTGATTGCTACCTATGATTTGTCGATAGATTAATCAAGATTATAATTAGTAGAATCATTATAAAAATAGTTGCAAGAGCTTATTGCAAAAAATGAGTAAAGGAAATTATGAGCACTCGAGATTAGTAAAATAACTTGATATATTAATTGCCAAATGTGACAATAGTTAGGAGTTGATTGATGCTTAAAAAGTGAAAGTCTATTGAAAGAATCTTGTAAATCAGTTCATTAAATTATCATCACAATATTTTTCTAGGTACCACAACTAAAGGAAATTCACTTATGTTGGGTAAGTTAGTCCTAAACGGCAAATTCGTGTCTTGCTTAAGAATGTTGAAAGATTTGTACTCAACACTTCTTTATGGGAAGACGAATCCTCGTTAGAATGTAAGGTTACCTTGGGTTAAGGGTCTACCTTGGCTATGTGAAGCTGTGAACTACACGATGGTATGATTGTCATTATTTGAAAGGATTGTTTGTGTTTGCTAGAATCTAGATCTCTAATAAAAACATTGACAAATAGGATAAAAGGAAAGATCACCCTAGGTTACCCCCAAGCTAGCTGCTGCAAGACCCTACTTCAAGGGGGTCATGATTATTGCTTCGAGAGGCTTAGACAGGCTCTGTAGCAGAAAGGTCTGTCCATAGGGATAGTCTCGAGCAATAGGAAATGTGGATGCCAGGGGGGACTCTGGCCGTAAATTCCGTATTACTCCTAGAATATGAGGAGCCCCTTCGTGACCTAGGATGGGATCCTTGAAGCCTAATACTAGTTACAAGGGAGGAATTTTGGTGGACAGAATACCCTTATGGAATTCTATGTACCTTCTACAAGATCGAAAAGATGGAAATTGTAATAAACTTCCAATATAATAAAGAAAATTGTTTTGTATTAAAGGGTTGTTTGAATTGTATGCATGTCCATGGATTAAATTACGTGAAAGAATCTGTGATTTAACGGACTAATTAAGAAAACAGGTTGTATATGTTTCAATAAATATGCTATAGGTAATTAAAAAACTAAAGATGATACCATCATCAAAGGAAAGCGTGTGGGTGTGACCCCCAACGGGCCTGGTAGGGTGGTCCTGGTTAGCTGGGAGCTTTTCTAAATTGGCGATAGAAATATGAAGATGATAACTAGTTGTTAGGTAGAATTAACTAGCATTGTTTTAGGGCTATAGGAGAGAATTCAAGGCTTCATAATAGCTAGCTTGGATAAGGGGTGAGACCTCATGGTATGCATAGGTTGAGCAATGACTTAAGTTCTAGGATTGACATAGACTACGTCCCCCCTTCCAATATGATCCCGATTCCCCCTTCATACACCTCTCTTACTCAAAGAGGAACCTAGTCCTACGATAGGATATTTGCCATTTACATGTATGCATGCATGGACGTCATAAGAGGAGAATTACAAAAAAGTTATTTAGCTCCAAACAATTGATACAAAGATGGCTCTGTCTATCCGTGCACTTCCATTATGAAGCTTAGATGGAGATCTAGACAAAAGATAGGTGAAGAGCTTAAGGCTAGCTGGAACAACTCCTCTGACTAGGTGAAAGATAGATGATTGATGGTTGTGAAAGGGTTTAGCATTTATAGCCTATGAAGGGGGTCATGATAGATGACCTTCCATATGCACATGTGTCTGTTGACCTTCCATGTGCACATGTTCTTATTGACCTTCCATATGCACATGTGTCTGTTGACCTTCCATGTGCCCATGTGTCATTTGACCTTCCACTAGTTGGCTAGGGAATATTCCCTTTACTGTTGGCTAGGGCCCTTAATAACTCCCTTACCCCGCAACTCGATGCAATGTGCCTTGAGTTGCTACTAGCTTAACTACTCCGTCTAACCCAAAGATTAGACCCACAATGGTCACCTTTTTGCCATCTGGTCACATAGACCTCATCTGACATACAAGTCAGGACTCAACCAATATCTGGGCTCACATATGGATTCTCCTCATAATGGGGGCCTTACAACTTTGAGAGCCATGGATCATTGATGGCACCTTATGAGGGTGGGGCATTGAGCATATCTAATATCCCCCCTCAATGTCCACAAGTAAACTATCTCCTTGGCCCAATGCCGAGTCTCTGAACCTCAAATCAGATCCTTCGTAAGTACTTTGGTGAAGTTATCCAATTCATTCTCCTCTATTGGAGAGTAGACCAGCTACACTATCCCATCCTCGATCAAATCACGCACATAGTGATACTGGATCTCTATATGTTTTGTGCGCCCATGAAACAGTGGATTTTTGGCAATAGCAATGCAACTTTGATTGCCACATCTCAACACATTTGGTTCTTCATCTTGCACTCCCATATGCCATAGGATACTTCTCAACCATATTGCTTCACATGCAGAAAAACAAGCTGCCTTGTACTTTGCTTCGATAGAAGACAATGCCACTCTTGGCTGCTTCTTACTAATCCAAGAGAAAATTCCTAAACCCAAAGAGAAACAATAACCAAAAACAGACTTTTCGGAATCACTGTCTCCTGCCCAATCTGAGTCACAGTTCCCCACAAGAGAAGTTTCGAAACTGTATGTGATGCCATAGTCAAGAGTTTCCTTCAAGTATTTGAGCACCCACATCCCAGCTTTCCAATGACTCTCATGAGGTTTGTTTGAGAACTTGCTCAAAACACCAACAACAAAACTGATATCTTGCCTGGTGTTACACAAGTAGATTAGTAGACTGCTGATCAACCTCATGTACCTCCCAATGTCTGCTAGTGCTAATGTATCCTCAATGGATAACTTTGCATTCACCTCCATAGGTTTATGTAATATCTCTCTCTCCCCCCCCGTGACCCCCGTGATTTCCCCCCCCCCCCCCATGCAAACCCCCCCTTAGAATTTTTTTTTAAAAATTACACAAATTTTTTTATCCCTCTCTCTCTCCCCGCCAATAGCACGTCAGGGAGAGAGAGAGGGAGTGAAGCGAGAGAAGGGGGGCATGCAGCCCCCCAGATGGCAGGGAGCGCCGTCTCCTCCCCCCCATAAGCCATCTCCCCCCACCTTAAAAGGTGGCAGTGCCCCCCTCCCGATGGTCTCGACAAGCAACGAGTTCCCCCCCCCCCCATCTGGAGTACAGTGCGCCCCCTAGCCATGTTCAAGGAGAAACCACCCCCCCCCCACCGTCATCCGTGAACAACGCCCCCCTGGGCGTGAGAGTAGAAGAAGGAGACGAAGAGAGAGAGAGAGGGGAGAAGAAGAGAAGAAGAAGAGGAAGAGAAAGAGGGAGAGAAGGAGAAGAAGAGAAGAGGAAGAGGAAGAGGGAGAGGGAGAGAGAGAAGGAGAAGAAGAGAAGGAGGAGAAGAAGAGGAAGAGGGAGAGAGAGAAGGAGAAGAAGAAAAAGGAGAAGAAGAAGGAGAAGAAGAAGAAGAGGGACAGAGAAGAAGAAGAAGAAGAAGAAGAAGAAGAAGAAGAAGAAGAAGAAGAAGAGGGAGGGAGGGAGAGAGAGGAGAAGAAAAAAAAAAGAAGAGGGAGAGAGAGAAGGAGAAGAAGAAGGAGAAGAAGTAAAACAAGAGCGAGAGAGAAGACTATGAGATGGAGCAGGTGAGATAGAAGGAAAGCAAATTGGGGAGAGGGAAAAAGAAGAAGATGAGTTATGCATGTTTGAAGTCACATTGATTGGCCTTGGCAAGAGCGGTCGATTTACCTCAAGGGTTGCAAGACTAGGAACGTACAAGGATGGCACCCAAGAGATGAGTTACAAGGAGCACAAGTGCTAAAGTTGCAAACGGACCTAAAAACATATCCAATGCAAGCGAAGACATGAATACCACCAACCCTCCGACAACTATAGCTCATATCCAGGTTGTACCAAGATTTAGATTCTTCTCATGCATCTTGAATTCTTAAATAGAGGTAGAATTGCATATATTTGCCATTAAAGGGCTTAAGATGGGTTGATCTTCTACCTTAAATAGGTAGCCATGATTAATAAAGGTCAAGGTGAAATCACATAGATCATTAAAAAGATCTAGAAGATAACAGTTAAAGTTGTTCCTTGAGCAACCCTAGATCCCAAGGGGGAGAGTAAACCCTAGGGAGGCAGTACATCAAGACTGAAAATGATTTAAGTAGGGATAAGCTAAGTTCCAAAGCAACGGTGGCTTAAGGGACTTGTTGAAATCGTTTACCATTGATGTTTCTAATGAGGGTTGACCTCGTTTAAGATGGAAAAAAGGTTAGTAAGCAGAGTGGTTACTTGCTAGATTAGGAAAGGATATTTTCCTAGTTAAAGGATGTTAGGCTGGTTGTTTCAGCTTGATTGCTTCCGGAAGGATACTTAAGGATTGGTTGTGGTTTTGGATGAATATCCAAGTGATTATATTTTCATGGTGGGAACTGTAAGCATGGGAACAAAAGGGATGTTTCTCCTAGTAAATGTTATTGGGCTGGTTGCTTCAGTTGTGGATGATTTCCTAAATGGATAATTAAGGAAGGATGGCGCTAGCTACCCCTGCAAACCGCCAAACCCTAACCAAGGGGGTTATGAATCCGCGCCAGGAATGTGGACCGAACTTGCTGTGAGAGGTCTCTCCGTGGAAATTACTTGGCATAGGAGGATGCTTGGATGCCAGGGGGGCTCTGGTTGTAAATCCCAATGCCTCCGGACCCTATACGAGTGTTCTACGTGACACGAGATGGGATCTCGAGGCCTTGATACTAGTTACAAGGCAGAATCTTGGTAGGATAAACCTTCGGGTTTTTATTTTTGGGATACAGAAGGATTATTTCTACGGAGGTAGAAAGAGACACTTAATTCTCCTGTATGGGCAGGAGACAAACATTAATCTAAAGATAAGTTAAGGAAGTGTTTGATCTTGTTATCTTGTCTTCGTGTCTGTGTCCTAAATTACGTAAAGGAACCTGTGATTAACGGGTTAATTAAGGAAGCTTCTTTTATGTGTCAAACATAATGTGGTAGGTAGTTAGATAGCTAAAACAACCCCCGAGCAACAGGTCTATCCTACGATAGGGTGGTCTCGGTTAGCCGAGAGCTTTCTTCAATGGAATTTACTTGATGCGAACATTAGATAGAGAAGGACCTTAGAACTTGTAAGTTAAAAACCTGATTCATACCGTTTTAGGGGACCGGAATGGGACTATGCCCTATGGGCAAAGAGGTCAAGTGATGCATCCCTCTCATTTCCCATTCTCTTTGAACCAAGTGTGGTATGAGTCTGCTTTGGCCCAGTTGTGTTTACGCAAAGTGAAGCAGTTGTAAACCAATGCTAGAAGGCTGTTAGGAAGACCTGACTGCTAGGAACCCGGACTTCAAGTCGATCCTAGTGGGAACGGCCGGACACTTTTGCTCAGGGCAAACTCGAGAAGACCTAGATCACAAACCCTATGACATTCCTTGCGAGTCCCAGGTAGAGCTTTCTAGACCCTCTTCCCAATGGGTTGCTAAGACGTGTCCCACCATTTGAGGGGCGGGCACGTTACAATTGGTATCAGAGCAAAACTTCATGATGATACATAATTGATTAATGTTCGGTTCATAGACATACCCTAAACAGAAATAACCTGAGTGGTATGGCTTGATTGTCTGGCACCTTCTGCATCCGCGAATGCTGACATGCAAGAGAAGAAATTTCTTCTCAAGCAAACTAAGGCACCCGAGTTTGATGGCAAGGGAAGGACTGTTCAAGCCGACGCCAAGATCTAGATTGAGTCCATGGAGGACTATTTTCAAGTAGCAGGAACTGCACCTGCTAACCAAGCCATGCTCGCCAAACTTAAGCTTACAAGCGAAGCGAGACTTTGGTGGAAACAATGGTGCAGAGACCAAGTGATCTCGGAGGGGACAGTCACTTGGGATAAGCTTAAGGAAGCTGTGCGAGGGAGGTATTTGCCACCTGCCTACTACATACAAAAGATGAATGAATAGTGATGCCATACGTGCGGAGAGATAGGACACATCCGTAGGAGATGTCCCTACCATCAATGCTTCCATTATAATGAGCTAGGACACATCCAAGCAGACTACCCTGATCTAAGTCCAGAAGACATTGAGCCTCCAAGAAAACGAAGCTACACAGGTGTAGTCTATGGATATATAGACGGATCAGATGAAGATAAAGATCTAGAGCCCACTAAACCTTATTAGGAGGACTAAAATTCCTAGAAGCTTATTCGACATGTAACACAATTGAGAATAAATCCTACTCTTATACCTATGGTCAATTTAAATAATGAGTGCACTACTTGAAACATTAAGAGTAGCGCAGTGGATGCATGGTGGGTCTTAACCCACAGGTCGTAAGCCCCATTAGTGCTTGTCTTCCCCAGTTCTCTCGAGATGAGAACATCTCGATTTCTCTAAGGGGGAGAGGATGTAATCTCTCTCTCTCTCTCTCTCTCTCTCTCTCTCTCTCTCTCTCTCTCTCTCTCTCTCTCTCTCTCTCTCTCTCTCTCTCTCTCTCTCTCTCTCTCTCTCTCTCTCTCTCTCTCTCTCTCTCTCTCTCTCTCTCTCTCTCTCTCTCTCTCTCTCTCTCTCTCTCTCTCTCTCCCCCCCCGTGACTCTCGTGCTTCCCCCCATGCAAATCCCCCCTTAGAATTTTTAAACAAAAGTACACAAATTTTTTTATCCCTCTCTCTCTCCCCGCCGACAACACGTCGGGGAGAGAGAGAGAGAGAGAGAAAGAGAAGTGAGAGAAGGGGGCATGCAACCCCCCAGATGGCGGGGAGCGCTGTCTCCTCCCCCCCATAAGAAATCTCCCCCCACCTTAAAAGGCGGTAGCGCCCCCCTCCCGGTGGTCTCGACAAGCAGCGAGCTCCCCCCCTTCGTCTGGAGTACAGTGCACCCCCTAGCCGTGTTTAGGGAGAAACACCCCCCCACCCACCGTCATCCGTGAACAGCACCCCCTTGGGCGTGAGAGTAGAAGAAGGAGAGGAAGAGGAAGAGAGGGGAGAAGAAGAGAAGAAGAAGAGGAAGAGAAAGAGGGAGAGAGAAAGCTCCCACATTTTGGTTCTGTTGCCGGGACAAACGGATTCAAGCCTTGAGCCCTTGTGCGCTTTGAATTGAGCATCGAAGTGAGGGTTTTCCCCGAAGCGGTGCTTGAGGTAGATAGGTAGGAAGCAAGGGAGTTTGAAGAGGTATTTGATCTCCTTAGCAAGTAGGTTTCTGGGTTTTTGGATTTGGAAAAGCATGTTGGAGTAGTGTAGTTATTTGCTTTGTGATTTGGGTGCATTAGGTTAGGAAAAAACAAAGAAAAAGAAGAAAAATGAGCATTAGGGTTTCTGCTGTCATAACATGGCATGAGGGTTTGATTCCGTTGCCGATTTGCATTTTGGAGTTTATTGGCTATTCCAAGTGTATATAACTCTTCCCCTCCATCCATAGCTTTGATCTGGAGGTGTGTGTGATAGGCCGTGACCTGAACCGTGTGATTCAAGCGATTTATCATTGCGCCGGCTAGAGTCTAGCCGCGTTCGGCTAGTCCAAGTGACGAAGATTTTGGGCCGAGTCCTAGAATCAGCCCACGGCCCACCTGACTTGGACCACTCGGCTCGGACGCATTGAAATTTGGCCCTTGGCCTTGCCGACTCGGCCCACCTGACTCGGCCCTCGGACAACCTGACTCAGATTGGCCGAATTTGACATTCGGACTAGTTATATTTGGCCCTTTCTCATTCGGCCCTCGACCCTCAGCAGGCCAAATCGGGCACTCGGCCCCTGCAAATCGGACCTATTGGGCCGAATTTAGATTTTTTCAAATTTTAACCTATAGATAGTGAAACTGACTGAGAGACCATATAGAGCCGAAACCATACCATAGATTGATCACTAGGCTAAAACTTAGAGCAAGTAGTTCAACCTCCCCCGAGTAGGTTGGAGAGAAAACGCGCGCCGTGACAGGTCCTCCAAAATAGACCCTAGTGTAGTTATGGCTCTACACGAGCATGGATGCTCACTTGCAAAAGAGCAACCGAAAGCCCCTATCCAAACAGAGACAAACAAAGACCCTAGAACCTCAATGGGCCAATCTAGCCAACAAGGGCAAAAAGGCCACACTGCAAAAACACATATGTGTTGCATTTGAACTACATCTAGTTAAAGCAGAAAGCAACAACATCAAGCTACAACAGCGAGAATGACTAGATATGACAGTCCTGACGATAGATGCTCCTTGAATAGTAGTGCATTGATGATCCAAGACATCAGTGGAGAATCCACATCAGGTCGTGCAATTGGGGACTCAAGGGCATTTGTCACAAGGCTTAAATTTACAAGCCAAGACCTAGAAGACGAAGACATAGTACCACCTGCTTATCTTAGGGTCAAACTCACCGCGAAAAGTGAGCATACGATCGATGCTCTGATTGATGAAGGAGCACATTTTAATAACTTGTCTCATGAATCATGGACCCTACTAGGCCAACCAGAGCTCACACTGACTAATGCAACTCTTAGCCCTTACGAAGGACACCCACAAGCACTCATAGGGAAGTGCAAATTCCTTGTGACAATTGAAACTGAAAGCTTGCCTATCCTATGTTCCTCCAAATAGTGCTAATTACGGGAAGGAAACCCTCCTAGGAAGACCCTTCAAAAGGGTGACCAAGTGTGAGGCCGACTATGTTGCATAGAGGATACACCTGACACTACTGGGTGTGAGGATAGTCACAACCTTTAACAAGGGAGACCTCATCGAACCTCGAGGGGGAGGCAAGGAAGGTGTTGACATAGCAGTCAAGCCTGCTAACGAGAGCAAGGACTTGTTGGAAGAGTTGATACAAGCATAGGTCCAACGATGAGAACCAGTGAGTGAGGCCATGCCTGAAACAAGAAGGTCAGGAGACAATACCAAGGACGGCCTTTGGACTGACAAATATCGTAGAAGACCCCAAAAGAAGCCCAAGCCTTATAGACGAAGGCATCGATGGAGGGTCAGCACAACACCACGATGGATATCCAAAGTGTTTCTACGTGCTCAAGGGTATTATGCAGGTAACCGATAGATTTGGGTGCCAAAACCCCTTGCTAAACCTCCTCTATCGATTGAAGGCTAGATCGTATCAAGAGCAAAGAAGCGTAGGAGGAGATCTAAACGAAAGACCAAGTCTCGAGTCAAAAACATTGGAGTGACTGAGCCCCTTACGGTCGAAATCAAGAAACCAAATAGGACTAATCGGAGGGTAGATCCTCAGCCTAGCGTGCTTGACAAGCAAATATCAGATGTAATCGTTGAGGATACATAAAAGCCACTAGTGCCCAAGGAGCCTTTGATTCCTCAAGAGGATAACAAGCATCATAGGCACAACATTGCTCATGGCAAGGTTAAATGCTCAACATTGCAAATGGTAACATCATCTAACAACCACGAGCAAATCTTCCAGCCAATGTCGGAGCCACTTAGGAGTCCCAAGTCTCCTACACCCTCTTTCCCTAAACAGACATAGGAAGCACAATAGCAATCATCAAGTGTAGCTGCTCAATCCCAATCTCTATCTCCATCTAAGCTTCCAAATGTCCAAGAGGTGGGACATGACACCATCTGTAGCTCTCGTCCCAAGGATATGCCTGTGCAACCTAATGTGACTAGATCAACTCATGCTCGATCTACACAAGTGAATGCTCAAAGGGCAACAAAAGACACGACCACTTTCGATCGCCCTAGGGACTTGACACTACAATCTACTAACAGTAGCCAGTCCACTAAAATAGTTGCTACTACTTCCAATCAGGGATCACAGCAGTCACAACCTCTGGCCGTAACAATGCCCCTTGCGGAATGGGTCCTTTTTAGTAGTTCAGCTGTGGAGGAGGTGCCGCAACCACAATACTTGACAACTCCAACACTTCCAAAGTGCTTAAATCCTAGGCTGGAGGAGTTAAACAGAAGGGAATTAGCTGAAGAGCTAGACTCTCCAAAAAGGGAGGCAGTTGTACCCTCACAACCTAGCAAGGCTATTCACCAGGCCACGGCTATGTCCCATGAGGACACACTAGAGAAAGAGAATGCTAAGTCCCAACCAAGCACATCAATGGTTGACCTAGTCCAGGGTCCTAAGTCGTTGAGAGATGCACCTTCACTAACCAAGAAAAAGAGGAGAAAACAACAAAAACAATAGCAGTTACACGTGGTTGTGGACCCCAAGAACATTGAGACCAAGAGCGCTGGAGAGCTGAGGAATAAAGCATCGAGTCCATCCACCAATGAACCCATTGATGCCTCTCCTAATAAATTTAAGAAGGCTGCCACGAGTATTGGATGCGTGTGTCACCCTCCAGTACAATCTTGAGTTCTACAATTGGTTTTTATCCTCATGAAGTGATATGGATTCGTAAACATTTACATAAATAAACAATGAATTTTGTGACTTTGTATAGATAATATCAACACACACAAGCAATGATAGTCAAGCGTAGGGAGAAGAGTTGGGTTTGACAGACCAAGCTCCTCAGGTCCTCCTGTCACCACACATTTAGAAGTTGTGTGACCATTCCCGCCTCCAATTGGAGGGCATGCAACCCTCAGTATCGCCATAGGAAGCCTTGACCAACATCTCTGATGGTGTAGATGGGGCACCATCCCTTTCTATACACCTTTCCCCTTTTTCGGTCTATCCTTCCAGGGATGAGCCCTACTCCACTCCATGACAACCACTCTGTGCAACTTAGCATAAGCCAAGATCTGCTAATGGTTGGAGGTAAAACGAACATCAACAGGGGGCTATCCCTCTACAACAAACGCTGCATGCCTCATCTCAACCCTCCTCATCATATACACTTGATAACCCACCGTATAATCTCTTCCATGCGAATAGTTTTATCCTACCTCAAGACCTAATCCTTGGTTCTCATTTTGCAGGTCCCCCTACGGTAGCAGTCATGGATCACATAGTGTAGCTGGCATGCAATGAAGCTCTCCGCCGTCGGAAAGAGCATAAGGCATTAGCGCCCCCACCAGAACACTACATGCCTACTCTAAAGAGGTATGTGCCGAAAAGAGGCCCAAACAACACTGCCTAGGACATAGGTTGAAAACCCCCCCAAGCCAAGAGGATGAGGACTCAAGGGAGCACATGGGGTGTGGCAACCCAACCGTGCAGGCTCCCACCAGATGCTCGGGCACCAGGTGCTCGAAAGAGGAGAGGGCAGCTCGAGACAATCAAGAATTTAATGCATTGTTTAAAAACACTCTGGAAATAGTTGTGGCCAGGGACTACACCATCTGGGTCCCGATCGACATCTTCCCCACCCAGCCTCACAAGAGCCCCTCATCGGTAGAGCCTCAGTCGCTCGACCACCCGGACTCGCCCGCCTTGTGCAAACAGAGTAGCCCCTATGATATATAAGCAACTTAACAAAGGTCATCATGCCATAACTTTTTGTCTTTAAATGGTTAAAGGGACAGGCTCCCCATCTGTACACACTTTCCTTACCTATTGCTAATATATGCCACGTCTTTAACAAGCACCAGAATATGCATCGCAATTAGCATCATGGGATTTTGATAAAGTAATATCTTGACATGATTGCATCTGTTCGTTGTACTTGATGCATGCAACTTGCATATACTCTCATGAAGTGACAAGTGGATGCAGGACGACGCAGGTCTTCGTGCAAATGTGTTCAATGCCCAAGTCATCACAAGACCACCAATATCACAAAGAACCACGACAAAGCCACCCTGCCAAAAGCGAAAATCACCCTTGCGAGTGCCCACGTCTCATGGCCTAAAGCATGATCTTAACCACTTCCTCTTTCTGGGTTACACTCTTTGCGGGGCACTCATGGCAGCTGTTACCCCAATTGTACCAATATCGCACATTCCAAAGAGGGTTGCAATATCTCAAGTGTATCTCCCCATCTCAACGACTTCTTCTCTAACAACGAGGCTAGGGCACAATCATCACTATGATACCCATTTCTTGAGCCTTCGAAGCTTGACATTTCCCAACCCATTGAAAGGATGATAGCCTCAACATATTGCAATGGTTGTACTCAGGCTAGTCCAAAAAAAAAAGAGAGAGAAAAGCAAAGAAAAAGAAAAGAACGAAAAGATAATAAGCACCCACGATCACAGCACAGCACCTAGGGGTCCTCAAATTACGTACGTCCAGTGACCTTGGTTAGCTGGCTCCATCCCTAGTCCCCTAGCCCTTTAACATCACCCACAATTGTTCAAGGCACATCAAGGGCAGGACATACCTAGGGAGCTTGTCTCGCCTATGGTTAGACTTGTCACCTTGACCCATTCACATGATTCCCTCTTGCACTTTGCCTTAATACCATTGCAATCAATTGTGGTAAGCACCGCATGAATGGCCATGAAAAGTACACCGTCCTCATCAAGAAAGTCCAATAGCTCCCAGCTATACCGAAAGTGCGGTGTCCTTGCGTTCACTTATGCTACATTGCGCAGTCACAATGCAAAGGCTGTCTCATACATCTTCACATGTACTTCTTCTCAACATGGAAAACTTTACTTCATCCACACATTGTTACGAGAAACCAGCCCGTGGTCTTCTAACTACGTAATATCTAATTATGCATGAGCACTCATATAATATCTGCACCGAAATATATACATAGTTTGGGTCCTCAAGTGCAAGACAATGCTCTCAGCTTGCTTAGAGTTCGACCTGTCTCCCAAACTAATTGAACTATGTCTTGCGCACGATAGAGAAGACTAGCACTATCCCTAGGGAGAGAGTGCCTATGAGAGGTTTTCAATTGTAGGTATTGAAGACTCCAACGAAAGTGTCGTTCGCCCTTCATCGACACCCAACTTTGAATTCTTATCCTTTATCATCCTTCAAGCCCGCCAAGAATCATCATGTGCAGAATCCCCAACAAACCAACACTTGTGCTGGCCATCAGTACAATCCCCAACAAAGAACAGCCCTACCACCAACTCCAACAACCCTACCACTAGCCACCTAGGCCACCAACGTGCCCTAACGACCTTCCTCCACACCACCACCAACACTCCTCCACGGCAACCACCGATGTCCCTTCCACCCACAGCTTCAGTGCATGCCGAAGCCTGCTACCTACGACGATGAGTGCCATGGGACTAGCACTCGTCTAGTCCCATGGGGTAATGTTAATCGGTAGACGAACAAGGTGGAAAATTTGGAAAAATTAAAGCAGAAGACAAAGGTCAAGGCAAAGTGAAACGGAAGACAAAGGGCACAAGGAAAATCTAGAAACACAAGAAGCACAGAAAAGTCCTAAATAAGGGAGAAAGGCGCACAAGGAAAAGCGCAAGTCAATACTTTTGTAAAAGAGCGCAAGCGCATCATGATTTAATTTAAGGAGCACCGGAATCTCACCCATGCAATTTGTAAAGGTAGACGAGCGGTAGGAAGGAAGCTAGGAAGATAGGAGGACAATAGGAAAAAGGGCCTAGGCCACTGCCAGCCATGTAAAAAAGGGGATAAGGGGATGACCGCCCAAAAGAGATTTAGGGTTTTGTATATAAAGTTGAAAAGTGAATGAGAAGCTCATTCTTGTGTGTGGCCAAAAGTGGCTCTCCTCTTCTTCTTCTTCTTCTTGCTGCTTGCTTGAGCTTGTGCTTGAGAGAGGGAGTGTGAGAGTTGAGGGAGTGAGTATGTGAGGGTGAGGGACCGGGGAGGAGAAGCTCTCCATCTTCTCCTCTCTTCTTCTCTTCTCTTCTCTTCTCTTCTCTTGCTTGCGGCTATGGAGCGTGGAGCTTGAGGATGGAGCTTGCTTGAAGCTTGCACTTGGATCGTGGAGCTATCGGAGTGCGTGGGAGAGGAGGTAACTCGATCGGCATAGAGGTAAGCTCACTACACCCGTAGATATGGATGGCGTGTCGGCTATGTGAGAGGTAGCCATTAGTGCTCAGCTTGGAATGCTTGAAACAATAAGCGGTCCGTAGGTCTTGGCGGTTGAGCGAAAGCTCCCACATTCTGCTCGCATAGTCGCAATGTCGTCGACATCAAGCAATACTTCTCCTACGGCTCTCATTGTTATGACTCTACGGCTCTCATTGTTACCACTCTACGGCCTCCATCTCCAGCTTCTCCGTCAATGCCGATTACTCTATTCAGTACATCCGACTCCGACAATGATGAAGAGGTACAATCACAATCAATTCCGTGCTTCAAGAACTTACATGATCTTCATCTTCAGGCCAACATTGCTCTTGGCCAAGCTCAAAACTCACCTCCAATCACTATTCCTCAAGCTCCAATTTGTCCTACTGTTAGTCAAGCACTTCAAAGTACTGAAGAATACAAAGCTCTACTTCACAATAACACTTGGAAATTGGTACCCCTTCCTCCTAGAGAATCTACAATAAGCTGCAAATGGGTACCTTGCAAAAAGCTCAAACCACATGGCTCCATCGAAAAGTACAAAGCTCGACTTGTGGCTCATGGTTTTAAAGAAGTTGAAGGCCTCCATTATGGAAGCACATTCTCTCCTGTAATTTCTTTGTCCTTTTTATGGGTATTACTCTCCATGGCAGCTCATTTTAAATTAATTCTTCATCACATTGATGTTCAGACTGCCTTCTTGCATGGTCACTTAGAAGGAAAAATCTATATGTCTCAACCACCAAACTTTGTTGATCCCAAATATCCTACACACGTTTGTCTACTGCATAAAGCTCTTTATGGTCTAAAACAGGCATCTAGGCAGTGGTACACTCGTATTCATTCTCACTTACTACACCATGCCTTTCGGAGGCTTGAAATGGATCACAACATTTATACTCTTCTTCAAGGCAACACTATCATTATCTTAGGTCTCTATGTTGATGATATTCCTATTCTTGCCAACACTCCTCATGCAATGTCCAAAGCCAAATCTATCATATCTTCATAGTTTGCTATAATAGACTATGGTCCTATGCATTACTCTCTTGGCATCGAAATTGAACAATCAACCACATCCATCAAAATGCATCAACATACCTACATTATGTCTATTCTCTCCCGTTATTCCATGCTAAAATGTAATCCCATGGTCACTCCACTTGCCCAAAATCTACAATTGAATCCATCCTCCTCCCATTCTCTTTCTACTGATCAAGCTCATGAAATGGAGACCATTCCTTACATGGAAGCACTTGGATATCTCCGATATCTAATTACTAGTACCCATCCAGATTTATCTTATGCAGGACACATTCTGTCCAAGGCCATGCATCAACCCAATTATGAACATTGGAAGCAGCTCAAACGCATCTTACGATATCTAAAAGCAACATCAAATGTGGGAATTTGTTTTACAAAAGACATCAATGATTTTCTCTTACGAGCCTATTCCGATGCAGATTGGGGTGGTGATCTTGCTATCCGAAAATCTCTCACTGGTTTTATCATTACTTTAGCAGGAGGTCCCATCTCTTGGAGTACCAAACAGCAACACTCCGTTGCACTTTCTACTATTGAAGCCAAATATGTGGCATGCAGCATGGCTACCCAGGAAATAATTTATATGAAGAAACTCTTGGAAGACATCAATTTTGGGTATCAACCTCAGCAAATTCCAATCTTCACCGATAATAAAGCATCAATCTCTGTCATTCAAGGACCAAAATTGAGCATTAAACTCTGTCATATTGATATGAGATATCATTTTGTACGAGAATTAGTTGAAAGCTCCCATATCATCCTTCAATATGTACCATCATGTGACAATGCTACTGATTTCCTCACTAAATCAGTTTCTCACTTGAAGCACAAAACTGCCATGCAAATCCTTTGCATGATCTGATCATGAGGGGAAAACATTTAGTTGAATTGATGAATTGAATGTAATGTTTTTTTTATTTCTCTACAGATACCTATGGAATCCTTTTGAGGGGGGATGCTAAGATAAAGTTGTGGATAAGGATAAAAGTTGGATAAGATAAGGACAAATCAGTATGTGGACAAAAGGATCTCATAGATATCCACTTTGTCAATATCTTAGATATTTAGAGATAAGGCTCACCTACCTCATTTAATGTACCTTGTTTATATACAGCCACTAACAATGAAATGCTTAATTGTAGTTCACTACCTTTTCTATATTGTCTCTATCTCTATCTCTTATTGTGCACATTATCCTCTTATCTTTAAGTTCTTGGTTTTCACTACAAATATCACAATGAGGAGCACAATTTAAGGAAGAAGACTTATGCATTGGTGGTATCCAATGCGAGTAGTAGCTTTGCTTCCTTCTCCTTTGCCACCTAAATGAATTGACACCGTACACAAATATGGAATTGAGCATTATCGGAGTACTCTATACTTGAAAATTGGATAACGTAAGAATAGGATTCATATATTCAATGCCTACATGTATAATGGACAAAGTATAAATGATTACTTACTTTCTTTGTTGCATCTCCACTATGTTTTTAGCCTATGGTTTCCATCCCAAACTAGGAACTTCTTGCCATTCTCTCCCAAGAGCCCTCTCAAACTCCTAATTTCTTTGATGCCAAATCGGACCCCAGTCACCTAGATTGTTGGTTGTCATAGGTAGGGTCTTCCCTCTGGGACCCACAATTGACAAAAGGAAGTATCCCATAGTCTCTAGATAACTAGGAGAATCAAAGGAAGGAATCTATGGCAAATTCGAATACCTTATGAGCCACCAATCTACAAAGAGGAACAGTAGGAGTCAACGTTCTCTTCTTGACATAAAATTGGCTCAATACATCCTTCATCAAGCCTAGAGAGACTTGCTTACCCAAGTGCCTTGAGTGCTTTTGTTGTTTTCCATCTCAACCTCCCCTTGAGCATTATCACCACTCATCTTTTCATTATCATCCAGACCCTCATGGTGCACATTGGTCTCTATAAACACAGACGCTAATAAACAATAATAGCAAATAGATTATTTATATAACGATAAACAACAATGAGTAATAATAAGAAACAATGATATATAAATGAAATGAACATATAAATAACTACCTATATGCTTAGCAATCTCGTTAATGGTATTGGAGTCCCCATCTACTTGTCATCGTCAATGAACACACACATTTTCGGACCACATCCTTTCTCCTTTGGAGGAGTGTCCAAAGGTCTCACACATGATGATGCTTCCTAGTCTATGATCCGCCTGGGAGCACATCCCAAAGATAGCTTCATGCTAACTTGATGGTTACTATGACGTGAGACATATTCCTTTCTCTTGCCAGGTACTCTTTTTAGTGCCATAATATGAAACCTGAGCATAAACCACAAAGAAAATTAAAATTCATGATGCCATTATTTACTACTTAATATAGTTGAAATCCTCTTTTAGCATAGTCACAAAGTGAGCACACCCACACAACTCTTGTCAATCTTATGCATGGGTCAACATGTGGACATATAGCATACACATATATGCTAAGATACACCTTCTCTCTCATGGATACACATAAAAAATCACACAACATTTCCATATAGACATACACATACATGTCTACATGTGGGCATATAGACATACACATATATGCTAAGATACACCTTCTCTCTTATGGATACACATGAAAAATCACACAATTCCATCTCATATCCACATACATCCTCTCTCCCCCCCCCCTCTCTCTCTCTCTCTCTCTCTCTCTCTCTCTCTCTCTCTCTCTCTCTCTCTCTCTCTCTCTCTCTCTCTCTCTCTCTCTCTCTCTCTCTCTAAGAGATGCGGATGTGATTGAGTTGGACCTTGGAACTCCGAATGATTCGCGGCCAATTAAATTAGGTTCCATGCTCAGTTCAGCAGAAAGGGAGGACTATGTGTCCTTGATTCAAGAATTCCGCGAAATCTTTGCTAAGAGTTATGATGAGCTGAGAGGCATTCCTCCCAGCCTAGCTGTTCATACTATTCCTGTAAAAGAAGGCAGTCGTCCTGTGCGTCAGAAGGTAAGGCGTATGCCTTTTGAATTGAGGGACGGGCTGTTTGAGGAGTTGCAAAAATTATGGAAAGCTGGTTTGATTTTCCCTGTACAACACACAGAATGGTATTCACCAGTTGTCATCAGGAAGAAAAGAACAACCAGATCCTTCTATGTGTAGATTTTAGAGAGCTGAATAAGCAGACGGTTAAGGATTACTACCCGGTGCCATTTATTGACCAGATTTTGGATCAATTAGCGAGTAGGGAAATATATTCGTTTATGGATTGGTTTGCGGGTTATAACCAGATGGCCATTGCAGAAGAGGACAAGTTGAAAACAACTTTTATTACTGTCTTTGGTACTTTTGCATACCATGTGATGGCCTTTGGTTTGTGCAATGCACCTGGATAATGGCAACGAACAGCAGACAAGACCTTTGGTGACATCTCCCCAGATGAGTTGAAATTGTTTATCGATGACCTCGGGGCAGCCACTGTAAGGGAAAGGATGTTGATTATTTTAAGAAAGTGCTTTGAGCATTGCAGACAATTTTGTATCGCTCTTAATCCACGGAAGTGTGTCTTTGGAGTGCCTTATGGGCTATTGCTCGGCTATGTGGTCAGTTCAGTAGGAATCGCAACTGACCCTGAAAAGATCAAGGTCATAGTCGCTATGAGTCCACCACACACTTCGAAAGAGGTACATAGATTTCTGGTTTATAAATGCCTTGGCAGAAAGGACATTGCCATTAACGAACTTATTATCTTTTAGCTGTCTATTTGTATGGAGCGATCCTTGTAAGGTAGCTTTCAAGGATGTGAAACAGGAGCTAGTAAAAGCACCTGTTTTAAAAGCACCTAAAAGAGGTGAGGTATTCTATATATTTTTAGCAGCAGCCACCACGCATAGTATCAGCTGTTGTTTAGCCCAAATCTGGGAGGAAAAGTGGTATCATCTGATAACTTTTGCTAATCGCAAATTGGGCATTTCAGAAATTAACTATACCTACATGGAGAAGTTGTGTCTTGCGATGGTCTTTGGGACTAAGAAATTCACGCACTATATCCTCTATGAGAAGGTAGTTTTCTATACGAAGGTAGAAGGGCTTAGGCTGCTTATGAACAAGCTACAGCCGCCTGATCATTTGGCAAAGTGGTTAATCACTTTGCAGGAGTTTGATTATGAGATTAAGAGTAAGCCATCGAGGTTGCAGGGTATTATGGAATGCCTTGTGGATTTCGGGGAGCCGAAAGAGACTTTGGCTGAAGGAAGTGATATTGAGACAATGTTTAAAATTGATACAGCTTCTATTCCATCTTGGTATGGTGTTATTACGCATTATCTATCAACAGGAGAGACGGGAGCGGGTTTATCAAAGTCTGAAAAGAGAAAAATCAAACAACAGGCTTTGAAGTTTTCCTTGATAGCATGGACACTATATCGGTAGGGAGTTGATGATATATATCGCCGATGTGTGATGCCTGACAAGGTTCCTTTTATCTTGGAAGAGTGCCATGACTCTGCGTGTGGAGGTACTTTGCGGGACGGTTGACGGCGCAGAAAGCGTTAAGAGCTGGATATTGGTGGCCGTCCATCTTCTAAGATTCCTTTGAGTATGTTAAGAGATGTGATACCTGTCAAAGACATGATAGCAGAGAGAATAGGAAACGCGCACTTATGCCTATCATGGCTATTCTTCCATTTGAGAAGTGGGGCATTGACTTTGTGGGTCCTATCACCCCGTCGTCTACTACCCAGAAGAGGTATATTATAGTAGCACTGATTATTTTACAAAATGGTCAAAAGTGCGGGCAACAAGGTAGGACAATGCAAAAGAGACTGCAAGTTTTCTTTTAGAGCAGGTTATCTGCCGTTTCGGTCCACCGAAGGAATTAGTGTCGGACCATGGAACCCATTTTTTCAATAAGGTGATTAAAAGCCTGACTGAGGCTTAGCAAATCAAGCACAACAAATCGACCCCTTATAATCCGCAAGCAAACGGGCAAGCCAAAAGTACTATATAAGCAGCTTGTGGGGATCTTGTCTAAAATAGTCTCTGAGAAGAAACGAGACTGGGACAGGAAGTTGTATGTGGCAGTATGGGCATACAATACAATGTTCAAGCGAGCTACTGGCCATACTCCATTTAAATTAGTTTATGGGGAAGAGTGTGTGTTACCCCTTGAAATTGAGTTGCCAACCATACGGTTTGCAATTAACCACTCTTTGGGAGATGAGGATTCGCTCTTTGAACGTTTCACAACCATAGCCCATCTGGATGAGCTAAAATTGCAGAGCTTATTACACCAGGAGGTACCTAAACGTGGAATGAAGCTATTGCATGACCTTAAAGCAAAGAAGTATACCTTTAAAAAAGGGCAATTAGTTCTGTATTATGTTGCACGTAGGGAGCTGTTCCCAGGGAAGCTGAAACCTAGATGGGATGGCCCCTGCAAGATTGTCAGGATAGGGAAAAATAGGTCTACGGCTCTACTAGCTGATCTGCAGGGAGTAGAGTTTAAAAATAAGGTTAATCTTAATAAGATTAAACCTTATTATTTCTAAGTATGCTAACACGGGGAAAATGCATTGCAGGTCCATGCTGGGGCTAATTTGAGACCTGCAAAAGAGCTTAAAGCTGGTTGATGGGGCAGTTAATTCCTTATTTGGAGCACCCATATCTGGAGCAGAGATACCATCAGGGGAAACTTGTCCGATGGAGCAAAGGATACAAAGTGATTGAGCAAGAGGACGGAACCTTTGTGTGGGAGATCAAAGTCTTTTGCCATCACTGCTTACGATTGTTGACAAGTATCCATGTTGAGTTCAATGAAGGTGGGATGGAGCCGTCAGTTCACCCTCTAAACATGCTAAACTTTGATTCTCATAATTACGAATAGAGGAGTTCATGATGGCAGGCTGTGTAAACCCATTGTGGACGTACACATTATATTTTGACAGAGCGTCCTAAGGCCCTAATAAAAAAGAGAGTGTTGGAGTAGTAATCCGAGATCCCCGACATAGAGTTACGATGAAGTTAGCTGCTTATCTAGGGGTAGGATTCACTAACAATATGGCGGAGTATAAAGCCTTGATTATGGGACTGCATATTGCCAAACAAGGTGGTATTCAACGGTTGTTAGTAAAAGGGGATTCCCAGTTGATCCTGAATCAACTAGATGGGACATACACAGTGCGGAATCCCATTCTTTGTATGTATCATCGAACTGCTATGACCCTACTTGAGGAATTTGAGAGAGTATCTTTTCAGCTGATTCCACGTTATTGGAATCAGTTTGCGGATTCACTAGCAAATCTTGCTTATGAAGAAGACCTTTTCTTCAACTACGGTCCTAGTTTGGATATTGCTATCAATATTGAGACAGGACCCGGTCGCTTGTGGGGAATGTTATCGGAACATGCAATATATGGTAGACGATGGTTGATATGGGTGATGCAAAGAGCAGCCGAGACCAATCTACCGTTGTTATCCTGGACCCATAGGTTGATTAGACAACATGTTATGCGTACGCCTCTTACTATATATGCAGGAGGGATGGGTCATAACCTTATGCATTTAGTTTAGGGCTGTGAGCCTTGGTTTTTCCTCCTTGGAAAGGAGCCTATTATTGTATATCTGTACTATTCCAGGGAGAGATATGTAGGTGCTATTCTGTTTGATCTCGTTAGGCCAAGAGGGCCAATCATCTATTTAGTACAGGTGCGGTTAATGGTTTCTTGTTTTAGTCTTGTGCTAGACAGGTTCAAAGAAGAGCTTGGAAGGAGCCTTTGTTACGTGGAAGCTTCTTGTGGCCCTATCCAGGTGACATTTCTCCTTTATGAGTACCGTGTTTTATGCTCTATGTGTCTGTGTACTTGTAGGGGATTCTCTTTTCTTGTTGGGGACCGGTGTCCAAGGCATGAAGAACAAGGTTTAGGTTAGGTATGTCTGAGGGAGATTTGAGTAGTCGTTGCCTCCTGTAAAGACATTGCCAGGTATTGAAAGACCTGTTTTTGAAAGCAGTCCTAGTGACCCTGTTCTACTAGCCTGTTAGGCAGCCGTTCTAGGAGTTCTTGTTAGTTGTGAGGCACTTAGAGAAGCCTACCAGAAGAAAAATGATGATGATAGAGCGAAACAAAACCCTGAATATCTTAAAGGAAAATAAATATATACAAAGGTGTGTAAAAAGGGGTTCTAACCCCCTATAAAAATAGACAAGAAAAGAAAGGAAAATTTATAAGCAGTTGATCATCGCCTTGCGAAGGCCTAGTAGGTTCCTGGGGACGAGTCAGACCCAGGGCCGATGCCTTGTCTTCCTGGGGGTAGCATCTTGCTGGAAAAGAAGGAATTAAGGAAGATTGGAGTGAAAATAAAAGTGAGCGTCAGAAAAGGATTAAGTGTCGCCTTGCGAGGGCTTGGTAGGTTCTTGGGTACCGAGACAGGACCTGAGGCCGATGCCCTGTTCTCCTTGGGTCACTACGCTCAGCTCCCTCCTTTTTACATGCCCAAGTATGAAACATAAAACCCTAAAAGAAGAAATGTGCTAAGAGAAAATACTTCTTGATCAGGCTATAGGAGTCCTCGCCTAGTAGGAGCTCCTGGTTGTGTTGTCCTTAGTTAGGTAGGTAGTTCATACCACCACTTAGGGCGACCTCTTTGATAGTTCTTTTTAGTCTGGCCGTGTTGGAGCAGTTGGTTAGTGACTAGCTTCGGACCTTTTATCAGATTATGCTAGGCCTACTCCTTGTGGATGTCATGCCTTGGTTTTATCCGGGGGTAGGGTGAGCATTGTGTTGTGTTTTAGTATATGTCTATTTTGTATCAGCTTGATGCTTCCTTTGGTTGTTTTGTGCAGATCTATTGTGGGATTCGATGGGCTGAGTCACCCTATCCTATGGTCGCCAATGAGAGCGGAGTTTTGAGCCTGGGATGGGCCTAAAATTTGCCAAAAAATCCAAAATTTAGGGGAAAAATATTCAACATTGAAGGCAGCGGCTCCAGCTAGGACGATTTTAAGCACCAAGTGAAATACGACCTTTAAAAGGCGCCCGAGAGACACTTTTTGATTTTTGATAATTTTTTAGACTATCGTGCGGGTTGTCAAGATTTGCCAGTCAATGCGGGATGTCAAGCCGGACGCGTAGAAATTTACAGCACTCGAATTGGAGCCCGGACGGAAAAATGGCCAAGAAACCGATCAAGATGCGAAGATGTGGACAAATTTTGGGCCAAATGGGTTCTCTTTTGGGAGCCCCCTAAAATTTTATGCCACATGACATTTGCAACAAATCGCGGGGAGGAAAAATGTGAAGAAGAAGCGCCTGCAACACGCCCGAAATTTGCAGGCGATGAGAAGATCATGATGCCAGCCTTCAAGCAACCCACATAGCCAATCATACCCCCAATCTTCCCTCTCCCTACTGATTATTTCGCCTGACTTCGCCCGTCCAATGGTGGCCTAAATGAAGAGAGCCAATTCTAGTCTTTCTCTCTCCTCCCTCTCTCTCCCCTAAGGGAGTGTTCTTGTGTGCAAGAGGAAAATGAAGAATGGTGAAGAAAAGCTTGTCCGGATGAGATCGGATTGCTTCTGGATCGATGTAGACGTGAAGATTGCTGATTGTGAAGATGCTGGACATTGAATGAGGTCTGACCCATAGTCCGTAGCAAAACCAGGATCCCGAGACATGGAGCCTAAGCGGTAATTCAATTTTTATGAAGGAAAAATGAGTTTTTATACTATTTGATTGATGAAATATTGTTCCCATGGGCTGATTATGCATCATGATGTTGTTTTCTATGAGTTTCAATAGTTTATAATTTGAAAATTAGAAAATCATAAGTGATATGGATGAAATTAATGTTATAAAACCCATAAAACACGTGTTTAAGGGGTAAAATGGGGTTTTTTTGCAAAATAAATGAGAAATATGAGATATAACATCAACAAAACCTGAAATTTTGCTGTCAAGGAACCTAAGGGCCACAGCTCACAATCAATCTTAATTTCTAGTCATATTTATTGAAGAAAATAGAGGAAAAATACCAAAAAATGGTGAAAATGGGTTTTAAATGGGAGAAAATTAGGAAACGGTAAAAGGAAAATTCCAAAAAATTACATGTGTGTTTGTGCAATGTATAATGAAGGTAGAGCACGAGATTGGCCTTGGTTTACCCTCATTTCTATGTTTTCGTCCGTGTTATCGCTTTCTTTGTAAGGAAATATACATAAAACGGCCTTTTCACCTAGCAACGAATGTAAAACATTAAACGGTAGGGTGAGAGGGGAGGTTGAGCATCAAAATATAAATTGAAATTTGATTTATGTGTTGCATCATGCCTATAGGCCGATGTTTTAAAATAAAGGGAAAGGCAGCATGAGCGTAAGGCTCGGTGTCTCTCCTCATTACATGAACGTTAGCGTGGAAATCACGAAAAGATTGGTTTCCCACGATACACAATCCTGATTTTCTTCTGTTTGTGCACTAAACCATTCACATTATGTACTATGCATGGTTCATGGTATCAACGGAAAAGCTCCTGGACTGCATAGCATTTGTTTTCTTAGGACTTTGACCCACAGTTGAGAGTATGAGATTGTCCCTTACCGTAGGATAGAGGGGCGGTTTCCTAAGGGACTGTTAAGTGAGGACACATGGTATATCTCCTGGAAATATGAGAAATATGAAAGAGAGGAGTTTGTGTTCGTTTGTGTTATATGTTGAGTAGCGCATCAAGGGGCCAATCCTTGCGATGTAGGAGAGCTGCAGTGGGGCCGCGGTGTTTCTACTGAGAGGTTTCCTCCATGTGTGTGATCGTGGCATTGCCAATATGTGTGGGTTCTCCCTCTGAGGAGTTTAGAAAAAGGGAAACATTGGACTATAAACTATAAACGCATGAATTAAGCTTTAGGGCACTTTGTCCTTTAGCATTAGATTGACGCTCCTGGTCCACGAGGCCGTGAGGGTGTTCGTGTGTCATGAGCATGAGGCCCGGCTAGTGCCATAGCCAGTGCCGGCCCATTTTAGGTCCCATCACAAAAAAAGCCTCAAAGACTTATATGATAAGGAAAGGGACAATCATATGGCTCTAGAGGAGGTGTGTGCTTCAACTCTAGGGAAAATAGACACCTAGAGTTGAAAAATGAGGAGTTGAAGAGGCAAAGAGAGGAGACAAGAAAAGAGCTACATGTGGTAAAAACAAAAAAAGATGAAGAGGCCACAAAGAAGTTGATAGAGTTGAATAACCAACTTCAAGCAACTCTCCACAAACAGGCAATCCTAAAGGAGCAAATAGAGAACCGGAACCAAGAAAAAGAGCAAATGAATATATTGTGGCAAGAGCAAGAGGAGCAGGTAATTGCCACTTTAGCCCAATACCAAAATCAAGGGTTGGAGTAGATGAAAGAGAAAGTAGAAGAATGGGCAGCCAAGAATGAGGATAGAATTAAAGACTTAGCTTACCTTGAGGATTGGCCCATTCAAAGAGTGAACACATCATAGTAGAGAGCAAAGCGACCGTAGAGATGGAGATGTTGGAGCAACAAAGAGCCTTTTTAAATGTAGTGGTGAATATAACACAATCTAGAGAAGAAGAGATCCTTGAGGAAGTTAAAAGGAAGTAGATCTGGCAAGAAGAGTGCTTCAACATGGCCTCCATGCCAAACCACCCAAATCTAGCACTAGCTTAGGAGTGGAGGAGCAAAGAGCCTATTTGATCACAGCCGAGTTAACCACATAATAACTCAAATTGCTAGGATTTGGGGAGCCGGAGCAACGAGCACAGCTTCTTTCACAAGAGCTAAAAAAGTCAATCCATGAAGAATGGCTAGACATTGAGCATGACTAGGTCGAGGAAGAACAAATCATGAAGCAAGTCCCCCCTCTGCAACCACGAGCATAACTAGAAGAGCAAGGGAAAGACGCCATACCACTTGAAAGAATGGTGGAGATGAAGCACAAGTGGAGAGAACAAATAGAACTAGCACACAAAAATTTCCAAGCCAAGCTGTTGCAAATTCCACATGTGGCCATCTCTCAAGGAGAGGAGTGCAACCCCATAAAAACTGGGGCCAAGAACTTACAGTGTGGGAGTAGTGGAAAAATTGCAGTCTGCCTTTCAAATTTGTCTTCACCTTCCTTCAAATAGATAGGGAACTATCACCAAGGGTGGTGGAGGATGCAATAAAGCTCTCGTGGTGAGGCTAGAAAGGAGATGGTTGGAGGAAAGAATGAGACACCCCACAAGGTGGCAATAGGAGCCTGCAGATTATTGAGAAGACAAGGCTGTGGAGATGTCCAAGAGAGTGGAAGGGTATGAGGCTCAACCAAAGTGGCACAGAAACATTTGGGACTCTAACATAGAGTCTTGGATGGCTTTCTATAGCACCCTATCACAAGAGAGAGATGATTCTATCTATATGCCCTACCTATGGAGGATTAGAGTTGACTTCAACTGGGAGATGCATGGCAGGTATGACTTCCCTATGATCTACAATATGAATGCCTCATCTTCTAAATAATGCCTAACCTTCACTATAAGGAAACTCCACCCACCATAAGATTGGGTTGTATGTGATCACACTCCTTCTGCTGGTCAATAGAGAATTTACTGGCTCAGATCCCCTCTAAGCTTTCCTGAGCATCAGGAGCCATCCTACATAGCACAGGTACTTATCACTTGGCCCTTTGCCCTCTCAAGTGCTCGAGTGATCAAAAACCAAAATACCTACCTCCCTCAAGAGCATAGGACCCCCATCCGCATGTGAATTTTTCCACACTACTCCGTAGAGTGTTAGGGAGCATTGGATTGGGGACCCCAACATCCCGAACCACCACAATCCACAACTCATCCGGCTGATACAAGCATGGAATCATAAGAGACATAATTCATCATTCACAAATCCAAAAGCAGACATAACCATAAAATATTTTTAACACACTTGTCAATGTATGCGATGCATAGAATTTATCCCCCTAAAAAGTAAATGATAATACTAACTTTTTTTGTAAGTTTAAGTACGTTCTAACTAATTATAATCTACATAACACACTTATCCTATGGGCTTTTCTAACATTACTAACTTATCCCCTCATTTTATCGTAAGATGAAAACAAACAATAATATAAAATAGAAAAATCAAGAAGTTTTAGAGTTATAGGTTAAAGTAATCCTTTTCTTATGTACTAAACTTGATTATCTCTATTCTACCATCCATCGTGATTATAGGTTATTGCTGCAACCTCGGTTTGTTGTGGAATAACTGGTGCTTCGAGTTGAATGGATTTGGGGGTAACTTCCTCTTGTGCTTCAACAACAACTACTTCATTGCATTGGGGAGCTCTCCAAGCATGACCTCGCTTAGCATCTCAACGTCTCTTGGGAGTCATGGAAGAAGCTTGATGGATTTGAGTAGCACTTCCATGTAGGTGTGGAGAGAGAGGTGCTCAGTTGATTGCAGCAAGCAAAGCTTCATTGCATCAACAGAAGCAGAGAGACTTCTGCATGGGTTGCTGTTCTGACGTGATGCTCTATCCCTCTTTATATAGACTTTGGGGGGAGGGGGGCGTGGCAAAGAGAGAATGCTTGCTTTTAGCATTTTTTTATGACATCATTGATGATGTCAGAGAGGGGTTCCATTTTTGGAAGTAGTGTAGAGATAAAGATAAAACGAGCACTTGGCGAGCGCATGTAACCTAAATAGTTATTTGATAAAGACTCGAGCAATGTGAGCTGACTTATAGGTTGTTTTGATTGGGATCAAGTGTGCAACTTTTGTCAATCTATCAACCACTACCATGATGGAATCATATCCATTGCCACCAGTAGTAGGTAATCCAACAATAAAGTCCATACTTATTGACTCTCATTTCATTTGTGGAATGTCCAAGGGTTGTAACTCCCCAGGCATCTTGATCCTTTTTGCCTTGACTCTTTGACAAGTCAAGCAATGAGTTACATACTTCAATACATCCCTTTTCAATCATGGCCAGTGATAGCTCTTACAAACTGTGTTAAGTGTCTTGGCATACCCCAGATGTTGTGCAATGGGGCTATCATGTGCTTCCCATAAGATCTTGGCCTTCACTTCTGGTCCTATTGGGGCACAAAGGTGATCGTGGTAATATAGACAACCATTGCTAGCACGATAATCCTTAATCTTAGACCTTTCTTTGTCGAAGCTTCCTCCTTGAAGTACCTTAGCCATGAGTCATTCATATTCCTTATCATGAGAAATAGCTTGGCGTGCAAGCTCAAGTATAGGGTTATCATGTATGGATACATTTCTTAAGCTTCAAACTTTGAAAATGCTATTAAGAAAGGCTTTTCAGCTTAACGCATCTACAACATCATTGTCCTTCCTTGGACGATAGTTGATTTCAAAATCAAACTCTTGTAGTATCTCTATCCATCTTCTTTGCCTCATGTTTAGGTCAGCTTTGGGTGAAGATCCACTTAATACTTTTATGATCTATCACTAAAGTGAATTTCTTTCCCAATAGATAGTGTCTCCATAGTTTTAAGGCATGGATTACTGCGAGTAACTCAAGGTCATGAGTGGCATATTTGGACTTGTAGGGCTTCAATTTTCTAAAAGTATAGGATGTTGGTCTTCCTTCTTGTACTAGCACCCCACTAATTGCAAGTCCACTTGCATCACTGATCACCTCAAATGGTTGACTAAAGTCAGGGAGTTTTAGTAGAGGTATAGTGGTTATAGCTTCTTTAAGCTTATCAATGCTTTCTTGATCCTCAATTATCCAAATAATTACTGTATTTTTCCTTCAAAAGATTTGTTAAGGGTGTAGCAATGAGGGAATAATCTTTGATGAAGATTCGGTACCATCCTATCAGTCCCAAAAATCCTCGAATTTCTTTCACTATCTTAGGTATTGGCCATTCTAGGATATCTTTTGCTTTGGTAGGGTCTACTAAGATTCCATTATTCAATACTGTCAGTGATGAGAAGTATGCATTTACTCATCTTCGGCATAAAGCTGATTTTCACGAAGTGTTACTAGGATGATCTTTAAGTGAGCTTCATGTTCCTCTATTGATTTGGAGTACACTAGTATATTGTCAAAGAATACTAGCACAAAATCATCTAGATATGGTCCAAAGATGTCTTGCATTAAACGATTGAATGTGGCTAGGGCATTAGTCAATCCGAATGGCATGACCAAAAATTCATAATGACCATACCTAGTGCTAAAGGAGTCAGTTATTCTGGAAAGACATCCTCAAAGTCATTGATCCAAGAAGTTAGAGTGCCTTCATTAGTCTTTTCGACCTTATTCAACCGGATCATGTAGATTGGTTGACCTTTCTTCAATCCTTTCCTAAGTCGGCTTGCCTTGGCTAGTTGGACTCTAGTTCTTTCAGCTTTCCCATATGCCTTGCCTGAAAGATTTTTTCCTCTTCAGCACATAGAATCTGGGCTTTGTTCTTCTTGATACAACCCATTCTCAGAATGCAATCATAGCATCCTAGTGGTAGGATTCAGAATTCTACTTCAATTGTATGGCTGTCTAACTCAAATTGAAGTTTCCCTATAATTTCAGTTGAGGCGATTTTCTTCCTGCTAGCCAATTCTAATATCATTTTCCTTGTCCCCCTGGATTCTAGATGCAATCTTTTAACTGTTTTGGGTGTGCAAGAAAGGAATGAGTGCTACCAAAATCAATCAAGATTATAAATGACGTACCCTTGTAGGTAGCTGGAGATTTAATTATTAAGGTCCACTCCTTTCTTTTCCACGGCAACATGAATGGATCCTCTTTCAATTTCTTCACCTAATATGCATTCCTCAAGCTATCCAATCATGGTATTTACCCACGTACCAGTTGCTCTTCCATGTCCACAGCCTGGGTTGTTGTTGTCATTCCCTCGGCCTCTTCCACCAACCTGGTTTGGGTTAGGATTTTGAGGACAATTTAGGACAATTTTCCCTTAGGTGTCCAGTCCTTCCACACTGGTAGCATTGCATGTTGCCTATCCGATTGGTCCTTGGGCAATTGCATTAGATCTACCATTCCACCTGACATTGATCATGTCGACACCATGGTTTGGGTAGCCCCTTCCATAATTGTTTATTGGGCGGTTCCTTTGGCCATTTTGAGCAATTTCCTTAGCCATAGGCTTTGCTCGCATAAGAGCATCTTCGAGAGTCATTGGTCTCATTAATTCAAGGCAAGTGTCCAAGGGTGTAAAGCTTGATCCACATGTTGGCCATATGCCATCTATAACAAGTGTTTTCTATAAGCCCAATCCCATAACAAGCTCATAGCAAGGAACTCATGAAGACATTGTCCTTAGGCATGCCTAAGAAGATGATGTTAGTTCAAGTCTACAAAGCACAACTTGATGAATAGACAAAGACATTACTCACATCATGGCAAGGATATGAAAGGGGATCCCATATGAAAAATGCCAATATGCTCTCAAATTTGTGATAGCTCAAACAAACAACATGTTAATGTCCAATGCAAAAGGTTATAGGACAACTATGATGATCGAGTGTGACCCTATCTATAGAATCTCAATCTTGGCTAAATTACAAAGGACAATGAAACCCTCTTAGATGACCTCTTTAACCACCCGTTTCTCAATAAAGTCCTTATCAAGAAGGATCTTCACATAGTGAGTGACTTGGCCAATCCTAATGTGTTTGAATTTGTCATCACATATCTAACTATATCACTTGTAATAGTAAGTAATTTAGACAAGGTGGTGAAGTTTAGTATAATTAGAATCTATTAGTGGTGGCCTCTCAAGATCGAAAGTAACTAACAATGGTATGTAGATAAACCTACAAATCATTGCCCACCTTAAAAACATGTAGATAAGGTTGAAAGTTGACAATAAATTCAAAAAAAAAAAACTTTGTAAGATCTTGGAAGAGCAACATAACATCAAATAAATTAGCAAGATATGCTGTGAAGTAGCTTATGCCAAATAACTTTGGGCACCTCAAGCTTAAAAATACGATCTCAAGTTGAAAACTAGTGACCTCCTCAAGCTAAACACTATAGTTTTCACTTCAAGATTAGTACAATTGTTGTGGTCAAATTGGTACTCAAAATGATTAGAATGATCCCAATTAGCAAGTTCATGTAAACAAAATTTCAAAAATCCTTCAAGACTAAAAGTTATTGTGGAGGTCCAAGAGTGCACAATTCTTGTAAAACTTGGCAGATTTTTACCTATTCTTAGTATGCCCTTGTTGTGCTTATCTATTGTCAAGAATTGGAGACCTAAGAGATTTTGTGGAAGGAAGAATGAGGAGAAAGCTTTAGACTTTCACAAATTCTCTAATTGAGGATTTTGTCTAATTTTATGGTGCACTTAAGGTTGGAGCTATTGGCTATGAATGATAGTAATGATCCAACACTAATATTTGCAAACAATACTCCAAGACATCTGAAGCTAAGACTCTTGGACCGTAATAAGCACAACCAAAAGGATTGAGAATTATTGATCTTGTAACAAGCACTGACTTTATTGATCATAGCATGTGGGAGACATATCTTTGGATCATAGCACGTGGGAGACATATCTTTAGGCCCAACTACTTTCATGCCAACTAGGGATTATTCATGAGCACACATGGCATGAAAATGTCATAAAGGTTAGCATCTACATTTGAATAGGCGATGGACATCCATCTCAATACCTTTTTAAGCCTTGCCTTTTTCTCAAAATCCCTTCACCTTGTCACATTCCACAATGTCACCAAGAGGCTAGATTGAATGGGTTCTTGTTCTCTTCAAATCATGATCACAACTAGCCAAAAAGTAGACTCCATCTACTTTTTTACAATCAACAAACGTTTCTGTGACCCATACAACTAATAAAAAACAAATCCAAGAACCATCAACCTTGCTAATCCTTTGGCAAGAGGTAAACAAGAAAAGTTATTATATAGCTTGTCTCATTTCCTTCATTATATGATCTTAAAGACCATGAAATGTTGCTTTACTTATTAGTGTCAACCCAACTCATATTGAATTTTTGTTCTTCAAGGAAAGTGGTTGAATGATTCTCAAAGAGCTCACAAAACTTCACCAAACAAACTACAATTGTTGAGGTTGGTTTTTGGTAACAACAAGGTATACATCATAGACTAATATAGATACCCTTCAATTGTGTGTATTAGTTCCATCACTACCTTGCTTCTGAATGTTTTATATGCACTTGTATGAATTTGAACTTGAGGACCAAGTGTACTTCGATCTCAGCAACCTTTGTACTCCACACTCAATGCACTATAGGCTTTAGTAAGATTTCATGTTGTATGAGTGACACTTCAAAAAGAAAAAAAAGAACAAATAGAAAGAAAATATGCATGTGTGTACACTTACATTGCACTTATGGGTAATCCTCAAATTAGCAATGCTTGATTTCTATGGTTGGTTGGCTTCTTCATTAGTCCCCTATGAAGGAGTAAGCCCAGAGTGGAAGCATGTGAGTAGAAGCAAGAGCTATGGTGGAAGGAGCAAGAGCAAGAGAGAGAGAGACACAAGATGTGGGAAATCCAATAGTTACAATGTGTGACCGACCTTCCCTTTATTCAAATGTTAAGAATAAAGAATGAAGTGATAGTGATGGATGCTCGCTTCTTGCAGTGCACAAGTGTGCAGGTATTGTCAGTGTAGTAAAACATAGCTGGCTAGGCACACACACCTTTACCCCCAACAACCTTCCACTTAAAGGCGAATGTGCCCCTAGTGAGGAGAGAACAAGAAAAAAGTGACAAAGTACAAATGTACATAAGCACAAGAGGATAGAAAAGATGTCATCTCATCCAATGCCCATCAACTTCCAAGACGGCAAAATGTTCCACAAAGAGTTTTTTCATGAGCAGACCTATAAGACTTTTGTTAGTTGAGAACTTGACAAGGTCAATAGACCCGTCCTCAACAACCTCTCTAATGAAGTGGTAATGCATCTCAATGTGTTTTTTCTTCACATATGAAAGATTCGATTCTTGGCTAATTGGATAACACTCATAGAATTTGAATGCAATGTAGGGATCACATCAGTAATACTAAGGTCTACCACCAAATGGCCTAACCAAAGAGCCTCCTTGCAAGCCTCAATTGTTGCAACATTCTTAGCCTCGGTAGTAGAGAGGGTTGTGCATTTCTGCACCTTGGACATCCAAAAGTAGCACCTCCAACAAAGATGAAGACATAGCCAGAGGTGGACTTCCTACTATTTGCATGTCTTGGTCAGTGTACCCCATGACTCCTATCTCTTGGCCATCATAACGTATGCACATAGTTGTTGTGTCCTTCAGGTACCTCATGATACCCATGATGACATCCCGATGTCATTTGCCAAGTGTAGCCACATATAGCATGCCACAACACCCACTACAAATGCTATGTTAGGACGAGTGGCTATCATGGCATACATATATTGCCCATGGCAAAGATGCATAAGGGATTTTGGCCATCTTGGCCTTTTGCTCATCAGACTATGGACAATTAGCTTGATTAACCTTCACATGAGAAGGTAGAGGACAACCAATAGGCTTATGATCCTACAAATGAAATCGCTCAAGGATATAATGCTTTTGTGACAGATAAAGGAGCCCCTTAGAGTGATTGCACATGATGCACGTTCCACATGAGAAAAGACTTCATTGAAGTCAATAATATATTCTTACTTGAAACCATTAGCTACCAATTTAGCCTTATAAGTAAGCTTGGGTTGTCTAGGGATACTTTTCAGCTTGATCCACCTTATTGTGCTTGTCCTTAGGAACATGATAGAATGCCTCACAACTAAGATGTGCAAATGAGCATAAGATGGAGGTTTTCTAGTCCATACCTCCTCTACAACCTGGCTATCAATAGTAGTGCAAGGAGACCGGTTAATCAAGTATATGGTAGTAGTAACCGTCTTAGCCCAAAAGTGATGTGGTAAGCCTACCTAGCTAAGTATACTATGGACTCTCTCTTGAATCATCATGTTCATGTGTTCGGCAATACCATTCTAAGGAGGGTTGTAAGGGGTGGTTAACTAACACTTAATATCCCACTCATTGCAAAATTGTTCAAAAGCTTTTGAGATATACCCACCCCCATTATCAGATCTTTGGCATTTCAACCTATACCCAAACTAGTTTTCAACAAGAGCAAGCCACCACTAAAAGATAGACAAGACATTTGAGTTTTGCTTAATAAGGTAAGCCCAGATTTTATGAGACTAATTATCAATGACTGTGACAAAGTACTTCGCACCACCTAGTGTGACTGACAAGGCATGGGACCACATACATCCGAATGAACAAGAGCTAAAGGCTCACCCATGCGCTTAATGTCAGACTTCTTATGCATACTACGTGTTTGCTTGCCATATAAACAATGATCACAAGACTCAAAACACTTATAGTCTAGTGACAAAAGACACTACAAACTGGTAAGCATTTTCATTCCTTTCAAAGGCATGTGCCCAAGGCCATGATGCCAAAGAGATACATGTGGAATTGAAGTCATAGCCAAAACATGGTCAATTGACCTAGATACAATCAAATGATAGAGGGTACTAGACTTTGCATCACATGTAATAACAAGATTCCCACGGGTAATCTTCCATGAGGAATCACCAAAAGAGACAATATAACCTGCATCATCCATGGTGGCAGAGATAAGGCTCTTCATGAGAGCCAATATGTGACGTACATCATGAAGAGTGAAGATATTGCTTGAACCAAAATGCAGCTAGACATCACCAATACCATTGATCTCCAATGCTAGGTCATTACCCAAATAGACAGATCCAGTCATACTACAATAGGAGTGAAACCACTCTCTATGAGGGGTCACATGAAAGGAAGCCCTTGAATCTATCAACCAACACTAAGTATATCTTGACAAAGTATCAATTAGCTATGAAACATCCAAAGAAGAAGTTGCCAATATAATATCATCAGATACATCATAATGCACCACATCAATCTCCTTAATCTTGACACTAGACTTGTTAAGCACAATGCTACGATCATCATTCTTGTCTTGCACTTTAATTTTTCCCTTTTCCTTGCACTTATCTTTGCACATTTTATGGCATTGTGACCGAATATGACTTGCTTTCCCACAATAATGACAAGTAAGACTGGACTTATAGCCATGAGACTCACTAGGAGATTCTCCACATAGAGTCTCTACCATGCCCATTTCATCTGTTTGGCTTCTCACAGTCAATGCATGGGACACAGGAAAGCATCCACACTACAATGGCACGAATGGATTTGAAGGAGGTAGCCAAGATGGAGGCGCCTTGGCCACAGTTGAGTGCTGATGGTCGCCTGCAACTACCTCGCACTCCTTGGGGTTTTTCCACTAAAGAAGAGCGCATTGTGAAGCGAAGTGTCAGGTCTATTTGCACTCCCGATGGGTATGATGCGTTCTCTCAGATCCACTTTTTCTAAAGACGACCAACTATCAAGGCTAAAATCCCATGATTGGGATAAGATATGTCAGGTTTGCACTATGAATGGATTGTAAGTGGCCATTGTATTTGGCTATTTGTAGTCTAGTAGGTGCTCATAATGCTTCTTCATTTGTGGCAGTTTGTACTACCGATTGCGATCGGAGGAAGCCTCACTCTAGAAATACGTGGGGCGATTTACAAGTTGCCAAATTTAGTGCAATGATTGACCTCTTTTATCAAGAGGGCACTCTCAACATCTTGCAATTTCAGCCCATCCTTAGTATAGAGAGTTGTACGAAAAGTGTCCCACAACTTAGGTGGAGTATTAGGAAAAAATAAAGGATGTGAAGAATCCTTGAAAATCTCTTGTGAAGCTAATGGTTGATGATGGAGTGAAATTGATTCAAGTGAATTCCCTTCCTTCATGTGAAAGTCCATTAATTGTTTTGACCAATACATTTGAGTTGTAGGACTTTGCTTGTCATAAAGATTCTTAATCTGTGTCCAAAGCTCATGTGCACTCTGATTTTCAATTACAACATTGTAGTGAACCTGCTTAGAGAGTGATAAAATGATTGTGGACTTGCATAGCTCATCCAATTTATCCCAATCCTCATTCGCCACAATGTATTCGAGTTTGATACCCATATTGAAGATAGAATTTTCGCAAGAACCACTAACCATAATGAGACTAAGAAAGTACAAAGAAGGGTAAGACAGATTGTTGTAATACCCTACAAATCAGTCCCAAGACCATTGCTAAATCAAGCAAGAGATTAGAGATATTGCAAAAGTAATGAGCTGTCCACAACCTACAAAGAAAAAGACTATCAAATCCAAGTGATTGTTCTTAGATAGAATGCATAAAACTGAAGTAATAAGTTGCTATAATAAATTGCAAACATATGCCAACAACAACCAACAGTGAGCAACCAAGAAGGAAGAAGCCAGGAACAACCGGCAAAGCACTGAAGATTGTCACAACTGCAATGTGTCAGAAACCATACATGCAATATGCATAGATGTCATGCACATGGTAGATCTCAAGGGTAAGTGAAGGGAACTACCAAATTTATAACCCATTGAGCAAAAGCTCAATACATAACCTAGAAGCATATAAATACCACTGATGAACAACACCATGATGAGATAGACATAAGTACCAGGTCCAAGCCAAGAGAACAAATTAGCCCATGATAGGGTAATTTTATCCAATAAATATCAAGAGAGCATGTACATGTGACGATGAGTCCCATCATCTCACTATGATATGCTCAAGCTCAACTGCATAAACCAAATGCTTTGTAATACATCCAAGTGCTAATTTGGCTCAGTATATAAATCGGAATAGCTCCCATTGAAGCAAAAGTCCAATGCCAAATGAGCAAGCAAAGCTCAAGACATTATCTAAATGATATCCAGACATCCAAGATCCAAAGAGCATGCATTTGGAAGCACAGAACCCAATATATGCTTCAAACTCGTAACTGCATAAGCCACTAAAGCAAGTAAGGCATGTAACCATAGCCAATATCAATGTAACAGAGCTCAAATCTCAACTCAAAAGTATGTTATAGCATATTAGAAAGTATACATAACAATCGAAGTAGTGGTACATCCATTGAGTATCTTGTAAAGCATCAATGAGCATTAGGCATAAGCTTTTCATTGATAAATTCTTGTTGCCCTATTATTATAGCATTGAAATGACAATGAAATTTGAGCTACTTCAAGCTCAAATATATCCCAAAAGCATAACCATACCATCTAGGCACCAAAATAGCATCCCCGAAGCATCAAACATGCATTATGGAATTTATTGCTTACTGTCCAAACAAGAACATCCATGTTCTATGTGAAATAGAGAACACAAACTACATAGAATCAACTCTATGAGTGCCTACATTAATAGCTTTCATTGTACTCTTCATTTTTAGCTATAGAATGCCTAAATCCGATATCGTATGCAAAAGTTATGGCCAAAATACAACAGTGCTATCAAGTTGTCATAGTTGTCCATGACTTTTATAACATACTTTACATATTCTCAAATGGATAAAATGGTTGCTCCTTAGCTCAATAAGCACTCAATAAGGCTTAACTAAGCCTTGGAAAGCTCCTCAATAAGTATGAGTTGAAGCTTTGAATATGGGTTGAAGCAAAGGATGAAGAAGCTCCTCAAATGGTTGGCTCTAATACCAGTTGAAGGGAGTGAGCCCGAAGTGGAAGCATAGGAGCAGAAGCAAGAGCTATGGTGGAAGGAGTAAGAGCAAGCGAGAGAGAGAGAGAGAGAGAGAGAGAGATATATATATATATATATATATATATATATATATATATATATATACATACAACATAGTTCACATGTGCTTAAGGCATGCAAACACAATTCCTTGAGTCACATCACATAATTATTTCCCCTATAGCTTCCCCTTCTCTTTTTGAAGTGTCAAGAGCCAAATCCCAAACAACAAGATAGGAAAAGGCATTGTGCAAATGGGGATTTTCATCTTACCAAACTACTATTTCGATTTGTGGTTGATTTGATATAAAGACATATATAGAAAAAAGCATCATGTAAATGGGGATTTTCATTTTACCAAACTACTATTTCAATTTGTGGTTGACTTGATATAGAGGCATGTACGATAATGTTCCACTTAAATGAAAGGGAGCGACGGATCGAAGGTTGGACTTGAGAGCTATGGTGGGAGAGCAAGAGCACGAAAGGGAGAGACTAGAAATGGGAACGTGATCGGGCCTTCCTTTATTCAAACTGTCACTAAAAGAATAAAGAATAAAGTGACGGTATGGCGGGTGCCCGCCACCTGCTGCAGTGTGCAGTGGCGGTGATTGTCAGTGTAGTAATACACGGGCGGCTAGGTAGAGACGCCTTTACCCCCAACAAGCTCCCACTTAAAGGCGAATCTGCCCTAGTGAGGAGTGAAAAGAAAAAGAAAAAAGATAGTACAACATGTACACATGTACAACAGGATGAGGAAAGACATCATCTCATCCCATGCCCATCAACCTCCTGAGAAAGGCAAAGCGCTCTATAGAGAGGCTTTTCGTAAGCAGATATGCCGGATTCTGGTCAGTCGAGATCTTGACAAGACCAATAGACTTGTCCTCAACGACCCCACGTATGAAGTGATACCTCACCTCAATGTGTTTCCTCTTCGCATGGAAGACCGGATTCTTGGCTAACTGAATAGCACTCATAGAATCCGAATGGAGTGTAGGGATAGCATCAATACCAAGGTCAGCAAAACGACCCAACGAAATGGCCTCCTTGCAAGCCTCAATGGCTGCAACATACTCAGCCTCTATAGTAGAAAGGGCCGTGCATTTCTGCACCCTGGACATCCAAGAAACAACACCTCCAGCATAGGTGAATATATAGCCGGAAGTGGAATTCCTACTATCTGCAACTTGCATAATCAAAGTCAGTGTACCCCACAACTCCTGTATCCTGGTTGCCATAGCATATGCACATATCTGCAGTGCCCTTCAGGTACCTCATGATACCCTTCACGGCATCCCAATGCTTCTTGCAAGGTGTAGCCATATAGCGTGCCACAACACCAACTGCAAAGGCAATATCTGGACGAGTGGCTATCATGGCATGCATAAGGGTGCCCACTACGGATGCATAGGGAATCTTGGCCATCTCGGCCCTCTGCTCTTCTGTCTGTGGACAATCAGCCTGTGATACCTTCACATAAGAAGGCAATGGACAACCAATAGGCTTTACGTCCTGCATGCGGAAGCGCTCAAGGACTTTATGAATGTACTCTCTCTGTGACAAGTAGAGGAGTCCCTGATGCCTATTGTGTCTAATGTGCATACCAAGTATGTGAGCGACCTGTCCCAGATCTTTCATCTCAAAGCTCTTCTTGAGTTGAGCCTTAAGAGCATCTAGCTCATCACGAGCTTTCCCTACTATCAACATATCATCCACATAGAGTACCAAAATCAATAAAGAACCATTACGAGCTTTCTTCGTGTAAAGACACAGATCCATAGCACTTCCGTTGTAGCCCTGTGACTACATAAAGGCATCAAACTTACGATACCATTCCCTAGGTGCCTGTTTCAAGCCATAAAGACTTTTCTTCAATTTGCACACTAGGTATTGCCTGCCAGGTTATGCAAAGCCCTTAGGCTGCTCCATATAAATCTCATTATGCAAGTCCCCATGTAAGAAAGCCATCTTGACATCCATCTGGTATAAATCCAAGTCAAGCTGAGCAACCAAAGCCAAGACTAAGCGCAGGGTGGTCATCTTAACCACAGGAGAAAAGACCTCGTCAAACTCTACACCATGCTCCTGCTTAAAACCCTTTGCTACTAATCTAGCCTTGTATGCCAGCTTGGGGTGCCCAGGGGTACTTTTTAGCTTGTACACCCACTTGCATGGCAAAGCCTTCTTGCCCATAGGCAAGGAAACCAAATCCCAAGTGTCACTCTTATGCAGGGAGTCTATCTCAGACTGCATAGCCCTCTCCCAGGAGTGACTGTCACCCCTACGCGTAGCCTCATCATAAGTGAAAGGCTCTCCTACATCTATAACCAAGACATAATGCATCGAGGGCTGAAATCTATATGGTGGACGCCTGTCTCTAGTAGACCGTCTCACAGCAGGCTCTGCTGCTTGCCCAGCTGCCTGTCCAACGCCCTGACCATGAGCATCTACTGCAGCTGTAGGTTGTCCAACTGGCTGTGCGGGAGCTCTCGGCTCCTCCTGAAATATGACCCTGCGGATCTCAATAACTCTCTCAGGCTGCCTATGCATCTTGTCTTCATGGAAGACTGCATCATGACTGTGGATGACTTTCCGTGCCTGCGGATCCCAGAGACAGTAACCCATCTCGCATACATCCCCATAACCAAGGAGCTTACTTCTCTTGTCCCTAGGCACATGGCAAAATGCCTCACATCCAAAGACATGGAGATGCGCATAAGAGGGGGGTTTTCCAGTCCATACCTCCTTTGCAACCTGGAAATCCAAACCACTAGAAGGTGATCTGTTTATGACATGCACAACTGTACTAACTGCCTCAGCCCAAAAGCTATGTGGTAGGCCTGCGTGACTAAGCATACTGCGTACATGCTCTTGGATGGTTCTATTCATCCGCTTAGCCAAACCATTCTGGGGGGGGTGTAGGGGGCGGTCAACTGACGCTTAATACCCCTCTCATCACATAACTACTCAAAAGCACGTGAGACTTTCTCACTCCTATTATCTGTCCTTAGGCATTTTAGCCTATACCCAGACTGGTTCTCAACCAATGGAAGCCATCTCTGAAACACAGCCAAGACATCGGATTTCAGCTTAATGGGATAAGCCCAAACTTTTCGTGAAAAATCATCTATGAACGTAACAAAATACTTTGCACCACCCATAGACTGACAAGGCATAGGCCCATAGACATCTGAATGTACCAATGCCAAGGGCTCACTCATGCATGGCCTACCAGACTTCTTATGCGTAGACCTAGTCTACTTGCCATAAAGACAATACTCACATGAATCAAAACATGCATAATCAAGGGGCGGTAAGTACTGCAAACCAGAAAGCATTTTCATTCCCTTCAAAGACATATGGTCCAAATGGGCATGCCAAAGAGATACATGTGGGATAGAACCCACAGACAAAACATGATCAAGGGAAGAAGTTGATACAATCAAGGGGCAGAGACTGCCAGTCTTGGCACCTCATCACAAGTCTGCCACGAGTGATCTTCCCTGCAAAGTCTCCAAAACATACATGATATCCTGCGTCATCAAGCTATCCAGCTGACATGAGACTGCGTGTCAAAGCAGGTACATGACGTATATCCTACATAACAAAACTGCTGCCAGAAGGAAACTGCGGCCTAATATCACCAATGCCCACAATATCAAGAGAGCTGTCATTACCCAAGCGCACAAAACCCGAAACAGTACGATATGAATGAAACCACTCTCGACAAGGTGTCACATGAAAGGACGCACCTGAGTCCAAGAGCCAACACTGTGCATACATAGAGTGTATCTCTGTCATCTGCGAAGCATTAGAAGAAGCTGCAAGGATATAATCATTATCATCAACATCCTCAGGTTGCATAATAGTGATCTCTTCAATTTTAACACTGGACTTTGTAGGCACTATGCTGCGATCAGAAGACTTATCCTGCACTTTGTCTTTCCCCTTATCTTTGTGCCTTTCATTGCGCAATTCATGGCATTGTGGTCTAATATGGCCCTTTTTCCCACAATGGTGACAAGTAACATCTGCATTCCTGCCACCACGGGATTTGCTACGTGACTTTCCACGAGACTTGGACCAAGATTTTTAAGAATCCCATCCACGGCCACTGCCACTGCCATGGTTTCCATATCCATCATTCCTGCCTCTAGCTGTCATAGCATGCGACACACAAGAGGCATCCAAATTCTTACAGTTAACCTCTTTTTGCAGAAGAGCACTCTCAACATCAGATAATTTCAAGGTAGTAGTAGAGGCACATAATGCAATGCGGAATACATCCCATGACTCATTAAGAGTACCAAGCAAGAAAAGAGGAGTGACATCCTCTGCAAAAGTGATGTCCTGCGAAGTCAAGTTCTTGAGTATAGCATGGAACTGGCTCAAGTGAGCAGACATAGTCACATTCTCCTTCATGCGCAGATCCAAAAGCTGCTTCAGCCAATACATTGACTCGCTAGACTTTTCTTGTCATAGAGATTCTTGATTTTATCCCACAACTGCCATGCACTCTGTTCTTCCTCAAATACATTGTAGTGAACCTATTCTGTGAGAGACAATACAATAGTGGACTTGCATAACTCATCAAGCTCAAGCCATTCCTCATGTGGCATAGTTGCAGGCGGATGCCCACTTAACCTCAAAGGTTTGATCTGCGATTTCCACACCAACTCCTGCCAAATTGGGCTCTTCCAATAAGATTAATTCGTACCATCAAGCTTAGTGATGTTGAAAATAGCATGATTAGTGGACGAACTCGCCATAATGCAGGCTGAAAGATTGTAGACAGTTCAAAACTGCTTGCTGTTTACTGTAGAAAATGAACAAAAAATCACCAAAATCAAGGGAAAATGGCGAGGAAAGTGAAATCAAAGCTACTGCCTACCAAGTACTAGTGAAAGTATATCATTTCAGAGTGTTTCAGCATGAAAAATCCATGTCAGTCCATACATATATGCTTGCTGTAATAAATTTCAAATTTCAGTAAAAGAGAGCTAACAGTGCCAAAATCGGATCCCAAGGCAATCAGATACTGCCAAGACCAAATTCGGCATCATGCGGGCATAGCATAAGCATATGACGGTCGATAACCATGAATCCAACACCCAAGTATGTCATACAAACATCTGCCACAATGAGTAGGCACACCCCCCAGGCAATGGGGCAAAGTGTTCCTGCCACTACCAAAACTTGACACAAGTAGGTGTCAGTTCACAACGATACGGATCCAAAACTGAGACAGCTCATAAGCATATAGTGAACCAAGACATATGATGTATCATCCCAAAAGGTAAGAAGTCCCAAAGTCTCAAGTGTTTGTAACTGCTTAATAGCATGTAACGGCTCAATGCATAAAAGTATCGCCTGCTCAATGTCTGATAAGCATTCAAGAATGCTCCCACTGGCGCAAAAGTCATATGCACGAGCTCAAGAGCTCAAGCCAAGGCAAGACATAGTGCCAATGACATAAGTCCAAGACAATACATCAATAGTACATCGCGAACATGTAGGCGGTAGAGCATCCGTATATAGCATCCATAAGCATGTAAGACATCAAGTACATCCCAATCCAAACTCTAACAAGCCAAGTAACATCCAAGACTACTCCAGATAATCCAAAATGCATCCAAGGTGGAGCTTCAATGAGCACTCAAGCTCAATGTATGCATAGGGTAATCAACCGTGACATGAGTATCAAGTCGTAGGCAACAGGTATGCATAAACCCAAGAAGCATCACTGTCAAAGCATATACCAATGTCAATAAGTGCGGGCTGAAATAAGCTCAAGCTTCCAAAAGCATCCGGATTCAATGATAAGCTCGAAGCGTCCCTCGATGATCAATACATCATAGTATAACCCAAGACATACATCCGGAACCAATAGGCATATGTCAAAGCACGAAAGATGGCTTCAGCCCAAGAGTATTCAGCATGCATTTACTGTTATAAAATGTGTATTTCCAGTCCCAAAATTAGGCCAAAATCATAGCATTACATGTAGCTTCAATCCCCCAATCAATCGGGATGCAATAGGCATCAAACCGGTTATGTAGTCATGCCCAAACAAGCATAGGCATACAAATACATGTTGTCTCAGACCTGAAATCTATTGCAAAAGATTTTGTCATCAGAATTTGGCGAATCCGACATCACCATCACGTCTGGAGCGTGCCAAAACCCCAACTTCGACTCTTACGTTGCCTGAATCGGGTTTTGAATGCCCGAGATATGACAAAAAGAGTGATTTTTGGGCCAGATTTTGAAACAAGCGCAAAAAAAACATGAGCTGGCTGGGGGGGTCTGCTGTCCCATGTGTCAAAAATGGGGCCCAAAGGGGGCACAAATGAGGGCCAAAGAAGGCCTACACCAAGCCTCAGCAAGCCTTGATAGGCTGGAAGCAAGATCCAGGTGAAAGAAGCTCCAAGAGGTGTGAGCTATGGCTGCCCACAACTTGTTTACAGCCTGTGAGACCTGAGAACTGAAGTAAACCCTGAAGAAAATGATCAAGTACCTCTTATGTAATGCCCTGAAGGTGCCCAACAATGCCGGGAAGGTGCTCGGGAAGCCGGGGAGTGACGGGAGCTCGAAGGAGTCGGATATGGTTGCTGGGAAGGAGACCCGATGCAAGTAGGGAGTCGATGGGATGCTGAGAATGCCACGAACCAAGCTCAAGAGTCGAAAAGCAAAGCTCTGATACCAGTTGAAAGGGAGCGAAGGATTGAAGGTTGGACTCCAGAGCTATGGCGGGAGAGCAAGAGCAAGAAGAAAGGGAGAGACTAGAAATGGGAACTCCAACACTCACAATGTGTGACTGGGCCTTCCTTTATTCAAACTGTCACTAAAAGAATAAAGAATAAAGTGACGTTGACGGGCGCCCACCACTTGCAGTGTGCAGTGGTGGTGACTGTCAGTGTAGTAATACACGGGCGGCTAGGCAGAGGCACCTTTACCCCCAACATTAAATAGGCAATCTACAAAACTCTATCGAAATACTTGTCCTTCTCAAAATCTCATTTTCCATTCCCTTTGCTTCTCATTAGAACAAGCTTTTCTATACCTCAATGAATGAATATCATCTTTGCTACAACGACAAAACAACTATCAACAGAAGAACCACAAGGAAGTAGCCTCTAGTTATGGGTAATTTGTGCAAGAGAATAAATTTCTATATTATTGACAACAATAATCATGAACAAGAAGAACTAGAAGTAGTCTTCTAGTCATGTATTAATCTATGTAAGCACGTGTAGTCACATATTATCTACACTCCACCATATATGTGGATTTGGTACTCAAGGGTGGGATGTTATCTAGAATGGTAAGACTTGCCTAGCCTTAGATCCACCAACTAATTTAACTATATGTATTGTGCGCCAACAAGGTAGCAAGTCTCCATAAAGAGGGGTTCCACATGAGGTCTTCAACTGTAGGTATCCAAGAAACTTCTCACCTCTATCCACTTCAACTTTTCACCTCCATCCTCTTTAACAAGTTCTTCACCCTTCTTTACCTTGAAAATGTTCCTTTTCACCTCTATCCTCTTTAACAAGTCCTTCACCCATCTCTATGTTGCCATTCTTCCTTTCTTCTTGCACCCAATTTATTATCATTTGGGAAGGCACCAACATCAACTCAAGTGGACCACCCAAGCCATGTCTATTGCAAGTCTTTCTATTCCAAAATCTTGGTTACAAACAAATTCCCTACACATAAAAACTTGGTATACTTAAATTGACCCATCGAACATAGAGGAATATCTCAAGGTAAACTCCTCCACTTCAACTACAACTTCCCTCCAACACCAACACCCATCTCATCAACACTTATTGTTCTAATCTTTCATGTCTCTAATGTGTCCTATTGCATTTCTTTGATAGAAAGTGCCAAATGAATGGCACTCATTCAAAAAGGGGTAGTATTGCCAAGATACAACAAGAAAAGCTACAACAAAAATGATAAAATATGAAGGTAAAAAGCCAAGGAAAAATATTAGAATGGCAAAGCCAAATGAAGTTATGAATAAGGAAGATAATTGCTAAAATTAGTAGGATATGCTATCATACAGCACAAAATCTTTCTCAAATATATACAAGTCCCTTTAAAAAAATATGCATGTGAATATAGAAGTGCATATAAAGGTAAATCTAAGAATGCATTCAAAGTTTAAATAGATTTGAATAGAATCACTCTTGTGTGTGCAACTTTATGCCTTCTACTTTCTATCTCTTTTTCTCTGCATAACTTGGGCTTGAGTGAGGGAGTGTTCTTGAGTGCATGCATGTGTAGAGAGCTTCCTTCATGTGTTGAGCCCTCTTTTTTCCTCTTTCTTGCTCATTATCCATGCATGGATTGAAGAAGCACAGATTGAAGGAGTAGCATTGGAGCTTGCAGAAGGGTTAGAGCTTAATTGAAGCCTCTCCTCTGTAGCTTAGGCTACAATGATAGAGGGAAGTGCAATGATGAGTCTTCTTTTCTTGTCTTTAGCAGTCTTGAATTCTACCTTGCATGCAAATATGATGAATTAGAAGGATGGAGAGAAAAAGAGAGGGACATAGGCATTTTATGTTAGAGATAGGAAAACTCCACAACGAGTTCTAGGCTTGAAGGAATATAGGTCTACCATCAAGTCCTCATTGTTAAGCTTATGTTGCAAGCTATAACAAGGTGATTGACCTTAGCATTGGTTTACTTATTTTTTGGACTTGCCAATGCCTACTTACAATAGAGAGGCAAAGGAGGAGGTGTGCTTCTTTATGCTTCTTACCACTCTAAGCTTCTTGTTGGAAGCTTTGATAAATGGCAAGGGTTTTAACCACATCGTGGTTAATGGTGCTCCCATGAAGGGAGGGGTTGAAAGAGCCCTTCATTTATGTGGTGTGCAAAGAGAATCTATACTTCTTGCATTGACTCTCATTTTCAGGAAGTCATAATTGAGCATCACTTTACAAGGAGTCAGATATATGCTCAATACCTTCACAAGTTGTGGGTACCTATGCTAAGCATGTGCAAAGATGCATCATTTCTATGTGGGGGGACTTTAGTCTTTGCTATGAATACTTGGTGAGAACATAATCTAGAAGCTACTTTCTATTGTTGCTATACTAATGGGAGTAGCATATCTATAAGCTGATGCTATGGATAGATACTTGGAAATTCTATTTGACCTAAAGATGTTAATTTCTCATTGAAACTATTTCATAAGGAGAATGCACGTTTGGTAGCAAGATCTAAAGTGAGAGTTTTCTTTAAAGGTATTGGCTTTGAGTCAATCATCTAACGATCACTTTGCTTGTATGCCCTTTAGAAACATGGTCTATGATTGTGGTTATTGATGAAAGACATTCAATAGTTGTGCAAAAGTAGAGCATGACTTGTGAATTGTGTGAACCTAAATCCTAGGGCATTATTCTCTTTTTCTTTAGACTCATAAGGAGAAACACTAGCATGGACAATAACTATTTTGGCTAGCAACTAATCTCTTAAGACATCGCCAACTAATATACATAAATGGAAGCCTTCTATGAGAACATCTATCAAGATATATAAGGAATTCATAATAGCAGTGGGATATGTCTTCCTTAAGTAGATGTATGGTTTACACATGAGGAAAATGATTTCAATTTAGTACATAGTGACCATTAAAAGACCCTTTTTAAAGGAAAACTCAATTTCTGCAAGTTATTTAATCATTTTATTTTACTTCATGTAATCCCAGGCTTTATCAAATGTGCATTAAAGGATGCTATGTTATACTTCCAAACATGAGCTAGATAGTATGTGTAATTTGATGGCATTTTTTACTTATACATTTGTAGAATTTAAGAAAGAGTATTAATAACTTTGTCTCTAAGGTTTAAGGTTTTTTGCTATTAGATCCCTATGCCTAATTGACTGTAACTACCCTTGGATCCTCCACATCTTAGCTCAATGATAGCTTCTATTGATAACATTACACTTGGGCAAAAGCCCTCCCCCGCAATCATAGCTCATTGGCTCCAAGAGTAATGTGGTAGCAAACTTGTCCTAACTTGAATTTAGAAAAAGTGTCTAGAGGACTTTTCTTCATATACTTGCTTTACATTTGTGTACTTGTTTTTGTGCCCAAAAAAATCGTTGTTTACATCACCAAATGTTTGCAATTAATACACTTTAGTTTGTTCTTGTGAAAGCAAAGTAGCTCTTCATGACCTCATAATTGCTACAAGTTGTCTTTGATCCTCTAATGAAGAAGTTTTGTTAGTTGATTAGGAGTTGATGTCCAAATGGTGGAGTGTTGGAGAGGAGCCATTGACAAACTTGTTGCATCCAAATTTAGTTAACATGTAGCCAATAGTCGTGGTTGCAAAGATGCATCATTTCTATGTGTGGGGACTTTAGTCTTTGCTATGAATACTTGATGAATGTAATCTAGAAGCTACTTTCTATTGTTGTTATACTAATGGGAGCAACATATCTATAAACTGATGCTATGGATAGATACTTGGAAATTCTATTTGACCTAAAGATGTTAATTTCTCATTGAAACTATTTCTAATCTTCATAAGAAGAATGCATGTTTGGTAGCAAGATCTAAAGTGAGTTTTCTTTAAAGGTATTGGCTTTGAGTCAATCATCTAACGATCACTTTGCCAAAATGCCCTTTAGAAACATGGTCTATGATTGTGGTTATTGATGAAAGACATTCAATAGTTGTGCAAAAGTAGCATGACTTGTGAATTGTGTGAATCTAAATCTTAGGGCATTATTCTCTTTTTCTTTAATCTCATAAGGAGAAACACTAGCATGGACAATAACTATTTTGGCTAGCAACTAATCTCTTAAGACATCACCAACTAATATACATAAATGGAAGCCTTTTATGAGAACATCTGTCAAGGTATGTAAGGAATTTATAATAGCATTGGGACATGTCTTCCTTAAGTAGATGTATGGTTAGACATGAGGAAAATGATTTCAATTTAGTACATAGTGACCATTAAAAGACCCTTTTTAAAGGAAAACTCCATTTCTGCAAGTTATTTAACCATTGTATTTTACTTCATGTAACCCTAGGCTTGATCAAATGTGCATTAAAGGACATTATGTTATACTTCCAAACATGAGCTAGATAATATATGTGTAATTTGACGTCATTTTTTACTTATACACTTGTAGAATTTAAGAAAGCGTATTAATAGCTTTGTCTCTAAGGTTGAAGGTCATTTGCTATTAGATCCCTATGCCTAATTGACCATAGCTACCCTTGGATCCTCCACATCTCAGCTCAATGGTAGCTTTTATTGATAACATTACATTTAGGCACAAGCCCTCCCTCGTAATCATAGCTCATTGCGCTCATTGGCTCCAAGAGTAATGTGGTAGCAAACTTGTCCTAACTTGAATTCAAAAAAAGTGTTTAGAGGACTTTTCTTCATATACTTGCTTTACATTTGTGTGCTTGTTTTTGTGCCAAAAAACAATCATTGATTACATCATCGAATGTTTGCAATTAATACACTTTAGTTTGTTCTTGTGAAAGCAAAGTAGCCCTTCATGACCTCATAATTGCTAAAAGTTGTCTTTGATCCTCTAGTGAAGAAGTTTTGTTTGTGAAGAAGGTAACATCTTATCTCTAATGGCATAATGAAATCAATTCCTTTTATATCATTTTCCTTGAGCAACAAAGCTAATGGATAGCATCCCAAGGTAATGCTTTTCATATTCCTTAAAGTATTCTTTGTTGAAGTACTCTTCAAGAAGGCTCACTATGGGCATTAGAACATTCCTTTTTCGATATTTTTGATTCAGTGCTACTTTAACTATATCATAATGCTCTTCATTTTGCGTATGTACTTTGCTAGAGAGATTATAATTATGTCTTGAACAAGTAAACTCTATTTTTTGCTTTTTCTTTTGTTCCACATGGTGAAAATGTTGTCCTTTAGCTTAATATCAACATCAAAGTGGAAATAGGGCTATGCCATGGCACTAAATGAGCCATTCAAATGCATCTCTATTTGCTACCACAAAAATGGAAAAACATGCCGAGATCTAGCATGAATGGATACAAATTTTAAATTACCACCCATACCTTTAGTTAAGTCACACTAGCCACATTTCTCATAATTTAAAAGTTCACCAAAATAATTTCCATTTGTAACTTAACTTTGCATATTCAAACTAATTTCATTTTTTACTTGCATTATGGTCAAGTCATTGCAATACCCAACTTGGTAAGTTATATAGATGAAGTCAATGGATATAAGTGTAAAAAAGAAAACATAATACCTTCATAAGTGTTGAACAAGTGATAAGGTCACTTCTAATCTCTTGAGAGTATAGCCCATATCCTCATTTGGCATTTTAGCATTAATGAGAACAACTCGACATGCACACTAATACCATGATAGAAAACTCAAAACAAAAATCTTAAAACATGTCTCTTACTCAATGCACTCAATGAATAAGTGAAAGAACATTCATTAATGACATGGGGATAAAGAGTGTCCAACGATGTATTATAAACAAAACATAGTTGCCACTCAAAGTGTATTAACAAGCTAGAAATAGTGTCCCAAAAACAATAAAAAAAGTGTATCATAAACAAAACATAGCAACCACTCAAATGTGTATTAACATGCCAAAAATAGTGTCCCAAAATACTACAACATAGGTGAAGATATTCATTGTTTGGTTTCACACACCATTTCAGCCTCTTAAGCAACATTAGCATTTGTTTCCTTCCTTGCCTCCCTCTCTCCTTTCTCTCACATATACAGCAAAATTTGAGTTTGTAAACATAAAAGATAAAGTTGAAGCACTAAAATTGTCTGAAGGCTTTAAAAGTAACTAAAATACAAATCATAGATGAACTCGCATCAACACAAACCGAAGCACGACAAAGTGAAATCATCAAGATGAAAGCCACCAAAAAAGAAGGCAAATGGCAAGTCCATCAAGGCAATAAAGTAATTATAGTAGAGCTTAAGAGTTAAGATTAAAAAACTTTATAAATATAAGAATTAAGACTCTAAAAGTCACCAAAAACACTTTGGTCATTCAAATGAATTAAAACCTAAAAGAATATCAAACTTATAATATTTTCTAAATCATATAAATGCAAATAGTTCTTTACACTTCCTTTTTTTTTTGGTGGGAGGAGGTAAATCTATAAACTTTCTACATATACATTAGACTACTTTAGGGCCATGATATATATGGTAACTCTTGCAACTTTAGTACTTTGTTTGCATTTCGTACTAGTGACACCCCAAAGTGAATTGTAAATAAAACTTTAATTACAATCTATCCTATACACTTTTGACCCATCTCAAAGGAAGTAATATAATGTTCTTTCTTTCTTTCCTATCCACCCATTTAGTCAAGAGGATGTGTCCCTTTTTGCACCAAAGAAAAAAAAAAGAACACTTTAAAGTCCCAAATACACTACAAATATTACACTAGTAAAATGAAAAATAATGTGTTAAAAGCAAGTTAGAAATGGTTTGGAAAACCTTAAGTGTTAAATGGAAGTGCAAGGACATTTTGTCACATCTAGTTCAAAATACTCTTTTTTACTTGGTGCTTTCTTTAAAAGCCTTTTCCATAGCTTATGCTCTTTGGACTATATCTACTTTCAATATTGGTTAAATGATTAAAAAATGATGCAATACAAAAGCAAAACAAGATCAAGGAGATAGAGACTAGATATAGACATGAATGTACAAACACAAAGGCTAAAAGTTATATGAAACAAAATCTACTAGTATGCAACATGACAAAACATAATGGTCACTAATCTAGTGAAAAGGGAATACCAATGGTAAACCCATATCTATGCCCAATAACAATTCTCAAGTCCATGAGAAGATATTTTGAGGGAGAGGAAATATAACACAACCTCAATAAGCAAAAAAAACCCTCTTTATCCAATAACAAAAGGTAGTTGTGGCTATCAAGTACAAAGCAGTGAACTATTCCCAAGACCTAAAACTACCCTTAGGACCTCAACTAGCTCTAATATGACAATGCAAACAATAATGAGGGCATTAGCCACACTCAATACCACTAAATGTAAATGTTACATCTCTACATCACCTTGACTAATAGTGTCGTGGCATTTTGACTTCTTAGCCTACATCTTTAATTATATAATATGATAGAAGTATCTCAATTGACTAAGAGTATCGTACATCCCTTCAATATATGTATTTTTTATGATACAAAAAACAAATATTCTTTGTATCCATCACAAGACAATGACTCTACTCAAGTCTAAAGATAAGTAGGTAGGAAGGTGTAGTCCAAATATATATAGGTTGGTAACTAGCTAATTAAGAGGGTCAATAAAATACTCTACATCAAAACTGGAAGATCTCGATATAATGAATTAAACAAATAAATATTTTATTTTTAAATTGTTTTCAAAATAAGTGGTGAGAGTGAGAGATTAGCTCAACAAAACTAATTCCAAAGGCAATAAAACTCTCTTGTTGGATGGACACTTTCCACCAACCAACCACACATGTGTTGTCAAAAGAATATTCATGCACCCAATGTACAATTGTCAACTTCCACATCACATTACCTCCATAATGTCAATTTTACCTTTGCACCAACCAAAATATTGTTCATACTTCTATGAAGAGGTGTGAGCTTGTACAACTAACAATCCAAGGTCTCCACAATGGTAGCCTCCCATCCATGCCCAAGGGCCAACAAATGGGATGCAAATTTTAGACTTAGTTTAGTTATGTAATGTGACATCATAACGAGGGTCAAGCTAAGAAGAAAATATACAAAAATGCAATCCTAATAAATTATCCATAGTAACCATGATAGGTGTTCCATCGAGGATGAAATGCAAAATACATTTCACTAATGAAAGGTGTTCCAACAAAGATGAAATGTTTAAACATACATTATTTCACCTACATATTTCCATGCAAGGGGAAAAACCAATTTTATTATGACATTGTTGAATATATGCAACTTATCTTATATGTGCCATTTTCTTTTGACCCACCCAAGGTGAAGCTTTTCATGTTGAAGCGCAATGTTCTGGGAATGAAGCATGTGTGGAAGATTTTGCAATTACTTGAGTTTCTCTAAGGAATTCCTCAAACCTTTAGAAACTCATTAGAGCGGTTTCTAGGAGGAAAAGAAATCGCATACGATCATCCCCAAAATGGCAACCTTACACTACCTTTGTATCTTCAAAACTAGAGACAATGGGAAAACAACACATTTTCTTCATATTCATTAATGTTACATGTTTGGCTTACATACAAAAACATGAAAAACACACTCTTCACCTTGCTATATAGTAAGTGTATGGGGAGCTCTTGAACTTCACATTGCTATAGAGCTACATACTTACATGCAATATTTATCTCGTGATAGGAAAATAAAATGTGTTCATGGGCATGCACGCGCACGCGCACGCGCACGCGCGCGCACACACACACGCACACACACACACTCTCTCTCTCTCTCAATCAGTATAGTGGCTTTCGAAGGAAAAAAATATTTTTCTTTTTTTCTTTTTCTGTTTTCTTTTTCTTGTCTCAACACGTCGGTGGCATGCATGCAGGTGCGCACACGACGGGGTTCTCGCACTGCAGCTTGAAGCCCGATTGGAAACCTCGCTTGAAGCCACCCACCATGCAAACTCACAACTTGAGAGCACTACATTCTTGATTCTAGACGCGAGAAAGAAGGACGCGGAGAAGACATTGCCCTACACAGACCTTCACCATGGCTGGCCCCATTACTCCAATTACCCTACACAGACCTTCACCATATAGCCCTTCCTTCCAACTTGCCCTTCGATCCCAACGCCTACTTTTGGAATAAGAACTCTCCCTCCCTCCACCTAACCTTCCCTGTCTCACAATAGCCTGCCCTCCAATATGGTTTGATGTCATTCCTCCCAAAGTCCCTTCTGTTCTGGCTCAACCTGCACGTAGGTCTTTTGACTTGCAAAAAAGCTTTCGAGTTCAGTATACGCAACGGTCTCTGCCCTAGATATGGGTTAGACTTAAAAACCCGTCCCCATATCTTCATTACCTGTAGGGACAATAAATTTGCCTTTAATTTCATGAATGGTCTTCCTTGTCATTGGCATTCCTCGAAAAAGATTTGTTATTGGGAGAAGCCGATGGCAGGCATCCCATGCTGTGTTCCAAATTGACTTAGAGGCATCTATTTGTGGTGTCTGGATTGATAGAAATGTTTTAGTTTCTCATGGCAAAAGAACCAATTTGTGCTCTAAACTGACTTGGAACATTTTGCTGCAGGCTGGACCTGGAAAAGAAAAACTTCATCAAGTTAACAGACAAAGTTAAGAAGACGAAGAGCAAACAAAGCAACCATAACCCAATACTCAAACTTAGTACCGGTGATGATAAGTCCATGGCTTACCTCTGCAAGTCAGGGAGTATGTTTGCTATTCAGAAGGCTGAAATGGATTCCTCATCCACTGTGTGCTTGAGGCCCTATTGATTGGCTTACCTCATGCCAATCAAGGAGCATGTTATTCAGAAGGCTGAAATGGATTCCTCATCCACCAATACTCGAGGCCTTATTGACTTGAGATGTCTACCGGAAAGACCATGAAACAATGTGAGTCTTTTTATTCTATTTTTTCTGTTGATACATACTCTTTTTCAATGTGATATATTCTAGATAAGATGCCAAGGCCCCCCATAGAGGTGAGGTACATTGAGGCTGGCCCATCCCTGGGATTGAACCCAGCCCTTCACGCACGCACGCAGTTGATTTACTAGCTCGCCCTTCTGTTAATGCATACTTGCTGCCTTCTCCTTTCGTTAAAGAGAAAAGCTATACAAACACAAAATCAAGCAGAAAGACTAGCCTTCATAAGCCAACTGTAAAGTTGTTTAGAAATGCAGTGTGGGGCTACTTCTGCCCAACAGCACATCATTTAACTAGATGTTGTGAATTGTGATTCCTTATATTCTGCAGTCTTTCCTTTCCCTCCTGGAAAAAAGAAAAAGAAAAGAAAAGACGACAGAAAGTGACCAATACCACATTCCATATTCATGCTTCAGTTTTTTCTTTTCACTAGAGTCAAAATCTCTATCTGGCTTATACAATGGCACTCATTTGAAGTGTGACAATTCTGTGTCCTAGAAGTGGCCATCAAATTGCTTTACAACATTCTGCTAATTCGTAGTGAAGGTATCTCTTCAGAAATATCTCTCCGTGGTATATATGTTGTGACCCTGCTGCTGAGGCTTTGATGGATGTTCATAAATTTGTCTTGAAGTCTTTCAACCTGCAACAGAAGATATCAATAACAGAATACTGTGAGGGAGAATCACACTTCTAAGGTAGCTGCACGGGAGTTACCCTTTTCAATTCGAATTCAAGGTCAGCTTTCTGCTGTTCCAGTGCCCTACGAGCCTGTGCGACATCAAAGACATTGTCCAGGTCATCCTCAAATGCAGCCTCTAGATCTTCCCGCAGGAGTGCAGGAAATTTGTCCACCACAGGCATAAGGAAAAAACAGTTGAACTGCCAGAAGAAATAAGAAAAGTAGAGAACCACAGTCAACAGCGGAGAGAGCCGGTTCAAGAACATTTAAATACCAAGAGCCTGCAATTCACAAGCAAGGAAAAGGAGAAGCTGATATCTGATGCACAATTCAGTGTTCTTTATGTCAGGACTTTGTCAGTATTCAAAGCCAAGTTGATTGCTTTTACAAACCCTTTCCAAAAGACCTTTGCCCATAGAGCAAACAGCACAATACTTCTGAAAGGCTTAAAACCATGGAACAACCAAATTGCTCCCAACCACAAAACTAACTTCAGCTATGTGTGCAACAACCATATCCTGTACTTCCCATTAAAAGTGATGCAGACAAGCACTTTATATGTGAGCAAGCACCCGAATAAACAACCATGTCCTGAGCAACCTAGAAAATATGATGACAGACAAGCATCTTATAAATGTCTTTCAGCCAACCATCAGTCACATCTTACTCACTCTTCTGGCAACAGTACCTTCAGTTCTGCAGCAGTGACAAAATGGTCACGAATGCCATCAAAAATCTGTGCAACAAGGGCATTCACAATCTCCTCAGAAGATGGGGCCAGCCTCCGATTCCAAAGCGTGCTTTCCAGTAAGTCAACCAATCTGGCTTGTGTTGTTTGATTAGTAGTTTCAGAATTTGCCACAGATGGACCTCCTTTTAATTCTTGACGTGACTTATTACTATCCTGTTTGTTCCCACTTCCAACTGGTGGAGTTGCAACATCTGATGTAGCAGCAATCCCAACAGCTGCAGTTAAGCTAGAGGTGTCACCTGTGGAGAATGTGTCTAAGAATTGGCACAGACCAGATCGATTCTGCAACATGAAGTTTTCATCAGTACATCCACTAAAGAGCTCCTGATCACATAGGAAACTCATATCACAGTTATGGGAAAGCACGAAACTTAGGGCAGGTACCTTATTATGCAAAGACCAAGTCACATATCGTGTTGTGCTCATAAGATCTTCCATGCACCTGCATGATGCATAGGAAAAGATAAGATAACAATAGCATCCTTGTGCAACCCTGTATAAATCTCAGCAATAATCTAGACTTACATCATTCACAGGACTGAAGCAAGAACGTGTTAAGACAAGTCACAGAAAATTGCTGTCCAACATGCAGATCGGCTCATAGGCGTTTAAGCAGAACACAATACACAATCCTTTGTGTGTAAATGCTCCAGTGTACTTAGCCTCACAACTGGAGGTGGCCATAGATGGTTGTTTGTTGTTGAATCACCCAATACATGAATCACTAAGTAAGAAACAACTCTAGTGGAGACTTGGGCTATTAACATTCTGTCATTCATTGTCTGTAAAAGCATACAAGATCAGACTTCATGGAAATAAAAGTGTAAAGGTGAGTGAGCATCAAGAAGAGATTGAATGCAAGAGAATGGGAAAAATGAGAAAGGTGGTTCCCAGGGTGTGAGGTTCAGACTGGAGTGAACAGAAGTATTTACAAGTGTGATCACTTTAAACAGGCAATGATGGAAGAATTGGCCACCCTGCTTTTGAGAGAAAAGATGGACAACCTCCCAAGAGACCAGAAATGGGTCTGACCTAAATGATGATATATAACAAATCTAGACACCCATGCATACAGTGTACACAGGTGCCCGCTATATGAGAAAAAGACGGATGACCTCTTGGAGGATCACAAATGGATCCAACCTAAATGATGACAAGTGGCAAAACTAGGAGGCAGCTATGCGTACAATATGGAGTTAGATACTAACTCTCAACACTCCCTATCATTAATATATTAGGAAAGAAGAACCCAAATGAACTAAGGGGCTTTAAACAAAAAATATGTACAAGGAAATGAGGGGCAAATCTGGTATCCCTCTGACCAAAGAATGAGAGGTCCAACTCCAACTTGATACAAAAGATCTTAAAGGCTACTAATAGGTAAGGAATTACTTACTAGCCTTGGTTCATTCCTTGCTGCTTATTCTCCAGATGATGCTTTTCTACTTTCATTGACAGCGGGTTGCCTGATCTTTATAAATAGTTTCAATTGAGATCTTAACTACAGGCAAAATGGCAAACCTTCACTAAGATTTTGCAAGATAATTCTTATCAATGTCATAAACTTTTTCAAAGCTTACATGCATCTCTTGCCCAAGAAAACATGGTTAGACTTCAACAGTCAGCAGAAGGTCCAATGGTTACAGATCAACAAACCATTGTGCATATGTGCAAAAGCTATTTTCTAGAACTTCTTGGTTCCACACAGTCACCTTCAGAGCAAATTCCCCATGCCCGTTCGGTTCTTTATGCCTTGGTTAGGGATCAGGTTTTGCCAAACATTCAAGCTGCCCTGGAGGCTGATATCTGTGAGGGGGAGGTCATGGATGTCTTATTACACTTTCTGATGGATAAAAGTCCTCATTGGGATGGTCTCACTACTGAGTTCTTCGGGACTTACACACTACTCGTTTGGTGAAGCCCTCACAGCCATGTGTCAGCAAGCTTAGGAGATGGAGATCATGCCTACACCTTGGAAGGAAGGGGTTATCAAATTAATTCCGAAAGTCCCTTCTTTGTCAATGTTGAAGCATTGGAGACCAGTCTGTTTGATGGAGTCCATTTATAAAAATTTTTTGAAGGTATGACCGATCGTCTCCATTAGCATCTCTTGAGCAATGTGTATCCCCGTCAGTATGGATTCATTGAGGGCAGAAATATTTTGCACAATGGTATTGACTATTCAAAGCATTCCAATCAAGAGGTGGTCTTTGTTCAGTTAGATTTGGAAAAAGCTTTTGACTACTTGGACTGGTCTTTCTTGCAAAACTTATGCAAGCAATGGGCTTTGGACCATGCATGTCTCACTTGATATACACTATTAGTAATGGTGCTTTTTTCAAGGGTTTATCTGAATGGTGGTATCATTCATCTTTTTGCTCTTGCATGCTTGGTCACACAAGTCTACCAGTACTTTGAATGAGCTTACCGGGCACATCCGTTTTATGCAATGGAAAAACAACTCACTACATGCAAGTATTTCTTGAATTTCTTGGAGCCATGTTTGCACCCCGAAAAGCATGGGAGGAGGAGCTATTCTAGATGCTGAGATTCATACACTGACTCTTCGATGGTCGCTTTTTCAAGCTATGTGCACTGACCATCACCCTTGGTTCTTGTTGCTCATTTCTTTCTGGAAGAGTGAGGACTTGTACATTGTAACACCACAATTCAGGACTCATGGTGACATATCCTTAACACAGCTCATCAGTTCTCCACATCTTCTTCTTTTTTGGTAAATCACTTAGTCTGCTCATGGAAGCTAGTTCTGTAGAAAGGGCAATGCCAACCAACATAGGATCGTTTGGCTGCTAACTCTTTCCAAATGGAATTGTTGGCTATGTCAACACTACTCTCTTGGGATGGGAAACATGAGGACTGATGCAAATTTAATTGCATGGCACATCTAGTTTTAAATGCTGTTGACGCCATCTTGGTGAGCCGCAATGTGTTAATGCCTTTTTCCACAGCTAGGATGCTCTATAGGATTCCACGAGGATATTGTCACTTATGGGGCCGGATTCTAATGGTGTTGCAACATAGGTAGCCCTTTCCCGCCCTTGATATTGATCATCCTTGTAGGATTAGGACCTTGAGAGATGGCTGAATCTTGAAAAGGCTTTGGTCAATCAAGTGTATCATCTCATGATCAAAGATCACCATTGGCTGGTCATCACCAAAGCCAATGCTGTTTTGGGCCTATGCAAAACTAAGGATTGGTGGAAAATGACGGTGATGGAAGGTTGGCTCAACAAGACTCCATTCAAATGTAAAGTTCTTTGGGGAGTGTGATTGGTGGACTTCCCCTGGCCTTGGCTCTTTCCGAGCACCAAATCTCCAACGGCATTTTTTATGCCCCCTCGAGCATCCAACATCATGTTGTGAAGCTTAAGGAACTTCTTTAGTGGCAGCTTGATCTTATTCTGCATGCTGATATCTTGACTAGAGATGATTTAGTTTCTTAGCATCCAACCGTCTCTTTAGAGGCTCTGCCCTGACTTCTATACTTCTTTTGTGGCTAATATACATACACATTTTACCGAGAGAGAGAGAGAGAGAGAGAGAGAGAGAGAGAGAGAGAGATTAACGTCTACATAAGGCCAATGTGGCCTATGAGACAAAATCCAGAGTACATTCATGTCTAATGTCGTCTCATCAATAAGGTAAAGATAACATTACAAATAAGTGGGTGGCCTATGAAACAACTGAAAATAACTATATGATGGGACTATACTAGGGTTAAACCATGTGTAGTGTTCTTCCATCAATAGAAAAGAAAAGGAAAGGAAAGGAGAACCAGATCTGATAGAACCATGTACAAAAGTGGGGTGGAGACTATGGGCTGTAGCTGATCTCAAGATCTACACATGATCTCAGCTATGATGCGGTCCCTAGCTGCTTCACTAATATGTCTGGTGGTGAGTCTTCGGTGTCTCATGATAATGGCTCTAATCCGACTGTGTTGTGGCCTCCTCGGACGTGGTCCTGGTAGACGGGGTCGTCGTGCTCGACGAAGGGAATGGCTCTATCCAATGTGACTGCACGGTGTGGCCTGTAAGGTGTCTGGCGGGGTGGCTCTATCTGTGCTAGGCTGGTAGTGTCAGTAGGGTAGGCTCTGTAGAAGAAGTCTGTCACTGCTCTTTGTGTGTGTCCCTCTGGGTGAGCTGGCCTCCTATCTCGCAGTAGTGCAGTTCGGCACCTCTCAAGCTCTATGAGACCATAATGTCTCTAGAAGGCCAGATTAGCCTATGAGACCATAACTAATACAACCGGTATCATCATCTCTCATCAAAGAAGAAAACATCAGAGAGAGAGAGAGAGAGAGAGAGAGAGAGAGAGAGAGTTTTTACCAGTGAGAAGAAACTACAGTCTCACAACTGTCTACTTATTTAGCAAATGTACATACAAGCACACATTTTGCTTCTTACATGATTGTAAGAGTAACATGATAAGGAAACATGATAAAGAAAGAAAGAAAGATAGATATATTTTGAAATGTACATACAAGCACACAATTCAACATAGCTGAGTTTCAAAAGGGGTAAGAAAAAAGGATTTCGAAGATACTTTTCTCTGCATGCTCGTTCAGTTGACTCAACAAATATATGGAAAGCAGCTGAAACCCGTTTCATGAACATGTTGTGGCCACTTAAGTACTCTCCATCCTTCTGTAATACAGATGGAAAGTGTCAGAAAACCAGAAGTTGTAGTGAAAAGCTTTTGTTTTACAGAAAGCTTGGACTGACCTGAAGAAGATATAGGGCAATGGGTAAAAGCCTCCTTAAAATGTGAGAGAGACGGAAACCCAACTGCAGACAGAAAGACTATGAAAAGCAATCCCAGTGAAAGTAAACAATGAAAAAAGAAGAAACTTTCCTTGCCATATGTTGAGAAGGATGTATTTGGAACATGACAATGAAGTATTAAGTGTGAGGAAAACTACTACAGACATTCCAGAAAGCATATTAACACGCACTTGATGAAGAAAAGGCTCAAAAACATCTCGAGCTTTTGCAACAGCTATCACACAAGCAGTTCTGCACAAAAAAATTCACTGTAACAGATTTTGGCAGAAATAAAGGGAATAAGAAACAGATTAAAGAAATGGCTCATTAAACAATGTAGACTTTTGATATACCTGAAATAATTTGTTCCATCATGGATATCTTCAACCCCACAGGCATTTACAATTTCCTCTCTGCTTATTGATGGACATTTCATACCACCGACAACAAAGCGGAATTCTGCCATAGCTCGATGGTATTGAGCACCACCATAGAGTCGCATTCCTGCATTCTGTGTAAAGTAGGGTAATATCAGGACTTTTTCTGAAAAAGCACCATTATCTGTGCCACAGCTGCAGACTCAAGCTTAAGTTCTTATCATTCACACAGATGGACAAAAGCATCAATTGTTCCAATGGGTTCATATTTGTAAGGCTTTAGAACCACAACAGAGCCCCAACTATTTACTAAATTTAATAAACACATTTCCACAAACAGACCATAAGGCTAGTTCTAACATTAGTTTCTACTATACTCCCAAGTGTGAGAGAGGCCTCCCTGAGGTAAGATGTTTATCAAATGAAAATTGGCCCCGGCTTACAAGTGTACTTTTCTAGAAGAATCAAAAAGTAACAGAGAGTTAATCACATCCCATTTCAAATAGGATGGAAAGAAGAAGGCACGTTTTTGAAGAAAAAGCAAAAGAGAAATCTCAGTCACAAATTTAAAATCACTTTGGTTTCAGATACAGGAAACTGATATTAGCCAGGATCAGATCCTCACGGGCATGTATTTGAATGGTATTTGCAGGCCATCAGTTCCTACAAAGGCACCACTGTTTGTACGCTCATCCTGAAGTGTTTCTCCTGCACAAATTTAGAATTTGAAGAGCAAGTTCAGAAATTAAATCAATCAAGCTAGCTTAAAATTTGGGAGATACAATTGTGTGTGTGTGCGTGCGTGCGTGCGTGCGTGCATGTGTGTGTGTGTGTGTGTGTGTGTGTGTGTGTGTGTGAATAACCATTATTCAACATTGAAGATTCGTACCAAATTTTTCTGGTGGAGCAACCACTGTGCCTTTCAGTAGTAGAGAAAGCTGAAACAAGATGCATTTGCACATTTAATCATTAATGTTCAGACATGCTCATATATGAATGAGGAAACAATACTGTAAACCCACAGGTGTGAACTAATAATAACAGGATCACACCTTTGCCAAGAAAGAATCCCTAAACAACCTGCCTCTTTCCTTCAATTTTATTTCATCAAGGTCACTGCACAAACATTAGAAAGGTTGGGTTTTAATTCACATGCCGCATTGCCAGAATAGATACATAAAAATCAGGTTCTTCGGTACCGATCTGCATTAAACCCTTCCCAGAAAAATTAAACCAAACATTTCTTGTTTTCAAACCTCAGCTCCTGGTTAGTCTGCCATAGCTTCCTTGCTGTGATCCGATACTCTCTATCGAGAAGAGGTACAATCAATGGAACACTATCCATATACCTGAAAATTAACAGGGACTTAGGACTTCTAAAGCACAACAATGAGCCCACATTACTGTCAAGAAGAGAATTCCAAATATTACCGTTGCTGCAGAAGTTGCTCAAGGAACCATCTCAGCCTGCTGATTCCAACATGAGACCGCTCGTCTGAAGATAGAGAACGGCCTAGTTTCTCCTCCAAAGCCGTTATGTCTTGTGCCTCCCTTACAGCAACAGCCTATGTTCCACAACAATCTACAAAACATCAGTACAGCCACCATCTCAGAAAGAATCCATACCGGCTCCCTTCTCAATATGTACAATTTAAAACATTGGTTTAGTAAACCCAAATGAAAGAAAGGAAGAGTTCCCAGTCACCAAAACTTTATGCAGCATCCATCAAAGCAGACTAAATGTCCAGCACACCCATAGTGGCCCTCGAGTGTTTGAAAGTGGTTTTTAAAAGCTTTGAGCCAACTAACAAAAACCCGGACATTTGATAAATGCAAGGATAGAACAAATCAATGGATCAACAAATAGATGGATAAATGCATGTATGAATATGTTATCCTTATGTGTCAGTATGATAGCATGTGTGTCATGTGTGTATTTATATAAATGAATTAATGGATCAATAATAGATGGATGCATGCATGTAAGAATGTGTTTTTCTTGTGTCTGTGTATGAGAGCAGGAGTGTTATTTGCATTTATGTATACTACGGACAACCGAAAGACACAAGAGACCGAGATTGATGGCTTTTGCTAAAATGTGTTCTCCCAAAATGCATTATGGATCAAATGCCTTGAAAATTCATTACCAGGAGTTGGCAACAAAGCTATGTCAGGTTAGAGTTAATGCTCTTAAAACAAGCTTGATCTATCATGCTTGCTGCGATGTGCACACAACTGTCATCAACTGTCTTTGGCCTTCGGAAATTCACTCATTAGGAAGCTATTTCTGGCCACTTTGAGATCACATCACATTGATGACCATAAATCTCCACTATGAGACAAAAATACCTGGCTGTGCATTTTCGACATAGCTCATTGCCAATTGGTGAATGATTCTAGTGCATCTCAAATGAACCTAGACAGATGCAGCAAGCAAAAGTCCTCAGTGCCTGGAGACCATTGATTGGAAGAGTCATTGTTGAACCACTGGCTATGCAAGAGCCCACAAGATAGTATCATTAAAAACTTAATTTATTCATCAAGTAAAATGGATAGCTGAGCATATGGAATCAGAATACCTATGTGTGACTCGCATCTCTGTTTTCCCAACTCCACTATTATTCAAACAGAATAATAGTTTATTAATCAAGTAAAATGGATAGCTGAGCATATGGAATCAGAATACCTATGTGTGACTCGCATCTCTGTTTTCCCAACTCCACTATTATTCAAACATCAAACATTTCTCAAGTTTATTTTAGCAAAAAATCAATTGGTTCCTGGTTCCATACAAGACATGGTTGATGACCAAGGTTATGTGCTTTCCTTTGTGACTACTTCTACTAAGCATGGTTTGAGCATGCATGATCAACTAAGCATGGTTTGAGCATGCATGATTGACTGACATGAATGGCACAAGATCAAGCATCCTTAATGTTGTTTAAACCAGACCCTCCACTTGATTCACAGTTAGATTGGCTGATTAGAGTTTGCAAAATCCTTTGCCTAATACCAAACCCTTATCTTCTATCAGGGCAGTTCTGCAGGGTAGTGGCAGCTCCTCAAATGTCAACAACTCCTCCTTTGCAAGATCTAAGCTGAGCTAGTGACAGCACGGTGCACCACCTGATGGTGACGAAGTTGGAACCCACATGTGCGTGGCTCTGATACCAAATGTGAGATTCAGCTAGCTATGGAGGAGAGAGAAATGAGAGATAGTAAGCAGTAGACAATGTGAGCTCAAGAGAGAGTATTAGCTCAAGATTGCACAACACAATGAAAGTACAATGTATAACTAAGCTCTAAGGTTGACCTAACCACACATCCACACCCTAACTAGAGTTTGGTTAATTTAACTCTAGAGTCTCGTGTCACTACATTTAGAGTCCTAAACACCATACTTTGAAACTTTAATATTAAAGTGTCCACACCACACAAATTGCATTGGGCATTGCCCAAAATTGCCAAATTCTAACAACATGCCAATATGAATGAGACTTAAATGGGTGAGTTTTAAGCCTTAGTTAAGACTTAACACTAGAGATCAAGCCTTATCTCTTTAAAAAGAGCCGCACCATGCTGTAGGGCAACGTGAATTTGAGAAGACAAGAGGATGGATTTTTCATCTTCAAATTTGGAGCAAGTGCCCTCCACTCCACTTCTAGATCTAGTGCCAATAATGCTTCATAAACTAAGCAAAACAACATATCTGCAGCTTTTCTCTATGAAAAAAATGGCAGAACCCCTACTTAATGGCCATACTTAAGCAGATTCCCAACTTATTACAGCCAGCTGGCCCTTGCTTGAACCCATTGCTTCCAAGAAACAAGCTGCCCTTCAGCTTCAGCAGCCCCTGTTCTTGTATACATCAAGTACTTTGACCAAAATCTCTTATAAAATATTCCAAAACCAAGCTGTTTGACTTGGAACCAGTCCCTAATAGCTGCCTAAATCCAATCAAATCGGGCTATGGAAGCCCCCCCCCAATGGAGCCTCAACGGCTCAAGCTAGAACACCTGTTTGACTTAGATATATTATGTAGAATTCAGTAACAAGAATAGTACCTCTTTCAAGATGCAAACAGCAAGTGTGAATGTTGCAAGAAAAGCTTGAATCCTCAACTTTGCGAAGAAGCTCGACTCCTTGCACTCTTCACTCCAAGCATGCACTTCCATGAACACGGCTCTAATGCCAATTGACAAAAAAGCAATGGTGGGATGCAAGGTTGAAGCTATGAAGTGCAAGAGGGTTGAGAAAGAGAGAAGCACACAAGAAAGTTTAGTGGGTACAATGAATGGTGTCCTTATTCTTTCTTATCTTCACTTACATATGACTATACAATGTGTACTTATTGTTGGCCCAGGCATAGAGCAATCATGCGATTAATTTAATGGAAAATGAATGAGAATGAAAGAACTAATCAATGCACAATGATACTCAATCACAAATGAGAAAGAGTGTATTAATGAGTAAGAGAGAGTACAACACTCAAGATGATCACACTAAATAATGCCACTTGTACAAATGAGACACGAAGTGTCTTTATCGAGTAGCAGAAATAAAACTTCAAAAGCTACGACAAGGTAACCGCCTTGCCTCTACTTATGCATCTGAATTTAGGCAATTAATCTGTGACCTCACTTGGCATGAGGAGTATTTTATCAGCCAATTTGGATGGGGTCTTCAAGATGACATCTCACTATGCCTGAGGCAAAAACACTCAACAATTATATCATGCAAGCCATCCACTGTGATAATAGATTGTTTGAGAGGAAGCAAGAAAAGCAAGAAAAATTAAGGCCTTGCCAATGGAACCCAAGCCCAATCAAAGACCCAATCAGAGAAGAAACCAAGCCCAAACCGATGCAAATAGATAATACCGAATTCCAGTCCTTGATCCCACAAGAAGAGCAAAGACAAAGAGAGAATCATCTCTGGAGTGTGGTTACCTCAGTCCAAGAAAATTATTCGCAACCGTAATGTTGTGTTTAATGAGGCAAAATTGCTGAAAGCTACTTTAGCCTCTAATGAAGATATGAAAAAGGTCAAATTTCAGAGTTTGCAGCCACCTATTACTTCAGAAAATGAGCCTCATGGTGTTGTACCATAGGTTGAAACTGATGATCAGCCGGTTATTTTTGAGCCAGATGATGATGGACAACAAATAGGAGCACAAGGAGGTCATGGACAGCAAAATAGACTTGTTGATTATGAAATTGCAAGTCTTGGTAATGAAAATGAATGTGTTGTACAGCAAGAACAACATGCTGAAAATGGCTTACAGCAGCCAATAAATGCTGAAAATAGCATACCTCCAGATGTAGACCCAATTCCTAAAAATGTTGATCATTGGGTACGCAGGTCTTCACGTGTAAGAAGGCAACCACATAGGTTTGACGCCTCCTTGCATTATGTGATGCTTATAGATGAGGGTGAGCCTCTTACATACAAAGAGGCCAAGTCATGTGAATTCAACAATAAGTGGGAGCTAGCTATACAAAAAGAGATTAAATCTCTATATGCAAATGATACTTGGGATCTTATGTCATTGCCCAAAGGAAAGAAGCCTCTTCCAAACAAATGGGTTTACAAAGTAAAGACAATTGATGGGAAACCCAAGTACAAGGTAAAACTAGTTGCTAAAGGGTATGCACAAAAGGAAAGGATTGACTTCCAAGAGGTCTTCTCACCTTTTGTGAAGATGACCACTCTACATGTGCTTTTTGCTCTCACTACTGTATTGGGCTTAGAGCTATACCAAATGGATGTAAAAACAGCTTTCTTGCATGGTGACATTGATGAGGAAATTTACATGAAATAGCCCGAGGGCTTTGTGGTTCCTGGAAAAGAGCAGATGGTGTGTAAACTAAAATGCCGCCTATATGGGCTGAAGCAAGCACCACGGTAGTGGTACAAAAAGTTTAACACTTTTATGCTATCTCATGAGTTTACACACAGCCATACAAATCATTGCTTGTACATGAAAAAGGATATAGATGGCAACCCCATCATACTTGTTTTGTATATGGATGATATGTTGCTAGCTAGGAAAAGGAAGACTAGCTTGGATACTCTCAAAAATCAGATGAAAATCAGCTTTCTCCATGAAAGATTTGGGGAATACATAGCATATTTTGGGTATGAGGACTTGTAGAGATAGAATGCAGAAATTGCTATTTTATCTCAAGAAAAGTACATTGAAAAGGTACTGGACAGATTTAACATGGCTGAAGCTAAGCCTTTTGGGGTACCCTTACCTCCTTACCTTAAGCTTAGTAAAGCCAACAGCCCAAAAGATGACGTGAAAGCAAATGCTATGAAGGGAGTCCCTTATGCATCAGCTTGTGGCTCTCTTATGTATGCTATGGTTGCTACTCATCCAGACATTGCTCATGCAATGGGAGTTGTTAGCAGATTTATGTCAAATCCTGGCAAAACACATTGGGAGGTTGTCAAGTGTATTCTTCGATACCTAAAGGATACACAAAAAAAGTGTATTTGCTATGGGCAGGGTGCACTTAGTTTGCAAGGATATTGTGATACAGACATGGCAGGTGACTTGGACACTCCTAGGTCCACCAACGGGTATGTCTTTACAGTTGCTGGTGGGGTTGTTTTCTACTGTTCCAGGTTGTAGAGCATCACCGCACTAAGTACTACTGAAGCTGAATACATATCAGCTCTACTAAAGCTTCTAAGGAAGCTATATGGTTGAGCAGACTTGCAAAGGATCTCGGCATGTCTATGGGTACTGCAATTTTGGGATGTGATAGCCAAAATGCTGTGTATCTGGCTAAGAATGCCATGTATCATTCACGCACAAAGCATATAGATGTGCGACATCACTTTATCAGACAGATTCTAGAAGATGGTCAAATCACATTGACCAAGATCAAAACACATGACAACCCTGCAAATGTTCTCACTAAAAATCTAAGCAAAGCTTAGCATGAGCATTGCATACAACTAGTGAGAGTTGATTAGAGGTTCAATTCGGACCTTTAAGTGGGAGGTTGTTGGAATAAAGGCCCGTTTAACCTCCATGTATAGTACAAGCACACACATTATTTAGTTGTACATGTGAATGCACCCTTACGTGCCCTAAGTATAAATACATTTTATTCTTTGTGTAACAACACATTGTTGGTACACTCATATCGAATCGTACTTTCACACACACACACACACACACTCTCTCTCTCTCTCTCTCTCTCTCTCTGATTCTTGCAATCACTCTCACACTCTCCTCGAATTGCTCTTGCACATCCCCAGCTGAGCTCTCCAACAGGAATTTAATGACCAATTCAATAATCGGATGAAAACAACAATAAATCTCTTTGTTGGATTGGCAAAGGATCCTCAGTTTGGACATGCTGTCCAAATATGGGATGACAGGCTGTAAGCCTATTTCAGTTCCTTTGGAGCAGAATGTGAAGCTGAGCACAGATGCAGGTGAGCTTCTAGAAGACCCTACTATGTACAGACGCATAGTAGGAAGTTTGATTTATATGACTATTACCAGGCCAGATTTGAGCTATGTTGTTGGATTGGTAAGTTAGTTTATGCAGGCTCCAAGGAAACCACTGGTTAGACAAGGACCGCATACGGGAATGTATGGCATAAATCCCTATGGTATACAACAACCAATGCATGTTGTGCAAGGCCCAATGTATTCGGTATGGCTGGAAATATGCAAAACCCTATGTATGGCAGCATTGGCTTGATATTTGGGGCACAAAGTAGCATGTTTGGTACGGCATCTACACCTCTGAATGCTTATGGGGCTTAAGGAATGGATGTTGGTCATGCACATGCTCTATTTGGCCTTGGTTTTGATGTAAACTCAGCAAATGCACCCTTTTTGCAGCAGCTAGTGTATGACAACTTGACACCCAAAGGGGCAGTAGAAGACTATGATGAGAGTGGAAAAGCAATGAAGTTTGAGTCCTTCAGTGGTGCACAAGATAGGCTAAAAGCTTTGATGTTCGCTCAGCAATTTGATGCAACCTATAAGGTAGCTGCTTTCTTGAAAGGAAATGCATTACAGTGGTGGTCCACTCTTTTGATGCGAGGTAGAGCACCGTCAATGTGGGTACAATTCAAGCAAATGTTTGCATCAAATTGATTGACAAGTACCTTTGAGGTGGACATCATGACAGCTTGGAATAAGTTGGATGCTAAGGAATGTAAAAATTTGGAGCAATATAATAATAAGTTTTGGGATGCATTGTTGCCTATTACTTCTTAAAGCCCCGTACCCCTTCATGAGCAAGTGGAAAAATATGTTTGTGGACTGCCCAAAGGAATCGAGGATTTTTGCATTAAATCCACTGTATCTAGAAAAGTGGGTATTATCAGATACGCATTAGACTGGAAGATGTATCTAAGACAGCTTTTAGGACATCTTTTGGATTATATGAGTTTCTTGTTATGTCTCTTGGACTTACAAATGGGCATATTGTATCAGCTGATGGTATTTGCATGGACCCTGCAAAGATTGAGGCAATACCATCATGGCCACCTTTGAGAAATATGCATGAGATCTATAGCTTCTTGGGTTTATGTTCTTACTATAGGAAGTATGTACGTGGGTTTACTGAAATTGCATCACCATTGCATACTTTGCAAAAGAAGGATATGCCATCTAGATAGACAAGTGAAAACTTCAACATTCGAAAAGTTGAAGGAAAAGATGACTTCAGATCTTGTGCTTGTATTGCCCGTTCTAAGAATGTCATTTGTAGTTCAATGTGATGCATATGGTAACAACATTGGGGCTGTTCTTATACAGGACAGCTGAGTTGTGGCTTATGAGAGCTGAATTCTCCACAGTGTAGAAAAGAATTTGCAGGTCTATGAGAAAGAGCTCTTGGCTGTAATTCATGCATTGTCTACGTGGACATACTATTAGTTGGGGGCTGATTTTACAGTGCAAATAGACCATCAAACTTTGAGGTACTTTCTGATGCAGACAAAGTTGTCAGAGAAGCATACAAGATAGGTAAATTTTCTCTCTATGTTTCACTTTTAGATTGTACATATTGATGGTAAAAAGAATGTTGTGGCTAATGCACTGTCATATAAACCACAAACTTCAGTCATCAATATGGTTTATCACACTGACTTGGATGCCATGAAAGAGCAATATGTTGTTGATTCGGACTTTGCAAATTTTATTATCAACTTTGCAATGGCCAAAGGCATGAACACTTTATGCTAAGAGATGGATTTCCAATGATCCATGGACAACTATGTGTCACAAAGAAGTTAAGGCCAAGAATTGTCCCTGAAAGTCATGCTCCTCTGTACACAAGACACAAAGGTATTGATGCCACGGTCAAGGCAATGGAAGATTTCTTTTATTGGCCAACTTTGAGGCATGATGTAGAACACTTTATTGAGACACGCATCATATGTTAGAAGATAAAGCATGATAGACAAAAGATATTGGGTTTGTTGCAGCCCTTGCCTATTCCAGATAGGCCTTAGCAAAGCATTGCAATTGACTTTATTTTTTAGCTTCCTAGGACACCATAGGGAATGATGGGATACGGACTATCATTTACAAGTTTATTAAACAAACCCATTTTATTTCGGTCAAGAAGAAAATAAAGACTAATCATATGGCATGATTGTTCTTGCAGCGTATCTTTAAGTATCATGGTATGCCAAAGTCGATCATTAGTGATCAAGACCCTCGAATAACCAGTTTATTTGGGAAGGGGTTGTTTGAGAATATGGATACCACACTGAAATTCTCATCATCCTTCCATCCGCAAACAAATGGTCAACAGTCTAAGGAAGCAAATTCCAGTGTTACATCTTTTGAGGTGCTATGTTTTAGACCACAAGACACAATGGGAGTAGTATTTATCCTTGGTTGAGTTTGCTTACAACAACACAATGCATAGTTGTTAACCCCAATGTGAGATAGAGAAAAAAAAAGGAAAGAAAATTCAAGAAAATTCAAAAATGCAGAGCAAAGCGAAAAAAAGCGGCCCGACAGAAGCACAAGAGAAGAAAATGCCAAAAGAGCAAGCGCAGCCTTAAAAGTCGAGGCAAAGGCAAAGGCGCATTTTAAATTGTAAAGGCGCCCCCAAATTTTTGTAAAAGAACGCTAGGCTCCCTCCTATGCAAGTTGTAAAGAATAGATGGGCATAGGTGAAGGCATAATGTAAATAGAAGGAAAAAGGAAAAGAGGACCTTGGCAACATGGCCGATCGTGTAAAAAATGGGATAGGTGCCCAAAGGGATGAGGGCATGTATAAAAGCCAAAAAGTGAGTAGAGAAACTCATTATTGGTGTGTACCAAAAGTAGCTTATCTTCTTCCTCTTCTTCTTCTTCTTACTTACTTGTGCTTGTACTTGAGGGAGGAAGTGTGAGTGTGAGGGAGTGAGTGTGTGAGGGTAAGGGACCATGGTGGATAAACTCTCCATCTTCTCCTCTCTTCTTCTCTTCTTTTCTCTTCTCTTTTCTTGTCTTGCACGCACAGCTATGGAGCATGGAGCTTGAAGGTGGAGGATTGAGCTTGCATCTCAGATCGTGAAGCTACCGGTGTGCGTGAGAGAGGAGGGTACTCGATCGGGCATTGAGGTAAGCTCGCTACACTCATAGGCTTGAAAACGCGTACGGCTAGGTGAGAGGTAGCCATTAGCATTCAGCTTGAAGCGCTTAAGCAATAAGCGGTCCATGGGTCTTGGAGGTCAAGCAAAAGCTCCCACATTTTAGTTCCATTGCCGGGACCAACGGATTCGAGCCTTGAGTGCTTACGTGCTCTGAATCAAGCATTAGAGGGTTTTCCTAAAACCGGTGCTTAAGGAAGATAGGTAGGAAGAAAGGGCGTATGATCTTCATTGCAAGTAAGTGTTTTGGATTTTTGAAGTTTGCATGAGTTGGTTTGATTAGCATTAGCATTTGATTGTGATTTATAGGCATTTAGGTAGGAAAAAATAGGAGAAAAGGAAGAAAACCACAATAGGATTTTGTGTAACAGCAAGCCTCAATTGAAGGAAAGCGGGGTAGTAATCCGGGAAGGTAGAGGGAAAGACATTCAAGGAGTGTTGGAATCACCTCGAACGCGAGACTCAGACTCGGACCATCCAATTTCCAATACATCCTAGGCCAGCTACTTACAACCAGGAGTAGCGACCTCGAAGACTGAGGCAGAAAATAGAAATGCGAAAGGTCCAACAAGTTTTGGTGCTTGCCAATCGGAATAGGACAGGATCCAATGTAGAGAGGAAAAGAGTGCTAAAAGCCGATCTCACATTGAGCAGGCTTCTCACTAAGCGACACTAAGACAACACGGCTGCAAAGCAGAGCGAAGCGGCCCTAGCAACTTCGCTGCTAGCGAGACTAGGAATCACGCCAAATTCGAGGAGCCAACCAAAGATACCCATCGTTGCCAAGCAACTCGACAAGTACCAGCCTGACAATGACCCGTATAGCTTCATAGAGCAGTTCGAGCAAATATGCAAGTCGAACGGCCTAACAAACCCTGCTCATCGTACACAAGCCTTTGTTCTTTGTCTCGGAGATAAAGGACGAACGTGGTACACCAGACTAGATGATACCGAATGCAACATTTTCGATACTCCCAAGAGCCTCTTCATCAAGAGGTTCTCTGAGGCGGGGTATTCAGTTAACCTTATTGTTCAACTAATGAATATCAGTCAAAAGGACAAGGAGGACATTAGAAGAGATTACGTCATCTACGTGAGGAGTCTCTTTAAGAGAATCCCAACCGCAGAGTAACCTAGTGAGCGAGCAGTCTCTACCGTATTCATATGCAAAATTAGGAGTGAAGAGCTCTACAAAGCCTTGATAGACAACTCAAATCTACAAAGGGACGTCCTAGCTAGGGTTTTTGAGAAAGCCATACGTGTAGATGACCTGCTCAAGGAGAAGAGCTCGAGAGCCACAAGCCGAGATAGTGCAACCTCTAGAACCTCAGAGAGAGCTGCCACTGCTAGCGAGCGATCTAGTCAAAGTAATCAAGAGAAAGGAAAGAGCGTTGACCCTAGCCAAGAATTGGTGGACGTAAAGCTAGAATTGGCCAAACTCCAGAAAATGATTAAAAGACCTGCGCGACCTCACAAGCAATGTGTCCATTGTGAAGGAAACCACCTCCCTGCCGAGTGGACGGATCCTAGATCCAAACCTTGTGCCAACTGCAGTAGGTTCGGTCATGATACTACACACTACCAACTGCTGAGACAATTGCCATATCCGCAGCCTTACAACCAGCCATACTACTTGGGGAATAGACCACTGCAATTCGGAAGAGGAGCCCCATTAGCTCTCCCAGTGCCTAATGATGCCAAGCCAATTGTCCCTAGAATGGACATCAACCCCACAAGTATACTTAGACCACCTGGACCCTTCATGACCCATCCACCAAGTGATTCTCCAATACATTACATAGAGGAGCCGAATGAGGACGAGACATATGTAAACCCTTACGTCTCGTATAATGATGAGGGCAATTCCATCTTAATGGACTTTAGACCAGTACCGGTAATGATGTTAGGTCAAGGAAGGGATAGAGGCCTAGAAGGGCAAAGCCAGGACCCAATCTCATGCTGAACTTGCAACCGCCCAAGGCATATCTCATCTCGTTGCCCCGAACGAGAACAAGCTAACCAAGAAAAGGCCGATTTGAGATGCCCCGAGCGTGGAATCACTCATACGCCAAATGTCCCAAGTGAAAACCGTCTACTAGCTCAGCCACCATTGTACCTTCTGTGCTGCTAGGGCTGTTTGGAGTCGAAATGCTTGATGGTGAGACCACTCCCATCTCGCTGAACATCATGACTAGAGCACAAACAAAGAATGCCGATATTTCATTGCCAAGACCTACGCATAAACTCAAGAGATGCATCCGCACCTCGCACAAAGTCACAAAGACAAGGCTTAGACACCATCGGTAGGCAAGCTGCTCAAGACTAGTGGCAAAAGAGTGTAGTGCAAGATAATGTTAGCAGTCATGTTTGTCATGCCTTGTCATCTCCTGCCCGTGAGCCTCAGTCTGAGTCAGACGAGGACTTTAGGAGCTCTGACTTGTCTATCACTTGTTTTGACGGAGGAGGTAGCTCATTCTAGAGCACTCAGTTTATTGCATTTCAGTGCATTTTCTCCTCCAGTCGGGATTTTATGTGCATTTCCCGGGGCAGTTTCTGCATTCTTCAACCTGCCTCACCTATCGGACATTGTCCACCTTTCCGGGATTTTTCTGAGCATTCCTAGCATTTTTACCAGCATTAAATGCTGGTCGGACATACTTATGGCCTCAAATTTCAGGTCGGCCAGTTTTTGGGTTTTTTGGCTATTTATAGCCATTTCCCACTTGGCAGTCAGTTGTATTATCATCTTCCCTCCTTCTTTGGCAAGTGCACACTCCGACTCCATCTTCCTCCGTCTTCGGTGCTGCCGTCATCATCAGCCTGATCTGGTGCCCTCACTGACGCTTCGAGCTGCGTGCAGGGACTGATCAGTCCATTTCAGTGTATTCAGCATTCATTACAGTCAGTGCAGATTTTCTTCCTTCATTTTCTGCTTTCTCTCTCTCTCCCTCTGTGTTCGTGTTTCTTCTTCCGTTGCGCACTCTCACATGGTATCAGAGCCTAACTAAGAGCACAGAGGAGAGCTTCCATTGCAAAGGAGGACACCATCACGTGCAGCCTTTCTTCCCTCCTTTCCAACCCTTGGCGGTGCTGTCCAGGCTGAAACGCAACCTTCCATACCTGCGTTTTGTTGTTTTGCAACATCAGGAGTAGTAGGCGACAGTTTCCTAGGTGTTTGCACCCTGTGTTTGCATCAAACGCAGCCAACAAGAGGTGGTCAACATCAGCAGAGGAGAAGGTGTCATCATCTGGAGGATAGGCGACAGTTTTTTTCTCCAAGCGGCAGCATTTTCTCTCTCCTCTTGCAGGCAACAGCATCTTTTGGGTCTTTTCTGACATAGGCGGCTCCATCTTGACTGTTTGTTGGTTGCAGATTGTTTAGTGATTGCAGATATATATGAAGATGTCTTATCACCAGTTCTTTGCTGATTCAGAGGATGTCTCTATTCCTTCCTCTGAGAGACGGAGAGACTTTCATGCTAGTTCACGCGACGACCGGAGGTCACCTAGCTCATTTGACTGAGATCCCTCTATTCCCCGTTCTATCCATGTTTCACAGAAGGCTCGTTCTATTGGCCTTCATATGCCCTCCATGGCACCCTCTATACAGGTGCCCGTACTCCCTTCTTTGCCCAAAGAAGACCGGCTTGATGGTTCCAACTACTCACTTTGGTCGTGTAAAGTGGAGTGTATCCTTGATACCTTTGATCTTTGGGAGTTTGTTACCCACCCTATTTCCCGTCCAGTGGAGGATCCCACCGTTGGATCATCGATGGATCGTGCGGCCTTATGGGATCGGCTCAACTCACGAGCTCGATCTTTCCTCTTTATGAGCTTACAGGATTCTGTCCTAGTGCATGTGCGCAGGTTGTGGAAAGCAACGGAAGTGTGGACAAAGCTTGCTTCTTTGTACCATCAGAAGACTTTTGCCCATCGGATTACTCTCGAGAAGAAATTACGGATGCTCGTTGTTGATGATTCTTCTTCCATGAAGGATCATATCAACAGGTTGGAGGACATGAGGGATGAGCTTGCGTCCCTTGACAGGATGATCTCTTCCGAGGATATGGCCATGATTCTTTTGACTCAGCTCCCATCTCCCCGTTTTGATGTCTTCTACACCAGCCTTCTTACATCGAGGACCCGTGAGAAGCTTCTATGGGAGGAGCTTGCCCCGCTTGTTTTGGAGCATGACGAACGCGCCAAAGAGGTAGCCAGTGGATCCACCTCCATCAAAGCTTTTGTTGCAGGTTCGAGAGGGGGGACACAAAAGAAAGGGAAGTCACAGGCTAAAAGACAGGAGAGTTCTTCAGGTTCTGATTCCGACTCGGAGAAGCCTAAATGCCCATACTGTGGGAAGGGGACACATCCAAAGGAGAAATGTTGGAAGAAGTACCCTCACCTTCGTCCAGGAGCGAAGGATGGAGCTAAAACATCTGAGCCTTCTACCTCTACTCCAGCGGTTACCCATGAGTTAGTGTTCCTTCATATTGTTGACTTGGAGGAGCCTTCTTCACTGGTTGCCTCATCTTCTGAGAGGCCTTGGCTGGTTGATAGTGGAGCTTCTAGTCATATGACTCCCCGAGGTGATTTGTTGCAGGATCTATGCCCTTCTGAGGGTTCAGTCACTGTTGGTGACATTGTTTCGGTGCCTATTTGTGGTGTTGGCACTTTGCCTTTATTTCCCGACCGCGCATCGAGCTCCCTTTCCCAGGCTCTTTATGTTCTTGACTTGGGCTTTCCACTCCTCTCAGTCTATGGCCTTACTAGGCTTGGTACCCGGGTTGTCTTCACCGAGCAGGCCGTTTGTATTGAGGATTCTTCTACAAGGGCTGTTATTGCGACAGGTTGGCAGGAGAGCGGGCTTTATAGGCTCCATTCCCCTTCTCTTATGCAAGGACCTCCGAGGCAATTGTCTATTGCTACACCCGTTCCCTCTTGTGCACCCTCTTTTCCATAGGCTCCTTCCCATCCCCCACCCTCTCCTCCGGTGGTTCCCTCGTACCCCCCATCCCTTTCAGAGGGGGACGATCTCGGTGATGCGGCTGTGGATTTCCTGGGCCCTAATATTTTAGAGGGGGCTTCCCAAGATCGCGAGGAGTTTCTTCATCGGCAATCTTCATCGACGGGTTTTTTGGCTATTTATAGCCATTTCCCACTTAGCAGTCAGTTGTGTTATCATCTTCCCTCCTTCTTTGGCAGGTGCACACTCCGACTCCGTCATCTTCCTCCGCCTTCGGTGCTGCCGTCATCATCAGCCTGATCTGGTGCCCTCACTGACGCTTCGGGCTGCGTGCAGGGACTGATCAGTCCATTTCAGTGTATTCAGCATTCATTAGTCAGTGCAGATTTTCTTCCTTCATTTTCTGCTTTCTCTCTCTCTCCCTCTGTGTTCGTGTTTCTTCTTCCATTGCGCACTCTCACAGATAAAAGGCAAGCGGCTAATGACCTGCTTACGACATTGCTATCGGCTCTTGTAACGTTGCTGATGGGGGATCTGCTTAGGCAAAGCCCTTCATTATGGCGAGAATTGAAGCAATGGGTAGAGGAACCTAACGAGCTAGGAGTAGCTAACTTGCATGACCATGACGCAGCCACACACATACCCAGCCTCACATTGAACTCAGTGCCTAAGTCCTTGTTAGAGATCATAGCCTGTCCGGACTGCACAGTCCAGTCGGACTGTACAGTCGGACTGCCACGTGGCAGTCCGACTGACTGCAGTACGCTGCTATTTCTGGCGCCCAGATCCTGGCTATTTATAGCCGAGTTTTCAGTCTTCTGTCCACACTCTTCTACTCGCAGATTACAGGCTGGTGGCTCGCGCAGATTCTGTCTCTGTTCGCAGATTTCAGACAGGAGACAGTGCAGACTGCAACGGACTTCGAGGTGAATAGCAGGTTGCATCGTCGAGGTGGAGACACGCAGTCCAGCGCACTGCGCCTGTGTATATATCTGCATATCTTTGTATACAGCACACTTTATACAGCAGATCTTCATCTTCCACTCTCTTTCTCTCTCTTCTCTCTCTCTGCATTCTCTCTCTCTCAGTCCTACGCTTCCGCACCGCTGCACTCTGACATGGTATCAGAGCAGTGTTAAAGGGCTGACTGAGTGCAGAACCAACCTGAAGAGGAGTTTCTATCGCGACACAAGGCTGCGTTTTCAGCGTTTGAGGGCAGGCAGGAGGGCTGTGCCTCGGAACAAGGCTGAAGCGAGCGTGGGCACGCAGGAAAGGATTCCAGGTGGTGGATTTGCTGCTGTTTACTGCTGTTTGACGAGGAGGAAGTTTGAGTTTTCAGTTTTCAAGTGCAGGTTTTGCTTTTTCATCGCCTCCCGTGGGTGAAGAAGTTTTGGGACGCGGAAGAGCCCTAGCAGGCTGAGTTTTCACAGTCAGAGGGGGCTGCTTTTGCGTTTGTGAAGGCATTACAGGTGAAGATGTCTATAGAGATTGACTTGGAGTTCCAGACGATTATGGACCAGAAGGTGCCTGTCTTACCGGCTCTTCCCATAGATCAAAAGCTCGATGGCGACAACTACCGCATCTGGCGTGTGATGATGTTGGCCATCCTTGAGTCCTACGATTTGGCGCAGCTTGTACAGGAGGAGATCGACCGGCCCTCGGTGAGAGATGAGTCCAAACTCTCTTCCGATGCTCGTGCGGAGTTGGCCAAGGCACAGTCTCACTGGGACAAACTGAATGCCAGGATTCGTTCCTTTCTTTTTCTGTCTTGTACTACAGCCGTGATAGCTCACATCGAGCACTTGATGGTGGCTCGGGAGATATGGCTGAAGCTTGATCAGATGTATAACCGGATGACCCTTATGAAGCGGGTTTCTTTGGAGGTTCAGATGCGGACCTTGTCCGTGAACAAGTCTTCTTCGTTGCGGGAGCACATCAACAAGCTTAGACAGCTTCAGATGCAGGTTCAGAATGCGGGGAAGCCGATTTCCTCCGAAGACATGGCGATCATACTCTTGTCCCAGCTGCCGCCACGATTCGGTGCTTTCTACTCCACCCTTATTGCTTCAGGGCGTGAGTCCACTCTTCGGTGGGAAGAGTTGGTTCCTATGGTCTTGGACCAAGAGGAACAACTAAAGGGACAGAATGCTTCCAAGTCGAAGGCACTGACAGGTCAAGCCTCTCAGAAGAAGGGGAAGGACCAAAAGAAGAAGAAGGGGGATAACAAGTCAAAGAAGGACAAGGACAAGGACAAAGAATCCACATGCCATATTTGTGGAAAGACTAGCCATTGGAAGAAGGACTGCCCTGACAAAGACAAGAAGGACACCAACAAGAAGGATACGAAGGATTCTGGAGCGGTGGCTGCACCCTCATCAGCTGCATTTCTTCATCTAGCTGTCATTGAGGACTCTACACCGAATGCTTCTGATGCTGCGATGACGGCTCCCCAGGCTCGAGAGTGGATCATTGACAGTGGTGCCTTCCGGAACATGACTCCTTCATCAGATGGTATTGCCCAGTTGCGACCCTCACATGGGCAGATTCTCATTGGAGATAGCTCTTCCGTGTCTATTGCAGGACGGGGTGAGATGCAGCTTATTCCAGATGGACGCGGCGGTATCCATACCTCAGAGGTCTTGCATGTACCAGGTTTAGGATATCATCTTCTGTCAGTTCATAAGATTTGCTCCCTTGGACTTTTGGTGGAGTTTGACAGTGATTCGGTGCGAGTCCTTGATCGTGCATCTCGGAAGGTTCTCTCATCTGGATATGAGGAGAACGACATCTATAAATTGAAGTCTTCCACCGCCCTCTCTACTCTTCTTCTTACCTCTCAGACACAGTTAGAGTTATGGCATGCTCGGTTTGGTCACCTCAACTATGATTATCTTCGGAGGGCGTCACGTGCACAGCTTGTTCGAGGGTTGCCGGACATAGTGGTGAGCCAGCAGCCATGTGTCTCCTGCATTCGTGGGAAACAGCATAGGGATGCCATTCCCCACAAAGCTTCGCCGCGGTCTACTTCACCAATGGAGCTTGTATCTACGGATCTTTGTGGCCCTATGAGGAACGAGTTCTTGCGCGGAAGCTCGTACTTCATGCTGATCGTAGATGACTACAGCAAGATGACATGGGCCTATTTTTTGGCATTGAAGTTGGAAGCTTTCTCCCACTTCAAGGATTGGCTTCTCTTTGAGGAGAACCGATCAGGCCGGAGATTGAAGACCTTGCGATCTGACAAGGGTGGTGAATTTGTTTCTAATGAGTTTGCTCGTTTTTGTGCAGATAAAGGTATTCACCAGGAGTTTGCTAATGCCAACACTCCTCAAGAAAATGGCATTCTTGAACGGAAAAACCGCAGTGTGATCGAGATGGCGCGCACCATGATGGAGCACCGACAGACACCTCAGTTTCTGTGGGCCGAGGCTGTGGCTACTGCAGTCCACATCCTTAATCGATCCCCCGCTTCGGCCGTTGATGGGATGACACCTTTTGAGGCTTACTTTGGGACTAAGCCCGATGTTTCTTATTTTAGGGTCTTTGGGTGTGATGCCTATATTCACATTCCCAAGGCTCATCGTGATAAATTTGAAGCAGCTTGGCTATAGCTCCCAGTCCCACGGCTATCGTCTGTATGATCCCGTCAAGCGGGATGTGTACACCAGTCGAGATGTGCGGTTTGTGGAGGTTCCGGCCATACCAGCGGGTGAGGAGCATCCCATTCTTGGAGATCCAGGGGAGAGTTGGGCTCCCGCTACAGTTCCATTGGAGCCCACGCCTTTTGATTCTGATTCTGTTTCTAACACAGAGTCTACTGTTCCACCGGTCACCCCCGAGGAGTTACCACCGGTGGATACCCCAGAGTCTTTAGCTGATGGAGAGAGACGAGGGGAGGTCCGGCCTCCTCCTCGTTGGGCCGGTGACACACTCCATGATTCAGGGATCGAGGGGGTCCCTGAGGAGTAGGGACCGCAGGATGGTCCGCGGCAGTCACGGAGGCACTAGGCACATTCTACGGAGCTTGTTTGCTCTAACTATTGTTTGATGACCCGTGTTATGCAGGATCAAGAGCCCACCTCCGTGAAGGAGGCTTTACAGTCCGCACCATGGAAGAAAGCTATGGAAGCCAAGTTGGAGGCTATTGAGAGAAATGGCACTTGGTCACTCGTGCCACGCCCCCCGAATAAGAAGGTGATTGGTGTGAAATGGGTTTTCAAGACCAAGTACCTTAGCGATGGTTCTTTGGACAAGCACAAGGCTCGCCTTGTTATTAAGGTTTTGCACAGCGCCCAGGGATTGATTGTCATGATACTTTTGCCCCCACTGCTCGTATGGCGACTATTCGAGTTGTTCTTGCCTTGGCTGCCCATAGGAGATGGCCTGTCTATCAGTTGGATGTGAAGTCAGCCTTCCTCAATGGTGATTTGAAGGAGGAGATCTATGTCGAGCAGCCTCCTGGCTTTGGATCTTCAGATGGGAAAGTCTACAGGTTGAAGAAGGCCTTGTATGGCCTCAAGCAGGCTCCGTGTGCATGGAACGAGAAGATTGATTAGTTCCTTCAGTCACAGTTGGGATATCGGCGTTCTAAGGCCGATCCGCAGCTTTATGTACACACTTCCGAGGCTAGTTGTGTGCTTTTTGTGTTGTATGTTGATGATTTGATTGTCACAGGTGATCATGCACAGAAGGTCCAAGAGACGAAGGCAGCTTTACATCGGACATTCGAGATGACAGACTTGGGTCTACTCCATTTCTTTTTGGGCCATGAGATTTATCAGTCTCAGAGGGGGATCTTCATCTCTCAGCAGAGATATGTACAGGAGCTCTTGGTTTCTTTTGCGATGGAGGATTGTCGGACCATTTCTACTCCTATGGATCCGAACTGGAAGGCCACTTCCCATTCAGCTTCTCCCATGGCGGATGCTTCCCGCTATCGTCAGTTGATTGGATCATTGATTTGGCTCCTCAACACTCGTGTTGATCTTTGTTTTGCTGTTTGGCTCTTGGCAGGGTATATAAGTGAACCTCAGACGGTGCATTGGGAGGCTGCTCAGAGGATACTTCGGTATTTGAGGGGGACGTCTGATTTCGGGATTCATTATCCCGCAGGCACAGGTGGTTCAGATCTTGTTCTTACAAGTTGGAGCGACTCCGATTGGGCCGGTGATGTGGACCACACGCGGTCTACAACAGGTTACTGTTTTACCTTGGGTGCAGGTGTTGTCTCATGGAGTAGCAAGAAGCAGCCCACGGTAGCCCTTTCGTCTACTGAGGCGGAGTATCGGGCCGCGTCTTCCACCACATGTGAGGCTGTGGGGCTTCGGAGATTGTTGGAGGAGCTTGGCTGCCCCCAAACTCGTCCTACTTTGCTACAATGCAACAATGAGAGTTGCATTGCCTTGGCACGGAATCCTGTTTTTCATGCCCGGACGAAGCACATAGAGATCCAATACCACTTCATCAGAGAGAAGCTTTTGGATGAGACCATCACCGTGGAGTACTGCAAGGCAGAGGACAATCTTGCAGATTTGTTTATGAAGGCACTTCCCCAGGCTCTACTTTGGAGACATTCCAGATCCCTCAAGCTTCTGCCCCGCCCAGGCTCTGAGAGGGGGTGTTAGAGATCATAGCCTGTCCGGACTGCACAGTCCAGTCGGACTGCCACGTGGCAGTCCGACTGACTGCAGTACAGTCGGCTGCATTTAATGCAGCCGACCTGCTATTTTTGGTGCCCAGATCCTGGCTATTTATAGCCGAGTTTTCAGTCTTCTGTCCACACTCTTTTGCTCGCAGATTACAGGCTGGTGGCCCGCGCAGATTCTGTCTCTGTTCGTAGATTTCAGACAAGAGACAGTGCAGACTGCAGCGGACTTCGAGGTGAACAGCAGGTTGCATCGTCGAGGTGGAGACACGCAGTCCAGCGCACTGCGCCCGTGTATATATCTGCATATCTTTGTATACAGCAGATCTTCATCTTCCACTGTCTCTTGCTCTCTCCTCTCTCTCTGCGTTCTCTCTCTCTCAGTCCTACGCTTCCGCACCGCTGCACTCTGACAGTCCTTGCATGTGAATGCTTTCTAAGAGGGCATAGAGATGCATGCGGTCTTGCCAGTGGTAGCATTAGTAGAAGATGTCACGAGAAAGAGGATCGTAGACACAGGAGCGGAAGTCAGTGTACTTAGCCATGCAGTTCTGCAAGTTTGGGGTAACCCGCCGATGGAAACCACAAGGTTTAATGTCATGTTGGCTAATGGCATGAAAGTTAAGCCATTCGGAGTGTTAAAGGACTGGCCCTTGAAAATAGCAAGTGTCCAGTTCTCGATGAACTTCATTGTTATGAAGGGAGTAGACTACACATCTTGCAAGGCTAGCCGTTAATGAGGAACGCACGAGTAATCGAAGACTGGGCTAATGGCCTCATATTTCTAGGCAACAGATCGAAGGCAGTGAAAATTGAGATGGACACTTTGACGACCTCATTGGTCAATTAGATACCATCTCCTCTATCTTGAAAGGAGACACCTAAGCCAGGAATTCGTATGGACCATTGATGAAGTGCATTCCATGTCTCAAAGACAAGCGGGACTGGATGCACGTACTAGCCATCATCGACCTACCGTTTTCAAATGAGGAAGAAGATTATAAGCACGTTGCAAGGACAGTTGATAAGCCCCACAAAGCCACCACACCACAGTTTCCAAGGGGCAAGACCCTACCATCAGTACCACTCTGTATGATGGCAAAAAATCCTAGCACGCCACAAATGCCCACTCCTTTCCATATCCCATCTAGTAGACTTGGAACTCCAAGGGATTCTTGAGTATCTAACAAGGAAGCTAGCTAGTCACCCCGCTGCTAATCTCAAGCCGCTCCAAGATCTCATGGATGAACCAAAATGGCAATAGACCAAAGTACACGACCTAAACCTTAGATACAATTGGACACTGATCTCACAGATGAAAAGAGAGTCAAGAATGGAGACCTAGATGACGACAAGCAATCAGAGAGCAGCAATTCAGACGACGAGTACAAGGACTGCTATTCTTCAACAACTGAAAGCAATGAAGAAGAGGCCGAGACGGTAGAGTACAACACTGACAGCCGAGTAATCGAACAAATAAAGGTAGACTCAAGCCACAAAGAGCCAATGCAATTATGACTAAAAGAGGAGTCCTCAGAACCGAATGTGATTGCACTTGCCTTAGGTGTGATGGACTACAAACAAGCAAGGCTAGTCCAATCAAGTGTTGTGCCTCTCTTTAGAACGGAGTCAACCTCAAAGTTGCGACCGTCAAGGAAAACTCTATTCTCTAGCGAGGGTTGTGAGTTGAACTCAGAATCGAAGGTAAGCTCTGAGAGCGATCTAGCCCCAACCACCTAAAACCAGACGCACCATAGGGGACTTGCTGGTCCACCTAAGATGTAGACGGTTAAAGGAGGGAAAGGGAGGACAACCAAAAGGGATGGAAGTCAAACAACTAAAGAAACCCCAAGATCTACCAAAGCGCTTCACTAAATTCAAGAAAGGGGATAGGGTAGCAATCTTGTTGGGCGCAAAAAGATAAGGACAGACAAGTGAACCGATAGAAGGATCTGTGCCAAAGTCAAGGAAGTCGACTTAGCAAGAAAAGGAAAGAAGCCTTGACCCATATCTATAGCTAACGGCCTGACTGAGCAAGAAGAGGTTGATCTTATTACTCTCTTACAAGAGTATATAGAGTATTTGTTGGGTATTTGACTCATGCCTCACTTACGCCTACGCTCATATGGGAGTGTCGGTGATCAGTAGGACACTGGGGCACTTTTTACTCTCGGTAGGAGAGGTTTTTTCCCCCAGACTTATAGTCTTATTTTCTTATTTGCTTATGTTACACACTTATGGGCACTTACCGTGTTTGGGTGTGAACACCCCCTACAACCCTAAGGTTTAAGGGTTGTACTTTGTACTTTCATGTTACACTCTTTCAGTCTATTCTTTTGGGTGTCGTGCTTCACTCTGTCTCACTCACTCTCACACTGTCTACTGCACTCTCAGCTGCACCTCGATCCTCTCACTCACTCTCACTCACTCTCACACTGTCTACTGCACTCTCAGTTGCACTCTCAGCTCTGAGCTCAGCCACCTGTCTGCAGTCTGCAGCCCCCGACTGTACCTTTTGCCCTAGCCGCCAGCTCCCGTCACCAAGTCTGCAATCGCCACCAATCTGCAAGCGCCGCCAACTGTTGGCGCCGCCTCCTGTGCCTAGCGCGCCATCTGTCAGCGCCGCCAGCTGCAGGTGCCACCAACTCTGCCCAGCGCGCCACCTGTCAGCGCGCGCCAGTCCTGCCTGCACGCGCCACTAGCCTGCACGAGCCACCTGTCCGTAGGACGCCGCCTCCTGTACCTGCAACAGCCCGCCACCAGGTTCGCCAACTTGTTCCTATGCACAGACATTGCCTCGAGATCCGTGCCTGTCGTCAGTCAGCTGCAATCATTCTGCAAAGGTAACATTTTGCATTTTTTATTTCAACACAGGAGTTCGTGCAACAGCAGGATCAGTTTTCTGCATTGGGACATGTGCTTGTGTCTGTGACAGAGACACATTACATGCACATTTTGGGGTATTTGTGACAAAAATTTTGGCAGAAATTTTGGGGATTTTGACATTATAGTGTTGCTGAGCACTGTTTGTACCTTGGGAAGCGTGCATTAGAGACAGTTCTTGACAGAGTGCACCCTTGCACATTAGTTGCAGAAGTGTGCTTGCTGCAATTTCTGGAAATTTGCAGATTTCCAGCCCTTACTGCTTTGACATTGCTCATTTGTCTTTGGAAATTTGTCATCATGGCAAATCAGGGAGGTGATGTATTTACCTATGTATCCAAGGAAGACAGATTGGATGGAAACAATTATTCGCTATGGTCATTCATGATGAAGAATGTATTAGTGGCTAAGAATTTATGGGATTATGTTTGTGGAGAGCAAACTAGACCGGGAGTTGTAGCTCCCGTTACTCCTCCTTAAGGGGCATGTGGACAACGGGGACCTCAGCCCGCTCCACCTCAGCCACTTCCTCCAAGAACTGCAGCTCAAAAAGCTTGGGATACACGAGATGCACAGGCTTTGTCGCTAATTGCTTTGGCAATTCAACAGTCCATCATCCCTCACATTCGTTCAGCATCTTCTTCACGAGATGCATGGCTGACTTTGGAGCATATGTTTGCAGGAAAGAATGAGACTCGAATCTCTTTCTTGAAGAAAGAGTTAGAGACTTTGAAGACGAATGAGGGTGATTCTATGCAGGATCACTTGAATAAGATTCAGGACTTGCGGGAGCAGCTCATGAATGTAGATGAGTACTTTTCGAATGCACAGTTGATATCCACCACCTTGAATTCCTTACCTCCTTCGTACTTGTCTTTTCATACTGCCTTGAACCTCACCATGAGGATTGCCGAGCGCCCACTCACTTTTATTCAGTTGGTTAGTTTGCTTCTAGAGGAGGAGCAAACAAGGAAAAATAGTGGTGTGGATGCTATAGTCTCTCAGCAAGCTTTTGTGGCAAGACAGAAAGGCAAAAACAGCAAGGTAAAAAATGCTCCACAGAGTTCTGGTACTTCTGGCACATCACAGAATCAGACACAAGGGGGCACGCAAGCTAAAAAGGGAAAATGTCATTATTGTAAGAAGCCAGGCCACTATATCACTGAGTGCAGGAAGCGCATTGCCAAAGAGAAGAAGAAGGAGTCAAGAATGTCTGTTTCTACTACTCCTTCCACTGCTAGTGAGTCCGCGTCCTTTGTTGTAGACAGGGACTATTGTTTTTACACTTGTAGTTATGACATCTCTTGAGCTGATAGAGCACTTAGCTCTACAGAAGATGCGGACACTTGGTTCTTTGACAGTGGTGCTTCTAGGCATATTACATCTCGCAGAGATTTGTTTGCTTCAGTTAGTGCACCTCCCGTTGGGAAATCTGTACAGTGTGCCAATAATGCATCATACCCTATTCGTGGTATTGGAAAGATTCAGCTCACAGCCATTGATGGCTCTATTCTCCGCCTGCAAGATGCTTTGTTTGTGCCTGGGATCAAGAAGAATTTGCTATCTATTTCCTCTTTGGCACGTTGTGGTTTGCAGGTCACATTTGATAATGACCGTTGCATGGTTAGAGATAGAGAACGCATGACTTTGGTCTTGACAGGATCTTTGTGTCATGGTTTATATGAGTTGGATGCTCTTTCAGTAGATCAGTCGGCATACTTGACATCCACTCTTACTCCTGCTATGATACAGGCGGAGTTATGGCATGCTCATTTGGGGCATGTAAACTTTGGCAGCTTGATGCTTTTGCAGCGTACTCAGATGCTGGATGGCTTACCTCTCTTGGAGAGACCTCCTGAGCACTTATGCGAGGGATGCATTTTGGGGAAAATGCATCGTTTCTCATTTTCCCGTGATGTTGCTTTCAGAGCAACAAACAGATTGCAGTTGGTGCATTCAGATGTTTGTGGGCCTATGCAAATAATGTCATTGGGCGGTTGTTACTATTTTATGACATTCATTGATGACTTTACACGTTTTTGCTGGGTCTACTGTTTGAAAAAGAAGTCAGAAGTGTATGATACATTTTTGGCTTTCAGTGCACTTGTTGAAAATCAATCTAGATGCAAAATTAAGACCATCCGTTCGGACCGAGGGGGGGAATACATGTCCTCTATGCTGAATTCTTTTTTGAAGCAAAAAGGCATAGTCCATCAGTACACTACTACCTATACTCCACAGCAGAATGGGGTAGCAGAGAGGAAGAATCGGTCACTCATGGAGATGGCCAGATGTATGCTGAAGGCAAAGAGCTTGCCTCATAGTTTTTGGATGGAAGCAATCATGTGTGCTTGCCATATTTTGAGCAGATGCCCTACCAAAGCCTTGAAGACCATCACACCTTTTGAGGCTTGGAACAGCCGTAAACCTTCTGTTGGCCACTTCCGTACCTTTGGGTGTCTTGCCTATGCCCATATTCCACAGGTACTTAGAAAAAAGTTGGACAACAAGGCTGTTAAGTGCATTTTTATGGGATATAGCAGTGAGAGCAAAGGCTACAGACTCTATGATCCCGTTACAAAGAAGGTTATTGTCAACAGGGATGTTGTTTTTGATGAAAAATCAGAATTATCCTTGGCTGGTTTGGACACATATCAGGCTGCCCGTGATGTTTTTGAAGGGCTGCTGCCCATTACTTTTGGTGATTCAGCTGGAGCTTCAGAAAATGAACCTAATGTTCAGCCAGCTGCTCCTATGGAAAGTGCAGAAATTCAGCCATTGGCTGATCGGAATATTCAGCATAATGCTGAAACTGAAATTCAGCAAGAGCTTGCACACAGTCAGGAAGCTAGACAGATACCTAGATGGTATTTGCAGACTATGCAAGATAGTCATTTGGATGCACCCATGGCTGGTCGTACTAGAAGGCAAACTCGTTTGCATGATTCAGCACATACCATGGAGTTTGTTATGGCAGCAAGTACTTTTGATAATGAAGAGCCTGAATGTTTTAAGGATGCACAACACAGTGTGAATTGGATGGCAGCAATGCAAGCTTAATTAGATTCTATCACTAAGAATCAAACTTGGGATTTGGTGTCTTTGCCATTTGGGAAGAAAGCCATTGGAACGAAATGGGTCTACAAACCGAAAAGGAAAGCAGATGGATCCATTGATAAATACAAGGCACGGCTTGTAGCTAAAGGCTACGCACGGAAAAAGGGCATTGACTTGAGGAGACATTTGCTCCTACTTCCCGTATGACGACCATCAGGTCTATGATTGCTTTGGCTGCACATTATGGTTGGAAAGTGCATCAGCTGGATATCAAGACTGCATTTTTACATGGGGAACTTCAAGAGGAAGTTTATGTACAGCAGCCCATTGGTTTTGCAGTTGAAGGCTCTGAACATTTGGTTTGCAAGCTCAAAAAGGCACTATATGGTTTGAAACAAGCTCCTAGAGCTTGGTATGCAAAAATAGATGCTTTCTTACTTGGTCAGGGGTTTCTAAACAGCTCATCTGAATCTACCCTTTACGTATGTAAAGAAGGGGAATCTATGCTGATTATATGTCTTTATGTTGATGACCTTTTGCTCACTGGAACACATGCTGATCAGATTTCAGCATTCAAACAAAATTTGCAGCAAACTTTTGACATGTCTGACTTGGGAATTTTGCATTACTACTTGGGCATCCAGTTCATACATGATGCTCGAGGTATTGGGCTATCACAGTCAAGGTATATTGGGCAGCTTCTCGAGAAGTTTGGCTTATAGGATTGCAAGCCAGTTTGTACCCCCATGGAACCTGGACTGAAACTGTCATTATATGATGACAGTGATTTGTTTGATATACATACATATGCTCCTGCAGTTGGATGTCTTATCTACCTATGCAACACTAGGCCGGACATACAGTTTGCAGTTTCAGCTTTGAGCAGGTATATGCATCAGCCACGTATGTCACATTGGCAAACTGTCAAGCGTGTTTTTCGTTACTTGCAGGGTACTAGATCTCTTGGGTTGCTTTATGCCAAGGGGGGACCACTGCAGTTACATGCTTACAGTGATTCTGATTGGCCTGGTGATTATGATACACGTCACTCCACTAGTGGCAATTGTTTCTTTCTTGGCTCTTCTTGCATTTCTTGGCTTAGCAAGAAACAATCCACTGTTGCCACATCGTCATGTGAAGCTGAATACAAGGCAGCTTTCACTACCACAGTTGAATGCGTATGGCTTAGACGCTTGCTAGCTGATCTGGATGTATCTGTTACGGAGCCTACTCCATTGTTCACTGACAGTCAGAGTGCCATTGCAGTGGCACGGAACCCAGTGTTTCATGCCCGCACGAAACACATTGAGATCCATTATCACTTTGTCAGAGAGAGGCTACATGCAGGTGATATCAGCCTTGTCTATTGTCCTACCACCAGTAATGTGGCAGACATCTTCACCAAAGCTCTTCCTCGTGACAAATTTGAAGCATTTCGTGATGCTTTAAATTTGATATCCTTTGGTGGCGGATGATCCTTGTACTCTTGATCACTCTTCACTCCAGGGGGGTTTGTTAGGTATTTGACTCACGCCTCACTTACACCTACGCTCATATGGGAGTGTCGGTGATCAATAGGACATTGGGACACTTTTTACTCTCGGTAGGAGAGGTTTTTTCCCCCAGACTTATAGTCTTATTTTCTTATGTGCTTATATTACACACTTATGGGCACTTACTGTGTTCGGGTGTGAATACCCCCTACAACCCTAAGGTTTAAGGGTTGTACTTTGTACTTTCATGTTACACTCTTTCAGTCTATTCTTTTGGGTGTCGTGCTTCACTCTGTCTCACTCACTCTCACACTGTCTACTGCACTCTCAGCTGCACCTCGATCCTCTCACCCCTCACAGTATTTGCCTGGTCCTTAGACGAGAACTCAAAGGAGTTGATCCGAGGGTCGTAACACATAACATCCCAATGACTCTTGACGCAACACCAGTAAAGCAACAACCTTACCACAATGAATCCAAAGCATGCTCACGCTGTGAAAAAAGAAATCGATAGGCTATTGAAGACAAGATTCATCTCTACGAGATTGAGCATACGGACTAGGTGTCACCCATTGTGATCATCTTGAAGAAGAACGGAAAAATCCAAGTGTGCGTGAACGACAAGAAAATCAACGCCATGACTAAGAGAGAGAATTACCCGTTGCCTTACACGGAGCACATGCTTAAGAGAGTAGCAAGAAAAGAGGCCTACAAATTCCTGAACGACTTCTCAAGTTACAACCAAGTTCAAGTACACCCCGCCACAGAGGGGGGTGTATTTACGTACATAGTTATGCTGTTTGGGCTGATGAACGCTCCTGCTACCTTCCAGCGTCTAATGTGCACCATCTTCAAGGACATGCTTAGGCGAGAGCTAGAAGTATTTGTTGACAATTTGTGTGTGCACTCTAGCTAGAAAGAACACCTAGATAAGCTTTGCGCAGTCTTTGAACGATGTAGGCTCTATAGTCTCTTTGAACCCCCTAAAGTGCTGATTCCGAGTAAAACACAGATGCACCTTAGGGCACGTGGTGTCCAAGAACGGCATTGCCACTAACTTCTCGAAGATTGGGGTTATTGTCAACTTACCACCACCAACCAACTTTAAGGGAGTTCAGTGCTTCCTAGGACACACAGGGTACTATCAGCACTTCGTTCTGAACTACGCATTGATTACTAGACCACTCTACAAGCTGTTGATTGTATTTGAGTGGACTAAGGAGTGCCAACGTGCTTATGAGAAGTTGAAAAAGGCTCTCACTACTGCACCAATTTTAAGAGCCCCAGACTAGAACAAAACATTCCAAGTGCATATTGATACATCAAAGTTTGCTATTGAAGCTGTTTTGTGCAAGCTTGGCGAACATAAATCTGATTATCCAATGAGCTTTGCTAGCAGACAACTCACGGATACGAAGATGAACTACTCCACAATGGAGAGGAAAGGTTTGGCCATGGTATTTGTTGTAAAGAAGTTTCGGCATTATCTTTTGGCCATGCCCTTTACCTTCTTTGTAGACCATTAAGCCTTGCTTTATCTTGTCAACAAACCTTGCGCTACTGGACGCATAGCTTGATGGTTACTTCTACTTTTAGAGTTTGATTTTTCTCTGGTTGTACACAAGGGCAAGCAACACTACATGGAAAATCACATGTCCCACATACCCACAGGAGAGGCCGCTGGACAAGGCATTACGGATGACCTACTCAATGCACACATTTTTAGTGTGTCCAACGAGGCATTTATTCAGAGCTGATTTGACACCTTATTGAGCTAACGAAATAGTCCAGATTCTAAAGCACGGACTACTAGAGAGACCTATTGAGAAGGCTAGGCTAAGGTGCCTTATCCTTAAGGTTCAACCCTATCAATTGATCGTCGGCCAACTCTATAGGTTAGGGCAAGACGGCCTGTTGCAGAGATGTATATATGAGCATGAAATGCATGATGTGCTAACGGAAGCGCATGGTGGAATTGCAAGAGGACACTTACAACGAGACACTACAGCCCGCAAGGTGCTACAATCTCAACTATAGTGGCCACCCTATTCCTCGATGTTGCTAAATTCGTAAAGCATTGTGAGGAGTGTCAAAGGACTAAGGGTCCCATTCATAAGAACAGGGTAGAGTTAATCTAAGTCATAGCATACCAACCATTCAAAAAGTAAGCCATTGACTTCATTGGGCCAATCAGTCCCGTGACACAGTACTCCCAAGCCAAATACATCATTATGGTGACAGACTACCTTACAAAATGAGCCGAAGCTCGAGCCACGAGAAAAAATAATGCTAAAACCACGGCTAAGTTCCTTTGGGAGCAAGTGATCTCACGATTCGGCTACCCTATCGAACTAGTTAGTAACCAAGGCACTCATTTCATTAATGAAATCATTGCCCACTTGCTTTCCACCTTGATCATCCATAGGAAATCATCACTCACTACTCTCAAGCTAAGGGTTAGGCGGAGCCCACGAACAAGATCCTAGTGAATGTCCTGACTAAGGTAGTCTCTGCCTCACGCAACAACTGGGATAGCAAACTCATGGCAGCACAATGGGCCTATAGGACAACCTATAAGATGGCAGTAGGACAGACACCCTTTAAGCTGACCTACGAAACCGAAGGGATTTTGCCAATAGAGTTTTTCGTCCCTAGCTTAACAGTGGCAATGCAAGGCGATGGAAAGGGAAAGAAGCATGGACCGAACGCTTAGTAGAGCTGAAACGTCTCTCCGAGACACGACTCCTAGCCACTCATGCGCTAATCTGTGAGAAGGCAAGACGCAAGAGTTGGTTTGACAAGCATGTCAAACAGCGTGACTTCGAGCAAGGGAACCTAGTATTGCTATACTCAATGAAGGGCCATAAGCAAAAGATGAAATTCACAGGCTTAGGGCCTTTCAGTGTAGTGATGGGTTCGGCACAAAGATCGAGACAGTCAGCCTTTCTCAGGCGCGGAGAGACAGAGAGAGTGTGAGATAGAGCATAGTAGAGAGTGAGCGCGTTTGTAGGTACAATGACAAGAGAGTATCTTTAGGTTTTTAGATAGATATATATGTGAGAGTACAAGTGCTAAGGGTGCGTTCACACCCGAGCACATTTAAAAACACGAGGCCTTTATTCCCAACAACCTCCCACCTAAAGGCAATTTGCCTTAAGAGGAGAAAAAAGAATCAGCTAAGTCTAGGTATGTACATATATCTATCCAACTCCCATCATCTGTCGGCAATGAGCAAACCGCTCTGCTGGAAGACCCTTCGTAAGAAGGTCTCCAAGATTATCATCTGTATGCACTTTGACAATCCCAATGCTCTTCTTGTTAAGTACATCTTTAATGAAGTGATACTTCACTTGTATGTGCTTCATCTTTGCATAAAAGACGGGATTCTGTGCTAGCATGATAGCACTTTGACTATCACAATGGAGAACATGTAACTTTGCAATGCCAAGCTCTCCCACCAGACGTGAAAGCCATAAAGCCTCCTTGCATGCCTCAGTGGCAGCCATATATTCTGCCTCTGTAGTAGACAATGCAACACACTTTTGTAGCTTGGAGATCCAAGAGATTGCTCCTCCTGTGAAGGTAAACACATACCCAGAAATGGACTTTCTGCAGTCCGCATAACCAACATAGTCTGCATCCGTAAAGCCAACGACAGATGCCTTGTGCTTTCCAAAGTAGATGCACAAATCCTTTATGCCTTTGAGGTATCTCATAATACCTTTCACTGCTTCCCAATACTTTTTACTAGGATTTGGCATGTATATGCTAACTACTCCCACTGCAAAGGCAATGTCAGGATGTATAGTAACCATAGCATACATCAAACTTCCAACAACTGAAGCATTTGGTATCTTGGCCATTTCAGCCTTCTCATTATCAGATGTAGGGCTATCCTTTACACCGAGTTTCACATATGGAGGCAATGGAACCCCAATTTTTTTTTCCCCCTCCATATTGAAACGTTGCAAAACTTTGGAGATATACTCCTGCTGAGATAGATAAAGTAATCCTTTTGACCTATATCTGAGTATTCGCATGCCAAGAATGTGATTTGCATCACAAAGATCCTTCATGTCAAAGCTGCCATGAAGACTCTACTTCAGTGAGTCCAAGGCATGAGTATCCATGCCAGCAATCAACATGTCATCAACATACAAAACCAAGATAATCAGGCTGCCATCTGTTGCCTTCTTGGTGTACAAGCAATGATCCACTTGACTTCTATGAAAACCTTGAGACTGCATGAATGTATCAAACTTCTGATATCATTCTCTTGGTGCTTGTTCCAGCCCATACAAACTCCTTTTGAGTTTACATATCATCTTCTCTTTCCCTTGTTCAACAAACCCTTCAGGCTGCTGCATATATATGTCCTCATGCAGATCACCATGTAAAAATGCAGTCTTTACATCCATCTGTATGAGTTTCATATCTTCAACTACAACCAAGCCCAAAATGGTTCTCAATGTAGTCATCTTGACTACAGGAGAGAAAATCTCATCAAAGTCAATTCCATGCTCCTGCTTGTACCCCTTTGTAACCAATCTTGCTTTGTACTTTGGTGAGGAACCAGCAGTAACCTTCATTTTGTAAACCCATTTGCATGTTAGTGTTTTCTGCCCTTTAAGCAACTGCACCAAATCCCAAGTGTCATTTTTCTCAAAAGATTCCATTTTTGACAATATGGCTTTATACCATTTCTTGTTGTCCCGTTTGTCCATTGCTTCCTTGAAGCAAGACTGTTCACCACAGCCTATCAACATGACATATTCAGCCACATTATTTGCACCAGAAAAAAATCTGTCAGGTTGTCTAGTAGCCCTATATGATCTCCTAACCCAATGATCATTGTTTGTTGGCTGTTGAGCCTGCAAATTTCCATTTTCAGCATGCTGTCCTGGCATTTCAGCCTGCAAATCAGCATTAACAGCTTGCTGTCCTAGCTGTTCCTACACATGTAGTGGATCATTATCATGGGCAATAGTTGGATAATTATTTCCAGCATCATTTTCTGCATTTACATGTTCATTTACAGCAGGTATTTGCTGTTGTACAACGTGAGATCTCTGTGCATGTTTGCCATAAATACAATGCTCACAGTGCTCAAAATCAGCATAACGAATACAAGGCAAGTAACCCAAACGAGAAAGCACTTTCATTCCTGTTTGACTCATGTGTCCCAACCGGCCATACCACAAAGGAACGCTTGGCTACTCGGTCACGGCAACAACATGGTCACGCACACTAGATACATGAAGTGGATACAAAGTATCACTCTTGCAACCTCTGGCAATAACCCTAGATCCCTTACAGATCTTCCATTTTCCATCACCAAAGGTGGTATAAAAACCATCATCATCTAGCTGCCCTATGCTAATCAAGCTCTTCTTGAGTTGAGGTACATGCCGTACATACTGAAGTGTAAAGACAGAGCCATGTTGAAACTGTAACTGCACACTGCCAATACCTGAAATGTCATATGCATAGTTATCCCCAAGATGGACAACACCATGTCGACCCCCTATATAGGTAGAGAACCAGTCACGATGAGGGGTGACGTGAAAGGAAGCACCTGAATCAAGAACCCATGTATGCATGTCATCATCCGTATCTGCAAGTAAAGCATGTGCACCAAAGTGTAAAGAGACAAAGAGTACATCACTCCCACTATCATTGTCATGAGTGACTACATTCACCTCTTCAATTTTTACACTGCTCTTCTTAGGCTGACTGCCCTTTTTCTCTTCCTTGCTATCATCTGTCTTCTTGCCTTTTCCTTTCTCTTTCTTCCATTTGTAGCAATCACGTTTAAAGTGACCCTTCTTGCCACAATGATGACATTCAACATCTTTGCCACGTGATTTACTACGTAGGTTGCTATCATATTTGCCCTTTCGCTGTGATCTGCACCTAGTATGCAAAGCACTAGAAGACTTACTGGATGCATTGTTCTGCCGATTTATTTCTTCCATAAGTAGAGCCTCTACATCAGCATACAAAAGGATCACATTAGAATTGCTCATAGTAGTCCCGAATGTATCCCAACTCTTTGGTAGAGTGCAAAGCAAGAAAGTAGCCTTGAATTCCTCATCAATCATGAAATTCAAGGCAACCAATTGGCTGAAAATGGAGTTAAAATCACTCAAGTGAGTAGACATTGCTGTACCCTCTTTCATATGCAAATCCATAAGCTTTTTCAGCCAATACACTTTGCTTGCAGCACTCTTTTGTGCATACAGTTCTTCCAGTCTAGTCGATATAGCATATGCAGAATCCAAACCTTCAATGTTGAACAGCAAGGCATCAGAAATCAATAGCTCTATGGTTGAGCGTGCAAGCTCATATAACTCATCCCAATCATCCTGTTCCATGTCCGCGGGCTTTGTCCCTTTGGTTTTGATCAGCTTTGCCTGCTTCTTTTGCAACAGGATATTGTAGCACTACTTTTGCCAAGCTGCAAAGTTATGTGTGCCTTCAAACTTCTTTATGTGCATCAGATTACTGCTGTCATTGCTGCCAGCCATGATTTTCAGCCTAAATGTGACCAAAAAACAGCAAATCCAGGCCCAAAACTGTCACTCAAGTGACCAAGGTACAAACAAGTACCAATCAGCAATAAATGACCACACAGAAGCACAGATTTCAGATCTGTAATTAAATTTTCAGAAGCACCAAACCATGTGCTACAACATTCCACAACTGATTACAGCTGTTCCAAGGGAATATGCATCAGATTACATGAGAAATCCCAAATTTTAGCTGAAATTTCTGTTGTACATGTACCCACAGGCATAAAATTTGACACGAATGATCAAAAGCCCCAAAATTTTATGCTCAAAGCATCAACCACACATTTGCATTTTCTCTGTCATGCATTAAACAGTCCAACTTTGCCAAAATAGAGCAATTTCAGCAAAACCCCCAAATTTTACCAAGTGTTGATGTCCAAACTGCGTGAAATTCAACCTGCATGCACATAAAATGACCAAATGCTGCACAGATTTTGCCCAAACTGCAAAAGCCCCAAATTGCACAGGATCCAATGTGCCTCAATGTCGAGAAATTGGGTTAATTTCAACCCAATTTGTGCATGTACATGAAAAGCCCCAAATGTCAGGGACAAAATGTCACAAATTCCTGCAAATTCTGAGGCAGATTTGTTTCTCCTACATCACATTCACCAAATCTGGGAAAAGCCCCAAATTTTCTAGGATCCAATGTCAAGAAATTTTGCTCAAAAGGGGGCAAAATTTTGACTAATTTGGCAAAATCCCCAAATTAATTTGGGTCAGCCCTCGCAATGTCTGCAATTTCTGACTCGATAGTCACTGACAGGTATGAACTATGTCCAATCCGGGAAAATCCCCAAATTTTCTAGCTCGAATCCTCATAGATCTGTGTTCTGTGCTTCTGGCGTGTGTACTCCCGTCAAGGAAGAGGATATTCAAAAAAAAGATTTGAAAGAAAAAGCTTTACAAAATGACGGGGCGGGGAGGGGGGGGGGGTGTTTCTGTTGACCCCTGACGACGCCTGCCTGTCTGCTCGCGCTTGAGTCGCCCAGTCCCTCACACCGCTTTTCGCCCAATCACCCAGTCACTGAAAACGTCGACCTGTAGTTGGCCAATCGCAAACAGCTGCCGCCTAACTGCCTTGTCGACGCTGGTCTACAGCATGGTCTCAGACCTGGTCGCCCTTTTCGTCTGGCGCTCGTCAACTGCTGCAATCGACTGTCAACTACTGCAACCGACTGCCTCCCGCCTGCTTTCCAGGTCAAAGAACGACTTCATGACCTGCACACCTGCTTGTCAACTCTTGCTCGAACTCTGAGAAGTACAAACTCTTTAACCTTCGCTCTAATACCAATTTGTAGTGATGGATAAGGCACGGAGATCGAGACAGTTAGTCTTTCTCAGGCACGGAGAGACAAAGAGAGTGTGAGATAGAGCAGAGTAGAGAGTGAGCACATTTATAGGTACAATGATAAGAGAGTACCTTTAGGTTTTTAGATAGATATATATGTGTAAGTACAAGTGCTAAGGGTGTGTTCACACCCGAGCACATTTAAAGGCACAAGGCCTTTATTCCCAACATTCACAGTCCGCAATATTAGTCAAACAAGCAATGTAGAGCTACCTTAGAGGGAGAGGGCATTGGCTTCTTTATTAGCAGTCATTTCAAGAAGTCCTATCCTCCAACTCATCCATTGCACGAGCTGCCCATGCTGTAGGCGCCTGTCAACGTGAGAGTGGCCACCAACATGGAAATCGAGGATACGGATGAGAAGGCAGTAGAATCTACTTACCTACGAATCACAGTTGCTGCTCAAAAGACAAGCACTTTTGATGCACTCATTGATGAGAGGGCTGGCTTCAACATCCTTACTCACGAACATTGAGCTCTCATTGGTTAGCCCCAGCTCCCCAGCCCACGAATGTGAAGCTCAACCTGTTTGGGAGACAATCCTACCCTCTGCTAGGGAAATGCAAAGTGGTGATCTCTATCGAGATTGAAAGCCTACCCATGATTTTCTATGTGCTACCTAATACTGAAACCACAGGTAAGGAATCGCTGCTAGGACGCACTTTCAAGAAGCAGGCACATTGCAACGTCGATTATAACTCGCGGCACATTCACCTCACCATTGGCACTATGAGGATAGTAACGACTTTCAGCAAGGGCAACGTGGCTCCACCCCAAGCCCACAGTGCCACCAATAGTACTATCTAACACAAAGTCTAAGATGGGGATCATGAAACCACCCTGCCAAGACCGACCAATCCAAGCGAAACGCAACCAAGACCGCTAAGCAACAACTAAAATGGGTACCTAAACACCAATCACTGCCATCTAAGAGCCAACCTACAAGGACCCATGACTCCCAAACAATCCATCCTAAGCGTAGGAGACATAGTTGGCGCTCTAGAACACGACGAACAATCAAGCCGCGATAGGTATTGCGCACACAAGGCTACTATGAGAGCAACAACTGGATTTGAATGCCTAAGATCAAGAGTAGCACATGTGCCCTTCAACCAATTGCTATTAACCATCTCCAACGACTAGTAAGCCACCTAAGCCTGCTAAACCGCTTGAGTCAAAAACCAAACCCGTCGAACCTCAACAAGTCTACCAACCAAAACCGCAACTAGCTATCCCTAAACTAACTCAACCTATCACTGCTAGCGCCCTGACGGCTTCACAACCAACAAGTAGCACAATGTCTACGCCCCAAACCAAGCCCCTCACACAAGTGGCTAGCCCACACCCTAAGGATCAGTCGAAGCGGCAGACACCACTTGCTGAGCTATCCAGGCCCAACCTCCTACATGCCTTAAACCCTCTTATGAGCAGAGATCTATTCTTATGTTGGCCTCTGATCTAGCTGCGAATACGGGGGATAACTTGGTTACATGCATTAGATGCTTGGACCCTGCCTTCACAATGCTTCCTAAAAGCTATGCATGATTGGACCTAGGCCTCTTGGATGAGCCTTGGGCAACTAATGTACGCACGATGCTATATACTTGGGAAGAATCCGAGTTCATGTTCATTAAAGTTCCCATGGTAGCCGAGAAATTATTCACCACTGAGAATTCTCGCGAGCAAGCTCGTAAACAAAGGCTAATCGCCTCCTATAGCAAGAGCAAAGTCTCTGCCGCAAGCCCAGAGCTAGAAGAACTTAAAAAGCTAGCCATCACTGACTCCTCCTTTCTACGCAAATGGTACACTCTCCGTCTTCAATGGCAACAAGAGGGCTACATGACCAATGCCGAGCAGAGATGTGCCATCAAAACCTCTGAGTATGACCAGACTTACGTGGCTCCTACCTCCTTTAGAATATTGGCCATCACTCGCAATCAATCCTTAGAATATCATAACACGGCCCACCCCTATTTAGATCGAGTCCTTACCGAGAAAGAGCTACACATTGCCAACAAGATCAACTCCAATGTCTTCCTAACTTATGTCCTAACCTGCATTACATATGTAGGTATTAAACCTCACGACATGGACCGTCATGCTCACTTGGAATATAATCCACACTTCTAAGCTTGGCTAATGCAAAAGTAAAGCCTCGCACACTTGCACTTAATGCCCTTAACCCTTCATTCCGCATTCTTAGGAAGGATTCGTATCATTCCTCGAGGGGGAGGGGCAAGGTGGAAAGTTAAACATGTCTTAAACCTCAGCCAATGTTTAAAGAATGGATAAAAATCAACTTATGATTGAGGAAAATAGTCATAAATTCTTTGGATTGCTTGGATTGCTTGAAGCAAAAGTTCCTTGTTAAAATTAAGCATTTCGTCTTTCCATAGCTTACTTTCACTACCTGCTTATCGTTTTGCAAGAGTTATCTCAAGAAAACTAATGGTAAGCTGTGGTGTTGGGACAGGAACCTACGATGTTGGGCCAAGACAAAGGCAAGCTTCCGTTCACAAAAGAAGAATAGGTGAAGTAAGGCCTAACAGCGGAGATCAAGGCCTTCAACCGATTCAAGTTCAGGAGCATCATGAACTTGGACGACATGGCCATGGAAAAATCGGCAGTGAAGTAGCTTGTTGGCCAATGCAACATGAAAAAGTACGTGGAGAAGGTCGGACAAGCTATTGACTATAGCAACGCGGAGTTCCTAAGGACCTTCGATGTTAATAAGAACTACGGCACTGTAATAGTACAACAAGGAGAAAAATCTCGCAAGGTTGAGGTGAAATTGAGCCCAAAAGTAGTGAAAAAAGCATTGGGCCTAGTCAACAAGGTTGAGAGGCAACCTAAGAGGGACATCTACGGCATGCTGGGAATGGACAAAGCCCTAGTCCATACCAATGACGGCATCAGCTTGGCTGATATTCCAGATCCTGAAGTCAAGTTGCAAGCGAAGATGGTCCACACACTATTCTCTAGTTAAAGATACAATGCCCTAATGAGCAAAATTGGAGTGCCCCAACTAGAGAGCCTTGCAGCCAAGTCCATGGATGAAGTGAATTGGAATGGCTATGTGTGAAAAACCATTGAAGCTTCGGCAAAGGCACTAGCGATAGGGACAAGACGAACGGGCGGGGAGTCTTCGGATTCCACAGCGGGGACAACAAGAAAGAAGTCATCATCAAAAGCATCCATTATAGGGTTTAGCAGGGTGTTGACCGCCATAATCCAAAAAGCTATGGGAAGACGGAGGTGAAGAGGAAGTGAATGTAGGGTGTCATGAGGACATGTATTTTTGAAACCTCACTTAACCTGTGGATTAATTTTTAATCACATGATTAACTAAATGTTGTACATGTGAGGTGCAACAAGGATTAGAGTAAATTTACGAGCCCGAGATCCGAGACCCGAGAAAATCACAAGATGTCAAACAAAAGTTACTATATGTTATGTTGCACATGTACTTGGTGGTATCTAGTGTCAATTGTTGGCCTAGGTCATTCATTTGGCCATAAGTGTCAGTTGGTGACACTAGAGATGTAGCGTTTAATGTCTGCCAGAGAGTTGAGATACATTCAGGACTGTTGTGAGCAATTCTAATGCGATGCTTTTGTATGCTGATGTAGAGAGTGCTCTACTCATGGAAGAAATGAATCAACATAACAATGCATCCAATAAGTCTTCCAGTGCTTTGCATACTAGGGGCAGATCGCAGTAGAAAGGCAAATCTAATAACAAGGGACGCAGTAAATCACGTGGTAAGGATGTTGAATGCCATCATTGTGACAAGAAGAGTCACTTTAAACGTGACTACTATAAATCGAAGAAAGAGAAAGAAAAGGGCAAGAAGACAGATGATAGCAAGGAAGAGAAGAAAGAGAGTCAGCCTAAGAAGAGCAGTGTCTGTGACAGCAAAGGGATAAAGAGGAAGCTCACTGCCCCTCATAATCCACCCTAAAATGGAGTTGCAGAGCGTATGAATCGTACCATACAGGATAAGGTCCATATGATACTATCTCATGCTGCATTAACCCATGGCTTTTGGGCAGAGGCTGTTATGAGAGCTGTTCACTTGATTAATGGGTCACTGAACAGGTCTTTGGGGGAAAAGGGGGAGGGGGGGAGTGTGATAAACCTGCACTCGTTACGCACTCAACACGGCACAGAAAGGTAACACGATATATGAGCTCAAGGTATACTCTTGTATTATTCAATCCAAAAAGCGGGACAACATAGACACATCCCAGGACTACACCCTCGTGACGCCGCACATAAGAGGGTTCACCACTGGGTATAGGGAATCACACGTAGAGTGGAAACAAGGCAGGGCTTTGAGTCACTACTACTCCCTATATAGGTGCAATCGGTAGCAACGGCATGGTATAGCTACAAAGCCCTTACACTCACCCCCGCTTACTAGATTGCTGACCTCAGCAATCTAAGGGTAGCGTTTGTTATTTTGACTCATCCGGGGTCTTAACACAGCTTTTCCTATCAAGCTGGTCAGTGTCTGCCGGTCTAAGGAGACCGCGGGGTCTTAACACAGTCTATGCTATCAGACTGGCCAGTGTCTGCCGCACTAGGACGTTGGGGGCTTTTTATTTGATGGAATTATTTTTTTGATGATTGCTACCATGCGGGTCCACCCTTGACTTGATTACATTTGAGGAGTGGAGGCACGTGTGGGGTCTATGCTTGAGAACCGCATTATTTGTTGAAGTACTGGAAAGGCTGAAGGGTCGTTGGAAGGAGCAGGGGGGTTCTCCTCGAGCCAAAGGGCGAAGGCATCCTTTCCGCGTTCGCGGGCCTCCGCTTCTGAGATCCAAGTGGCCTCCTTGAGTGGACGCCCGCGCCACTTAGTGAGGTATTCGGGGAAGCCTCTTTGTTCCCGGCGTCGAAGGAATGCTTCTACTTCGAAGGGACCGTTGGAATGGAGCATTGGTACGCGCCGTCCCAATTGGTTGTCGGGATAGAACCTGCGCCGAAGACGAGCATGAAATGCATTATGAACACAAACATTGTCTGGCAGGTCCAGCTTGTAGGTGACTTCGTTCAGCACTTGAGTGATTCGGTAGGATCCATAGAGCGGTGATTGAACTAGGGGGTCATGTTTTTGGAAAGTGACATATTCTTAGAGCTCACTAGGACCATGTCTCCTTTGGCGAATAGTACAGCCTTTCTCTTCTTGTTTGCTTACTCTGTCATGGTTATCTTGCTCTACTCGAGGCTTTGCTTAGCTGCTGCATTGCGATCTCTCCATTTCTTCAAGAATTCTTCTGCATCTTGATCCTCCGCTTTGGCCGCCCCGGATGCTAAGGCCAGTGGGGTAATGACTTCTTTTCCTGTGGCTAACTCGAAGGGAGTGTAACCCATTGCCGAGTGGATGGAGCTATTATAGTGGAATTCCAAGACATCAAGGTACAAGCCCCAATCTTTCTGGTCCACTCGGGCATAGCTGCGGAGATAATCTTCGATGCCTTGGTTGACTCGTTCTGTCTGTCCATCTGTCTCCGGGTGGAAGGGTGATGAGAATCTCAGTTGTGTTTCCAGAGTCTTGAAAAGTTCCTTCCACATGTCGCTCATGAATCTTCCATCTCTATCTGATACAATGGCCAGTGGTAAGCCATGCAGTTTGAATACATGTGTGAAGAAGAGGCGTGCTACCTCCTTGGCATTCAGTGGTGGTTTGGCCGGGATGAAGTGAGCCTGTTTGGAAAAATAGTCCACCACTACAAAGATGATTGTGTACCCATGGGACTCAGGTAGTTCCACAATGAAGTCCATGTTGATGACATCCCATGGGCGGTTGGGTACTGGTAATGGTTGTAGTAATCCTGCTGGTCTTGATCTTGGTGCTTTGACCATTTGGCAAGTGGGGCAAGTTTTGATGTAGTCTATCACTTCTTCCTTCATATTCGGCCAAAAGAACTGCTTCCTAAGGGCCTCCAAGGTTTTGCTTTGCCCTTTGTGGCCTCCAATCTTGCCGTCGTGTATCTCATGCAGGATGAGTTTCTTCAATTCCACATTGTTGGGGATATACAATCTCTTGCCTAAAAATAGAATACCCTCCTCTAAGGTGTACATTCCATGTGGTGTCTTCTCTGCTTCCACATCTTTGATTATCTTGTGCATTTCTTGATCTTGTTCTAGGGCCTCTTTGACAAGTTCTATGAAGTTGCTGCTGACCACACTGACAGCTTTCAGGTCAGCTTTCTGGCTCAAGGCATCTGCTATCTTGTTAGTAGAGCCGGGCTTGTGCTTAATCTCCACGTCGAATTCGGCTAGGAAGTCTAGCCAGCGGGCTTGTTTTGCTGATAACTTGGGTTGGGATTGGAAGTACTTGAGGGAGATATTGTCGGTGAAGACTATTGTATGCTTGTCTTGAACATAGTGCTTCCATTTTCTAAGGCAGTGGATGACTGCCAACATTTCCTTCTCATGTGTGCTCCATCTTGTTTTAGCATCGGTAAATTTCTTTGATTCATACGCAATGGGGTGACCCTCTTGGACCAATACACCTCCTATGCCGTAGTCAGATGCATCTGTAGAAATTTCAAAGGGTTTGGTGAAATTTGGCACCCTTAGGACGGAAGTTTGGCTCATGCACTTCTTCATCTGCTCAAAGGCTTCCTGTTGCGCGTTCCCCCATGTAAAAGAGTGATCTTCTTTGGTGAGGTGGGAGAGGGGGGCAGTGATGAGGCTGTAATCTTTGATGAACCTCCGACAAAATACTGTGAAGCCGAGGAACTCCCGCACTTCTCTTACAGTTTTCAGTACAGGCCATCTAAGAAGTTGAGTTTCGCTTTCGACTTGTCGGCTTCCACTTGGACTGCAAAGACTTGTTTTACTTCCTTGGCTTCTCCTTGTGCGAATGTTACTGGTAATCCTTCTGGGGCCTTTGATAGTTTCAATCCATGCTCTGCTGCACACCCTGGTGTCATGAAGTTGTGTGTTGCTCCTGTGTCCACCATGATAGGTTGGTTTCCTTCGCCCACTCGGCCTTTGATGTATAGGTGGTGGACTGCCGCTACCCTGGCTGCCATGCATTGGGGTCGGGCACTAACTGACACTCCCATTTGGAATTTCCTGGATACGCAGTGGTTGTGGTTCTTCTCCTCCATATGCACAAGTTGCATTCACCCTTGGTCCACTTGATGAAGCTGTATCTTCTATTGGACATCTGTTTTGATAGTGTGGACCCTCGCATTTGAAGCATCGGATGCCAGTCGAAGGGCCTGGGGGTCTCCACCATGATGTATTTGATCCTGCGGGCCCATACGATGTGCTAGGGGTTGGCCTGTAGTGATTGTTTCCTCATCTTCCTGCTGCTCCTCTTGGTACTAATGCGGTTTGTGATACGGCCGTGGTGGTAGTGGTGTTTTGGCTCCTTGTATCTGTGAATGCCCCTCTAGGGTCATTGGGCCTCTGGTTCCATGAGTTGTTGTTGTTGAAGGTGTTGCTGAAATTGTTGTTGAACCTGTTTTGATTCCCTTGTGCTGTTCTTCTACCTTCCAGGTTCACCAGTCTATCGGCCATTCTCATGGCCTCTGCTAAGCTTGTTGGTTCCTGACTCTCCACATCTCTTCTAGCCCATTCTTGCATCCCAAACAGAAATCCATGTAGTTTAGTGTCTGTATCCATGTTTGGTAGCTGTAGCATGATTTGCCTATACATGAAGACATACTCTTTCATCTTTCCCTGTGTTTGCTTGAGGTTCCTCCATTCATCTCTTACTTTGAACTTTTCCATCTTTGGAATGAAGTAGTCCTTCAATTCTTCCTGTAGTTCTTCCCATGAAAAGATGGTGTGGCCCTGCTCTTGCTCCAGCAGGTACCAACTGGCAGCGTCCTCCTCCAAGTAAATGGCTGCCACCTCCGCCTTCCTGTCTTCTGTTATGCGTGAATACTTCAAGTATCTGTCTACCTCTGCGATCCATTTCTTCAGAACCAACCCATCTCTCTCTCCCTTGTATTTGGCTGGTTAGGGCATCTTGAATTTTCCATAATCGTCTTCTGAACTATCACTATCTTCCTCCTCTTTACGGTGGTGCTTCTTCTCTTTCTTCTTGTCTTTCTTTTTGCTACCTAACTCTACTACTTTCTCCTTCTCTTTCCTTGTATCTTGCGCCCTCCTAGATGTCTCTTCTCTACCCATTCTATCTATCTCCTCTTGCATTTTGTGTCTTTTCTCCTCTTCTTGTTGTTGTATCACCCATTCTCTATAGCCCTGCTCCACTTCTAGTTTCTTTCTCCTTTCTTCCTCCTCTTCCTTCATCTGCATGTTCCTCCATATTGACTCCAGCATGCCTAACATACCATCTAATTGTCTTTCTAGTCCGGCCACCTTCTCCTCTTGGGCCACTCTCCATTCTTGCCCCCTACTCTTCTTCCTCTCCTCCAGTGTTGGGAGGGTGACGTTCTCCCTTTCGTCCTCCATGTGGTTGTTGGTGGTGTCGACGCGGGGAAGCCGCGTTTCGCCTATGGTGATGTGGGTCGTGCCGCGGGGAAGCCGCGTCACGTCTTCAGATGGTGGGATGTCGAGGTTGGGGCGTCACGCCGGGGCGACGCGTCGGGGGGGGGCGTCGCAACGTGGGGCGACACGACGCGGGGCGTCGCGCTATGGGTCGTTACGACTTCGATCTCTTCGGGGCACTGGATTTTTCCTCCTGCTTCCGCGAGCACTCCTTCACTCCGAGCAAGAGTTGCTCTGATACCAAGTGTGATAAACCTACACTCGTTACGCACTCAACACGGCACAGAAAGGTAACACGATATATGAGCTCAAGGTATACTCTTGTATTATTCAATCCAAAAAGCGGGACAACATAGACACATCCCAGGACTACACCCTCGTGACGCCGCACATAAGAGGGTTCACCACTGGGTATAGGGAATCACACGTAAAGTGGAAACAAGGCAGGGCTTTGAGTCACTACTACTCCCTATATAGGTGCAATCGGTAGCAACGGCATGGTATAGCTACAAAGCTCTTACAGGGGGAGGGGGGGGGAGGGGGGGGGTTTTGGATGGAAAATGACAATTCCCCAAGAAGCGTGGTTGAGCAAGCCACCTTCGTATGCACACTTGAAAGTGTTTGGCTGCAAAGCATTTGTGCACATACGTAAGGAAGAACGCAGCAAACTTGAGCCAAAGTCTTGTAAATGTATTTTCCTAGAATATGGTGATGAAGGTGAAATGGGATATAGATTATGGGATCCCGAGAAAAGAAAAGTAGTACACAGCAATGATGTTATCTTCCGAGAGGATCACATGCACAAACAGCCTGAAAGAACAGAGGAAGTTCGTAGGGTTGTATTCCAAGAAGAAATACCTTTTGGACAGCAAAATGTGCCCGTTGTACAGCAGCAAATACCTGCTGTAAATGAACCTGCAAATGCAAAAAATAATGCTAGAAATGATCAGCCAACCATTGCCCATTATGATGAGCCACTGGATGTGTAGGAACAGCTAGGACAGCAAGTTGTTAATGCTGATTTGCAGGCTGAAATGCCAGGACAGCAAGCTGAAAATGGAAATTTGTAGGCTCAACAGCCAGCAAACAATGACCATTGGTTAGGGCTATAGATAACCTAATACATTTGTTCCTGGTGCAAACAATGTGGCTGATTATGTCGTGCTGACAAACTGTGGTGAACCGTTTTGCTTCAAGGAAGCAATGGACAGACAGGACAACAAGAAATGGTATAAAGCCATGTTGTCAGAGATGGAATCTCTTGAGAAAAATGGCACTTGGGACTGGGTGCAGTTGCCTAAAGGGCAGAAAACCCTTCCATGCAAATGGGTTTACAAGATGAAGGTTGAAATGGGTTTACAAGATGAAGGTCGCTTCTGGTTCCTCACCAAAGTATAAAGCAAGATTGGTTGCGAAGGGGTACAAGCAGGAACATGGAGTTGACTTTGATGAGATCTTCTCTCCTATAGTCAAGATGACTACATTGAGAACCATTTTAGGCTTGGTTTCAGCTGAAGATATGGAGCTCATACAGATGGATGTAAAGACTGCATTCTTACATGGTGATCTGCATGAAGACATATATATGCAGCAACCTGAAGGGTTTGTTGAACAAGGGAAAGAGAAGATGATATGTAAACTCAAAAGGAGTTTATATGGGCTGGAACAAGTACCAAGAGAATGATATCAGAGGTTTGATACATTCATGCAGTCTCAAGGTTTTCATAGAAGTCAAGTGAATCATTGCTTGTACACCAAGAAGGCAACAAATGGCAGCCTGATTATCTTGGTTTTGTATGTTGATGACATGTTGATTGCTGGCATGGATACTCATGCCTTGGACTCACTGAAGTAGAGTCTTCATGGCAGCTTTGACATGAAGGATCTTTGTGATGCAAATCACATTCTTGGCATGTGAATACTTAGAGATAGGTCAAAAGGATTACTCTATCTATCTCAGCAGGAGTATATCTCCAAAGTTTTACAACGTTTCAATATGGAGAAGGGAAAAACAATTGGGGTTCCATTGCCTCCATATGTGAAACTCGGTGTAAAGGATAGCCCTACATCTGATAATGAGAAGGCTGAAATGGCCAAGATATCAAATGCTTCAGCTGTTGGCAGCTTGATGTATGCTATGGTTACTGCACATCCTAACATTGCCTTTGCAGTGGGACAGGTTAGCAAATACATGGCAAATCCTAGTAAAAAGTATTGGAAAGCAGTGAAATGTATTATGAGATACCTCAAAGGCACAAAGGATTTGTACATCTACTTTGAAAAGCACAAGGCATCTGTCGTTGGCTTTACGGATGCAAACTATGTTGGTCATGCGGACTGTAGAAAGTCCACTTCTGGGTATGTATTTACCTTCACAGGTGTATTTATCTTCACAAGAGGAGCAATCTCTTGGATCTCCAAGCTACAAAAGTATATTGCATTGTCTACTACAGAGGCAGAGTATGTGGCTGCCACTAAGGCATGCAAGGAGGCTTTATGGCTTTTACGTTTGGTGGGAGAGCTTGGCATTACAAAGTTACATGTTCTCCATTGTGATAGTCAAAGTGCTATCATGCTAGCACAGAATCCCGTCTTTTATGCAAAGATGAAGCACATACAAGTGAAGTATCACTTCATTAGAGATGTACTTGACAGGAAGAGCATTGAGCTTGTCAAAGTGCATACAGATGATAATCCTGCAAACCTTCTCACGAAGGGTCTTCCAGCAGAGCGGTTTGCTCATTGCCGACAGATGATGGGAGTTGGATAGGTATATGTATTTCAGCTTTGTACATACCTAGACTTAGCCCATTCTTTTCTCCTCTTAAGGCACATTGCCTTTAGGTGGGAGGTTGTTGGGAATAAAGGGTCATCGTGCCTTTTATATGTGCACGGGTGTGAACACACCCTTAGCACATTTGTACTTTCATATATATCTATCTAAAACCTAAAGAGGTACACTAGTCTTAGTACCGAACATCAAAGGTGTCGTGCTCACTCTCCTTTCTACTGCTCTCTACTCTCCACGTGTGCTATCTGTCGCATTCACTCTCAGCTCCATCAAGCTCCATCAGAAAATATTTGAAGCTTACCAAAACTCTATTAGAGAATACAAGTTAGCATAGGAGCAATCTCAACCAATCTTGCAAGCACTATGGCTTTAGCACCATTCGGTATTACTAAAGCAGATATACCTTACTTCCACGAGCATGAACAATATTTACTTGTAGTTGCACATACACTTTCTAAAGTATCCCAAATCTCATGATGAAGGCTTCCAAGACATGAAAAACACTTGGAACAAACATGTCAATTTGGGAATCTTGACAACTTTACAATGGGAAGTTTCCTATCCACACACTGTTTTGGGAATTGGGGCAGGAGGAGGAACATTAAGAGCTTTCTCCATCTTTGAAGTTCTGTAGTATTTTCAACACCTTTTGCACAGCTACCTTAGACGTATCCTATTATTCATGCCGCAGACATCCAGATTCCATATAAGCATCCTCCCAACTTGCACTCACATTTGAGCTCTGCCAAACTAATGGGATTGGCCATATTGGTAACACCCCATCTTAAATCTTGGATATTTGGAGCAAAAGTACTGAAGACTGTCCAGTCATCATACTGGCTTGTGACTCAACCTCCGAGAAGAGACCATCTCATCAAGAAGATTACCTGTTGAATGTTCAATGTTCAATGTAACTCGACTGTCTTCCCCTTCTAGCTATCTCCAACTCTTAGTACTTACTTCAAGCTGTTTTGGAATTACCTATGGTGCTATTTTTACTATTCACTACAGTTGATTCTGTTTCAACTACCTTCTCTGCTTCTTAATCTTCCTTTGGAGCTACAGTCTCCAACTGAAAATGAGTAATAAGCATGGCATTATCTGTACCCATCATTCTACCATTGGCTTGTCTAACATGGTCAAAGGTCCACACCCAGCTAGACATCACACACCTACCATCTTACCTAGATACATACATGACCATTCGAGCAAGTATACAAGGATGCACACATGCACACATGCACATAACAAAGTATCACTTTATTTCCATTGAATGATCAGTATTACATTGAAAAAATCAATAAATTGGCAAAGTAAGAAAAGTCTAGCCACAGCTTCTTAAAATGAATGATAACTCCAAATAGTGTTGTGTGTTTTACAGCCTACAGAAAAGTATAAAACATTATCTGGACATAGGTATTAAAAAAACCACGGTTGTGTCTACTGACTAGAGAATATAACAGAGCAAGTTAAAAACCAAAACTATTCTGTAAAAACACAAATTGAAAGTGTAACCTCATGACATCGCCTTTTCCACATCAAAAGGAAACCATAAGAAGTGTTTAATATCAGCAAACACAAGAAAGCAGAAGCTTCACAGGAGAAAAGAAACGTTGTATGCATGACCTCGCCCTACCTCTCGGAATTGATCATTTGACCTGTACACTGAATCCCGACTATTGCCAACTCTTCCAGATGGAACAGAAGTGAAGAATGGGATATCACCCAATATGTTTCCATCTAATAATCGAGATGGGGGCCTGAGAAATAGTTCAACATCAGCAGACCTGGCAAATTGTGGGATTCTTGTGTCCAGCTTTGTGGACACTATTACAGTCCTTGAAAGCTCGGGATCCATCTGTTTACAAGCACCATCAAGTCAACATCACACCAACATCATTGTGAGTTTCACTCAAAGGTAGTAAAATCATCATACTAGTGCTGTCCCAGGTTAAAACTTTGCCACAAGAAAAGCACTTGTAATCAATCTCAACAAACACAAGCTCAAGCCAACTTAGAGGAAGAAAAAAAACAACTTAATGAAAACTTTTGATATCTCAAAATCATAACAGCATGTTCACTTTCTAGTCTCAGCTTTCATCAACTGCATTAAAAGTTAAGCATTTTTATCTAACTGAACACAAAAGCAATCGTTTAAGAACTGTATACTGTTGAGTGGGCACACTTTTTAGATCAGCAAAGTAACGATATCAAGTTGCTAAATTTCATAGTCCCAGCTTTTGATCATATGAATGCTTGAAACATGTTCGCATAGCTCAACACAAAATCTATCATGGGGAGAGGGAGCATTTGTCTCCTTGCCTACAGATAGCCATACTCTCTACACATTTTGAAAACCCAATGCTATGACCTAGCAAACACCTTATTTTTTGAAAGCTTGTCAAGTACCACTGAAACAAGTATGATTAGTGGCAACATTTTCCCTACTCATGAAAATTGCATTGATGTGCATCCTCTAACAAGGCTTAGTGAAACCAGCCTTTGGAAACCCAAAGGGCAATAAACCGCATTTTAGCAAACACTTAGTTCAACTGCCAACATAACAATAAATTTAGCAAGAAAAATCCACACACAACTGAAAGTAGTATGCTTATGCACTACAGTTGACACTGATTGGCCCCAAAGCTTGGCACCACTTTCAGTAGTACTGATGTATGCTAAAAACTAGTTACAAATGGCTATATTTCAGTGATCCTCGTGGCACAACTAATCCATGGATGACATAGTTACCTTGAATGTAGGCCTCCAACCAATTGTAGACCATTCAAAAATGTGCAAAATCATAGCCAGCATTTGAACCCAATTCGTGGAGCATTTACCTTGACATTGTTCTACATAGTTCCCATGCAATCACACATTGTTCCTCTCACAAACAGAGGGATTTCTCACAATAAAACTATGAGGACATCACTTTCTTTGCAACAAAGTTGTCCACAAGGTGCAAAAGCTTGAGATCTCAAAGAAAAAGAGAGGATCTCAAGCCATAGTTCCATGGCTAAAATTAACAGTTTCTATAGCAAAGAAAAGAAGAATGGCTATCTCCAAACATGGGCTACTCAAATAAGAAAAAGTAACCCTAGGTGGCCAAATAAACTTTCTAAAGTGTCATCAATTGCTCCTTAATCAAAGTTTAAATTTGATTTGATGCTTTTTTTGCAAGTAAAATGTGGTTGATTATATGACTCCAAAAAAAAATAAAAAATAAAAAATAAAAAGAGATTACAACAGAGTACTCACTCATGCTCAACAGACAAGCTGGAGCTTATGAAAGTTACAGAAACATCATATATACAAGCCTCTCAAGGCGGTCTGGGGGGGATGGGGGCTGGCAAGAAGCCATGGAGGGGGTGTATCGCCTCTGGGGCTGCCTGCCTGCATCACGAAGAACAAGTCCTGGCCGCCCCAAGTGCGCATGAAATGACATCGGAGCTCCTAACGAGCCCTGGACTCACCCTACACCTGATCCCATCGGCCTCGAAGGGAGTGGATGATGGAGGTCCAGAGCTCTGCTAAGGTTGCCTGTACTGAAAGTCTCTCTCCATCGAAAGCCACCTGACACCGCACCTTCCAAATATGCCAACCAGTAAGACTCCCTATGATTTCCCATACCTCAGAGCAGTCTACTGTGGGCTTCAGTACCTGGCAGATGGGTAGAGCCTCTAAACCCACCATTGTGCACGACCCTGCCTTGATAATGAATATCGTATCCTGCATCCCGATCTCATACAGAAGGTGACGGCCCTAGCTGACCACCTGCCAACAGAAAGCTCCCCAAGAGATACATCCAAGGCTGGGTGCTATGCGGCGAAGGATGCGGCATACTCCTCTCCACATGAGTTGTACCGCCTCACACGACCAAAGGCAGTGCTTTGGGGTTTCCATAGACTGTTGTGTGCAACGCTTACAAACTCCCTCCTGCATCTGGGCAAGCCAGCTTTCCACCGCCAAGCCTCCATGTGCCACCAGCCATAAAAAATATGATACCCTCCTCGGCCTCCAGCTGTCCCATAGGCGGCGCCAGAAGGTTCGTCGGAACGGCTCCGTGATGCTATGCTCCGCCTAGTGCTTGCTATGTGACGGCACCCAATCCATATCCTCCTGCATCAATATGTGTCTCCCAATCCTGGCAGTGTACTCCAGGAACCTCGATGGCTTCTTGGCGACCACAGTGGCCGGCCAAAGCCACTCTCCCGGATCCCTCTCCAGCTCATCAAGTGGCCTTCCTTCCCAGATCCAGAGGCGCCGCTCCCTGAGCTCCTGCCAAAAGACCAAAGGATCCAGCCCCGCCATGTCTTCCCCTGAAGACCAATCACTCGGATCCTCTTCCATGAAAGGACAGCTATCCCCTCATCCTGCTACCCTCTGTCAAGAGCCAGACGCCCCCCCTCCTGCACTGTGAAAAAAGTCCCAAGTGGAGTACCACCCACTCTTCCTGCCACCTGTAGAGATTTGATTTGATGCTAACCAGTGATTGGGTGATTTATCATAAGTGAGTTGCTCACTAGATTAAACTTAAGCATAGGATATGCTTTATTACTTAAGTTAAATGAGCTGCTTAATAGAAAAAACATTCAATGTAATTCAGTTCTAAGATGCAAACTTTCAATTTAATGAAAGTTTTGCATAGCACCTTGTTCCTTTAGCCCTACCCTTGTACTACATAGCCTATACACTTATCTATTTCATACCTAGTGTTAAATCTTCACTATCGAGGTCCAGTGCAATGATTACCATACCAAGAGCTACAAGAACCAAAATTAAAGTTCACTTGATGTCATTTAATTAAACTAGTAAGTTCATTTCTCATTCTAGTGGCATACTATCTTTATAAAGCATTGCAAGCTTCCAATACGGCATATGGAATGACCAATACATGTTTTTCAATAATCAAGCATACTATCATTATTGCATGTATTGTCAATGTGCAATTATTCATACATGTTTCCAAGTAACCAAGCACATTGTTGTTACTCCATGTAATACCACTATCCAATTATCCATACGTATTTCCAAGTCACCAAGGATACTATCGCTACATGTACTGGCAATGTACATTTATCCAAGATGGTAGTCACTCCACTAGTGTACAGTGATTCACAACTATACAAATCTAGGACTATCAAAGCAGTACTCACTACACTAGTAAATATCCAAGAATAACTATAGAAACACGGGTGTCTAACAAATCGATCATAGAAGTGCCCATATGGAATCTAAAACATCTCCAAACAACCTCCAAGTATGTGAGCATATCTATACCAAGGAAGTAGAAGCACCACCCCCTCTTAAGCATCATACAATCCTCCACATCTACACTACAAAGTTTGATTAAGCCTAGGCTCCAATTGAAAAGCATCAAGGTAAAGTTGTAATAGATGAGATGAGATGATTCTATAAATCATCCTTCTCCGTTCATTTCACATTAAGTGGTGCATAGTTTTGAAACTTCTCCACATAGCAACGGAAAACTTTACCCTTGACCTTCATTTTCTCAAGCATCAATATTGTCTTTTAGCATCTAAATATTTGTTGCAATCTATCTCTGATTAATCACTTCGTTATAATGCAACCTTTGTTGATGCATTGACAGTGATGGTGGAACCCGTCATTACTTACTATTTGAAACCACTACCTATATTAGGATGGAAACTCCTACTACAAAGGTTTACTCCTCCTATCAATTAGAACACCAAAATAACTCTGAATGATAGCTTCTAGTATAGCATATATTACTATACTCTAGTAGCAACTTTGTGGTCCTATTGTTTAACTTGAACCTATGAATGATATGGGGATTTGGACCTAATGTTAATTTATATTCCTTATAATTAGAATATAATATCTAATTTAGGGAAAAAGACACTCTTTACCCTTCATTTTCTTTAACTTGGCCTTTTCAAAGTGTAAAAAGATCCCAATCACCCTTTGAAAATGCCAAAGCTTTGTAATGATAATCAAGTGCCTTCTTTTGTTTTGTTGGAGTCTTTTGGAGAGCTATCTTTATTTTACATAAGCTTCGTCCATATTCTCAACATACTTGTCAACGTCAAAGATCTTATCCTTTGTATGCAAAATGGATAGGACTTTCTTTCCCCCTTCCACAATCTCAAACAATGCCTTGTCAATGGAACTATGCACTCTCTTATTATGAGCATATTCCACGAGTGGAAAAAATTATTCCCATTTGATCTTATGTTCAGACACAAAATTTCAAAAGATCTAAGAGAAGCTTCAACTCCATCTTGCGATTTGAATAAAGGTGGAGAGTGCTGAAGTAAAATGAGTTTACGAAGAATCAATGGGACAAGTTGGAATGGCCACAACATGCTCTAATAGGGGATTTGGGAGCATTTGTTCTGCCATGTGAAATAAGTACCAAAAAATATAAATAAAACCTTTTTAGCGTTGTTACTATTAGCCTACCATTTCTTGTCAATCTATCATCTCCTAGTTGTGAGCTTCATCAGAGTGTGACAAAGACATTGGAGCTCTAACTATGTTTTCCCATTCAGTTTTGTGTGCATTTCTTCCTCGTTTAATGTCAGGTGTGTTCACGCTAAGTAGGCAGCCATTTTTCCAGCCTTGTCAAGGGCTGCATAAACTGTACATTTGCGATTTGCCCCAAAGGATGCCGTGTCAGCATTTTCACCAGCATTTATTGCGGTCGGGTCGGCTAGTTTCAGTAGGCCAACTACTATTGTTTGGGACATTTATGGCTGGTCGGCCAGTTTAGTTGTTTCTTTGCTATTTATACCAAGCAGCCTTTGTGGGGCAAACCACTTGTGTTTTCTTCAGGTTGCACACTCCATCTCTGTCTGTGGTGCTACCATCATCATGTCAGCCCGATCCAGTGCCCTCATGGATGCTTTGGGCTGCATACAGGTGCTGATCAGTCCATCATTGCATTCAGCATTCTTTTTAGATTCAGTGCAGATTTCTCTTCCAATCCTATTGCCTTTCTCTTCTCCTTTTCTCTCTGTGTTCGTGTTCCTCTTCCATTGCACACTCTTCATAACTAATGGAGACTAAAATTAGGAATTAATTCAATATAATTAAATGTTAATATACGTTATAGCTTCGGTTGCTCACATATACAGGGGAGGTTATTCATTTCACAGGTTTTTAGTTGAATACGTACTTCACTCTTCTTCATCAATGTCTCTCCCCGTCAGCATTGACATGATAGGGTGAGAGGTGGTGCTTACTTCTCCTTCCCCCTTTCAGTGGTGAGAGAGGGAATTTTGTCATTGGATGGAATACTCAAGCATCTCAGTCATTATTTGTTGGCATCCTAATGCTCATTCTTGTAACTCATCATGTCGAAGATTCACTTCTTGGGGCATGCTGTCTCAAATTATGGTGCTACAATACAGTTGCCCTCATTTGAGAACCTTGCACGATGCGCACAACTTTTTGGGGTATGTTTGCGCTATAGAAGATTTATATGTCAATTCACTGAAATTGCTTCATCCCTTCATGCACTATAGAAGAAGGGTGTTTCATTTCACATGGGTTGATAGCATTTGACAAGCTGAAAGAAGATCTTACTTTGGATCCAATGTTGATTTTGCTACATCTTTGAAAAGCTTTTGTGGTTCATTGTGATGCATGTGGGAACAACATCAGTGTAGTTATGTAGAAAAGCCATGTTGTGGTATATGAGAGTAGAATATTACAAGGGATCCAAAAAAAATTGTAGTTTATGAGGTTGCTTGTTGTAATTCATGCTCTTTCAACTTGGAAATACTACTTGCCAAGGGTCAAGTGTATTGTAGAGATAGATCGTCAAACTTTGCAATATTTTCCGCCTCGAACTAAGTTGTCTCAAAAGCAAATGCAATGGGCCAACTTACTATCCATGTTGTTGGGTATTTCACTCACACCTCACTTACGCCTACGCTCACATAGGAGTGTCGGTGATCAGTAGGACACTGGGGCACTTTTTACTCTCGGTAGGAGAGGTTTTTTCCCCAGACTTATGGCATTATTTCGTATGTGCTTATGGCACACACTTACGGGCACTTACCGTGTTCGGGTGTGAACACCACCCTACAACCCTAAGGTTTAAGGGTTGTACCTTCTTGTACTTTCAGTTTACACTCTTTCAATCTATTGCATTGGGTGTCTACTTCACTCTCTACTGTCTACTGGTTTTCTGTGCTGAGCTTCCATCTTGTCCTCCCTCACATTTGGTATCAGAGCATTGGCTCTGTTCAGCTCAGGTTCTCCTCAGCTCCGCTCAGCATCCGGGGAGCTTCTTGCTTAGTCCTGACACAGACCTTCAGGTTTGCCACAGCAGCCACCAGTCCATTAGCAAGTAGCCCTGCACCCGCCAGGCCTCTTAAACGCCAGCTGCAGCGACATCTCTGCCAGCTGCGATACGCAGCTTCTGCGTGAGTCGCCCCTGTCCTGGTTGCGCCACCTGTCAGTCACGCTACTTGCGACGTCCAGCATATCTCTTGCAGCTCCTGCTCGCCAGCAACAGTGCTGCCCACTCCTGCAGCCTGTCTATACTCCCGCCACCCCTCACCAGTGACACCCGCCTGCTGAGCGCTGCCCGCCCGTTGGTCTGAAGCGGCGCCTCTGATGTCGTCAACTCCTGAAGCGCCCGACTGAAATGCCGCCAATCAACTCGTCTTCGTGCAATTTTCTAGTTTTTTTTTTTTAACTTTTCTGCAATTCCTAGAAGCAGGATTCGCACGCCACAAACACAGAAGTCGGCAAACGTGTCTGGAACACATTAAATGCAATTTCTGGACACATTCATCAAAAATTTTTGGGGCTTTTGTGTTTTTTGGGAACATTGGCATATGCACTACAGATATAGTCACTGTCAGACTATTTTGACAAACCCGAGGCAAGAAATTTTAGGGATTTTGCTGGTACAATGTTGCTAAACACTGATTGCACGTTGGACTGCGTGCATAACAGACAGTTTTGACAGAGTGCACCTATGTACACTAATTGCAGAAAGTTATTTCCTGCAATTTTTGGAAATTTTCAGATTTCCAGTGTAGTCTTGCTCCGACATTGCTCTTTTGCATTTTTTGGTAATTGAAAATCATGGCAAATCAGGGAGGAGATGTTTTCACCTATGTATCCAAGGAGGAAAGATTGGATGGAAATAACTATTCACTTTGGTCTTTCATGATGAAGAATGTTCTTGTAGCCAAAAATCTTTGGGATTATCTCAGTGGAGAAGAAGCTCGACCTGGAGTTGTGGCTCCAGCTACTCCTCCTCCAAGAGAACATGCACCACCGGCACTTCAGCTTGCTCCACTTTAGCCACTTCCCCAAAGAACAGCAGCTCAAAAAGCATGGGATACACGGGATGCACAGGCTTTGTCGCCGATTGCATTGGTAGTTCAGCAATCAATCATCCCCCACATTCGTTCAACAGTTTCTTCACAAGAAGCTTAGCTAACTTTGGAGCAAATGTTTGCAGGCAAGAATGAGACTCGCATCTCTTTCTTAAAGAAAGAGCTAGAGACATTGAAAATAGACGAAGGTGATTCTATTCACGATCACTTGAACAAAATTCAGGACTTGCGAGAGCAACTCATTAATGTTTATGAGTACTATTCGGATGCACAGATGATATCTACCACTTTGAACTCATTACCTCCTTCGTACTTGGCTTTTCATATAGTCTTAAACCTTACCATGAGGATTGCCACACAGCCAATCACTTTTCTTCAGCTAGTCAGTTTGCTTCTAGAGGAGGAGAAAACACGAAGGAATAGTGGTGTGGATGCTATCGCCTTCGAGCAGGCTTTTATGGCTAGACAAAAAGGCAAAGGCAGCCAAGTAAAGAATGCTCCGCAAAGTTCTGCGACTTCTGGAATATCATAGGCAAATAAAAAACAAGGGGACACACAAGCCAAAAAGAGCAAATGCCATTATTGCAAGAAGCCAGGCCATTACATCACTGAGTGCAGAAAGCGCATTGCCAAAGAGAAAAAAAAGGAGTCAGGAATGTCTGTTTCTGATGCTCCTTCCATTGCTACTGAGTCCGCGTCCTTTGTTGCAGATAGGGACTATTGTTTTTACACATGCAGTTATGACACCTCTTGGGCAAATCGAGCATTCAGCTCTATTGAGGATGCAGGCACTTGGTTTTTTAACAGTGGTGCTTCTAAGCATATTACATCTCACAGAGATTTATTTGCATCTGTTCATGCAGCTCCAGTTGGCAAGTTTGTACAGTGTACCAACAATGTATCATACCGTCACGTTGTGGATTGCAAGTCACATTTGATGATGACCGATGCATGGTGAGAGACAAAGAACACATGACTTTGATCTTGACATGCACTTTATGTCATGGGTTAAACGAGTTGGATGCTCTTTCAGTTGATCAATCAACGTATTTGGCATCCACTCTTACTCCTGCTATGATACAGGCAGAGTTATGGCATGCTAGAAAGGGGCATGTGAACTTTGGCAGCTTGATGCTCTTACAGCGTACGCAAATGCTAGATGGATTACCTCTACTGGAGATACCTCTTGAGCACTTGTGCGAAGGATGTATTTTGGGAAAAATGCATCGTTTTTTGTTTTCCTGTGATGTTACTTTTCGAGCAACAACCAGGTTGCAGTTAGTGCATTCAGATGTATGTGGACCTACGCAGACAAAGTCATTGGGAGGATGTTACTATTTTATGATTTTTATTGATGACTTTACTCGATTTTGTTGGGTCTACTCTTTGGTCAAAAATTCAGAAGTATATGATGCATTCTTGGCTTTTATTGCACTTGTTAAAAACCAGTCTGGTTGTAAAATTAAGACCCTCCGTTCAGACCGAGGAGGGGAATACATGTCCTCTATGCTGAATTCCTTTTTGAAGTAGAAGAGGATTGTCCATCAGTACACTACTGCTTATACTCCACAGCAAAATGGGGTTGCAGAGAGAAAGAACCGGTCACTCATGGAGATGGCCAAATGTATGCTGAAGGCAAAGAGCTTGCCTCACAGTTTCTGGATGGAAGCCGTCATGTGTGCTTGCCATGTTTTGAACACATGCCCCACCAAAGCTTTGAAGAAAATTACACCTTTTGAGGCTTGGAACAGCCGGAAACCTTCTGTTGGACACTTTCGTACCTTTGGGTGCCTTGCATATGCACATATTCCAAAGATACTCAGAAAAAAGTTGGATAACAAGGCTGTTAAGTGCATTTTAATGGGATATAGCAATGAGAGCAAAGGCTACAGACTCTATAATCCTGTTTCGAAAAAGGTGTTTGTCAATAGAGATGTACTATTTGATGAAAAATCAGAATTGTCCCTGGCTGGTTTAGACACATATCAAGCTGCCCGTGATGTATTTGAAGGGCTGCTGCCCATTACATTTGGTGATTCAACTAGAGTTTCAGCAAGTGAACTCAATGTTCAGCCAACTACTCCTTTGGAAAATGCAGAAAATCAGCCATAGGCTGATCTGAATATTCAGCAAAGTGCTGAAACTGAAATTCAGCAAGAGCTTATGCACAATCAGGAGGCAAGACAAATGCCTAGATGGTATTTACAGACTATGAAAGATAATCATCCAGATGCACCCATGGCTGGTCGTACTAGAAGGCAAGCTCGTATGCATGATACTGCACATACCATGGAGTTTGTTATGGCAACAAGCACCCTTGATGAAGAAGAGCCTGAATGTTTTGAGGATGCACAACAGAGTGTGCATTGGATGGCAGTAATGAAAGCTGAATTGGATTCTATCACTAAGAATCAAACATGGGATTTGGTGTCTTTGCCATTTGGGAAGAAAGCCATTGGAACAAAATGGGTCTACAAGCTGAAACGGAATGCAGATGGATCCATTGACAAATACAAGGCAAGGCTTGTAGCTAAAGGATATGCACAGAAAAAAGGCATTTACTATGAGGAGACATTTGCTCCCACTTCCCGTATGATAACCATCAGGTCTATGGTTGCTTTGGCTGCTCATTATGGATGGGCTGTGCATCAGTTGGATATTAAAACTACATTTTTACATGGGGAACTTCATGAGGAAGTATATGTACAACAGCCCATTGGTTTTGCAGTTGAGGGGTTGGAACACTTGGTCTACAACAATCCGAAAGGAATCCATATCAAACTCAACCAAGATGCCGAGGGCACAAAGTTTGTGTACCGAAAGCAGTGGTATCCCAAGGCCACCACATAAAGCACCTTGGATATATGGGCACCACGCTGCCCATCTAGAATAAGATACATATTACCCCATCCTTGAATAGATAGAAGAACTATCACCAATGAGAATCTATCCATGCAAAGGCTGCAAACGAGCAACATCCGTTGTAAAAGGAGTCATGTGCCAGGAGGCATGCCGCACCACTATCAACAATCCACTCTCGAGTGAATGGAGCCATCAATGCAGCATCAAAGGCCTTCAAGGTTGATGCCTCAACCACCTCCAAGTGGAGCAAAGTAAATGATGAGGGAGCAGCCACCATTCCGGAATTCTTGGAAGATTTCTCCTTCTCCTTGTCCGAGTAGTCCTTTCAATGACTTGTAGACTCCTTTTCCTTGTCCTTCTTTGATTTTTCCACCTCCTTGTTTTGATCCTTTCCCTTCTTTTGAGAGAACTAACCTATCAATGCCTCTGATTTAGAAGCATTCGGTCCATTTCAGCTGCTCCTCTTAGTCCAAGACCATAGGAACCAACTCCTTCCAACGAAGAGTCTCCAACCGCCCTAAGGCAATCAAGGCAGAATAAAAACCACTAAAACAAGGCAGTAATTGTGAAAGAAGAGTTATCATCATGTCCTGAGAAATGATCACCTTCCTTGCGTTTTGCACTTGCATTTGAAGCTGCCTCAACTTGTTGATATGCTCCCGTATAGAAGATGACTTTTTGACACTCATGGTCCTCATCAACACTTCTAAAGAAACTCATTTCATGACAATCATCTGATTATACATCTGATCAAGCTCCAACCATATCTCCCAGGCCACCGTCAAATACTCTATATAGAAGATCATAGCTTTAGTGCATCAGAGAAATAAAAACGAGCAAATGCGAGCATTTAGTTTGTCCCAATGTGCCTGAGCCTTTGCCAACTCCAACTTATCACTTGTAGAGATTCAAGACTCATCTCTCAAAGGACAATGGATAGCCTCTGTAACAAGCTCCACCAAATCATAGGACTCCAAAATGGCAAGCATCATAACTGCCAAATGCAGTAGTTCTCATCATCGAGCTTTTGATCTGATGGAAGAGCTGGTAACATGGGCACCTTCCAATACATGATTGCCTGAAACTCTATCTCAGCCTCAGAAGACATCTTCACCTAAAATGCCTGCACAAAACACAAAAAGCAGCCCCCTCTAACTATGTGAAGTAGCATGGTAGGGCTCTTCTCCATTCTTCCACTCCTTCGCCCATCAAAGACGATGAAAAGGTAAAATCGCAGCCTTCTTCCTTCTCAAACAGCAAAAATGAGCAACAACTTCAACAACTCTGCTCTTTTTTTGCACGCCCATGCTTGCCTCACCCTTGTTCTTATGCACAGCCCTCATGCTCGCCCTTGAACGCTAAAAATGCAACCTTATGTCGCGTTGCAAACTCCTCTTCAAGTAGATCCACCCATTCGTCAATCCTTTAATGCTCTGATACCATGTCAGAGTGATGTGGTGTGAAAGCATATGACCAAGACAAAGAGTGAGCAAAGAGAGGAGAGAGAGAGAGAGAGAGAGAGAGAGAGAGAGAGAGAGAAAGAGACATTGGAACACAGTCTATGCCAGTCTGTCATCTCCTAGTTATGAGCTCTATCAGAGTCTGACACAGACAATGGAGCTTTGACTCTTTTTTTTTATACTTATACACAGCTATGTGCATTTATTCCACTTATACACAGCTATGTGCATTTCCTATGTTTGCCAATAAGTGTTGCATCTTCCATCCAGCAATTCTTGTCCAAGATATTGCGATTTTCCTCAAAAGTGGCCACGATAGCATTTTTTGCATTATTTTATTGTTGTCGATTGCATTTAATGCAGTTGACCAGTTTAGCAACACATCATCTAGTTTAGTTCAGCTATTTATGGCTGATCACTTGGCTGTGGGACAGATCCTTCTCTCTTCTGTAGATTGCTGAGCATACTCCATCTCCGACATACTCTCTGATACTATATTGTCTTCAATCTCATCGAACGCCCTCACTCATACTGTGGGCTGCGTGCAAGGACTAATCAAACCATTTTCTCTCTCCTGTATTCACCATTCATTTTAGATTTAGTGCAAATTATCACTTCACTCTCTCTTCTCTTCTATTGTCTCTCTCTTTTCCCTTCTCTCTGTCTTTGTGTTCCTCTTCCATTGCGCACTCTCATACAAACTCAAAGGATAAAGGCAAATCATCTTCTTCCACAAACTCCTCAAGTACCAAGGATGAGGGCGCTAAGAAAAAGAGATGCAATTATTGCATAAAAAAGGGGCATGTCCTTAAGGAATGAAAAAAAAATTTGCAAGTGAGAAAAGGAAACAATCAAGCATAAGTATTGTTGAAAATTCAGCAAGAATGAAGGATGTAATAGCACATTTAGCAAGTTTGAACATTATAATTTTGATGTGCATTGTTCATATGATCCTTCTTCACATGCACATGGCTTATCAATGGCTGAAAACAGCAACACATGGTATTTTGATAGCGGTGCTTCCAAGCACATAACATCCTTTCATGACTTGTTTGTATCATATGCAAGTGTACAAAAGGAGGTATTAGTTCATATGATCCTTCTTCACATACACATGGCTTGTCAATGGCTGCAAACAGCAACACATGGTATTCTGATAGCGGTGCTTCCAAGCACATAGCATCCTTTCATGACTTGTTTGTATCATATGCAAGTGAAGAAAAGGAGGTATTAGTTGTATGTGCAAATAATGCATCATATGCAATGCAAGGCATTGGACAGATTCCCATTATTGGAATAGATACCATGCTTGAAAAGGTCTAGTATGTACTTGGCACAAATAAAAACTTGCTTTAACTTTTGGCCATTGCATGTGTTGGTTTTGTGGTAGAATTCCACATGGATCGATACAGTGACTATGACAGTAGTGATGGGGATGTCCTCATTGTCATTGGCACATTGTACAATGGCCTCTATTAGCATGATCTTATATGAATGGAGAGCATTAGAGGATGCAATACAGATTGATGCCACCATTATGGGTGCTTCTAATATGACAAAGCAACACTCTGACCAACTGAGCTATTTTCCCACACATAATCAATAGCTACAAAACACTAAGTTATGGCATGCTCAATTTGGTCATCTTAATTATGGTAGTTTGCTTCGTTTAAGAAGCAAAAAAAATAGTGCTTGATCTCCTTCCGTTGAAAGCACCTACTCATAATGTATGTGAGAGTTATGTACTTGGCAAAATACATCATGCTTCGTTTCCCAAAGGTGGATCCTGTTAGCAGTCATGTTTGTCATGCCTTGTCATCTCCTGCCTGTGAGCCTCAGTCTGAGTCAGACGAGGACATTAGGAGCTCTGACATGTCTGTCATGTGTTATGATGGGGGAGGCTAGTCACTCTTGACTGGCTGTCTTAGGATGTGAATTTCTTTTTGGCCTCTTTTAGTGGGCAGCCACTGGCTGCCTGGCCACTTTTTGGTCACTGTTGTGGGGCGCCGATTTTAGGGCACTTTTAGGGTTTGCGCCCATTTTAGGGTTTGCGCCCATTTTAGGGTTAGGGTTAGGGTTTGTCCGTTGCCTATTTATTGGCAGCCCCCCTCCCCACTTGGTCAGTTGTCTTCTTGCAGATTCCGACACTCCTTCTCCCCCGTGGTGGTGCTGCCATCATCATCAGCCTGATCTGGTGCCCTCACTGACGCTGTGGGCTGCGTGCAGGGACTGATCAGTCCATTTCAGTGTATTCAGCATTCATTTCAGTCAGTGCAGATTTCTCTTCCTTATTTTCTGCTTTCTCTCTCTCTCTCCCTCCGTGTTCGTATTTCCTCTTCCGTTGCGCACTCTCACATGGTATCATCGCCAAACTGAGAGTACATGGAGCTGAGTTTTACGCAGGAGAACACCCACAACTCTGCGTTTGCTGGTCAAGACGTCTCCAACAGCTGAGGCGTCATCCTCTGCACCATCTCCTTGATCAGGGCGGCCTGTTTTGGTGTCAACAAATTTGCGTTTGCTGCTGGCGCCTTCTCCAGTGGCTGCCACGTCATCACCACCCTCTTCCTGCCTGCGTTTTCAGCCTCGGCGGCCTTCCTCCAGCTTGGCGACACCCTTCCAGCCTGCGCCTTGCTGTTCTGGCTGTTGTTCCTTCGTCCGGCGGCTCTTTTCCTGCTGGCGACTTCTTCCCAGGCTGCGTTTTCAGGCAGGCGGCTGTTTTTCTGTGGTGATTGCATCGTCAGCATTTGCGTTTGACATCATCCTTGCGTTCTGTGCAAGGCGGCCAGCTTAGGAGCTTCTGGTGTTTGTGTTTCGGCACCGGCAACCTTCCCTTGTTGTGTTTTGGTGTTTGCAGATTGGAAGAAGTCTTCTCATCAGTCTACAGGTTTTGATGGCTCAGATGATGAGCTTTTGTCTCGACATTCATCTGAACGGAGGCGTGATTTCTATCGCGAGGACCGTCGTCCGGAGTCTATTCCGCTTTCCCGTCCCCCTTCTATTCATGTATCTCGGCGATCCCCTTCCAGTTGGCCGAAGATGCAGCCTTTGGTACCCCCTGTACAGATACCCGTACTTCATCAGCTGCCCAAAGAGGACCGGTTGGATGGCTCCAACTTTTCTCTATGGTCCTGCAAGGTGGAGTGTATCTTGGACTCCTTCGATCTTTGGGAGCTTGTTTCTGTTCCTATTCCCCGGCCTATGGTGGATCCCTCAGATGGGACATCTATGGATCGTGCAGCCTTATGGGATCGGCTCAATTCTAGAGCCAAATCTTTCCTCTTTCTGAGTTTGCAGGATTCTGTCCTTGTTCATGTTCACAGGTTGAAGACTGCAGCGGACGTGTGGCAGAAGCTAGCGTCTCTCTATCAGCAGAAGACGTTTGCCCACTGGATATCTCTCGAAAAGAAGTTACGGATGCTCGCTATTGATGATAGTCCTTCCATGAAGGACCACATCAACAGATTACAGGATATGAGGGATGAGCTTGCATCCCTCGGTCGGACGATATCTTCTGAAGATATGGCTATGATTCTTTTGACTCAGCTGCCATCGCCTCGGTTTGATGTCTTCTACACCAGCCTACTTACATCGAGGACCCGTGAGAAGCTTCTATGGGAGGAGCTATCCCCGCTTGTCTTGGAGCATGACGAGCGACTCAGAGAGGTCAATGCTAGTGGATCCGACTCCACTAGAGCCTTTGTTGCAGGTTCGGGAGGACAGAAGAAGAAGACGAAGTCAAAGGCTAAGAAGAAGGACAGTTCTTCAGGCTCTGACTCAAATTCAGAGAGACCGAAGTGCCCACACTGTGGGAAAGGGATACATCCCGAGGAGAAATGCTGGAAGAAGTACCCTCACCTTCGTCCGGGAGCGACGGATGGATCTACATCGGAGCCTTCTTCTACCTCTACACCAGCTGTTACCCATGAGTCAGTGTTCCTTCATATCCACGCTTTGGAGGAGGATCCTTCTTCCGTGGCTGCAGTGTCTTCTGCGCAGCCTTGGTTAGTGGACAGTGGTGCTTCGAGTCATATGACTCCCCGAGGTGATTTGTTACAGGATCTCCGTCCATCAGAGGGTTCAGTCACTGTTGGTGACATTTTATCGGTGCCTATTAGTGGTGTTGGCACATTGCCTTTGTTTACAGACCGACCTACGAGCTTCCTTTCACAGGCCCTACATGTTCCGGACTTGGGCCTTCCCCTCCTCTCAGTTTATGGCCTTACGAGGCTTGGCACACGAGTGATCTTCACCGAGCATGCCGTTGTTATTGAGGATTCTCTTACAGGAGCTGTCTTATCTACAGGTTGGCAGGAGAGCGGGCTTTACAGGCTCCATTCCCCTTCTTTGATGCAGGGTCCTCCGAGGCATTCTATTGCTACACCCGTTCCCGCTTGTGCACCTTCTATTCCACAGGTTTCTTCCCATCCCCCACCTCCTCCGGTGGTTCCCTCGTACCCCCCATCCCTTTCAGAGGGGGACGATCTCGGTGATGCGGCTGTGGATTCCCTGGCCCCTAGTGTTTTAGAGGGGGCTTTCCAGGATCGTGAGGAGCTCCTTCAGCGGCAGTCTACATCGACAGACTTCATCGTCATTGGCATTCCTCTTGCCACCCCAGGCTCTATTTCCTCTTCGGCCTTCAGCCACATCCAGGATTTGAGAGGGGGTGTTAGCAGTCATGTTTGTCATGCCTTGTCATCTCCTGCCTGTGAGCCTCAGTCTGAGTCAGACGAGGACATTAGGAGCTCTGACATGTCTGTCATGTGTTATGATGGGGGAGGCTAGTCACTCTTGACTGGCTGTCTTAGGATGTGTATTTCTTTTTGGCCTCATTTAGTGGGCAGCCACTGGCTGCCCGGCCACTTTTTGGTCACTGTTGTGGGGCGCCCATTTTAGGGCACTTTTAGGGTTTGCGCCCATTTTAGGGTTAGGGTTAGGGTTTGTCCGTTGCCTATTTATTGGCAGCCCCCCTCCCCACTTGGTCAGTTGTCTTCTTGCAGATTCCAACACTCCTCCCCCGTGGTGGTGCTGCCATCATCATCAGCCTGATCTGGTGATATAGATCCACCCTTCGCTCCCGGACGAAGTTGAGGGTACTGCTTCCAGCATTTCTCCTCGGGATGTGTCCCTTTCCCACAGTGTGGGCATGTCGGTCTCTCTGAATCTGAGTCAGAGCCTGAAGAACTGTCCTTCTTCTTAGCCTTTGACTTCGTCTTCTTCTTCTTCTGTCCTCCCCAACCTGCAACAAAGGCTCTAGTGGAGTCGGATCCACTAGCACTAACCTCTCTGAGTCGCTCGTCATGCTCCAAGACAAGCGGGGATAGCTCCTCCCATAGAAGCTTCTCACGGGTCCTTGATGTAAGAAGGCTGGTGTAGAAGACATCAAACCGAGGCGATGGCAGCTGAGTCAAAAGAATCATAGCCATGTCTTCAGAAGATATCGTCCGACCGAGGGATGCAAGCTCATCCCTCATATCCTATAATCTGTTGATGTGGTCCTTCATGGAAGGACTATCATCAATAGCGAGCATCCGCAACTTCTTTTCGAGAGATATCTGGTGGGCAAACGTCTTCTGTTGATAGAGAGACGCTAGCTTCTGCCACACGTCCGCTGCAGTCTTCAACCTGTGAACATGAACAAGGACAGAATCCTGCAAACTCAGAAAGAGGAAAGATCGGGCTCTGGAATTGAGCCGATCCCATAAGGCTGCACGATCCATAGATGTCCCATCTGAGGGATCCACCTTAGGCCGGGGAATAGGAACAGAAACAAGCTCCCAAAGATCGAAGGAGTCCAAGATACACTCCACCTTGCAGGACCATAGAGAAACGTTGGAGCCATCCAACCGGTCCTCTTTGGGCAGCTGAGGAAGTACGGGTACCTGTACAGGGGGTACCAAAGGCTGCATCTTTGGCCCACTGGAAGGGGATCGCCGAGATACATGAATAGAAGGGGGACGGGAAAGAGGAATAGACTCCGGACGACGGTCCTCGCGATAGAAATCACGCCTCCGTTCAGATGAATGTCGAGACAAAAGCTCATCATCTGAGCCATCAAAACCTGTAGACTGATGAGAAGACATCTGCCAATCTGCAAACACCAAAACACAACAAGGGAAGGTTGCCGGTGCCGAAACACAAACACCAGAAGCTCCTGAGCTGGCCGCCTTGCACAGAACGCAAGGATGATGTCAAGTGCAAATGCTGACGATGCAATCACCACAGAAAAACAGCCGCCTGCCTGAAAACGCAGCCTGGGAAGAAGTCGCCAGCAGGAAAAGAGCCGCCGGACGAAGGAACAACAGCCAGAACAGCAAGGCGCAGGCTGGAAGGGTGTCGCCCAGCTGGAGGAGGGCCGCCCAGGCTGTAAACGCAGGCAGGTAGAGGGTGGTGATGACGTGGCAGCCACTGGAGAAGGCGCCAGCAGCAAACGCAAATTTGTTGACACCAAAACAGGCCGCCCTGATCAAGGAGATGGTGCAGAGGATGACGCCTCAGCTGTTGGAGACGTCTTGACCAGCAAACGCAGAGTTGTGGGTGTTCTCCCGCGTAAAACTCAGCTCCATGTACTCTCAGTTTGGCGATGATACCATGTGAGAGTGCGCAACGGAAGAAGAACACGAACACGGAGGAGAGGAGAGAGAAAGCAGAGAATGAAGGAAGAAAATCTGCACTGACTGAAATGAATGCTGAATACACTGAAATGGACTGATCAGTCCCTGCACGCAGCCCAAAGCGTCAGTGAGGGCACCAGATCAGGCTGATGATGACGGCAGCACCGAAGACGGAGGAAGATGACGGAGTCGGAGTGTGCACCTGCCAAAGAAGGAGGGAAGTTGATAATACAACTGACTGGCAAGTGGGAAATGGCTATAAATAGCCAAAAAACCCACAAACTGGCCGACCTGAAATTTGAGGCCATAAATATGTCCGACCAGCATTTAATGCTGATCTGACCAGCATTTAATGCTGGTAAAAATGCCAGGAATGCTCAGAAAAATCCCGGAAAGGGTGGACAATGTCCGGCAGGTGAGGCAGGCTGATGAATGCAGAAACTGCCCCGGGAAATGCACATCTGAGTGCTCTAGAATGAGCTACCTCCTCCGTCAAAACAAGTGATAGACAAGTCAGAGCTCCTAAAGTCCTCGTCTGACTCAGACTGAGGCTCACAGGCAGGAGATGACAAGGCATGACAAACATGACTGCTAACACCCCCTCGCAGATCCTGGATGTGGCTGAAGGCCAAGGGAGAAACGGATCCTGGGGTGGCAAGAGGAATGCCAAGGTCGATGAAGTCTGTCGATGTAGACTGCTGCTGAAGGAGCTCCTCGCGATCCTGGGAATCTCCCTCTAAAACACTAGGGGCCAAGGAATCCACAGCCGCATCACCGAGATCGTCCCCCTCTGAAAGGAATGGGGGGTACGAGGGAACCACCGGAGGAGAAGGTGGGGGATGGGAAGGAACCTGTGGAATAGAAGGTGCACAAGCGGGAACGGGTGTAGCAATAGACTGCCTCGGAGGACCCTGCATCAAAGAAGGGGAATGGAGCCTGTAAAGCCCGCTCTCCTGCCAACCTGTAGATAAGACAGCTCCTGTAAAAGAATCCTCAATAACAACGGCATGCTCAGTGAAGATCACTCGTGTGCCAAGTCTCGTAAGGCCATAAACTGAGAGGAGGGGAAGGCCCAAATCTGGAACATGTAGGGCCTGGGAAAAGGAGCTCGAAGGTCGGTCGGTAAACAAAGGCAATGTGCCAACACCACTAATAGGCACCGATAAAATGTCACCAACAGTGACTGAACCCTCTGATGGACGGAGATCCTGTAACAAATCACCTCGGGGAGTCATATGACTCGAAGCACCACTGTCCACTAACCAAGGCTGCGCAGAAGACACTGGGTTTTTTGGCTATTTATAGCCATTTCCCACTTGCCAGTCAGTTGTATTATCAACTTCCCTCCTTCTTTGGCAGGTGCACACTCCGACTCCGTCATCTTCCTCCGTCTTCGGTGCTGCCATCATCATCAGCCTGTTCTGGTGCCCTCACTGACGCTCCGGGCTGCGTGCAGGGACTGATTTGTCCATTTCAGTGTATTCAACATTCATTTCAGTCAGTGCAGATTTTCTTCCTTCATTCTCTGCTTTCTCTCCTCTCCTCCGTGTTCGTATTTCCTCTTCCGTTGCGCACTCTCACATGGTATCATCGCCAAACTGAGAGCACGGAGGTCTTCATCGACTGGAGAGACACCACACCTATCATCTGTTGCTGCCCCCCTTCTCTCCAACAGCCAGGCGGCCCCTCCAGGTGGTCTGAATATTTGCGTTTGCTGCATCAGCCCCTTCCAGAGGCTGCCACGTCATCAACCAGCCCCTGTCTACTTGCGTTTTCAGCTGGGCGGCCTTCTCTTCAGCTGGGCGACTCCACTACAGGCTGCGTTTTGGTGCCTGGCAACTTTCCCTCCGGATTTTGTGCCCTACACAGCTGCATTTTCACCTCCTGGTGATAGGCGACCTGATTTCCTGGAGTTTGGTGGTTCTTCTGGTGGTTGCTGACCCTTCTAGTGGTCATTCTTCGGCATCGGCACAGTTTTCTTTGGTGTTTGGTATTTTGCAGATTGGAAGATGTCTTATCATCAGTTTACAGGTTTTGATGACTCAGATGATGAGCTTTTGTCTCGACATTCATCTGAACGGAGGCGTGATCGCTATCACGAGGACCGTCGTCCGGAGTCTATTCCTCTTTCCCGTCCCCCTTCTAATCATGTATCTCGGCGATCCCCTTCCAGTTGGCCGAAGATGCAGCCTTTGGTACCCCCTGTACAGGTACCCGTACTTCCTCAGCTGCCCAAAGAGGACCGGTTGGATGGCTCCAACTTTTCTCTATGGTCCTGCAAGGTGGAGTGTATCTTGGACTCCTTCGATCTTTGGGAGCTTGTTACTGTTCCTATTCCCCGGCCTCAGGTGGATCCCGCAGATGGGACATCTATGGATCGTGCAGCCTTATGGGATCGGCTCAATTCTAGAGCCTGATCTTTCCTCTTTCTGAGTTTGCAGGATTCTGTCCTTGTTCATGTTCACAGGTTGAAGACTGCAGCAGACGTGTGGAGAAAGCTTGCGTCTCTCTATCAACAGAAGACGTTTGCCCACCGGATATCTCTCGAAAAGAAGTTGCGGATGCTCGCTATTGATGATAGTCCTTCCATGAAGGACCACATCAACCGAAATGGACTGATCAGTCCCTGCACGCAGCCCGGAGCGTCAGTGAGGGCACCAGAACAGGCTGATGATGATGGCAGCACCGAAGACGGAGGAAGATGACGGAGTCGGAGCGTGCACCTGCCAAAGAAGGAGGGAAGTTGATAATACAACTGACTGCCAAGTGGGAAATGGCTATAAATAGCCAAAAAACCCACAAACTGGCCGACCTGAAATTTGAGGCCATAAATATGTCCGACCAGCATTTAATGCTGATCTGACCAGCATTTAATGCTGGTAAAAATGCCAGGAATGCTCAGAAAAATCCCGGAAAGGGTGGACAATGTCCGGCAGGTGAGGCAGGCTGATGAATGCAGAAACTGCCCCGGGAAATGCACATCTGAGTGCTCTAGAATGAGCTACCTCCTCCCTCAAAACAAGTGATAGAGAAGTCAGAGCTCCTAAAGTCCTCGTCTGACTCAGACTGAGGCTCACAGGCAGGAGATGACAAGGCATGACAAACATGACTGCTAACACCCCCTCTCAGATCCTGGATGTGGCTGAAGGCCAAGGGAGAAACGGATCCTGGGGTGGCAAGAGAAATGCCAAGGTCGATGAAGTCCGTCGATGTAGACTGCTGCTGAAGGAGCTCCTCACGATCCTGGGAATCCCCCTCTAAAACACTAGGGGCCAGGGAATCCACAGCCGCATCACCGAGATCGTCCCCCTCTGAAAGGGATGGGGGGTACGAGGGAACCACCGGAGGAGAAGGTGGGGGATGGGAAGAAACCTGTGGAATAGAAGGTGCACTAGCGGGAACGAGTGTAGCAATAGACTGCCTCGGAGGACCCTGCATCAAAGAAGGGGAATGGAGCCTATAAAGCCCGCTCTCCTGCCAACCTGTAGATAAGACAGCTCCTGTAAGAGAATCCTCAATAACAACGGCATGCTCGGTGAAGATCACTCGTGTGCCAAGCCTTGTAAGGCCATAAACTGAGAGGAGTGAAAGGCCCAAGTCCGGAACATGTAGGGCCTGTAAAAGGAAGCTCGAAGGTCGGTCGGTAAACAAAGGCAATGTGCCAACACCACTAATAGGCACCGATAAAATGTCACCAACAGTGACTGAACCCTCTGATGGACGGAGATCCTGTAACAAATCACCTCGGGGAGTCATATGACTCGAAGCACCACTGTCCACTAACCAAGGCTGCGCAAAAGACACTGCAGCCACGGAAGAAGGATCCTCCTCCAAAGCATGGATATGAAGGAACACTGACTCATGGGTAACAGCTGGTGTAGAGGTAGAAGAAGGCTCCGATGGAGATCCACCCTTCGCTCCCGGACGAAGGTGAGGGTACTTCTTCCAGCACTTCTCCTCGGGATGTGTCCCTTTCCCACAGTGTGGGCACTTCGGTCTCTCTAAATCTGAGTCAGAGCCTGAAGAACTATCCTTCTTCTTAGCCTTTGACTTCTTCTTCTTCTTCTGTCCTCCCGAACCTGCAACAAAGGCTCTAGTGGAGTCGGATCCACTAGCACTGACCTCTCTGAGTCGCTCGTCATGCTCCAAGACAAGCGGGGATAGCTCCTCCCATAGAAGCTTCTCACGGGTCCTCGATGTAAGAAGGCTGGTGTAGAAGACATCAAACCGAGGCGATGGCAGCTGAGTCAAAAGAATCATAGCCATCTCTTCAGAAGATATCGTCCGACCGAGGGATGCAAGCTCATCCCTCATATCCTGTAATCTGTTGATGTGGTCCTTCATGGAAGGACTATCATCAATAGCGAGCATCCGCAACTTCTTTTCAAGAGATATCCGGTGGGCAAACGTCTTCTGTTGATAGAGAGACGCGAGCTTTCTCCACACGTCCGCTGCAATCTTCAACCTGTGAACATGAACAAGGACAGAATCCTGCAAACTCAGAAAGAGGAAAGATCTGGCTCTAGAATTGAGCCGATCCCATAATGCTGCACGATCCATAGATGTCCCATCTGCAGGATCCACCTGAGGCCGGGGAATAGAAACAGAAACAAGCTCCCAAAGATCGAAGGAGTCCAAGATACACTCCACCTTGCAGGACCATAGAGAAAAGTTGGAGCCATCCAACCGGTCCTCTTTGGGCAGCTGAGGAAGTACGGGTACCTGTACAGGGGGTACCAAAGGCTGGATCTTCGGCCCACTGGAAGGGAATCGCCGAGATACATGAATAGAAGGGGGACGGGAAAGAGGAATAGACTCCGGACGACGGTCCTCGTGATAGAAATCACGCCTCCGTTCAGATGAGTGTCGAGACAAATCATCTTCCTCCGTCTTCGGTGCTGCCATCATCATCAGCCTGTTCTGGTGCCCTCACTGACGCTCCGGGCTGCGTGCAGGGACTGATCAGTCCATTTCAGTGTATTCAGCATTCATTTCAGTCAGTGCAGATTTTCTTCCTTCATTCTCTGCTTTCTCTCCTCTCCTCCGTGTTCGTATTTCCTCTTCCGTTGCGCGTACCATGTGAGAGTGCGCAACGGAAGAGGAAATACGAACACGGAGGAGAGGAGAGAAAGCAGAGAATGAAGGAAGAAAATCTGCACTGACTGAAATGAATGCTGAATACACTGAAATGGACTGATCAGTCCTTGCACGCAGCCCGGAGCGTCAGTGAGGGCACCAGAACAGGCTGATGATGATGGCAGCACCGAAGACGAAGGAAGATGACGGAGTCGGAGTGTGCACCTGCCAAAGAAGGAGGGAAGTTGATAATACAACTGACTGCCAAGTGGGAAATGGCTATAAATAGCCAAAAAACCCACAAACTGGCCGACCTGAAATTTGAGGCCATAAATATGTCCGACCAGCATTTAATGCTGATCTGACCAGCATTTAATGCTGGTAAAAATGCCAGGAATGCTCAGAAAAATCCCGGAAAGGGCGGACAATGTCCGGCAGGTGAGGCAGGCTGATGAATGCAGAAACTGCCCCGGGAAATGCACATCTGAGTGCTCTAGAATGAGCTACCTCCTCCGTCAAAACAAGTGATAGACAAGTCAGAGCTCCTAAAGTCCTCGTCTGACTCAGACTGAGGCTCACAGGCAGGAGATGACAAGGCATGACAAACATGACTGCTAACACCCCCTCTCAGATCCTGGATGTGGCTGAAGGCCGAAGAAGAAATGGATCCGGGGATGGCAAGAGGAATGCCAATGTCGATGAAGTCCGTCGATGTAGACTGCTGCTGAAGGAGCTCCTCACGATCCTGTACGACCACGAAGGGATATCGGCTCTACGACCCGACGACGCGGCAGGTTGAGGTGAGCAGGGATGTGATCTTTGATGAGGCTTCGGCCTCTGAGGATCCGATTGATGGTTCTATTTCCGATGTTTCTTCATCATTGACGGACCCCCCCCCACCTTCTCTCCCTTCACTTCCTTCCAGGATCACCCTTAGCACCCCCCCTATTCCTCCTCCTTCGGCTTCCCTTTCCCCTTTGGTGGATGTGCCTTCGTCTTCTACGAGCTCTTCTACCGCCACTTCGGGATCTTCACAGGATATACAGCCTTCTTCAGATCCTCCAAAGCATGGATATGAAGGAACACTGACTCATGGGTAACAGCTGGTGTAGAGGTAGAAGAAGGCTCCGATGGAGATCCACCCTTCGCTCCCGGACGAAGGTGAGGGTACTGCTTCCAGCACTTCTCCTCGGGATGTGTCCCTTTCCCACAGTGTGGGCACTTCGGTCTCTCTGAATCTGAGTCAGAGCCTGAAGAACTATCCTTCTTCTTAGCCTTTGACTTCTTCTTCTTCTTCTGTCCTCCCGAACCTGCAACAAAGGCTCTAGTGGAGTCGGATCCACTAGCACTGACCTCTCTGAGTCGCTCGTCATGCTCCAAGACAAGCGGGGATAGCTCCTCCCATAGAAGCTTCTCACGGGTCCTGCATTCATCAGCCTGCCTCACCTGCCGGACATTGTCCACCCTTTCCGGGATTTTTCTGAGCATTCCTGGCATTTTTACCAGCATTAAATGCTGGTCAGATCAGCATTAAATGCTGGTCGGACATATTTATGGCCTCAAATTTCAGGTCGGCCAGTTTGTGGGTTTTTTGGCTATTTATAGCCATTTCCCACTTGGTAGTCAGTTGTATTATCAACTTCCCTCCTTCTTTGGCAGGTGCACACTCCGACTCCGTCATCTTCCTCCGTCTTCGGTGCTGCCGTCATCATCAGCCTGATCTGGTGCCCTCACTGACGCTTTGGGCTGCGTGCAGGGACTGATCAGTCCATTTCAGTGTATTCAGCATTCATTTCAGTCAGTGCAGATTTTCTTCCTTCATTCTCTGCTTTCTCTCTCCTCTCCTCCGTGTTCGTGTTCTTCTTCCGTTGCGCACTCTCACATGGTATCATCGCCAAACTGAGAGTACATGGAGCTGAGTTTTACGCGGGAGAACACCCACAACTCTGCGTTTGCTGGTCAAGACGTCTCCAACAGCTGAGGCGTCATCCTCTGCACCATCTCCTTGATCAGGGCGGCCTGTTTTGGTGTCAACAAATTTGCGTTTGCTGCTGGCGCCTTCTCCAGTGGCTGCCACATCATCACCACCCTCTTCCTGCCTGCGTTTTCAGCCTCGGCGGCCTTCCTCCAGCTGGGTGACACCCTTCCAGCCTGCGCCTTGCTGTTCTGGCTGTTGTTCCTTCGTCCGGCGGCTCTTTTCCTGCTGGCGACTTCTTCCCAGGCTGCGTTTTCAGGCAGGCGGCTGTTTTTCTGTGGTGATTGCATCGTCAGCATTTGCGTTTGACATCATCCTTGCGTTCTGTGCAAGGCGGCCAGCTCAGGAGCTTCTGGTGTTTGTGTTTCGGCACCGGCAACCTTCCCTTGTTGTGTTTTGGTGTTTGCAGATTGGAAGATGTCTTCTCATCGGTCTATAGGTTTTGATGGCTCAGATGATGAGCTTTTGTCTCGACATTCATCTGAACGGAGGCGTGATTTCTATCGCGAGGACCGTCGTCCGGAGTCTATTCCTCTTTCCCGTCCCCCTTCTATTCATGTATCTCGGCGATCCCCTTCCAGTTGGCCAAAGATGCAGCCTTTGGTACCCCCTGTACAGGTACCCGTACTTCCTCAGCTGCCCAAAGAGGACCGGTTGGATGGCTCCAACTTTTCTCTATGGTCCTGCAAGGTGGAGTGTATCTTGGACTCCTTCGATCTTTGGGAGCTTGTTTCTGTTCCTATTCCCCGGCCTCAGGTGGATCCCGCAGATGGGACATCGATGGATCGTGCAGCCTTATGGGATCGGCTCAATTCTAGAGCCCGATCTTTCCTCTTTCTGAGTTTGCAAGATTCTGTCCTTGTTCATGTTCACAGGTTGAAGACTGCAGCAGACGTGTGGAGAAAGCTTGCGTCTCTCTATCAACAGAAGACGTTTGCCCACCGGATATCTCTCGAAAAGAAGTTGCCGATGCTCGCTATTGATGATAGTCCTTCCATGAAGGACCACATCAACAGATTACAGGATATGAGGGATGAGCTTGCATCCCTCGGTCGGACGATATCTTCTGAAGACATGGCTATGATTCTTTTGACTCAGCTGCCATCGCCTCGGTTTGATGTCTTCTACACCAGCCTACTTACATCGAGGACCCGTGAGAAGCTTCTATGGGAGGAGCTATCCCCGCTTGTCTTGGAGCATGACGAGCGACTCAGAGAGGTCAGTGCTAGTGGATCCGACTCCACTAGAGCCTTTGTTGCAGGTTCGGGAGGACAGAAGAAGAAGAAGAAGAAGTCAAAGGCTAAGAAGGACAGTTCTTCAGGCTCTGACTCAGATTCAGAGAGACCGAAGTGCCCACACTGTGGGAAAGGGACACATCCCGAGGAGAAGTGCTGGAAGCAGTACCCTCACCTTCGTCCGGGAGCGAAGGGTGGATCTCCATCGGAGCCTTCTTCTAACTCTACACCAGCTGTTACCCATGAGTCCGTGTTCCTTCATATCCATGCTTTGGAGGAGGATCCTTCTTCCGTGGCTGCAGTGTCTTCTGCGCAGCCTTGGTTAGTGGACGGTGGTGCTTCGAGTCAAATGACTCCCCGAGGTGATTTGTTACAGGATCTCCGTCCATCAGAGGGTTCAGTCGCTGTTGGTGACATTTTATCGGTGCCTATTAGTGGTGTTGGCACATTGCCTTTGTTTACCGACCGACCTTCAAGCTTCCTTTCACAGGCCCTACATGTTCCGGACTTGGGCCTTTCACTCCTCTCAATTTATGGCCTTACAAGGCTTGGCACACGAGTGATCTTCACCGAGCATGCCGTTGTTATTGAGGATTCTCTTACAGGAGCTGTCTTATCTACAGGTTGGCAGGAGAGCGGGCTTTACAGGCTCCATTCCCCTTCTTTGATGCAGGGTCCTCCGAGGCAGTCTATTGCTACACCCGTTCCCGCTTGTGCACTTTCTATTCCACAGGTTCCTTCCCATCCCCCACCCTCTCCTCCGGTGGTTCCCTCGTACCTCCCATCCCTTTCAGAGGGGGACGATCTCGGTGATGCAGCTGTGGATTCCCTGGCCCCTAGTGTTTTAGAGGGGGCTTTCCAGGATCGTGAGGAGCTCCTTCAGCGGCAGTCTACATCGACGGACTTCATCAACATTGGCATTCCTCTTGCCATCCCCGGATCCATTTCTTCTTCGGCCTTCAGCCACATCCAGGATCTGAGAGGGGGTGTTAGCAGTCATGTTTGTCATGCCTTGTCATCTCCTGCCTGTGAGCCTCAGTCTGAGTCAGACGAAGACTTTAGGAGCTCTGACTTGTCTATCACTTGTTTTGACGGAGGAGGTAGCTCATTCTAGAGCACTCAGATGTGCATTTCCCGGGGCAGTTTCTGCATTCATCAGCCTGCCTCACCTGCCGGACATTGTCCACCCTTTTCGGGATTTTTCTGAGCATTCCTGGCATTTTTACCAGCATTCAATGCTGGTCAGATCAGCATTAAATGCTGGTCGGACATATTTATGGCCTCAAATTTCAGGTCGGCCAGTTTGTGGGTTTTTTGGCTATTTATAGCCATTTCCCACTTGGCAGTCAGTTGTATTATCAACTTCCCTCCTTCTTTGGCAGGTGCACACTCCGACTCCGTCATCTTCCTCCGTCTTCGGTGCTGCCATCATCAACCTGCAACAAAGGCTCGAGTGGAATCGGATCCACTAGCACTGACCTCTCTGAGGCGCTCGTCATGCTCCAAGACAAGCGGGGATAGCTCCTCCCATAGAAGCTTCTCACGGGTCCTCGATGTAAGAAGGCTGGTGTAGAAGACATCAAACCGAGGCGATGGCAGTTGAGTCAAAAGAATCATAGCCATGTCTTCAGAAGATATCGTCCGACCGAGGGATGCAAGCTCATCCCTCATATCCTGTAATCCGTTGATGTGGTCCTTCATGGAAGGACTGTCATCAATAGTGAGCATCCGCAACTTCTTTTCAAGAGATATCCGGTGGGCAAACGTCTTCTGTTGATAGAGAGATGCGAGCTTTCTCCACACGTCTGCTGCAGTCTTCAACCTAAGAACATGAACAAGGACAGAATCCTGCAAACTCAGAAAGAGGAAAGATCTGGCTCTAGAATTAAGCCGATCCCATAATGCTGCACGATCCATAGATGTCCCATATGCGGGATCCACCTTAGGCCAGGGAATAGGAACAGAAACAAGCTCCCAAAGATCGAAGGAGTCCAAGATACACTCCACCTTGCAGGACCATAGAGAAAAGTTGGAGCCATCCAACCGGTCCTCTTTGGGCAGCTGAGGAAGTACGGGTACCTGTACAGGGGGTACCAAAGGCTGCATCTTCGGCCCACTGGAAGGGGCTCGTCGAGATACATGAATAGAAGGGGGACGGGAAAGAGGAATAGACTCCGGACGACGGTCCTCGTGATAGAAATCACGCCTCCGTTCGGATGAGTGTCGAGACAAAAGCTCGTCATCTGAGTCATCAAAGCCCGTAAACTGATGAAACGACATCTTCCAATCTGCAAAACACCAAACACCAAAGAAAACTGTGCCGAAGCCGAAGTAGGACCAGCAGTCTGGTCACCAACCACCAAAACACAGGCTGTGATAGCCTATAAACACCTGGAGCTGCAAAACACAAGGATATCTGATGAAGATCACCAGAAAAGAAACCGCCAGTACCAAAACGCAGCCTGGGAGTGGGTCGCCAGCAGGAGATGAGCCACCAGGAACGACCACCAGATCTGCAAAACGCAGCCTGATGATGTGTCGCTCAGCTGAAAGAGGGGCCGCCTGATGGAAAACGCAAGCAGGAGGAGTCGTTTGATGACGTGGCAGCCTCGGGAGTAGTCGTCTGCAGCAAACGCAAGAAGAATGGCCACCTGGAGGGGCCGCCTGGGCAGTTGGAGATGAGGCGACAGCAACAGAAGAGGGGTGAGGTATCTCTCCACAAGGTTAGGTCCTCCGTGCTCTTAGTTAGGCGATGATACCATGTGAGAGTGCGCAACGGAAGAAGAACACGAACACAGAGGAGGAGAGAGAGAAAGCAGGGAATGAAGGAAGAAAATCTGCACTGACTGTAATGAATGCTGAATACAAAACTATGGACTGATCAGCCCCTGCATGCAGCCCGAAGCGTCAGTGAGGGCACCAGATCAGACTGATGATGACGGCAGCACCGAAGACGGAGGAAGATGACGGAGTCGGAGTGTGCACCTGCCAAGGAAGGAGGGAAGATGATAATACAACTGACTGCCAAGTGGGAAATGGCTATAAATAGCCAAAAAACCCACAAACTGGCCGACCTGAAATTTGAGGCCATAAATATGTCCGACCAGCATTTAATGCTGATCTGACCAGCATTTAATGCTGGTAAAAATGCCAGGAATGCTCAGAAAAATCCCGGAAAGGGTGGACAATGTCCGGCAGGTGAGGCAGGCTGATGAATGCAGAAACTGCCCCGGGAAATGCACATCTGAGTGCTCTAGAATGAGCTACCTCCTCCGTCAAAACAAGTGATAGACAAGTCAGAGCTCCTAATGTCCTCGTCTGACTCAGACTGAGGCTCACAGGCAGGAGATGACAAGGCATGACAAACATGACTGCTAACACCCCCTCTCAGATCCTGGATGTGGTTGAAGGCCGAAGAAGAAATGGATCCGGGGATGGCAAGAGGAATGCCAATGTCGATGAAGTCCGTCGATGTAGACTGCCGCTGAAGGAGCTCCTCGCGATCCTGGGATCCTCACTGACGCTGTGGGCTGCGTGCAGGGACTGATCAGTCCATTTCAGTGTATTCAGCATTCATTTCAGTCAGTGCAGATTTCTCTTCCTTATTTTCTGCTTTCTCTCTCTCTCTCCCTCCGTGTTCGTATTTCCTCTTCCGTTGCGCACTCTCACAGATCCATAGTTGGATTCAAACACATATGATTGATCATACTAGACGTTTGAAAACGTCTAGTATGATAAGGTATGAAATGGCACTTCATACTTGCCATTTTTAATGCCATAAATTAAAAAGGCCATGACTTGCGTTTTTTGCCGGATAACCTGTCTGCAGCAGTTTCCGCCTCTGTTTTTTGCACTTTTCCTGCGTAAACAACCTCCATGGTCAACTCTCAGCCTGCACGCGTGCAACCAGTAATATTCAGACTTCAATCATCAACATGTGCAGAAATTCAGCTTCAGGACAGTGTGCTCAGCCTGTGTGAAAACAGGGCAGCATGTGCAAACTGCAGTGTACTCACTGCTGAGTACTCAGTCCCATCCTCTCTCTCTCTCTCTCTCTCTCTCTCTCTCTCTCTCTCTCTTTTTCGTAAAAGGTAATTGTATTAATTACGAAAAAAAAGTACAAGATTACATGATTACATGAGTACAAGAGACACGAGGGCCCTAGGCCAACGTGTGGGAAATCCCCGGACTAGTATACTAAAAAGGTTACACCAATCATGGCAAGGACCCAGAGGCAATTGCCAAATGCCAGGAATGCAAATCCTCCCGAGGGAGCAAGTCAGAGTGCCTGATGAGATCTAGCTGCCAATGCAAGAGCCCTTTAAGCCTTGCAATATGTCGCGGTACATTAGAGGCCGAATCAAAGAGAAAAGCATTTCGGGTGGTCCAAATGTGCCAGCATCCCCAGTATCTGAAAATGTGAAATAAGATCTTCATATGTAACGGTGGCGGTGTGGGATACTTTGGACGCACAAAAACCCAATCGAAAGGAGTCAGTGAGGACCCCACCACTGCGCGCCAGATTTGCGACAAGAGTGACCAGATATTCTTGGCGAGCGGGCAAGAAAGAAAACGATGTCGGGCCGATTCCGCCGTAGTGGTGCAGAAGAAACAATTGCCATTCGAGATTCGACGCTTGGAAAGGGCCGAGGCAAGAGGAAGACCACCAATCATTACCCGCCACAGAAAGACCTTGCATTTGAAAGGTGCCTTATTCTGCCATCCCTCCATCAGCGTTGCCTGCCACCATGACAGTGATTTCCGCAGGCCCCAAACAGTATTAGCTTTCACACCCAGCCATTGGTGATCTTTAATGAGAAGATGATACACCTGATTAGTAGAGGCCTTTTCCAGACTCAACCGGCCTGCAAGGTCCCAGTCCTGCCAAGGGCGATCCATAGCCAGGGCAGGAAAGGGTTGCCTACCCTGAAGTTCCGACGAAAGCTTCCCCCATAAATCACGGTATCCGCGCGGGATCCTGAAAAGTCTCCTAGAAGTCCGAAACGATGCAAGGACATTGCGAGTAGCAAGGGTAGCATCCGCAATCGAAGTCACACCCAAACGGGTCATGCGGTTAAATCTTGGTCTGAGCTGATGTTTATCTTCCCATGAAAGTAATCTGGATACTGCCAACAATTCCAGCTGAAAAGAATTAGTCTGCAAGCGGTCCCCTACAGGATGCCAACGGGCCTTTTGGAGCACCACTTTCCAAGAGCCGACCAAGTGCAGTAACAAAGAGGAAAAGGGACTGGAAAATCAAGAGTCAGCATTAAGGACATGCCACCATGAGGCCCGAAGCCGTGTGTTACCCTGGCGGAGCCCGCTGTCCTCAAGAAAATAACGGGCTATGATGGTCCACGGGTGATGATCCACACACATGGCACGAAAAAGAGACCAACGAAGAGCCAGCATATGAGTTTCTGCATCCAAAATAGCTCCACCACCCATGCGCTTAGGGGTACATGCATGTGACCATGAAATCCAGGAAATGCCTGCCTGCAGTGAATCTTTCTTCCATAGCATGAAACGAATGGGATGAGTGAGAGCCTTCAAAGTAGTGGGCGTCCATGGCAGTAATGGCAGGAAATACGTCAGCATTGGTAGCATAATTGTCTGAGCCACTTTGAGGCGGACATGGAACGGCCAGGCTTGCGACTTCCAATACATAAACTTCGCGGCCAGTTTTTGTGAAATCCACTCCAGCAGGTCCTTTGGCCGTACATCCACCCCCAATGGGTATCCAAGATGCCTGACAATGGAGCCACGGGAAACCACCTGGCCCTGCCAGCCTAATGACTGTAAATCAGGCTCCGTGCAACTGAGAATGGGTGACTTAAAGGCATTGATGCGAAGACCAGAGGCTTGACCAAAGAGCGTCCAAACATCTAATGCCTTGCGAATGTTATCCCTATCCGCCTGCAAAATCATAAAGGAGTCATCAGCCAAAGATTGGCTAATGAAGTGCTGCCCCAAAGGAAGAGATAACCCTGCCAGCTAGGCAGAAGCCGCCATGGAGGATAACATTGAAAGGACCGGATGAGTCGCCAAGGCAAAGAAGAGAGGACTCAAAGGGCAACCCTGTCGGACCGAGCGTGCAAGGACAAATGGCTCTGTAACCCCACCATTAAGCATAACTCTTGAAGAAGCCTCAGTACTAATGGTGTAGATCAATCGGGACATCCGGATACCAAAGCCCATAGCAGACATAAGATCTGCAAGGAAAGACCAGTCCACACAGTCAAACGCCTTTTCCAGGTCCAATTGAATCAAGACCACTTGCTGATTGGAGTGCCGCGCATAGTCAATAGCCATTTGCACATTTAAGATATTATGCAAAATGTTGCGGCCCTTAATGAAACCATATTGGAGAGGGTGCACAATAGCTGGAAGGTGCTTGTGAAGCTGATTTGCCAGCACTTTGGAAAAGATTTTATACATCGCGCCCATCAACGAAATTGGTCTCCAGTGTTGCAGCTTTGACAGCGAAGGGACCTTGGGAATCAGTTTGATAAGGCCTTCTTTCCATGAAGAAGGCATGATCCCTGTTTCCCAAACCTGCTGAAACATGACCACCAATGGCTTTACCAACTGCGTGGCCGAGTGCTCAAAAAATTCATTAGTGAGACCATCCCAACCAGGACTTTTATCCTTAGGCAGGTGCAACAAAACATCCATAACCTCCTCTTCGCAAATATCCGCCTCCAAAGTGGCTTGCATATCAAATGGAACCTGCTGGTGGACCAGATGATAGAAGACCGAGCGGGCATGCGTAACCTGGCTAGAAGGCAAGGGAGAAGAACCAAAAAGATCCATAAAATAATTTCTGCACATATTGATAATGGTCTGCGGATCAGTGACCATGCGACCTTCCGAATCCTGGAGTCGAGTCATATTTTCGCGAGCCGGAGAAGCATGCAAGACGCGAAAGAACTTATGAGACTGGCAGGCACTATCTTGCAATTCTCTCTCTCTCTCTCTCTCTCTCTCTCTCTCTCTCTCTGTGTTTCAGGTCACAACTCAGCATGTTCAAAAGCAAGGAAAAGAGCGGCAATTTGCCATTGAATTACAAAAATCGAAGAATGCGCAGTGCAAATATTTTTCCCATGCATGGAATGGTGGCCCCACTCATATTTGTGCCCACATCTTGGGGCTGAAGGGATTTGGGATTGATAAATGCTCTAGTGCACCCCAAGATGTAAAAGATGGGGTTCATAGATTGCATATAAGTGCTCCGATGAATTCACAAGATGCATTGGATGCAAAGGTTTCTAATTTGGGAGATGCATCAGGAAGTGCTAGTGCTAACGTGGTTGCTTGTTCCTCTCAAGCTAGTGATGCTCATGAAATGATGCCTAAAAAGTGCAAAGCTAATGCTAGGGAAGGCCCCTTGTTTCAAAGTTGGGGCATACATGCAAGGAAAGAGGCATCAATTGCCCTTCGTCGGTTCTTTTATGCAAAGGCCATTCCTCATTGGAAGTGAGGAGTCCTTACTTTCTTGACACGGTGAAGGCAATTGGAACTGTTGGCCCAAGCTTCAAAGCCCCTTTATACCATCACTTGCACACTAAAGAATTGCATCATAACATCAAATGTGTACAAAGAGATTTGCTTGATCTTAGAGATAAATGGAAAAGATATGGCTCTAGCATTGTTTGTGATGGATGGTCTAGCGCATGTCATCGATCCATTATCATTGATAAATGTTATGGTTTCATGTATGTTTGGTTCCATATTCTTGCAATCAGCTGATACAAGTGGTGAGTATTAAGTCGAGAGTATATCTTTGAAATACTTAAGAGTGCCATTCTTGAAGTGGGGCCTCAAAATGTAGTCCAAGTATGCGTGGACAATGCAGCCAATTGTGTTCATGCTGGTCATAATTGTGGCCAACCATTTTTTACACCCATTGCACAAGCCATTGCCTTGATTTGTTATTTGAGGATATTGGAGAACTTTCTTAGTAGGTGAAGCCTATTTGGGAAGAAGTTGTGAAAGTGGTGACATTTGTCACATGAAAAAATACAATTCTTACTTTGTATAGAAAGTTCAAGTCAAAAGAATTACTTAAACCATCACAAACTTGATTTGCATATATGTGTATCATTTTGGCAAACATGTTGGATGAGAAAGTCTTCAATGGATTGTGCCGCATGGTTGTAAGTAATGAGTATTGCAAAAAGAAAGTGAGCAAAAGTACCAAGGCTTTGCAAGTTTCATCTAGTCTTGGGTTTTTTATTTTGAACCAATGCCAATATGATTATGAAGCTATGTACTCCAATTTAAAGATTTTGCATCTTGCTGATAGAGAGGATACCACCATGGGATTGGTGTATGAGCTTGCTGATTGCATGATAGAAAATATTGAAAGTCTTGAGATTTTCTATGCTTCCAACTTCCAAGCCACAACAAGTCAAGGCACCTTGTGTATACCGATGAAACATAATGCACTCTCCATTACATGCTGTTGCTTTTGTGCTCCATCCTATTTAGAAAGCAAAGAATCCAAACATTGACAGGGAAGTGAATAAGGGTTGGATGGATGTGGTTAAACATGTTTCAAACTATGATAAACATGTTTCAAACTATGATGTGAGCCCTCAAGGGAAGTTATATGATGAACTTGATAAGTATAAGTCTGAGTCACGTGCATTTGCGCGTCCTATTGCAAAGGATGAGAAAAGGATGCATCAATGTATAAAATGATAGAAAACTTTTCGAGCAAAGACACCAAATTTGACACTTAGGATATTGCCTTGAGGCACTTGTGCTTCACCATATGAGAGAAATCGGAGCACCTTTTCTCTTATTCGTACGAAGAAAAGAAACAAGCTTAAGCCAAAGAATACAGAGAAGCTTATTTTTATACACCAATTTGCATCTCATAAGAAAGTTAAAAGAAAGAGGATTTGAGAAAATAAAAGTTGTTGAGAAACCCTTCACCCGTAGTTTTGCATTTAGGGTTTCACGTTTTGCGTTTAGGGTTTCATAGTGGACAACCCCAAAAAGGGACTGGGCGCCCACAATGGGGTGCCCCCCAAGACAACTGGTACCCTCCCTCCGGGCGCCACCCTAGACAGTCTCTTGCCTATTTATAGGCTTCCTCTATCACTCATTCTTCTACGGCTGATTCATTCAGTCCGTCACCTCCTCTCCAGCCTCTCCACCGCCCTCACACACCTTCAGGAGGACATTGCGGTTCATGGTTCGTGGCTATCTTCATCATCTTCCTTGTGCTACGGCACCCTTGTTCCCTTGTATCACATTCACTTCATGATTCAAAACTTCATCATTCCATTCATCAAAGTTTCTTCTCTTCTCTTCTCTTCTATGTGTGCTGATCGAAAATTACAGCTCGTGCATAGTGATATTTGTGGACCCATGCATGTCAAATTCATTGAAGGATACTTGTACTTTGTTACCTTCATTGACGGCATGACTCATCATTGTTGGGCATATGCTTTGGGTCACAAATCAGAAGCATTTGCATGCTTTAAAGCCTCTTGGCCTTGGCAGAAAATGGCATTTTTATCGAAGCTTAATACTGTTGGAGGAGGCCTATGAGAGAGGCTTCAGCAAATGATTTTGGAGAGGTCCAACTGCATGAGCTGAAGTACATGTTCCTAGAAAGCTCCAAATACCTATGAGAGATTCAGATAGTTTGTATTCCTGCGGTTCGACTAAAATGGACGTTGTTATAAAAGTCATACAATTAAATCCAGCACCCTTAATTGTTTTTTATTATATCGATATTATAGTAACCGTCATTGTAGAATAGCATAATATTGGGTGGCATGAACATGAAGTCTTCTAATCAAGGCCAAGCAACCCTGTCCACTGTCATAATGAGCCAACTAACTCTTTCACAGTATTCAACCAGTTGCCTCAACTGTTAACCAACATAAAAGAAGAGAACAATACCTGCATTACAACCCTTCTTGTTGTGGCATTACTCCAATCACTGCAATCTTCAAGACACAGGATTATGAATTCTTTCTGCTGCATTTTGGTACGAACAAGTGTCTCAACAGCCCTTGACTGAGCCTGTTGTGGCATGAATTTTAGACAGCAACAGTTGGGATAAATAACTACAAAAGAATGAGACAATTGTGTTTGCAAGCGTAAACCTTCGGCATGTATCTTTCAGTGTGATCCAACAAAAATACCTGCAGAAGATATTTGTACTCAATCTTCACCACAATCTCCTTGGCCCAAAATTGACAAGCCTCCCGTTCAAGTCGGATGTTTTCTGCTTCAATGTAAGCCTGTGATCAATGTACATGGATGACTTGAGTCTTTTTAACTTAGCAAAGGAAACTTCATCATAGCAGCAATGACAGGTTAGAAACCTGTAGTTCTTCTAAACTTTTCTCTTCTTCTCTTGGAGGCTTGTCTTCAGTCACCAGGTAGCAGACTGGCTCCAAGCATGCACAATTGTACTTCATGTGCAACGTAATCGGTCTTCGTGTCTTTGTTCCCCCCCCAACATGATTAAACTGAAAGCCCATCAGTGCTTCCACAAGTGCACTCTTTCCATCTGTCTGATGACCAACTACAAGTATAGCAGGAGCATCAAATGGTTTGCGAAAGTCTTGTGCAAGGCTATGGAGGTCATTATACGCTTCATAAAGCTTTTCATTGCCTGATGACGGATAATAGTTCTCCGGGGAGCCTGGAGATGGCCTGGTCAGGTCAGTCACATTATCCGGCTGACCATGAATATCATCCACATGATCATGCAAGGCTGCATATACGCTGTCGGCAGCTGAGTTGGGGCCAACCTGTGAGCTATCGTCTAAGTGAGCATGTGAATTTGAGCTGCCGGGCAATGTGCTGCCAAACTGATTAGCTCCTGGCGCGGCACTGAATAATCTGTTATGATTTCTGTCGGGATTCGCCGTTGGAGGAGCGACAGAGGAGTCCATGTTTGCAGTCCCTGCGGAGGAGCGGTGAAAGCTGGATATGACAGGTCCGAAACTGTATCGGGGAGAGGAATTGGGGTTGCTGAAAGGAGCAGGGGCAGAGTGAGGGCTTCCTGGAGACCAGAGGGCAGTCCTGGGGGATCCTGGACTTAAAGAAGAGCGCGGAGAGTTGCCATTGGATTGCGAGACACTACCCGCGTGCGAAGCTATCCACCGCTCAGCGACGCCAGCTCTAGCTTCCTGCAAGCTCGATCCATTCATGGCGGTCCTTTTTTAGCACAGGAAGGCCTTCAAGTGTCTCTCCTTCTCCTTCCGCTTGGATTGGCAGCACGAGCCCGGTGGCAGGTCTTGGATGCCTAATGTGATGAACTATCAAAATGTCATAAGGGGTTAACAAATGGCGCATATGGAAAGAAGAAGAAGAAGAGAATGCGTGGAAGGTTGTTCCGGGGCTCGACTATCCCAAAGCTGACGAAGCCGAGGCGCAGCCGAGGCGAGAGCTAGAGGAGCGACAATGCCAACAAGGATATGGCGAGAAGCAGAGAGACAAGCACAGGGCTCGCCATAGCCTGCACTTGCGGAGGACTGCGAATTCGGAAGAGGCAAAATGCAGGCTGGAATATTTTCGCGGCTTTGTTCGCCACGTCGGACGGTTTCCACTCGGGCACACGTCCGCTTAGAGGGCCCCCATTACTTCTAGCGTATCGATAAAATGTAGATACAAATAAACTAGTTGCTAAGTTAATGCTAACCACACCGTTCGTTATCATTGCAAAGATCGCGAGGCTGTGCTTTGCTCGTTTCACAACTCAATGAGCAAAAGAAAACCCACGGCTAGGTATTTCTATTTGCTCATAAAATAGAATGGACTATGCATTTCGGCATTTCGCCCGTAACACTAACAATTGCAAGATATAAATATTTTATAAATTATTTATTTCCTAGTAGCAAAAGAACACAAATTCATTTATACTAGCTGGCATGGCCAACCACACCCCCTATCACACTTCACGCAGTGTGTATCATTGTGAAGTTTGCAAGGCTATGCCTCGCTCACTTACAAAAGCTTTTTCTTGAAATAATTATTTTTCAAATATGTTTCCTTCATGAAACGCAGACATTTGTATGAGAATATTGTTAAGATTTATAGCATCCAAGTTGGAGTGGGTGCCATTAGGATTTTACACACAAAAACCCCAATAACAAAGTGCACTTTCTTTGGCATAATGCATAGTTTTCTCCTTGCACATGACATAGCACATATCACACATTTTGTGGATTTGTAAGCCTTGAGAGTAACTCTAAGAGCCTATGATTGTGGTATAAAGGTAGAAAGATTGTGGTTGCATGTGCAAGGAAGTCTGTATAGAAAATGAGCACTCAAAGCATATGTGCCACTATTAGATTAGCCTCAATCTACTCCATGATTTGTGGCTAATGACTCTGTGAAATATCTATATTGCTATAATTATTTGAGCTACAAGTTCGAGAGGTGTCGAAGCACCAAGGAGCTCCCAAACTTGGCTCCCAAACCAAACCAAAAAAGTACTCATTAATTGCTCATGATTGCAAGCACAATCATGCGTATGTGGTCTCTTCTTCCCCCCCCCCCCCTCTCTCTCTCTCTCTCTCTCTCTCTCTCTCTCTCTCTCTCTCTCTCTCTCTCTCTCTCTCTCTCTCTCTCTCTCTCTCTCTCTCTCTCTCTCTCTCTCTCTCTCTCTCTCTCTATTGGTTGGTGACAACCTACTTGCATAAACATTGCTCTCTCTCTCTCTCTCTCTCTCTATTGGTTGGTGACAACCTACTTGCATAAACATTGGTCATTGTATTGGAGAGAACGAATACGCAAGTCATTGTATTGGAGAGATGGAATACACAGATGCAAGTCACAGGTTGGATGGAGAAGGAATACGCAAAGAGAGGGTGGATAGGTGTAGAGTGTTAAACATTGCATGTTGGAGCTCAACGGGAGAGGGAGATCTCGCTCTGGTGCAATGGTTAATGACACAGTGCAGCAGCACGCATGCAGGATAGTATTGCACGCACGGCACTGGCACAGGGACACACCGGGGTGCATGCTGATGGTGCAGTTATTGGTTGATGGTGCTCAACATTGCATGTTGGCAGCACCATGCATGCAAGATAGCATAGCATTGGCGCAATGACACGCTATGGCTCGAGGAGAGAGAGAGAGAGAGAGAGAGAGAGAGAGAGAACCTATTATTTTAATGTTTGTTTAGTTAGTTAGTTAGTTAGTTTAGATATTGCTTTAAAATATTGTTTTGTTAAAGAGAGAGAGAGAGAGAGAGAGAGAGAACATGTTATTTTAATTGTACCTTAATTTTATATTGTTTATATTATTTTAATTTAGTTTAGGGTTAGTTAGTAAGTTTAAATTGCATGTTTCCTTTAAATTTTTAAGGTTAGTTTAATTTTTTATTTGTATGTTTCGGAATAGTTTATATTATTTAAGTTGTATGTTTAGGGTTAGATAACTTGTTTATCTTATGTATGTGAGCAAGTTTTGTTAGAGAGAGAGAGAGAGAGAGAGAGAGAGAAATAGAAAATATGTTATTTTAATTATTTTTTAATGTTGGATTTTTTATTGTTAATTTAAATATTTGTTTAGTTAGTTAGTTAATTAATTAGTTTAGATATTGGTTTATTATTATTATTATTTATCTATTACTTTAAAATATGTGTGTGAGCTTAGGGTTGGTTAGTAAGTTTAAATTCTATGTTTAGTTTAATTGTTAGGGTTATTTTAAATATTTATTTGTTTAGTTAGTTATTTAGTTAGTTTATATTATTTAAATTGTATGTTTAGGGCTAGTTAATTGTTTATCTTATGTATGTGAGTTTATTTAATTGTTTATTTACTTTTTGTTAGTAAGTTTTGTGTGTGCGTGTGTGCGTGTGTGTGTGTGTGAACATGCTATTTTAATCGTTTATTTAGTTTAGTGATTTACTTTATTGTTTAGGGTTAGTTTAGTTTTTGATCGACTGGTTGGTTAGTTTAATTATTTGTTTACTTTAGTTGTTTAGGATTAGTTTAATTTTTTATTGATTGGTTAGTGAGTTAGTTTAGTGATTTACTTTATTGTTATCTATTAATTGTTTATTTGCTTTAGTTTCTTATGTTATTAGTTAGTAATATTATATAGTTTAGTTATTTACTTTATTGTTATCTATTAATTGTTTATTTATTCTAGTTAGAGTACATTATTGTAAGTTGGTTATGGGTTAGTTATGAGAGAGACAGTAGATTGGTTTGCATGGTACAATTTAATTTACTGGTGTTTTGGTTTGCTTGGTACAATTTTGTTTGGGAGGATTGGTCATTCGTGTTGTTTTTTAAGACTATTATTCGGGTTGGTGATCTCTCTCTCTCTCTCTCTCTCTCTCTCTCTCTCTCTCTCTCTCTCTCTCTCTCTCTCTCTCTCTCTCTCTCTCTCTCTCTCGGGTTGCAGTTTTGTTTTGTTGTATTTGTTAGTTTATTTGTTATTATCGGTTTGGAGAGTAGGTTGGTTAGTTAGTTGGGTGGTTAGAGAGAGAGAGAGAGAGAGAGAGAGAGAGAGAGAGAGAGAATGGGGGAGAGAGAGTATATGTGGGCTAGTTGGTTAGTTAGTAGGTTACCTGGTTATTAGTTGGTTGGTTTTATAATGTTAGTTTGTGTTTACGTTTATTAGTAAGTTACTTAGTTGGGTGGTTACACACACAGAGAGAGAGAGAGAGAGAGAGAGAGAGAGAGATATTATATTAGTTGGTTGGTTAGCTATTAGTAGGTCCTCTCTCTCCTCCTTTCTCCCCCCTCTCTCTCTCTCTCCCCCTCTCATTTTTCTTCTCTCTGTCTCTCTCTCTTCTCCTTCTTCTTCTTCTTTCACCTCTCTCTCTGTATTCTTCTCTCTCTCTCTCTCTCTCCTCCGTCTTCTTCTCTCTATCTCTCTGTCTTACAATTTTTATGGGTTGGTTAGTTGGGTAGAGAGAGAGAGAGAGAGAGGGTGTGTGTGTGTGTGTGTGTGTGTGTGTGTGTGTGTGTGTGTGTGTGTGTGAGAGAGAGAGAGAGAGAAAGGAGGTGAGAGAGAGGAGTAGGTTGGTTAGGTTAGTACTCATTGTTGCTGCCCTTTCTATGCAGAATGCATAAAAGAACAGAGAATACTTCATGAAGCAAATACTCCATATCATGCCCAGAAATCATTAAAACTAAAAAATAATCATATGACAACATAGATCTACTCTACTCAGCACTACAAATCAGAGAATAAGAACCATAATGCATAAAGTATGCTATAAATAGAACAAATACACTAGAAATGATTGCCCCAACTGCCAAATCATATTTCGAAGTAAATCCATCATATCTTAGAAGTAGACATCATAGATGATCAGATAGATAAGAAGGATACACAAAATGCCTCATCAGATTACATTTTCACAACTACCCAAAAACTGCACTTCATGAGGCAAAGAACTTCGTGAGATAATTAGAGGCTGCCTCACACATAAAACTAACACAACTAAGGTCTAACCATGCTAAGGGCATAATACATGATCAATATACTATGAGACCATGACCATGGCTAAGACCTGGCATAGCCCAATGGATGGCTGGCACAACAATGACACGAACCCTTACATGATGTATGAAGTGCAAATGCCTTATCCAAAACTGAAATACCTAATGAAAAAAATACACTTCGTGAACATCATCTTCAAACACTCTGACTGACTGACTCATAACGTGTTCATATTTCAACTCCACATCAATAACAACTTGTTGGCTTACTCTATCAATATCCTCCTTTGTTTCTAATGAAGACTTTTGTTGCTCCTTGAGTGTCTCCATAGTAGTTTCCTTACTCTCCTTAGAGTTACCATTGCTTTCTGCAACCAAATTACTGTCTTGCTACAAGAAATTACTATTCTACTCCATGAAGTCAGTGTTTTGCTTCATAGAGCAGCAGTTTTCCTTCACATAATTACTCTGCTGCATGGAGTAACTATGTTGTTCTAGAGTTACATCCACTTCTGATGATAATATTGCTGGAAATAGCTTATACCGATACAAAATCTTTTCAATATCCACTTTAAAAATAGGTACAAATGTAGGATTAGCTTGTAGAAAAAGTTCCTCCTCATCATCTTCAATCTCAAGTGGAACATTAATTGTTTGAGCAACTAACGGACGATACCTGGGCTTCAAAACCACTTGATTAATTGTAGATAGCTTGACTTCTTTACTTCCATGAGGAATAATTGTTGTATTTGAACCCTAGTCCTACTTCAACTTAGCAAGTCTAAACCAAGGTCTTCCCAATAGCATATTATAGGAATCCCCTAAACCTTCCATATGGAGAACAACAAAACTGACCTTGAACTTCAATCCGGCTACTCGAATAAGCTGATTCTTTAATATTCCCAATGGCTGTAATCTTCTTTTATCTGCCATTTTAACCTGAAATGGTGCTGCCACAAGCCCTTGCAATTTATATGCCAAATGCATCTCTTCAGGCAAAATGTTAACTCTTGAACCTCCATCCAAAAGAACATCATCAATTTTGCTACCCAAGTAGTCAACTTGAATAATCAAAACCTTGTAATCTACCGCCTCCATTTGTGTGGAAATCACGGCTTGACATTCTGAGATCTGTTCCCTGTCCATAACATAATGTTTCAGCACTTTATTCCGATTAGACATAATCTTAGCTAAAAGGTTTTCCTTAAATCCTGGAATTAATTCAAGGATTTTCTCCAGAGTTAGCTACAATGAGGACTTAATTAGTGCATCAAACAACTCATGAGAACCATGCAATGCCTCATATGAATCCAAACTTTGAGGTTGCACACTGGATTGCATTCATGTCATGAACATATATTGCTGATTTTCCTCATGAAGCAATCGACTGTCTTGAACTTCATGAGGCAATTTTGCACTTTAAGCTGTTTGAAGTGCTTCTTCTTCTGCAACTTCATGACTTCATTGGAAGTTGCTTCCCTAGCCATTTCCTGATCTTCCCAATTAATCTTTTGCTGAGCTTTTGCCCTAGTAATGGCCAAAACTATTGTCTCATCCGAACAATCTTCCACAACTATGCAATTTAAGCAATCATAGCCCACCTCTGGATCTAAACCAGGCTTAATGACATTTAAAACACCCTTACCTGGCACTTCTTTCTGTAAAACTTCTTAAACTTGTTGGTTCATCTGATGGCTTACTGCTTGGCTCCCCATGACTTTCTGCAAGTAACTCTACAAGGACTACTACTACGTGAGGCACTACAACCGTGACTTGCATAAAATTGATTCCAACTATTGGCTAAACCTGTGACTTCTTTTGTGGCTCATCATAATCAACTTGAACAATGTCCCCTTGCATTCTAGCCAGAATGAAAGTATCTACAACTGCTGCTGACAAGTAATGAGCCATAGTTCTATAGTACAACCATTTCAATGAAATATGCCAGGGATAAGAACTCATCGTATACAATGACTTCCATAGTAAATCATAGAGAATGAAAATATAGAACCATAATAGAATAAGTAGATTACTGCTCCAACTACAAAGAATAATTGCATTGACTTGAAAAAAATATCAATGATGCTCTAGCATTTTCATCATAATAAATGTATGGCAATGTACCACCCAATTTGGATCTTGAATAAGACATTGCATCTCGAAAGAAACAAGTAAGATAATCCACAACAACTTGCAACTGTTGATTTTCAAGTACTTGGAACTAGTAATCATCATTTGGTTGTCATATTTGTTGTTTTTGAGGTTGCTATAGCACTTCTAATTGCATTTCAGCTTGATGTAGTACATTTTTTTGTTGTAGGAAGTACAAGAATTCAGCTTGCTGCTGCATGAAGTTTGGTTGCAAGTGCATGAAGTTAAGATACTATTGTAGGAATTTAGAATTCAGCAATAAGAATTGTTGAAATTTAGGTTATTGCCAGATCATTCTGAAGCTTTCTTGATATAGAAAACTGTAACATACACATGCTACAAACATCCACCTCATACAACATCAACACTTTCATGCTAAAAAAGCAATCAACGTGAATAACATCAACCATGCCTAGTGCAATATGAACTACATGGATATCCACGGTAGATACTTGCATACTTCCAGATACTGCAACTTCAATGATAGATTGATTAGAGTCCTCAAAGACTTCAGAAATAATAGTTTGAATTGAAACATCAACAACCTGATCATTCAATGCATGGAGATCCTCAAGAATAACATCTTGACTTGAATTATGAGAAAATACCAACTATGTATGCAAATTAGTAATTTCATTATCCTTTTGCAGAACAACTTCCTCAAGATCATTAATGACTTCAAAACAATGAGAAACTTGGAAATCCACATTCCTTAGTTGAGAAACCTCTTGTTGTAGTAATGCTTTCTCCTCTTGAAGCCAATTAATAATAGAAATAACTTCATTTGCTACAACATTGGCTACATTTCTCTCATTTTCAAGCTCAATAGAAAACCAATGAATCATCCCAATTGAAGATTGGAGCATAGAGTGTATCTCATGGGGAACTTCAGAAAAACCATGCAAATTGACTACATTCTGCAATGCTTCATATTCAACCAACTCTTGCAAAGGAAATGTAGTGCAAATCTTGCAATCTTGCTCTTCTTGCAAAAGGATTACAGCACTAATCTTGCAATTCCTCAATTCTAGGAGCGAAACACTGGCTTGTTCTTCAAATTGAGCAATGCAATGACCTGAAATATTATCTTGCATGTTGGAAACATCAGTGATCACCAATTTGATCATCTTCATTGTTCATAACTGCCCGCTTCCTTTCTTCTTGATTAAAGATGACTGGAGATTGAGTATGACAGTTTGCAAAATACCAAAATATGGAAAATACCTTGAGATTATTGATGCAAAGTGTGTGATGATCCACTCTCCCATTCTTGGCTTCGTTGGCTCTTGTCCTCTCTCGCTCCCTTTACCTCAGTCTTTGGCAAGACCATGGGTAAAGAGCACCAATCATTATCATCATCACTTGAACTTGAATCAGAATTTGAATTGGAATCCAAAACATCTTCATATATTTCCTTGAGCTTTTCAACTGCTGTAAGTAATCTCCCATTATGCTTAACACTTGAGCAAGACTTGACTTTCTTACCTTCATGATCATCATGCCATCGTAAGCATCATGAAGAATATCCTCAAAACAATCCAACTTCTCCCATGCTTTATCAATCTTTGAACTTGAAGCCTTCTTTACTGCTGATGAAAACCTCTTGCTGCGGATACCATCAAGCTCATTGCATAAATCAAATATGCAAAAATACTTGCAGGATTTTCCTTCTTCATAAGACCCATGAACATAAGAACAATGCTTTGAAGTATGTTGAGACTCAAAGCAAACTTTGCACCACTTTTTCTTCTGCTTTGATTTACCCATTGCTTTAGGTAGTTGCACTACTTCAAGTAGTTATCAGTACTTCAAGCAATTTACCCCTGCTTCATCTCTTAACAAATTTTTTTAGATTTAGGACATTTTGCTTCATATAGAAACTCTACCTCATGCAGGAAACTACTTCATGGAGGAAACTGCTTCATGCAGGAATTCTGCTTCAAACAGAAAATTCACTTCATGCAGAAATTGCACTACGAGATAGAGGATCATGGCAGTCAAAGACTACGCATGAAAATGCAAATAAGGTTAAGGACTATCACTATTGTGGAAAGTATGGCCACATTGCTAAGGAACGTTGAAAGAAGCAAGCCAATCAAAAAGGCAAGCAACATTGTCATTATGCTTCATCCAGTCATGCTAAGGATGCTTCTACTGATAGGTTATTTGCTATGATGCATGTTCAAAACCATGCCGCTAAAGAGAATAAGTCAAATGATGTATGGTGTATTGACTCTGGGGCATCCAATCATATGACACCACATGGGGAATGATTTATTGACATGGTTCTAAATAAGCATGGGTATGTTTGTACAAGAGATGACACTCAGCGTAGTACTGAGCATAAGGGTGTAGTTCCATTGGTAATTCATGATGGTCAGAACAAAAGTTTGCACAACGTATTACATGTGTCCTCTATTATGAAGAATCTATTATCAATTGGCCATATGACATGAGTAGAACTTGCAAGTTTTCTTTAATAAGCATGCTTGTTTTATAGAGGAATTTGGCAATGGTTGCAAGTTGATTGCTCAAGGCAAAAGACATGGTCCAATATTACATTGGATGCTACAATGGCATAGTTGAAATTTGCCATGTTTGCACATGGACACGTCACTATTAGTAGAGGCCTTGAAATTTGGCACAAGAGGATTGGTCATATGAATATTCAAAGACCATAAACTATGCAAAGAAAGCAGTTGTTTGCCAAAATTTGCATACATTGAGTTAGGTCATGTTTATGATGCATGTCACTGCCTCATGAAAGAGCAGAATCTAGCAATGCATCGTAGTTAAGATGCTGACAAAGAGTGAGATATCCAATTGATAGCCTTACATGTAGTGGATATTCTGCAAAGCATTATGCATATGTGACTAAAGTCATGGAACATAAAGAACCTACTATATTTAGTGAAGTCATCTTGGATAAGAGTTGGTGCAAAGCAATGGATGAGGAAATGAATGCATTGGTTGAAAATCAAACTTGGGAACTGATTGCATTATCTGATGACAAGAAGTCTATTGGCTATAAATGGATGTATAAAGTAAAGTGCAAGTCTAATGGGCCACATTGAAAGGTATAAGGCCAGGTTAGGTGAAAGTGTATGCACAACAATATGGCTTGGACTATGAAAAGACTTTTAGCATTGTTGCTAAGATGGCAACTATCAGAACTGTGATTGCTTTGGTTGTAGGAAAGGGCTAGAAATTACAACAAATGGATGTGAATAATGCATTTCTAAATGGTGTCTTCGAAGAAGAAGTGTTTATGGATTAGCCTAGAGGGCATGTACACACCTAGTATTTGCATTTGGTTTGCAAGATAAAAAAGGCTCTTTATGGGTTGAAACAAGCTCCAAGAGCCTGGCATGCACGCATTAGTAGTTACTTGCAAAGTCTTGGATTTATAGTTGGCAAGGCTAATCATAGTCTCTTTACCAAAAAGACAGAAAGCTGGTCTTGTAGTGCTAGTCATCTATGTAGATGACCTCATTATTACAGGTGATGATGACACTGGAATACAGGATGTAATGTCGATGCTGAAAATTGAGTTTGACATGAAAGACTTAGGTGAGCTAAAAATTTTTAAAGGCATTGAAGTGGTAAATTCAGCCCTTGGAATTTGGTTAATGCAGAGACAATATGCATTGGAAATGCTAAAGAAGTATGGCATGATAGATTGTAAACCATTGGATACTCTGTTGGATCTAAACACCAAGTTGGATGTGTGGACACCAGAGCTAAAATTGCAGATGTTACCATGTACAAGTAGATGGTGGGAAGCCTTATTTGGTGCGCAGATCGGATACCGTATGCTTGCGTAGTGAATACCAGAAGGTCCCCAAGAACAAAAGAACTCTACTTTTTGTACAAAACTCAAGGTAAAAAGCATGCACGACATGAACAAGAGACCAATTGGGTGCAATCTCCCCCCATGCCTTGTGTGAGCGCTACACAAAGCATGTATTTTTTGTATTAATCATCTTCAAGCTCAAATAATAGCCCAAATTACAAAATAGCACGCTTTTGGCTTTTGAGTTTGCTTTAGCACAAAATAGAAATAAAGCTAATGGGCGGGCGCCCAAAGAGTCAGGCGTACCTAGTACAATGTCCAAATACAAATATCATAATCATGCGCCCATGCGCATACAAAATAATAAATAAATATCCACTGCGCCCATCAAAATATAAGTGATAACTCGAATACTCGCTATCCTCCAACGCTTTCCTCCGCCATTGCTACTATCTCTACACATCAACTGAAGCATTCACAATCGTTAGTAAAATAATACAATTAAACCGACAAAAGTGAATACCTAGCAGTCTTCAGCTACATAAATAAATCAACTGGTTAGAAATCAATCCTAACCTTAATTTATTACGAGTGCGCACTCTAAACTCATAAACGTTTATTAATTTAATATGTATTTTATGGAATTACCCGCTATGGAATCACCCATGTACACACTAAATTAATGAAATGCCCGAAAAGGATAGGCGTCTCCATCAACTTCTCGCACAAAGAATCCACTTTGTGTATGAGCCCCGGTCAACAAAGTTTACGAAATCCACCGTAAAACCTCACGGAATCCATCATGGCACGGAATCCATCGTGAAATAGAATCCACCGTGAAATATGCCTCCTGGCATCATACCCCCGGGGTGAGATAGCAATTGACCTCAATTGCTATTAGCTCAATGTGGAGCTAACAAAGTGGGGAAAGCATTTAAGTCTCTAGCGTGCATCCATTGGGCTTCTTCTACAGGATGGTTTTTAAATTTGACTAAATATCTAGAATATCTTCGGCCAATTCTAGCGGTCATAAAGTCAGTATCTATGATAGCTTCAGGTTCAAGTATTTCAGTCTCTTCATCTAACAATGGTGGGTTTTCATAAACAGGGTGTACAGGTAATTGGCCTCTAAAGGGTCGTAATAAACTAATGTGAAATGTGTTGTGAATTTTCCAGTGAGGTGATAATTCTAACTTGAATGCATTGTCATTAATTTTGTGAATAATCTTAAATGGTCCATAAAATCTAGGTGCTAATTTCACAACTGGATGTTTATCTACACTTTGTAATCTACGTTTTTCTATTCTCAACCAAACATAGTCATCAACTTTGAAATTCATTACTTGTATTTTCTTATTGGCTTGTTTGGTATATGATTGCTGGGCTTTGGCAATCATGTCTTTAACCTCATAAAAAATAGTAGCGTGCATAGTAGCAATATCATCAACACTCTGAATTCTATTTGATAAAGATGCAACAGGTGTAGACAATCTATAACCATAAATCACTTCAAACGGTGCTTTCTTTGTAGATGTGTGTGGTGTATTGTTATATGCAAACTACAGTAAATGCAAATGTGTGTCCCATGTCTGTGGTTTAGAAATAGTGTAAACACGTAAAAGATCTAAAATAGTACTGTTAGTGGCTTCTGTTTGTCCATTAGTTTCAGGATGAAATGCAGATGAAAAATCAATTTTTGTTCCTAGGTTAGCAAACAAAGTAATCCAAAAGTTGTTGCAAAATCTAGAATCACGATCAGAAATAATAACTTTTGGTAATCCATGATTAGTGAAAACAGTTTTCAAAAACAATTGTGCTGCCTGAGATGCTGTTAAATTTTTCTTACATGGAATGAAATATGCTTGTTTTCTAAACCTATCTACTATAGTCCAAATCATGTCATGGTTAGATTTAGTATTAGGTAAACGAGTAATAAAATCCATAGAAATTTGTTCCCATGGTCTTGATGGAATAGATAAAGGCATAAGTAATCCATACTGTTTACCATGATGTCTCTTAACTCTTTGACAAATCAAACATTCAGAAACAAAGTTAGATACATCAATGTCCATATGTGGCCAATAAAAATCTTCAGTTAATGTACGTAAAGTAGATATGATACCTCTATGACCTTGATATGGAGGACAATGAATCTCATTCAAAACAAAAGATCTGAATGGAACTGTAACACATAATCTCTTTTCATAAAACATGAATCCATCATTATAAGACAGTGAATCAATAGGAATCCAGTTATTTCCAACTAATTTATTCCAATCAGCATGAAAAGTAATGTCCTAATGATAAGTATCTTTCATAGGAGTTAGAGAATCAAATGATATAACAGAAATATTATGAATGGTGGGTCTTCTACTTAATGCATCGGCCACTACATTTTCTTTACCTGGTTGATATTGGATAATTGGATGAAAACTCTGAATAAAGGCTGCCCATTTGATATGTCGGTCAGATATTTGGGGTTGGCTAAGTAAATGTCTAATACTTTGTTGACCAGTCTTAATCATAAACTCAGAACCCATTAAGTAGTGTTTCCATTGTCTTAAAGCTTGTACCACAGCTAATAATTCTTTATCATATGTGGAATATTTAAGTTCGGAGGGTTTCAGTTTACAACTAGAATAGGCTATGGGATGATTATCTTGCATAAGTACGGCTCCTATTCCAGATCCGCTAGCATCAGTAACTACTAAAAAGAATGGTCTATTAAAATCAGGCAGTTGTAATACATGAACATGGGTTAATGCATGTTTCAATAAATCAAAAGATTTCTATTGATTAGTAGACCAATGATAAACAATACCTTTCTTTAAAAGTTTAGTCAAAGACAAAGCAAGTAATGAAAAATTTTGCACAAATTTCCTGTAAAAACTAGCAAGACCTAGGAAAGATCGTAACTCATGCACATTTTTAGGTATAGGCCAGTTCAATATTGCTTCTATCTTCTTAAGGTCAACCTTAATACCATCTGATGATACGATATGACCTAAATATTCAATTTCTGTTTTAAAGAACTCACTCTTTTCCAGATTAGCATACTATCTTTCAACAACTTGAAAACCAAGGACAGATGTTCATAATGTTTTTTCTCATTTTTACTAAACACCAAGATATCATCAAAGAATATAATAACACAATGCTGATATTTCAAAAATATATGGTTCATCATTCTACTAAATGTAGCAGGTGCATTAGTCAATTCGAAAGGCATCACTAAAAATTCATAATGACCAAATTGTGTTCTAAATGCAGTCTTGAATATGTCAGACTTATCTAATCTCACCTGATGATAGCCAGATTTAAGATCTATTTTACTAAATATGACAGAACCTTGCAGTTTATCCATAAGGTCATCGACTCTAGAAATTGGATATCTATTATTTACAGTGATCTTATTTAAAGCACGATAGTCAATGCACATATGATAAGTATTATTATTCTTATTTACCAACAAAACAGGTGCACCAAATGGAGAACTACTAGGTCTAATCAATCCTCTATTTAGTAATTCCTCAACTTGATTTTGAATTTCTTTCTGCTCTATCTGGTTATGCCTATATGGTGCTTTACAAGGTGGTTGTGTACCAGGAATCAAATCTATTTTGTGGTCTTCAGGACGTGAAGAAGGTAAACCAGGTGGTAGATCTTCTGCAAAACAGTCTTTAAATTGTGCAATAAATTCTTTATGCCTAGGGTGCATATGTTTTTCTTTAACTTGCAGTTCATTCACCCAAATTAGATAAGATTCACTACTTTTGTGTAATGCACGTTTAGCTTGAGTATGAGAAAGCAGTGGAAAAGCATTAGACGCATGCATACCATACAATGTAATATGTTTTCCTTGAAATTGAATATTAATTGAATGTGTGGAATAATCTATATCAGGGTTATGCTGATGACGCCAAGGCATACCTAAAATAATATCACTAGACTGTAATGGTACAACTAGAAAATTGCTTCTTTTAGTGTATTCACCAATTTGAATTTCTAAATCATGCACCTCTTGTGTTCCATTATCCCTTGTGCTTAAGAATGCTGCTTTAATGAGATAATGCGTAGGAACAGTTTGTAATTTCAATTCTTTCACTAACTTTGTAGAAATAAAATCATGAGTACTACCATCATCATGCAAAATAATCTTTTCTTTTCCATGCACTAAACATTTCATTGTCAATAAAGAATGTGGAGTTGGCATACCTGGTAATGTATCCGAAGGAGTGGTAATGTCGTCTTCAACTTCTGTGAAATCAGGCATTTCTTCATGTTCTTCGTCTTTCATTGCTCCAAGATAGTTGATATGGACATGTGGCTTCTTCGATTGGCAATTGGCTGCTAGATGTCCAGGTTGGTGGCATTTGTAACACACTATAGGTTTGGCTTTAGATACATTGTTTGCAATGGCATGAAGTCTAGGAATATTAGGATTTGGCTGTGAAGCTGGCTTGGGGTTTTGATTGGTATTCGAGGGTAAAGTTGGTAGTTTTGCCCAAGTCTTACGGAAAGATGATGAAGGAAATCGACCTTGAATAAATATTCTAAAATTTGAATTGAATTGCTTAGACCTTGAATTCTAAACGCTTATCTCTTGCTCGAAGTTTCTCTTCAGTGTCATGAGCTAAAGAAATTGCATCTTCAAGAGTTGCAGGCTTGAACATATTGACTTCAGCGTAGTAATGCCCAATTAATCCAGACATATACTTGCGCTTGTGTGTCGCTTCATGTACGTCTTCAAGCATGCGTAACTGGAGTAATGCATTCCAGAGACGTTCGGTGTACTGAGGAATAGGCTCATGATCTCTTTGCTAAAGAAGATCCCATTGCTTTATGGCCTTTTCATGGAATTGTGGAGGAAGGAAATTCTGCATAAACTTCTTCTTGAAACTCTCCCAGGTAGTGGGACAATCTATGCTCTTATGAACCATGGTCCACCAAAGAGATGCTCTATCCACTAAATGATTAGTGACACACTTGATTTTATCTTTTTCTGCGTATGTTTCCTCATGAAAGTAATCATCAAACTGACTGATGAATGCAACAACAGTTTTTCTATCTCGAGTGCCATTGAAAGTACGGAATTTGAAATTTCTTTTACTTATCTTTGTTTCTTTGCGGATGGATTGGGCTTTGAGAGTCACGTCGATGGTACGTCGGATAAGATCTTCAGATTGTGGTTCCTCTTTGTTGGTAGTCGATCTTTGTAAATTGGCCAATTGAACTTGTAATGCTTACCGGGCTCGTCGTTCTCCATCCAACTGCATCATAATTAAATCCAGCTTTTGCTCCATTGTAGGTTCAGGAAGATCGCCTTTAGCCATTAAATCATCCATGTGTGGTTCCGTCATCCTGCAAAACTTCAAAAGACCTCACACTCTCAAAATCCAATTAGCGGGATGAGAGTAGCTCAAGATCGGGTGTACAAGGCTTATATATTTTTGTGTGTGGCTTTCACAATCTTCGTCTTTGGCTATTGCGAGATTTGTAATCTTTGAAAAATCTGTGTTTTGACCTTCTGCGTGTGCTGAAACTGGTTCAGCAAGTCTGCGTATGCGAATAGTACCTTCCAGAGAACAACTTTGCAGTTTGGAGACTTTGCGCAGGAATAGTCCTTCTAGGAGTTTTGAACACAAGTCAGTTCTGACTTCAGGTGACTTGACTGACTTGCAGAGTTGCAGACTTAAGAAACTTGATCAACTTGATAGATTTACGTGACTATTGACTAATAGAACTTGCAGGATAAGTAACTTTGATCTTGAAGAGTTGGGGAGCCTTAGTAAACTTAGTTTACTAAGAAGCTTTTAGCTTCTTTAACAGTCGGCGATTTTTAGGACATGAATATGTCCTTGGCGGAATTTTCGCCGCCCTGCACTGCCGCCGTTCTTCAACGATTATAATTTATAAGCTTCTTTAAGCTTATACTAAGCTTATTTAAGCTTTTAAGCTTATGGATTTTGAAGACTTATCTCTCTGTTTGTTGACGACTTGAAGAAGAGGATGTAGGAGTAGTCCTCCGCCGTTGCAGGCCGGTCCTTCGTGATTAGAGGCTGGAAACAGAGGTTCTTGACCACCAGAAATCCACCCGTATCGACCGTTCATGATGAGATTGACCATAGAGCTCAATCGTTCCAGGAGCTCCGCCTTCGCACAAGATGGGTGGCGATTGAAAGCTCTCGATCTTAGCTTCGCTTTGATACCACTGGTGCGCAGATCGGATGCCGTATGCTTGCGTAGTGAATGCCAGAAGGTCCCCAAGAACAAAAGAACTCTACTTTTTGCACAAAACTCAAGGTAAAAAGCATGCACGACATGAACAAGAGACCAATTGGGTGCAATCTCCCCCCATGCCTTGTGTGAGTGCTGCACAAAGCTTGTATTTTTTGTATTAATCATCTTTAAGCTCAAATAATAGCCCAAAATACAAAATAGCACGCTTTTGGCTTTTGAGTTTGCTTTAGCACAAAATAGAAATAAAGCTAATGGACGGGCGCCCAAAGAGTCAGGCGTACCCAGTACAATGTCCAAATACAAATATCATAATTGTGCGCCCATGCGCATACAAAATAATAAATAAATATCCAACGCCTCAATAAATAGGCGCGACAAAATATAGGCGCCATGCCTAAGGTATGCGCCCATCAAAATATAAGTGATAACTCGAATACTCGCTATCCTCCAATGCTTTCCTCCGCCACTGCTGTTATCTCTACACATCAACTGAAGCATTCACAATTGTTAGTAAAATAATACAATTAAACCGACAAAAGTGAATACCTAGCAGTCTTCAGCTACATAAATAAATCAACTGGTTAGAAATCAATCCTAACCTTAATTTATTACGAGTGCGTACTCTAAACTCATAAATGTTTATTAATTTAATATGTATTTTGCAGAATCACCCGCTATGGAATCACCCATGTACACACTAAATGAATGAAACGCCCGAAAAGGATAGGCGTCCCCATCAACTTCTCGAACAAAGAATCCACTTTGTGTATGAGCCCCGGTCAACAAAGTTTACGGAATCCACCGTAAAACCTCACGGAATCCACCATGGCACGGAATCCACCGTGAAATAGAATCCACCGTGAAATATGCCTCCTGGCATCATTATCTACTTGACCATCACTAGATCTGATCTTAGCTACTTAATTAGGCTTATTAGTCAATTTATTTGAAGCCGAGGAGACCCCCTTTGGATGCAATGAGAAGAATTATGCATTATGTCTAGACTATGGACTCTATGAAAAAAGATAAGGACTTGAAGCTCATGGGATACACTAATACAGATTGGGAATGTTGTCCTTATGATAGACAATCTACTAGTGGTTATGCATTCATCCTTGCCAATGGCATGATTAGCTAGAGTAGCAAGAAGCAACCAATAGTTGCACTCTCTAGTACTGTGCTAGAGTACAAAGGTTCCGCATTAGTAGCTTGCGAGATTGCTTGGTTGTGAAGTTGATAGCAAATTTGGGTATGCAGGTGAATACTCTAGTGACATTGTATTGTGATAATATGAGTAGTGTACTTTTGGCTACAAACCATCTGTCATGCCAGAATAAAACATATTGAAGTACACTATCACTTCATACGAGAGATGGTAGGCAGGAAAGATGGGCCTCTTGCATGTTAAGTTAGAAGACCAAGTAGCTAATATCTTTATCAAGTCACTAGGTAAAGATAAGTTCAGTCACTTAGAGAGTTGCTTGGAGTACAATATCTTTCTTGAGCTCGAGGGGGAGTATTGAGAGAAACCTTACCATAGTTAGTGAACTATGGTTAGTAAGTTATACCTATCTTCATTTGCACTAGTGTAGGTAGTAGAGTGTTTACACAAACAAAAGAATAATGAAAGAAAAGGAGATCATATTTCTCTTTGGGGTGTGCTCCATTCCTTGGTCTACATCTTCTCTCCTATGTTTTGTTCAAGGTAGAGATGATAAGTAGATAGCAATAGAGAGTTTGGTGGTAGGTACTGGCATTGATGGTAGACACTAATTAACAAACTAGAGGTACTACTTGCAACACTAGCAACTGAATTAGGCAACAAATTTGCCGTTGATTGTAGTGATTGTGTTGATTATTGCATGGACTAGAATCTAACTTGCTCGTTGAATGATTGTGTGATGATTTTAGTTGACTACATTGTGATGCTCCTTGAATCCGCAAGTAGTAGTAGTGTTGATGACAATGCCCCATGCCTCTCATTCTTTACAACTTGCACGAGAGAGAGCCCATCACTCTTTTACAAGATGAATTACAAGGTGCTTGGCGCTCTTTTTGCAAAAATATTAAAATGCACATACTCATGTACACCTTCCTCTTACATTTAGACTTTTCCTATGCTTTGTGTCTTCGAATTTTCCTCATTGCCTTGGTACATTCTTTCACTGCGATTTTCCGAATTTTCCATCTTGGTTTTCTGAGGGTTAACATTACCCCCCTCTTAGCTAAGTTCTAGTCCCATTGCACATGGTGGTACGGGCTGAAATGTTGGTCGGTGTGGAATGGTTAATGGTGCCTTTGGAGAGGTAGGTCATGTTAGGGACGCTCTCTGTGAAGCAAGTTTTGAAGGCGATGTTGGAGATAGGTGGTTGGTTGAAGAAGGCTTCTATAATTGTTGGGTTGTTGCGTTGCCGTATAATGTATTTGAAAAGAAAAAGAGTGCACTTCCTAGGGGTTGTGTCTACCTTACCATGTAGTGCACTGTGCAAGTGATATGGAATTGAGAGATGGGTCGAAAGCCTAACGTATTTTTCCACAGTTGAGGAGCCAGTTCGTGTAAAGGAAGGAACTGTGAATGACTTAGGGAGATAGTTCTATCAAAATGTCCCGCTCTTGATGTGCTCTAAGTTGTGGAGTGGGGAAGGGCTAGGGTAATCCCTAAGTGCGATGATTATGATGCTTATAGAGAGTACAAATGGACGGATTTCATTTTGTGCTCCTTTCCTTTTCCACTTATTTTTTATTTTTATTTTTTATTTTTTATTTTTTGTTTTTTGTTTTTTATTTTTTATTATAAAAGGGAGTACATTAAATGGCATCGCATGCATGGACAGGGGCTAAGCTACATGGAGGCTTAAGTGATTTGCTTGGACAGGCTCTAATTTGCATGTAGCCCTTCAAGTTAACTCTTACATTGAGGGGTGTAGATGACAAAAACAGGCGATTGCACCTAGTGAACCTAATATCACACTCATATCCTCTAATAGACTCATACAAAATGTTGGCAAGAGGGTGTCTCTAATTATGAGGTGGACTATTGTACATCTATCTATTCCTTCATTACTATAAAAAAAAGAGGGGTGGTAACTGCTCTTCCTCTATAGTAGGCTTTTGTTTTAGTAGTATTTGCGAAAGGTAAAGATAATTATAAGTGGTAATGAAAGCAAGATTTGGGCACAAGGAGAAATCTATGAGAAAATGTAATGTCCCCATTACTTAGTTTATTTTAATAAACAATGTGCATATACATTCCAAAAATTGATATATGTTGAAAACAAAATGGTAAAGATTGCACATATTTAAAACTAGCTCTAATTATGAAGATAATTGATGAGGTATTATATACCAGTTCATGTAGGGAAGGCTTGGGAATCCCTCCCAAGACAAGCTTATTAAGACTATGTTTGTAGCATAGAACAACAAAAAGAACTAGCCTAGTGGATAGTCACTTGGCAGTTAAGTGCACTTGGGTGATGACACTGCCAGGATGGGTGACCTCCCGGTAAGCTTTTCCTACAAACTAATAGAAGCTTCTTGGGTGAACCCAATGGTGCCAACGAAGCCTTCATAGCCTGTTGCCAAGTATGCCAAGGCTAAGATGCCAAGGTCTACGCCTTGGTTTCGCCATCTTAGAGTGATACCCGCTCGACAATGCGATGCGCGGTGTGCTTGCCGTATCTTTATCTCCATGCTACGTTCCAAAAACGGAGCCCCTCTCTGACATCATTGATGATGTCATCGAAAACACTAAAAGCAAGTGTTCTCTCTTTGCGCCCTGCCCCCCTTGAGTACTATATAAATAGGAATAGAGTGTCACGTCAGAGAACAACAACCCATGCAAAAGTCTCTTTGCTATTGATGCGACGAAGCTCTGTAGCCTCTTTCTCTCCACACCTATGTGGAAGTGCTACTCAAATATATCAAGCTTTTTCTATGGCTTCCAAGAGACATCGAGATGCTGAGTAAGGTCATGCTCGGAGAGCTCCCCAATGTGAGGAACTAGTCATTGTAGTGCGTAGATCAAATGTTGGACGTGTGCGTAGCGGAAGCCGGAAGGTCCCCAAGAACCAAGAACTCTACAAACCTTCATAATTTCAAGTACAAAGCAAAAGGAAATTTGCATGACATGAGACAAAAGAGACAAATTGGGTGCAACTACCCCCATGTCTTTTGTGAGCACTTCATAAGGCATGTATTTATAGATTTATTTATCTTCAAGCTAAAAAATAGCCCACTTTACAAATAGCATGCTTTTGCTTTTGCGTTTGCATTTACCCAAATATAAAGTAGGGTATTTGGGCATCCAAAAGTCGGGATGTGTCCAAATACAAATATCAAATAATGAAGTATTTAATTGAGCCCCTATGCACATACAAGATAATAAATGTTTTGTCAAGCGCTTTAATAAATAAGCGCACTTAAATAAATATTGGTACTACACCTTTAGTGATAAGGCACACACCCATAAAAAATAGTAATTCTTCTAAGCGTTTGGATTCACGCCATTGCTCGGTGCTACACAATGCCACTGCCGCCTGCTCTACACATCAATTGAAGCATTCATAATTGTTAGAAATAATTAAATAAAATCCAACAAAAGTGAATACATGGCAGTCTTCAACTACAAAATAATTAAATAGGTTGGAACTCTGTCCTAACCTTAATTTAATTTGAGTGCACACTCTAAACTCGTAAATCTTCGTTAATTTAATATATATTTTACAGAATCACCTGCTATGGAATCACCCATGTGCACATTAAATTAATCTAACGCGCCCGAAAAGAACAAGCGTCATTGTCAACTTCTCGCACAAGGAATCCTCCTTGTATACGAGCCCCAACAAATAAATAGTCTTACGGAATCCACCGTGAAATATGCCTCCTAGCATCATACCCCTGAGATGGGATAGCAATTGTCATCAATTGCTATTAGCTCAATGTGGAGCCAGTAGTGAGGGGTAAGCACTTAGGTCATGGGCATGCATCCATTAGGCCTCTTCAACAGGATGATTTTTAAACTTAACCAAATATCTAGAATATTTGCAGTCAGTTCTAGTAGTGGTCATAAAGTCAGTGTCTAAAATAGTTTCAGGTTCAAGGATTTCAGTTTCTTCTTCTAACAAAGGAGGGTTTTCATAGACAGACTGGATGGGTAATTGGCCTCTAAAAGGTCATAACAAACTGATATGAAATGTATTATGGATCTTTCAATGTTTGGGTAGTTCTAATTTAAATGCATTGTCATTTATCTTGTGAATTATTTTGAAAGGTCCATAAAACCTAGGGGCTAATTTAACAACAGGGTATTTCTCAACACTTTTTAATCTTCTCTTTTCAATGCGTAACCAAACATAATCACCGACATTGAAATTCATGGCTTTTCTTTTCTTATTAGCTTGTTTAGTGTATGATTATTGGGTTTTCGCAATCATATCTTTAACTTGAGCAAAAATAGTAGCATGCGTATTGGCAATATCATAAGCAAGTTTAACTTTATTCGACAATAATGTGATAGGTGTAGGTAATCTATGTCCATAAATGATTTCAAAAGGTGCTTTATGAGTAGCTATGTGTGGTGTATTATTGTATGTAAATTGAAGGAGATGTAAGTGTGTGCCTCATGTTTGTGCTTTTGAAATTGTGTATGCACGCAAAAGATCTAGAATTGTACTATTTGTAGCTTCTGTTTGCCCATTGGTTTTGGGATGGAATGCAGATGAGAAATTAATCTCAGTACCCAAATGATCAAATAAAGTAGTCCAAAAATTATTACAAAATCTAGAATGATGATAAAAAATAATAACTTTTGGCAAACCATGATTAGTGAAAACAGTCTTCAAAAATAATTGTGCAGCTTGAGATGCAGTTAATGTTTTCTTGCATGGTAAAAAATATGTATGTTTACTAAATCGATCTACTATAGTCCAAATCATATCATGATTAGCTTGTGTATTAGGAAAACTAGTTATAAAATCCATTGAAATATGTTCCCATGGATGGTCAGGAATTGGTAAAAGCATTAACAAACTGTATTGCTTACCATGGTGTCACTTGACTCTTTGGCAAAATTAAACACTCAGAAACAAAGTTAGAAACATCAGATTCCATTTGCGGCCAGTAAAAATCTTCAACCAATGTTCTTAAAGTGAAAATAATACCTTTATGACCTTGATATGGAGGACAATGAATTTTGTTCAATAGAAATGATCTAAATTGAATAGTGACACACAATCTTTTCTCATAAAACATAAATCCATCATAATAAGACAAAGAATCAATTGGAATCCAGTTATTAGCAACTAATTTGTTCCGATCAGCTTGAAAATTGGGGTCATGGTCATATGTATCCTTCATAGGAGTAAAGGAATCAAAGGATAGAACAGAAATATTATGGATATTTGGTCTTTTACTCAATACATCGGCAACAAAATTTTCTCTTCCTGGTTGATATTGGATAAGTGGATGAAAACTTTGAATGGAGGTAGCCCATTTAATATGACAGTCAAAAATTTGTGGCTAGCTAAGGAGATGTTTGATACTTTGTTGGTCAGTTTTAATCATAAATTCGAATCTTATATTAGATAGTGTTCCATTGACATAAGGCTTGAACTATAGTTAACAATTCTTTATCATAGGTGGAATACTTCAACTTAGAAGGTTTAAGTTTGCAACTAGAATAGGCTATGCGATGTGAATTTTGCATGAGGATAGCTCCTATTCTTGATCTGCTAGCATTAATGACTATTAGGAGGAATGGTTGACTAAAATCGGGTAATTGTAAGACAGGTGCATGTATTAAAGCATGTTTCAACAAATCAAAAGACTTTTGTTGGTTGTCAGACCAATGATACACAAAACCTTTCTTTAACAATTTCATCAAAGGTAATGCAAGCAATGATAAATTTCTTACAAATTTTCTATAAAACCTAGTAAGGCCTAAGAAAGAACATAACTAATGCACATTGTTAGGGATTGATCAATTCAAAATTACCTCTATCTTTTTAGGATCAATGTGAATATCATCAAAAGAAACAATGTGACCTAAGTATTCAATCTGAGTTTGGAAAAATTCACTCTTGTGAAGGTTAGCATACAATTGATTCTCTTTCAACAATTCGAAAACTAAAGATAGATGTTCACAATGCTCATGCTCATCCTTATTGAAAACCAAAATATTATAAAAGAAAACAATCACACAATTCTGATACTTCAAAAATATACGATTCATCATACGACTGAATGTAGCTGGTGCATTGGTCAAACTCAAAGGCATAACAAGAAATTCATAATGACCAACTAAGTTCTAAATGCAATCTTAAAATTTTCAGGTATATCCATGCGTACTTGATGATATCTAGACTTGAGATCTATCTTGCTAAAAACAGTGGCTTCTTGTAGTTTATCCATGAGGTCCTCTACCCTAGGGATTAGATATCTATTCTTAGGGCACGATAGTCAATGCATATCCTATAGGTATTATTTTTCTTCTTAACTAATAGGATAGCTCCACCAAAGGAGAACTACTAGGCCTAACGAGTTCTCAACTTGTGTTTGAATTTCTTTTTGTTCAATCTAATTGTGTTTATAAGGTGCTTTACATGGTGGTTGAGAACCTGGGATGAAATCTATTTTATGGTATTCAGGACGTATAGGTGGTAAACTAAGTGGTAAATCATCAGCAAAACAATCTTTAAATTGTGAAAGAAATTGTGCATGTCTAGGATGCATCTTATTTTCCTTAGCTTCAATCTCATTCACCCATACTAAATATAATTTACTACCTTTTCTCAATGCACGTTTAGCCTGTGTGTGACTAAGTAGTGGAAAATTATTATAGGTGTGCAATACATGTAATGTGATTTGGTTTCTGTTAAAATGAATTTTCATAGAATGTGTAGAATAGTCTATGTCAGGGTTATATTTGTGTTGCCAAGGCATTCCTAAAATAATATCACTAGCTTGCAAAGGCACAACCAAGAAATTTCTACGCTCAACATAATCACCAATTTTAATCTCTAAATCATGCACTTCTTGTGTACCATTGTATCTAGTGCCTAAGAATGTAGCCTTTATGCGATAATGAGTTGGAATAGTAGATCAATTCAATTCTTTTACCAACTTTGTGAAAATAAAATCATGCATGCTTCCATCATCATGCAAAACAATCTTTTCTTGATGATGTACAAAACATTTCATCGTTAATAATGAATGAGGATTTTGCATACCTAGTAAAGTATCTGAAGCACTGCCAATATCATCATCATCTTTAGTGAAGTTTGGCATATCATCATGGTCCTCGTTATCAGTTGCTCCCAAGTGATTGATTTGAATAGCTTGCTTCTTGGACTGATCATTTGCTGCTAAGTGTTCGGGGCTGATGACACTTCACAAATTTTATCCTCCGCATTATGCACTAAACAAATTACATCCTCCAAGTCTTTGGCTTGAACATATTCACTTCCGCATAGAAGTGACCAAGCAAACTGAACTTGTACTTGCACTTGTGGGTCACCTCTGGAACATCTTCAAGTATTCGAAGTTGAAGTAAGGCACTCCAAAAATGCTTAGTGTATTGCGGGCTAGATTCACGATCTCTTTGTTGCAGGAGATCCCATTGTTTGATGGCTTTCTCATGGAATTGAGGCGAAAGGAAATTCTACAAAAAAAATTTTTGAAAGGCTTCCTAAGTAGAGGATTAATCAACACTCTTGTGAACAATAATCCACTATAATGATGCTCTGTTTGCTAAATGGTTAGTGATGCATTTAAGTTTATCTTTTTCAGCATATTGCTCTTCATGAGAATAGTCGTCAAACTGACTAACGAAAGCAAGAACAATTTTGCCATCACGTTGCCCATTAAAAGTGTGGAATTTAATTTTTTTAAAAAAATCTTGGCCTCTTCCCTAAGAGCTTGTGCATCGAGCGTTGCATCAATAGTACGTTGAATGACATCTTCAGGTTGTGCTCCATCTTGCTCGATAGCGGATTGTTGAAGTGCAGCCAATTGTGCTTGCAAGTTTTGATGTTCCCTTCGTTCTTCTTAAAGTTGCATCATGAGTAGATCCAATTTCTATTCTATATTCGGCTCTAGCAAATCGCCTTTGCCCATAAAATTATTTTATGTTATGATTCAACATCTTGGATTTGATTGAAGATCTGTCGCTCGTCCTCTAGTCACGTGTTAATAAGACCACCATGAACGTTGCTTTGTTTATTTGTATGCTTTTGCTTTTACGATCTTGCTTTTCTCGGGTGGTATGGAAATTGAAAACTGTCTTCTTCCATGCAAAATAGTCTCTTTCGCATAGACTGTGTGTGACAGTCTACTTGCTGTAAATTCATTCAGCCAAGTTGTATGTGGTACCACAATATGAATAACTGCTATGTAAAATATTGGTAGTTAAGCTTTAAGTTTAAGTTAAGATTAATAGCTTAAAGCTTTAAAAAAAAAGTTGTGTGAGGAGTTCAGAGCTAAGCTCTCTAAGCTTAAATATAAAGCTTAGCATTGCCATTAACTTAAATTGCTTTCTCTATCTCCTCTATGAAAAACGACTAGTAAAAGAGACTTTCCAAGTGGTCCTCTGCCTCATGTGCGTGGTTCTTCGCAATTAGAGGGTAAACAGGGGGTTCTTCACCGCTAAGAGCATGCCTGTGTTGTCAGTTTGTAGAGCCTGTTCATTCTAGGAGCTTCGCCTTTCCGTGATATGGCAAGTGATTAGAAGCTCTTGATCTCAACTCCACTCTAATACCACTAGTGCACAGATTGGATGGTGGACGCGTACGTAGTGAAAGTCGGAAGGTCCCCAAGAACCAAGAACTCTATAAACCTTCATAATTTTGAGTACAAAGCAAAATGAAAATTTCACGACATGAGACAAAAGAGACAAATTGGGTGCAATCTCCACCCATGCCTTTTGTGAGCACTTCACAAGGCATGTATTTATAGATTTATTTATCTTCAAGCTAAAAGACAACCGACCTTACAAATAGTATACTTTTACTTTTGCATTTGCGTTTGCCCAAATATAAAGTAGGGCGTTTGGGTATCCAAAAGTCGGGGCTGTGCCCAAATACAAACATCAAATAATAAAGTATTTAACCGAGCACCTATGCGCATACAAGATAATAAATGTTTTGTCAAACGTTTTAATAAATAAGTGCACTTAAATAAATATTGGTGCCACACCTTTAGTGATAAAGCACACACCCATAAAAAATAGTACTTCTTTTAGGTGTTTGGATTCATGCCATCGCCTACTGCTATCCAATGCCATCGCCGCTTGCTCTACACATCAACTAAAGCATTCACAATTGTTAGAAAATAATCAAATAAAACCCAACAAAAGTGAATACCTAGCAGTCTTTAGCTACAAAAATAATTAAATATGTTGGAACTCTAACGTCCTAATCTTAATTTAATTCGAGTGCGCACTCTAAACTTGTAAACTTTCATTAATTTAATATGTATATTATGGAATCACCCGCTATGGAATCACCCATGTGCACATTAAATTAATCTAACACCTAAAAAGGACAGGTGTTCCCGTCAACTTCTTGCACAAGGAATCCTCCTTGTGTACGAGCCCCGGCAAATAAATAGTTTTACAGAATCCACCATGAAATATGCCTCCTGGCATCACATTGTGCTGAAGCGTAAGCGAAAGCTACCCCTGAATCCATTCAACTCGAAGGACCAGTTATTCCACAACAAACTGAGATTGCAGTCATAACCCGTAATCACGATGATGGCCGAATGGAGATAATCAGGTTTAGTATATAAGAAAAGGATTACTTTTAAACTATTAACTCTATAACTTCCTAATTTTTTAATTTTATGTTATTACTTTTTTGCATCTTACAATAAAATGAGGGGATAAGTTAGTAATGTTAGAAAAGCCCATAGGATAAGTCTATTACATAGATTACGATTAGTTAGAATGTACTTAAACTTACAAAAACATGTTAGTATTATCAATTGATTTTTAGGAAAGAACACGGGAATTGATGAGGGGGATAGATTCTATGCATCGCACACATTCACAAGTGTGTTAAAAATATTTTATGGTTATGTCTACTTTTGGATTTATGAATGATGAATTATGTCTCTTATGATTCCGTGCTTGTATCAGCTGGATGAGTTGTGGATTATGGTAGTTCGGGCCATTGGGGTCCCCAATCCAATGCTCCCTAATACTCTGCGGAGTGTGGAAAAACTCACATACGTTGGTGGATGGGAGTCATGTGCTCCTAAGGAAGGTAGATGTTTTTGGTTTTTGATCACTCGAGCACCTGAGAGGGCAAAGGGCCGAGTGATAAGTACCCCTGCTATGTAGGACGGCTCCTAAGGCTCAGAGAAGCTTAGAGGGGCTCTAAGCCAGTAAATTCCTTGTTGACCGTAGATGGAGTGCGATCACATCCACTCTGCAGAGTGATGGTTCTGCTTGTTATTATGAAATAAAGTATTTGATTTTCGAATTGTTTGTTATGTGCTAAATATTGAGTTTAATGAACCCAGTTTAAGTGAGTAATAAAAGGAAGCTGTTTTCTTTATGTCCAAACAATGTGCTAGAATGCTTTGCTAATTAGAAAACTAAAGTAAACCCAATCGAGGAAAGTGGGAGGCTTCAATCCGGATGATTGAAGACCTATGGATGGGTGGACCCGATAAGTCAGGTAACTTTTCAACGCTAGATAGAGCATATTAAATCGTGACTCTCCCAATATTGGTAGGATTAGTTACCAGGTTTAACACCATTTTAGGGTGTTGATGGAGCTAAAATTTTATCTTATGGGTAAATAGGGGGGATCGAGTTACACTCTCCCCCATCTATCACTCTCTTTGAACCAAGTGCAATGATCCTGCCTTTGATTGATTACAAAGTGATCTTTCCGAGGTGGGCGTTAGATTGCTATTAGGGGTGACATCTATGCTTCCCCTATGAAGTAGAATTGAGATTCCCATGTTTAGCTAAGTGCTAGGTTTCCCATGGGGAGACTGGATGGTGGTGTGCATGGATATGAATTTCGGTCGACTATTAAGAGGACTTCTCTGGGTCTATTGGAGGAGGCACCTCACACATGGTATTAGAGCCTAGGTTTCAAAATAGCTTTTAGTGTAAGGTTAAGTAGTCAATGTATAAAATAAATTAATAAAATAAGGATACTTGTTTGAAGAAAAATGTTGTTGATTATCTTGCACTAACACTAGCATACCCATTGTGCTTACGGGAACTTAGCGATGAAGAAGCTACACGTTTGCGGGATATTTTCACCATGTATCAAGTAACCTTAGGGTCGAATAATTTCTCATACCGCAAGGCTATATTTGAGATAATGGAAATGATCTTTATTCCTCCAATTGTATTGCAACCTTATTCTAACTCATGGTACATGAGAGATTTTTGGCCAAGGAATAGGTCACTATGGGGATATATTGTGGGTGTAACATCCTTCTTCATTACGAGCTATGGAGGATTCGATGGGCTGAACAACTAAGGATAGTTAAGATATACCTTTTGTTCAATGTCTTTGTTGAACGATTACTAGACTTTGGGAATGAGCCTATACTTGAAACCTTGTGGGTATATTGGGAAGTGCTACAAATAATATCACCCGAGAGAGTTGTTGTAGTGCCAAGAAGGCCTTATTTTGGCACGGGATGTTTTGGTTACCTCCAAGAGTTACCATATTATGTTGAACGGTTACTAGATATTGGGAATGAGCCTATACCTGAAACCTTGTGGATATATCGAGAAGTGCTACAAATAATATCACGCGAGAGAGTTGTTGTAGTGCCAAGAAGGCCTTATTTTGGCATGGGATGTTTTGGTTACCTCCAAGAGCCACCATATTATGTTGTTTGCCATGTACATGAGAATCCACCAAGATATGAGAGTATAGACCCTAATACTTTTCATGAGGAAAGGATCCATGAGATGGTGTGTTGGTAGATCATAGTATGATCAATATATCTTTGTAAATACTTTTCATAAATATAAAGTCTCTTTATTATTTTTGAAGAGCATGAGTTATGAGCTTATGATTATAGTTGAGTTGCTTTGATAGGTTAATGATGAAGTACACTTTATGCGATTGATTTTTGAGATCATGTATTTCACTGCTTGCCAATCAAACATATTGGAATTAAGAGAGAGTGTAATGGCTACCTTAGAGAATACTTGTCCATGGAGTTGTTTAAGCTAATGAAGGGGCTACAACTACAGCCCAACTTGGGGACGGGACAACCCTTACTTTTACTTAGACTCAACTTTGTATGAAGATGTGAAAGTCCATCTTAAGTTGTTGAAATGGCTTGAAGAACTAAAACTAGTTTGATGTTTCTTATTTGACTAAGAGAGAGTAGGTACTTTAACTCTTGAAGAATCAAATCTAACATTCAGCTTGTGTGGTAGTCAGAATCGCCAACTAGTGTGAATTGATGAAACATACAAGGAAATCCAAGAGAAGAAGTTTCTTCTCAAGCAGACACCACCACCTAGGTTTAGCGGTGAAGGACCCAAGGTGGAGCAAGATGCAGAAACTTGGATTGAGGATATGGATGACTATTTCCTAGTTACTGAAACTATTACTCCAAATTAGTCCATGACTTCTCGTCTTTGTCTTTATTGGTGAAGCTAAGATTTGGTGGAAACAATTTTGCCGAGATAAAGGGATAACAACAGCTACCCAAACTTGGGAAGAGATCAAAGAAGCTATCAAAGGACGTTATATTTTTCCATCTTTTGAATCAATCAAGATGAATGAATTCTACAAGTTACAACAATTAAATATAACCTTGGAAGGATACTATTATAAGTTTATAAGTTTGCACAAATATGCATCCCCAATGACAGCGTCTCAACAAATTGCAAGGTTTTGCCAAGGACTAAATCTTGACTTTTGTGCATCTAATTCTTAAAAGTTCCTTATCCTTTCTTAGTAAATTCCTTCATTTTTGGGGTTTTGGTGTCATCTTTTGGTTGCCTGGTGAGAGCCAAATTCAGGGACACATTTCAAATATTTTTGAAGCCTTTTTGGAGAACTTTACGACACCAACAAAACTAAAGCTACGCAAAAAAGCTCACAAATATACCATATCTACAAGCATGCCAAAAGATGTATTTTCATGCAAAATCAAAAGGGGAGACCGTGATGGGGCTCTACCCAAGATTTGGACAATGTATGTGTCTGTTGGATGCAAAAGACTGCAAAGGACTTCGCATTTCATGTGTTTTATGTATCAAAAAGTGACCTTAGAATAGAAGGAACATGGGGAAGCTTGTGAAATGAACTGAAATGATAGTTTCACTTAATAAATTGAATAAGATTGAGGAGAATCAAAGAGCCATGGCTGAATTTTTTTTTTGAGAAAGCATCAGGATAAGAATGCCATCGTGGCACCTAGTTTTTTGATTGTCTTCATCAAAATGATGATGATCGAGCGATGGGCTATAGAATCTGATCCTAATCAAAATCAATGGGGAGACAAAGTGGGCAAGAAGCAATTGATGGAGCAATGTGTTCGAGCATATTGAAGGCTTTCCAAGTGTGTTAGTTGGTTGTTCATAGTGTTAGTGGCCTTGGGAAATCCTGATTTTTGTACAGATGTACATTATGTAAATTATAGTTATTTCATGTAATTGCTCATAGTTTATGCATAGTTTTTCGTGAGCAGTGAGTTCATGTGTTTCTACAGAGTAAATATGATTGAATTCTCATTCTCATATGAATTATTATGTAAATAATAACTAAATATAGTGAATAATATTTTGAAATACAATGAAATGTAAATAAATTATGGAAAATTAGGAGAGGTCCTTTGTGCATTAAAAATGTCATATTTCATTCATACAACATCGAAACTAAAGAAAAAATCCCAAGTTATGATGAAAAATGATGATTTGATAGCATGTGGGTACCTCGATGCGACCATTGTGTGTATAATGAAAAAGAAACCTGATCAATGAATCATTTACATGGTTAGTTGTTGTCTTTTTTTTATATATTCATGTGAATAGGATATGTTGTGTCATCTTTCACTTAAGGTAGCACTAGATAGGAGGGATCGATGCCTTAAGAGTATGCAAAAATGCAACAATTCATAGTGGTGCATGCATGGAAAGTATAAGGGTTGTTTTCACACTTACATGTTGATTTATACAAATCTTTGTTCGAGAACATTGCATACACTTAGTGCATTACATGTGTCATTCTACATACACCGTTGCATTACACTTGCTTTATGGATAGACCAAGTGTATGAGAGGATATCCAAGGTGTAAGATAGATCGAGGGGGTTCTTTTTGGGTAAATACATGAGAATGAGAGGAATTATGTGTCACATCATTTGTTGGGAAGATGAAGGTGGTGGGAACCAATCCTAACCATATAGGATGCATGTAATAAGAGGCCACAACATTCAATTAGGGGTACATTATGTGTATGTGCTCATGGTGCTTATGCACCAAGTTTGTTGGGTGGCTCCTTTTCTTGGAGATTCAAGACTACACAAAGACATAGAGTTCTAGTGTGGTTAGAGAGTTTGTTGGTCACTCATGATCATAGGGCCATGGGATGTAGTATGTTGAGGCTCGATAGCACTCATTGCGCAAGAGCCACTATTGCACTCATTCTAGATTCCCACAGGTGACGCGTTTGTGAGGAGTCCTTTAGGGCTCTTTGAGGGCTTAAAATACATGTAACTCTTTTATCTTTTGTTATTTGTAAGTGAAAGAAAAGAAATAAGAGGTTGTTCCACTTGGATGGTTATAATTTTCTTTAATGTGCATCATGGCTTGTAGATGAGTGATCCAAAAGGTCCTAGGATAGTTTGTCAATCCTATGTGCATTGGCAAAGTCTATGGTTGACCAAATGGGCCATAGTATTAGCTTTTTGCCCCACTAATGAGCTCGTGATTGAATTTGAGGCATTGTGGGTTAAGTCCTCTTATACATATTTGCAAATAAATCTAATCAAGTGCCTAAGGGACATTTTCAAACTAAGGATGGTCAAAGCATTGCACAACAATACATCACTCAACATAAGAGTGCTCTTAGATCTACTATGCATGATGTCACAATTCCTAACTTGATCCCACCTCATTACACTATTCTAAGGATATGTCAAGTCTTGGATGATTTGCAAGTACAAGGGAAACCCCTCCTAAGGAAGGAGAAGTTATCAAGCCTTAAGGCTAAATATGCATTAAGTGGTAAAGGCTTAGCACCATGTGAGTTAGCTACCTTTCCCACCCTATTTAGGCATATTACAAGCAAGAAAGGGGATGACTATATAGTTACTATGGATGAACAAAATGATGCCCATACCAATGTGCAAACCACTACAAAAGAAATTATTTATGAGGATTTGTACGATTGTCTAATAATCTCGAAGATTAGGTCCAAGTGTCCTCCTCTTTAGTTTCAAGATCTTCATATATTTCATATTTTTCCTAAAGAGGACCCTATGGTACACATCAAGAAATTTGACCTAATGTGCTATACTAGTGGGTTTGATAATACCCACAAGTTCTTGTGGTTCTCTAGTACCCTTAAAAGGGAAAGTGCAAAAGTGGTATAGAAGTTTACCTAGAATAACCATGAGCTCAATCCAAGAGCTCTATGACTTTTTTCTAAATTAGTTCCGAAACTTTTATTTTAAAAAATCTAAAACATCATTTTACAAATATATACATACATACATACATACATAATATTACGAATTTATATTATTAATAGCTATTTTTAGTCTCTTTTATACATGATTATGACATTCTTTGCATTAATGATATACAATCTCAATCACTTTTATTTAATGATATGTATGGATTAATGATAATGATCGGTTTAATCTAAATTCAAATTAATTAAAAAGCTTGATACTTATTTTTTTCCCTCCTTTCTTTTATCCCTCTCGTGTTTTTCCCTTCTTTGTGGTAGCCTAGTCCTCTCTCTCTCTCTCTCTCTCTCTCTCTCTCTCTCTCTCTCTCTACCATGGATACATAAATTCAACATTCAACAAGGCATCCAAGCTCCCAATCACATTTATATCAATATTTAACTCGTTCCAAAAAGATGGAAGATGGATTCCTACAATCATTAGCAAAGGCAGTTGGAATGCAACAGGCAAAACATGGGAAAAGACGAAGATATGAGAGCTCATTCATCTCTGCTTGGAAGGTACTGGTGCAACATGTGTTTATGCATATAGAGCTATATTTGGATTCAAATCTTCCAATGCATAGACCAAATTGTAAGAATTTGATTCTTAAAGTCTTTCTTTTCTTGAACTTGGTTTAAGGTTTTTCATTATAACATTTGTTTGTTTGTCTTGTAGATGTCTAGCCCTCTAATCGTAAGAGAGATAGCAATCGGTTGAGTCTATTATTGATGTTATTAATGTTATGCATGGTTCGATTGGAGAATAAATGTACAAAGATAGGAAGAAGACAGAGCTTGTAGAGAATGAAATATTCTTTTATGACCATTCTTATATTGTTCCCATGCAGCATAGCCAATAGGGGTCAATATCCTTCCTTCCTTTGCTCTATTTTCAAGCTTTGAGTGGCCTTTGCCAAGTCCAACTACTAGTGAGGGCTATAGATGTAAAATATTTTTTGATATACAAAGATTATTAAAACCTAATATCTCAAGTAAGCTAAGCAAAGTTACTTTATTCATCCATATTAATATATTTGTTGACTTATTTTCTAATGCTGAGATAAAAATATCAAAGGCCACGCTTTCAGTGCGAAGAGACTAGCATATGATCATCTCATACAATTTGTTGATGAGGGATGGGGAACTAGGACAAAAGGAAAAATTATATGTAAGATAGATCAAGACTCTATAGCTTGTAAATATATGATTGCTACTTAAAATTTCATCCTTAGCTTTTATTATAATAGATGGCATTATGTTGGTGGTAGTCTGGTTGCTTTAGACCAAAATCTTAATAATTTTAACAAAGATCTTATAGTGGATCTTGATGTTTGGTTCAATGAGGACATTATTGCAATCCTAAAGATTAGATCATCATGTATGCTACATCAAGTGAGGATGGATTTACAGAATGATTAAACTACCATGCTTATTTTTGTTTCAACTTAATAACAAATGAGTAAGTTTTTATATCATATTATATCGACTTAGGTGTATATCCGATTCCACTTTACTAATTAAGAAACATTTGTAACATATTTTTTACAGATATCAACAAGGAGAGAGAATAATATACAATGTAGATATCAACGAGGAGAGAGAAGAATATACAATGCAAGGATACTGAAGAAAATATCTATTTGCTATCAATATAAAATACATGTACAAATTTTGTGGCAAATTTTTGTTAGCAATCTCCATTACTTATACACACAAGGGCCTACAAGCAATGAAACAAAGCTACTTCTTTTTTTGAGAACTTTTCTTAGGAGAAGGGATATCCTTTCTAGGAGTCATTTTGCCTTTCTTTGATGCTTTGTTTGCCTTGGGCATTGAAGATATAGCTTCACTTGTTGCAATTACATACACCTCCTCTCCTTAAATGTCCAAGCCCGCACTATTGTCTATTCTTACTGATTGCATACAATTGACCATTATGTACTTCATGACCTTTGCTCTTATATACCAAACATGCTCACTTGTATAGCAATCCCTTGTAAATTGTCATACATTTGTAAGAAAGACTTTAAGTTCATTGTTATCTTTTGCAATGGACTATTTTACAACAAACCTCTATCTTAAAGTTTAGTATTTTTCACATTATCTTTATAAGTTTATCATAATTGGGATAAAGAAACTTAACCAACCTTTTGGCATTTGGAATTACTCTCCAACCACAAGAGTGACTATCATCCTAATGAGAACACTACAATCAACAATATAAAATAAAACTACGAAACTTGTTTATGATAGTTTATAGAATAAATTTTCTTATTATGTTCCAACCATTCAAGTCAAGACCTTATCGCAACTTGTCTATATTGCATTGTTGCAAGTAAATTAGAAGGTATGTGAGGCTTTTTCTCTAGCACTTCAATCAATCTTTTTATAGCTATGCATAAAAAAGACAATCAAATTTAGAGTAATTTCACAAAAAGGATCAAAATATTTAGAATACTTGCAAAAAAAAAGAGCAAAATATCAAGAAGACCCTGGATTATATAACTTACAACTTGGCATTTCCATGGCCTCCTTTCATAGAATTGATGAGGAAGGAAACATTGCCTCTCCACACAATCTATTCTAATTAGGCTCCAATGAGAACTAAAAACAATCACATCTCAATAATTTAGCAAAAAAAAATCTCATAAAATCTAAGAGAATATCAAATTACTTACTTTTCATTGTATGGAATTGAAAAAACCTCCAAAGTTTCAAAGTCGATTGGATTGAACCAATGATCAAATGCACTTGCATCAAGCTCACTCCTCATATAGTATAAGTTAGATAGATCAAGAACCTCAATTTTTTGTTATATATCAAAGGGGAGCTCATGCATTACACCCCTAGCAAAGGAATGGAGATAGTGAGCATCAACATGAAAGCCTATTGCTAGAAAAATATAGTGACTATTTTTTTGGGGTATATTATACCTTATCTTGGCAAGAAGAATAGAATCATTTACTTCTCTCATTTTATTCTTGAGGATTTGAATATAGTTAGAGTCAAAAAATACCATATCAAACCTTTTGTTAATATCACTAAGTAAAAGGCAACAAATATTAAAGCCCTCATTAGGGTCATCCCTTTTAAGAAGAGCAGATAGCTCTTCTTCAAAAGATGGGAGCTACTTTGCTTCCTTTTCTTCTACATTCTTCCTTTTATACTCCCTCCATTTATCTGCCCACTCTTCTGTGGCCTTTCCCTCTTTCTCATGTAGTCTTGTGTCCTTTTCATGGGTGACACCTTCAACTTTAGGATGTGGATCACCTTTCTTTTTTCTATATAGAGGCACATTTAAAATAGTGAAAGCCTTCACATCAAAAAGGGGGACTAGATCAAGGACCTTTGAAAGACTGTCTCTCAACCTCTTAAGAATTATCATGTCTTTGTTCATAAGTGTAAGCCTATGTGCATGAGCAGCACAAATATAGGAATCTTAAAAAAATTCAATCAAAACATTTTCTATAGCCTCCTGAATGCAATTGAGAGCTACCTTTGTCCACCTAAAACTATCAAGATTATGCTTGTCACAAATTTCTTTAACAAGCCTTTGAAAAGGCAATTTTGGAATTGCATTATCCAGAGCCTTCATTGCACTTCTAGTCTCCTTTAGGCATCTAACATGCTGTGAAAACTTTCTCCTTGGCTTTGATTTCCTTGTAAGTTTGGAAAGCTTGGAAGATTGATGGATCTTTGAGGCAAGGCCTCTAGGATCAACTTTTTGCTTTCTTGTAATAATCTTAATTCTAGCCATCTCAAATCTCTAGATAAAATAAAAAATAACTCAAAATTAGGATAGATCTCCAAATCTTTGATATAATGTCATTTTTAATCACTTTAGTTGTCAAATAGTGAAAAAATAACATGAAATCTTATCTAGATTGGAGGAGATAGAGGAGAAGACTTTAGTTGTCACAAGGATAGGATTTCACGTTGTATACTAAGTGGTGGGTACTGAAGAATTTTGAGCTATGATGAAGCCACCTTGTGCTAGTGTTTTAGAGTAGGGAAAGAGCTTGGTCTTCAAAAAAACACTTTAGTGGTTCAAAGATTGGTTTTAAAAGGACCTTCGTTCACATGTGTGACTATTTAATGTACAGTTAACTTGACACGTACGACTGTTGTTGCCTTGGAACTTGTGCCATGTGTCATTGATGTTTTCAGACATGATGGCACTTTTATGGCACTACTTTTCAAGTGAAAAATAGAATTTTTAGCCTCTTCTTTTTCACTTTAAATACAGCTCTTTTTAATGTGTGCATAGTACTTTTCTAAACAAACATATGGTGATTGTTGACATATATATACAAGAACTATGCTCGTGTTTATGGATGTTTTTCTTCCACGCATTTTGTTTCCTCTTCCACAACCACATCCTTTATGGATCGCAAGTCGAAAGTATGTGTATTCCTAACCAAACCCACTTATTCTTAGGAAGCAATACATTTCTCAAGTAACAAACTCCTATTGTCACTTTTTCTCTCTAGGCTTTGAAAAATAGTTGAATGAACTATTTTGAGGCATTAAAAATGATTGAATCTGTTATTTTTTCTTTGAAGTGATTGATTGCCTTATCAATTACAATATTATCAACCTGCAAAGGATTCATAATCCCCGTTATCGTGTTTCATAAGTCCTTCAACTAGAATAATGTTTACTCAATGAAACACGAAATTTCATGCCTGCTATGCTGTCCAAAGAGTCAATTCGCATTTCATAAGGCACAAGTATTTTATTTTGTCCAGTTTAATATATATAATATGTTATGTAAGCATTTGCATTTAATGTAGAGTATGATATATGGATTTAGACATGCAAGACGAATGAAGTAAAGTGTCATTGTGGCCCATTGTTCTATATTTGTTGGTCTAAGAGGAGGAAGAGAACATTGAAGCCTTGCTCAAGTTCCCTTAGTGAGCATATGATACATCAAAATGGTAAACATCAAAGCCAAGAGTGAGTTTCTCACAAAATATCAAAAGCCAAAAATGGCATGAAGGGTTTGATGAAATTTTTCTAGCAGCTTTGCTTTTATCTTCTACATATGTAAAATGATGTGGTTTTGATGTTCTATGTGTATTAGCTTTGACAAATTATTTGGATTTGAGAAAATGTGGATTGGTATATTGTATCCCTAAACTTATCTTGTTGTTTTTAGGATTTGGTTATGTGAGTAATCATGATGACTAAAAGGAAGATTTTTCTAAAGGGAATGGAGGAAGAGGATCTGGAGAATATCTATGATAAAAAACTCTTTGATTTCCTCCATGCAACTGGAAATTCATCCATATTTTTTTACATCAAAGATATACTCAATGTTCCCTTTGATTTGCAAGAGGTCTTGAAGGATCTTGAAGACAAATTGAAGGATTATAGGGAGTTTTATGATAGACATGTAGAAGGCCTAGAGATTGAGGGATTCGTCCATTACAATGATGTAGTGGAAGTTACAATGCTAGTAGAACAATTTTGCAAACAAGGTTTGGCCTTATTGATGAGGAGTTGAATAAGTGGGAAGCAGATAGCCCTTTTCATCGAAATCAACATCAATGTCTTCTTGTACACAAGAATGTTAGCTTTATTATATATCTTCAGTATATGGATAGTTATTCTTTATATACAATACAAGAGAAGAAGACAAAGGATATTGCAAGCAAAGATAAAGAGGTTGAAGAGAAGGGGTAAATATTTCAAGAAGATGTTGAGAACCAATTAGTGTAGGCATTTGATGTTGCTTTGTTTAAAAGTGAGAACATTACAAAAGTGAATGAAAAGGAGATAGAGTTGAGTGCATAGATTGAAACACGTCCTCTTGAATGTGTCCCAACATTTCCCACTTATCTCATCAACAAAAAGAGATATATATTGCTAAATGATATTTAACATCTTTTTGATCTTAGAGAAGATTATTGCTTGCCAATCCTTGCAGCATGGGGTCAAAATGATAAGAATTTTATAGGTTATAAATTAGAATTGCTAGCAAGTCTTGATATTGAGGAAGAGAATTTTTAAGAGAGCTATGTAGCCTTGCATTCATATATTAATCAAATCATGGAATATTAAAAGGGGAGGCTACTTAAAGAGGAAGAGTTCTTACAAATTCAATAGAGACTTGGTATTGATCACATGGGGTATGAAGAGAAACTGAAATCTCCATTAGAGGAGAAACCAAAAAGTTCAATAAATCTTTATGATGATAGCCTTCTTGAAGAAAAAAAAATCCCTAAGGTATGAAAGATAGTTCTAAGATATCCATTGTGGTTTATATTAGAGTATGTTATGCATTATAGATAAATATTACTGGATATTTATCTATTGACATCTTACACTATTGTGGTTTATTGTGTAGATAGAAATTGAAGATGAAGACAATTTTCTCAGAAGGGCAAAGGGCTAAAGGCTATTGAAGCTTGGCAAAGGCCTTGGTCATTATATTGGAAGCTTAAATAGTCAAACAGTTACAATTTATCATAGTAGGTTGTCACGCTCTCCAAGCTTGCCAATGATGGCTTTGAAAGCTATCTCCAAGGTGATTGAATCCCAACTTTTCAATAGAGAATCATATAAGATAATTTTGGTGGAGAAAAAAGAAGCTATAAGAGTTTTTACTTCATGCTTGAATATAGTGGATCTAGGGCAGGATACTTTGGAGTTCTTGGCTCTTATTTGCTCTCCCATGTAGGAGATGCCAAGAATTTAAAGCTCCTTCTAGGCTATAGGAAACAAGAGTTCCTGAATTGTAGAGATCTCATTGACTGGGATGAAACAAAAGATTCCTCTAGAGGACCTAGTGAATTGCTTGAAACTAAAGACTCTTCTACAACAAAGTCAGACTAAAAGATGTCAAGGGTTTCTTGAAACCCATCTTTTCCATCTCTTTGTCTAGTTTGTAACCATTTTGAAAATCTTTGCTTTGCACAAGAGTTTAAATACCCCTCTTTCCTTCTTTCGATGACAGTTTGTACAGTCCTTGCCAAAGATGATGTATTACATGATGTGGTTGTGTCTTTGAGCTTGAATTTGTACCAAATTTGTTTGTAGAACCATTGAAAGACCTCTAATAAACTATTTACTTTGTATCTTCCACCACCATGCCTTGTGTGTCTAAAGTATTTTGTTCTTACTTGATAATGTGATTTTTCCATACCTTGGGTTGACCAGATAGATAGAGATCCATACTTCTTGATAAAAGATGGAGCATGGTTGGATAAAATATGTTGCATAGTTAAAAAATAAAGAAAGTTAATAAAAAAACTTTATATGAGTCAGAAAATAAAGAGGCATACATATGCAAACTTCTTACCATATAATAAGTAAAGTGTTAATTATCCCAAGCTTCTATTATTGTCTTTTTAAAAAGGTTCAATTGGTTTTTTAAGTCTTTGAGATTACCATCATTCCATTCAATTTTATCACAATAAAAGAATAGTGTTTCCCAAACATTGGCTTTTCTATTTCAAGCTTGTCTATTATTAGCATGATCCTTAACTGCGTTATGTAGGGACTTCAACTAATTGTATCTAATAGTTGAGCCACCATTCCTAGAGTTTATCTTACCAAGTCTCCCATGAAAGCTTAGGAACCTTCTAGCCTTCACTTCACCAATAGATGATTCTTTAGGGACACAACTGCCATCCTTAGACTTTTGAAGATTTGGTTCCATAACAACATTACTACCATGCAAACCAATCATAGATAAGACTTTTTTAATCTTTGTTAATATAGAGTCTGTTCTAGCTAATAATAGCTTTAGCTTCCATGCAAATCCTATATAAAGATGAACAAGCTTTTCAATTATCTTGCAAAGCGCATGAAATGTATAGATACGGGCTTTCACTAAATGAATATCTAGGACTAGCTTAAACTATGGATCCTTGTCGTGCCTAAAAAGGGAGCTCAATTCCAATTGCTTGAGTTCAACTCTACGGCATTGAGGACATGCAATATAGGTAAGGAGATTTGGAGTTGGCTCCCTTTGATACATTGTACATGCATTTGAGTGTCTTCAAGTCACTAGCTATGTGCCACTCAATCTTATAGTTCCCAAATCCTTCAACAAATAGCTCTTCACCTGCTTGTTATATCTTAATAACATTAGGTATTGGTGCTTGATGAAAAACCCAATACGATATATCAAAATCCTCTGTATCTACTTTGAATGCTTCTAGCCACTAGATGTTGTGTTCTGATTGAATACTAAATGACATTGAGTGATTGGAATGATCTGATGAAAGTGCTCTATTTATCAAGGTAATAGAGACCCACTCTTGTTTTATGCATTTCAGAATCTCACTTTCAAACCCAATATGATATATCAAAATCCTCTATATTTACTTTGAATGCTTCTAGCCATCAGATGTTGTGTTCTGATTGAACACTAAATGACATTGAGTGATTGGAACAATCTGATGAAAGTGCCCTATTTATCAAGGTAATAGGGACCCACTCTTGTTTTGTGCATTTTAGAATCTCACTTTCATCAAGTTTAACCACAAATCTAGCCACTCTTTGTGCCTCTTCTAGTGACAAGTCATAGAATTTGATCATTAAATATTGTAGGGTGGGCAAGTCAAGGAAAATATTATTAAATTCATTGAATACAACTTCATTTTTCTTACCCTTGAAGCTAGCATTGATATGTAAAGGTTCACCTAGAATCTCCATCACTTTGTTATTCACTCTCTATCTGATAATTCTGACCATAGATGGCCTTGGAAGAATGCAATTGCGTACTTGTCCTTGCTTCATATTTGATTGTAAAAGCTAGAAAAGTTTTATATAGGCATCTCGACTGATACCAATACTATCTAGTGTCTTCTGCACTAACTTAGTATCCAAAGAATGATCATATATAAATGACTCCAAGCATTGTTTCTTTGCCTTTTTAAATTTCTTCTTCTCCAAAATATCTTTTGAAACTACTGAAGGAAGATGATAATAAAATTGATATGCTTTTAAAGAATCTATTTCACTTGCATTCGGTTGAAGAAGAGACCTAAACAAAATCAACATCACAAATCAATACAATTAATTATAAACAAAACTATTTTAATATTTTTAAAGTGAAAAAAAATGTAACTTGCTGCTTGGATTCTTTTACTATAACCATCACCTCCTCATTTGAGACTCTAGATATTTTTAAGAGCCTTTTGTTGATTTCAAAGGCCTAAAATAGTTTGCTTTTTTTTATAAGATTTGATGTGTTTCTCTAACGAATGAATTCCTTGTTAGACAGTCCTCTAGCTTCTGCAACAACTCGTTGTTATGTTTTGATAAAAGATGGTTCTCCAATATGAGGACATTCTTTTCTGCAACAAAGTTAAGTGTATAACCTAAAAACCCATTATAACCATCACCAATAAACCTAATCAACAATGAATAGCTATTATATAGAAAGGAAGAGTGCTATTTTTGCTAGGATCTTTGGGATATAGCCTACCATCTAACCAAAGATCAAAATTCTTATTTCCTTTAAACACGAGTATATGTTTCATAGACTTAGTAATAGTAATGGATTTTGTTTTCTTCCTTATTGGTTCATACTCACTATCCAACCCAATATGAAGATGATAAAGAGATCTTTTACTAGAGCTATACAAAATTCAAATTGAATATTAGTTTTCACTTTAATGAGGATAAGTAAGATCTTTATTGTGATAATATTTGCAACCTTTATGGTGGCCTAGATTTCTAGGTTTGATGTGACCACGAGAATATTACGATAATGATTTATTATACTTTTTATATATTTAATTACCAAAATATAAAAGTTTTTTTTTATTTTTTTTAAAAATAATTTTATTTTTAACAATATTTTCTTTTTCTAGGATTGCTTACAAGGCATTTTCGAGACCTCAAAACTCCCCTAATGCATGTTGTTGTTGAGTTATGCTGTGCAAGATCTTGGGACTGCATTCAAAGATGTGTTTAAAATCACAAATGGATTCTTTTGAGTACAAGGTGTCTCTATCACCCTGCCTTGGTTTTGTTTGTTGTTTTATTTTAAGATGGGGGGATTTTATGTGGTGCTACATATGGATCCAATGCCAAGCCTTGGAGCTGGGTTTGAGTTTCTCTTCAAAGGAATACCTATGTTCCTTGCCCTTTTCTAAGGCTATTTGTAAATCAAAAGCATCATTCTAGCTAAGTCTATTTGTAAATCAAAAGCATCATTCTAGCTAGGCCTAATAGACAACATGCATTAGACTTCCTTTAGTAAGGTAGCTAGCCTATGTGTGAGTTCCTAGCTAGGTATTAGACATTGGAGGGTCCTAAGTGGTAGGGAGTTTATTTAGGGCCTCCCCTAGTTTATTGCGTCTTATTTAGGGGTAGGACAATGCCTAGATACCTATTAGGATTGCTTGTGATATCCTATAGTTTAATTTAGGTTCACATGATGAAGAGAGGAGTAATGGAGTGTTATCCCCTTAGGTGATTATCATTCATGGTCTCCAAGTCTTGGCTATGATCCATGTGCATGGGACTGAGTGATTCATCTTGTACATTTCTAGTGGACACTTTCTCTTCTTAACTATATACTACCATGTGGTATTTGTTTTGGCAAGTTAAGTTCATGGATTTGACGAGCTAGCTCTTCTTATCTTGAGGTTGCTACTACTGAGAGCCACATTTAGGGACATCATTTTGCCTTTTTTTTGGAGAATTCCATGGACCCCGCAATATTTTCGAAGCCAATTTTTATGTGAAAAGCCTTATGAAGATACCATATTGCTAGCACATCGAAATGCATTTTTTGGTGCAAAATCAAAAGAAAAGTTGTAACGGGGCTCGAGTTAGGATTGTGGACAATGTATGTGTCTACCAAATATGAAAGCTTGTAAAGGACTTCTCAATTCATGTGTTTGATATATCAAAATTAACCTTAGAATTGGGGAGCAACTTGCGAAATGAAATGAAATGAAAATTTCATTTGATAAATTAAATAAAATTAAGCAAAGTTGAAGAGGAATGGCTAAAAAACATGACGAGGAAGTGTGAGGATAAGCATGCCATCATAGTGCTTGGCTTTTTAAATCAATTTCATAAGAATGATGATAATCTTGAACAATGGGCTGTAGAATTGCATCCTAAGCATCGAGGGAAAGAGATTGATGTTGTTCTTGCTAAGTATAATGTAGATCTAGGCATGCTCCATTTTTAGCATTTATTTCTCCATTTTGTTTTCATCTTTCTCATCCTCCCTTCCCACACACATAAAGAGTGTTTATGTGCATAAAAGGGTGATAATTAGTACGAATGGAAACAAAGAGGGTGAGGAGCGGCTAACGAAGTGATGTGTTGAAGCATATTAAAGGCTTTCTAAGTGTATTAGTAGTTGTTCATAGCATTACCTTGGAAAGTCTAGAATCTATATGTTTCATTATATGTGTATTACGTTAGTTGCGGTAATTTAATATGTGTATAGAATTAAAATGTATTATTATAACATCTATAAAAGATATCATAACAATACACATAATTATAATTATATGTAATGTATATATTATTAAATAAAAGCAATAATATATGTGATATAATTATAGGCTAATTTAAAAATATAGGTACTATGTATAGTTATTAATATAATAACATAATTGGTTTACATATTAATTATTTAAATATTGATATATTTATTAAATTTTAATAAAAATATAATGTATATGTAAATAATAGTTAATAAATAAGTTAATGTATACACATATTATGCATTATGTATATATATTAATATGCAATTACAATCCATAATCTTCAATAATATATTATTATTTTAATAAATAAATAAATATATATATTAATTTTTTTCATGTGTTATTTATATTAATGATAACTTTTTATATGTTATATGATTATTAATATGCAAATTAATTATTAATAAAAGATATACAATTTCATTTCAATTAGCATATTATACATATATAATTATGTTTATAGGTTATTCATTATTATTTGAGAGGGAGAGAGAGAGAGAGAGAGAGAGAGGAGGAGGGGAAGGAGGAGGAGGAATTCTCAATAAAGTTTATGGGTTGTCAAATTTTTGTAATGTTGTAAGCTTAGTGTGTGAGGATAATATGCATGTTGTGATAGGCTCAATGTGAATCGAAATCATTATTAAATGTATTTGTCTTTGAAAACCTTTGAGAAATGGTCATAAGGGTCTTTTGGAGATATAGTTTAGGCTTTATAACTTCTTCCTCATATAGTTAATGGGTGTAGGCTGTGGCATTACCATGTAGATGGGCAGTTGTGCTCGTTTCCCTTATCAAATGATTATGAAAAGTCTTCAAGCTCTTCTACTCTTTTGTCTGTAGATGAATCACCTGACATCATAGCTCCAAATGATTGTAGGTATCGAGGTCAAGATGGTTCCTATGGTGGCCTGTGTGGCCTATGTGGCAAGCATTAATAGCACTTACTCATTATTTTGGGTGGTCATTCCTTTTAGTGGTGATATGATGCTTTGCAATGTGGATGATGCTCATGGGGCAGGTGGTTGATGTGGCAAGCTTGCATTGGTACAAACTTTTCAAGCTTTGATCGTTGGCCCAACGACATACAAATGTAGTTTTGTTTTAAACTTGGGCTCATTTTTACCTTGTTGAATTTCACTCACCCTCTTTCATCGTCTTCTTAGCTTCTTTATCACTTGCTTTTTCTCTACGAGCTCTTTTCTCCAACCATGGTAGTTAATCAAGTTGCCTTTGATAGGGTTGTGCCTGTGCTGCTTTAGTGTTGGTCTTTCACTCCATAGATATCAATTAGTGTCATATCTCTATATATTGCATTTTTGTGCATTCAACATTTATTAGTCTAAGTTGTCAACGTTTTCAATAACCTTCCATGGACTATGTTGCCACATAAAAACATGCTTTTGAACCTTGGTATGAACTTACCATTGGGAGAATCTAAACATGGAACGTCTAGTATAGATTATTTGTAAGTATTTTTAGAAAAAGTGTGATGCGTTTCCTGTAGACACCTTGCTAGGTAGCGAGGTGTGACGCCACCCTTAATTACGTCCATGGAGTTTGAACATTGAACAAAAGCGGCAAGACCATTATTAGACGTCCGCCAAAAGCCGCTAAGGTAAGTGATGTGCCTCGAGAACTTTTGAACCGTAATATTGAGACAAATGGAGAGACGCCACGTGGATGGTTGTCCGGATATAAATGGTGACCCCTCACATCTTAGTTTTTTTTAGTTTCCCTCTCCCTCAAGGCTCTCACGGGCTGAAAACCCTAACGTACAGGCAGGCTTACTCAGAGACTCTCGCTCCTCACCCTCGCTCACAGAGACCCCCATTCCGTCGTTTTTCCTCCCTCTTCGCAAGCTGCGACCATGAGTTCCGGCGGTCGTGGCAAAGCTAAGGCATCCGCCAAGTCAGTTTCGAGATCTCACAAAGCCGGCCTCCAGTTTCCTGTTGGAAGGATCGCCAGATTTCTGAAGGCAGGGAAGTATGCAGAGCGTGTCGGCGCCGGTGCTCCGGTTTACCTCGCTGCTGTCCTTGAATACCTTGCCGCTGAGGTGCGTTTCTTCTCTCTGCTTTGCAAAGTTCCTTTCCGATCTGCGTCTGTTGCGTTGATCTGTTAAAATATTGCATTTCGTTTGTTTCGTTTACCGGTGCTTGCATGGATTCTCGCTATTTGCATTGCGACACTCTCGACACTTGCATCGCTGGTGCAAAAGTGCTGTGTGTCTGCGTATAGGGGTTGTCTTGGACGTCTCCCCTGATAGCTAGAAATTTATGCAGGAATGACTTTATGCTCTTGTATACGATTTGGTTTCAATTCTGTTCCGGTCATGCCTTTACATGTGAGAAGATCTAGCAGCTAATGTTTGGCTTTTTCAGATTCTTGAATTGAAATTAATTGTTGAGGTGATAATGGAATCTCTTGGATGACAAAATATCAAAATTTGATCTGTTATTAGACCCGCTGTTGAGTTTTAGACCCCCTAGTGCACCAGTGTTACTTCATTGTTGGGCCATCTTGAAGCCCTCACCTGTGTTCTCTCCCTTAAATTCCAGTTTTCTAGGATGCTTGGGTGGTTCAAAGCTTAACCACCTGCAGTTACCATTCGAATCGCTGTATCTAGTAAATATTTGAATGGTCCATGAATTGTTTCACAGCACAATAACTAGCCTATTTGTGCACTTCAAATAAATACTTTCAAGTGTCATGCTTTCCTGCAGCATGCCATTTATATCTGTTGCTTGTCACTTACAACGTAGAGGTCCTTTTTTGATATCCACAGTACAGTTTATTGAGAATAACTTTAAAAGCCTGTTTGGTTAGAATAGGTCCTACGAATTTATTTGTATATTTTAAACAAGCCTTCTTTGAAGGCATACTGAGGCACTTATACAGCTAAATTCTCGATTTCTAGACTGTGTGCTTAGAATTGATCCAATGATGTTCTGGGTGCTCATTTAAAAAGTCCACTAGCTTAGAATCATTTCAGTTAGTATCCCCATATTGATCAATTGAGTATGGTGCCCTTCTATTTGGAGTGGTGAAGGCCTTGTTTTTTAATATGTAGTTTCTTTTGAACATTTTTGTTTCTAGTTATTTTAGAGTTGATGCTTACAGAGTCTATTAATGGGGGATTTTCTTTAGGTACTGGAGCTTGCAGGCAATGCTGCGCGTGACAACAAAAAGAACAGAATAGTTCCGCGGCACATTCAATTGGCTGTGCGCAATGATGAGGAGTTGAGCAAGCTGCTAGGTGCTGTGACTATAGCAAATGGAGGTGTGCTACCTAACATTCACTCTGTGCTCCTTCCCAAGAAAGCTGGGAAGGGAAAAGGTGATGCTGGTGCATCCCAAGAAGTTTAGGGACCAGATTTTTACTATATTTGTTTACCCATCACTGGACTGGCAAAAATGTCAAAAGGTTTGGGCGAGGTGTTTGTAACTTCTTGCATTTATGCATAGGGACTGCTAATATGCAATGTTACTGATTTTTATTGAGCAATAAAGATATAACTTTGTGAGAAGTTTAAACTGGTTAATAGCTCATGATTGGAGCTCTCCAATTCTGACAATGTTTTATGCAAGGCTTAACTCAAAAGCCAGTGCATTGCAGTGCAGGCTTATTTCAGAGATTTTGGAAACTTTAACTTAGTCTCTTATTGTATCAACAAAAGAACAGACCAAAAAAATTAAATGTGGGAAGAAAACAATAATCAACACAGGAGCGTAGATGTCCCTGCTTTAGCATGTCTCCATGTGCATGAGCTTACTCCTAAGCAACCTTGCCCTGTGCAGTGATTCGAAACTTAGGAAAAGCTTTAAAGTAGAGCAACCATAGCTATCTGTGCATACTTATGTGCTTACATAAGATTATAGTAGAGAAAGTGTAGGCCTGTAGGTATATACTTGAAGTAAGAGGCATGGGTCATGGGAGGATTGCCTGAGTGATTGTAGTTAGGACATTCTTGCTTTGTCCACTCATGTTTCCACTGTAGAGTGGAAATCCCCTTGGTTTACCTTTTCACCATGTGCATGTGCTTATTTCTAGGAACCTTACTCTGTGTAATGATTCCTAAGTTGGGAAAAGCTTTGGATGGGAGCTGCCATAGTTGTTTGTACATCATGCATGTACCTACATGAGAGTGGGGTCTTAACAACTGGATCTTATGGTATTTGTGAACTCAACTGAACTGGCATTAATGTCAAAAGTTTTCAGTGAGGTGATTGTCTTTTGCATTTGTGCATAGGGACTGCTAATGGGCAATGTCCCTGATTTGATTGGGCAGTAATGATAGAGCTTACTTTGTGTGAAGTTTGAACTGGTTAATTGCCATGCATGTCAATTCAAGGTTTAAATTTAAAAGTCCATATGGCATTGCTGTTCAGACTTGCTTCAGAGATTTTAGAAGCTTCAATTTAATCTCATGTTGCAGTGACAGATGAACTCGCCAATGAAAGGAGGGAACAGATGAATGCACACAAGTGTAAATCCCATTGCATTAGAAACAAGTATGAAGGATAAATAGTTAAAAGAATAGAATGAAAGAGGAGATGAATGAGAGAGAACCTCTACTGGTGAAGCATTCAATATTATGCATTAGAAACAAGTCCAACCCCTATTTGAGCATCTGTGAATGAATGAGTGATGGTTATGATGACAAAAGTAGCAACTGTGCCCCTACAAGCAAATGAATTGGAGCAGCCAATCACAAGGATAAATGATCTAGTTATGCATTAGAAACAAGTACCCAGGATAAATAGTTAGTTAAAAGAATAGAATGGAAAAGGAGAATAATGAGAAAAGAATAGAATGAAAAAGGAGAACAATGAGAAAAGAACAGAATGAAAAAGGAGAATAATGAGAGAGAACCTCGTGGTAAAGCATTCAATGTTATGGATTAGAAACAAATATGAAGGATAAATAATTAGTGAAAAGAATAGAATGAAAAAGAAGAAAAATGAGAGAAATAAGCTTTACTAGTAAAGCACTCAATGGTAAGCCTCGTGTAAGATATGATAGGCTTTAGCCATTCTACATATCAAAGCATCAATCGGTGATCTTTACATGTAGGCCTAATATGCTATACGTTGAATATGTTCATAACTACTTTACATGGAAAAGTGGGGCAAGCTTGTTATATGTAAAATTACTCTTTTGTTCGTAAAAAAAGTACAAAACCTATGCAAAAACCATATAAACGGGTAAAGTAATAAAAAATGTCAAATGACGTGGACAAACAGACAAAATAAGACCTTGGAAGAGCACTTTATGGTAAATGATATTATACGTTTAGCACAATAATTTGAAGAATTGAGCAAAAACTTATAACCTAAATATGTAAGTTTTTACGTTGTGCCAAACCAAATAAAAATTAGTATTGTATGAAACTAATTATTGGCAACTAATATTATTTTGTGCCAAACCAAATAAAAATTAGTATTGTATGAAACTAATTATTGGCAACTAATATTATTAATGGCGCTTGTTAATAGGTTGCTTATCCCTATATTCTACCTTTCACGATATGCAAATATGTTAAAAAAAGTTGTATTTTCACTTGAATAACATAAAAGATGATATATTTGACCTTAAGTTTCAAGTGCTTGGCAGTTATGAGGCTATTCAAAATGTGATGTGGCCCAACCCTTGCCACACAAAACTTTCATTGAGTGAAACATGGTTATTGGGAAAAATAATGCCAAAGAGAAAAAGCCTTACCTTGGGGGTGATAGTAATTGTTACATGCCATTGAGTTGACGATACCCCTTCTCCCTCATTCCCATAGCTCCCTCTTGAGGTCACCCTTGCTCCCACATAGCTCCCTCCCATTGTGTAGATGGGGGACCAACTTAGGTTGGTTACACACACCAAGTGATGGATGCCCAACCCTTGCCCAGAGTGTGGGCATGCACTTTTTGGAACTAGGCATGGACATGGGCGGCATATCTTTACACACCAAATGGACACAATTTGTAAAAAAAGCAAAAATAATAAACTTGTAAATTTTTTGATTGGTTGTAAATGCAAAAAGTGCACCCTTGTCTGCCACTTCACAAAGTGGGTAGGGGAGATTCCTTGTCCAAAAGTGGGTGGGGAGTTCACCTGTTTAGTAGGTAAACAACAAGTCATGTCTTCTCTAGTGTGTAAAGGATTGTGTGTGTAAAGGATTGTGGATGCCCAACTGTTAAATAAGCGTTTTGATTGGTTAAAGCTTACAAAGTGGGAGTCCGTCATTTGGTGTATAACTAGCCTTAAATACACCCAATAACAAACCACCACCCCCCCCCCCCCTTCTTTGCTTATCCATCTTAGGCTAGGAGGTTGGGATGAGAGAGAGAGAGAGAGAGAGAGAGAGAGAGAGAGAGAGAGAGAATGAAATCATATAATTCATGTGTATTGAGAATACTAGGGAAGGGTCTATTTAGCTATGTATTTACGTTTGTAGAAGTATAGTAATATGAAAACAAATTAAAAGATGCAATGGCAAAAATTAGAGTAGAAAGAGCTAATGATATATTATGAAGATTAGAAGCACACTCCTTTGAGGACCCTAAGGGATAGTGGGCCATCCTTTAAGCCCCCAAAAGGCAATATCTTGGAATCGTCTAGAGTAGGGCTATTACAAGGGAAGAGAGAAACTAGATACTATACGAAACTATGACTAACTTGTGTCGATAGGCTAATGCCTAGTTAGAAAAGAGGAGCATTTATGTGTGTAATAGGATTTAAGTGTAGTGCTTGATTTACCAAGTTAATGAGGATAGCTGTTAGATGTATAAGATATATAGTGCATAAGATATATAATGTGTCTTGGACCGTACCTTATGATTGTATTCAAGGGTTTGTTATTGAAGATAGGGGTCACAAAATGGTATTGGCAATATAGTCAAGATAGGAGGATGTAATAATTTCAAACTGTACCTTGGGCTTGCATGGGCGTGTTATTATTTAAGATTGGGGATCATGCAATGGTACCATCTTATAGATGTCAACTTGTGTGTGCATAGATGTGTTGCTATTAAAAATAGGGATCATGCAATTATATCAACTTGAAATGTTTGTAAATACATGTGGATTATTAATTTATTATTTAGCAAAAATGCTTGTATCTTGGTGTAGTTGTTTGTAGACGTGATGGAAGAGGCTATCTTGAGGCAATTGTGGATGTGATATGATTAATAGAACTTGAAATATAGATGAAGAAGTGATACTAGTATCATACTTCTCCTTGAGTCTTGTAAGGGTTGACTTTATCACCTGTTTTGTTATTACCATCTACATTGAGATTAACAACTAGACAATGAGGTCAAACCTTAAGAGAAAGGTTTCTTCCTACAATGGTGTGGGACTAGATGGGGGGCTCTAGTCGTGTTAATGTTAAACCTTGCTTGCTTAAGATGAGAGAAAAAATCATTGGCATGTATGATGTATGGGTGTCAGAGAGACCTTGATTCTACAAAGGGGTAACGGTGAAGGATCCAAGAGGTATTCAGAATATCCAATGGTGGACATTAGTCTTGGACTTGAGATTGGCTAAACTAATCAAGTAGAAGTTACTTAAATTATTTGGAAGAGATTATTTTCAACCATTTTCATGTTGTACCTAAAGATTGTTCAATGAGCCTCTTGAAATGGGCGAATCAATGAAGCTGTTTTTATGTGTCCTCATAGCATGATAGGATTTTTAATTACGTAATCAAAATGTTGGGTATGCCAGTGGAAAGCAATGGATAGCATCATGACGATGCTGTCCTATGGAAGGGTGGACCTAATAAGTCAAGTGCTTTCCTAATTGCATTCATAGGAAGAGCCGAACATTTGACTACAAGTTGTGGAACCCAACTAGCATCATTTTAGGGGAGCTGGAATGAGTTTATGATGAGACAAAGGGGTCGATGCTCAACTCTCCCTCGTCTCTCACTCTCTTTGAACCAAGAGTACTATTAACTTGCTCTAGGGCTTGATTGGTTGCAAAGTGGCCTTCTTGACTGAGCACTAGATTGCTAATAGCGACTAGTAGGTTAGAGGTCCCTTAGATCCTAATAGCGACTAGTAGGTTATAGGTCCCTTAGATCCTAATGGGTTGAGGCCATCACATGTTTTGTTACAAGGTGGACTTAGAAGTCACTTGACTAGCTAAGTCCATGAATCCTAAGGGGTCCGAATGGTATTGCTTAAGAAAGGTGTCCGAGTGACTACTAAATATCCTCTTCTTTGGCTTAGTTAGGGGTGGGTAGTCACAAAGGGTCAAAAACCCATAAGTCTCTTAAGGAAAAGAATACATTTTTTTGCCTTATAATATCTAAGTAAAGGGATTTTCCCCTTTCCATGCACGTGATGTGGATAGTGTCTTAGAGTATATATTATAGGATTATTAAGGGTGGATCATGACTTTATAGCTTATGATTAAATCTCTCATTGCACATGGCATTTTTTTCTCCCCCCAAACTTCTTATGTTTTGCATATAAAATTGTTAATTCCATGTTTCATGGCAAACACAAAGATTCTTTTTCTTAAAACCATTTTAAGCTTTGTATATGAAATTGGTGATAGAAACCTCTCGTTTCCAAAATGATGATTCACATCATGGCTTGTTTATTTAGATAAATGCAACCCACTAAGCTTGATGCATTAAGATGATCTTAAACCCTTGCTATAGTAATCTACAAAATTGTAAAAATTTGGATAAGAAGGTATCCTCTATGTATGTGTGAGCCCATAAGGTGTTAATAACCTAAAGACCCTCATAATAACCAATCCAAGTCAACAATGGAAAAAGTTTGGAAGGTAGGAGGAATACTTGATCAACTTGGCAATATGTCCAAAAGTTCACAATGGTCTAGCTTATAATTAAGATTAGGATGCATAAAGTTGAATTATTATCAATACACTTTTTTTTTGAATTTATTTGATTCATTTTATTTATCCTACCTTGTTCACTTCTTCCTACATTCCTTCCTATTCACATCCTTTGTTGTTTTATTTAAAAAGAGCTTTTACCCTCACTGAATACTTTTCTTTTCCTTCTTCTCACACATTTTGAACCCTTCTCTTCCCTTATGATGTGAAGATAATCACTTACACTAGGAAATTCCAATCACCTCTTCATCCTATATTCAAAAGTGAGTAGTTCTATGACCACTGACATAACTTCATGAAATCACCCACCCATGTAAGATGTTATTTGCCATCATTGTAAAGGCCCTATGCAAGAAAAAGTAAGATTGAAATTTGTTACTATCCTAATAAGTTAAGGCTCACCTAGGACTATTCCATTAGATCAATGACATCTTATGCAACCATCATCCTATCAAAGAAATGATCAATCTAAAGAATACCACATGTCACTAAAACAACCACAAATTTTAGATTGATGAAAATCACTTCTTCTCTACATGTGTGTGAGTTTGGTACGTGCACACATGCATGTGTGTCCTATAAACCTTTGAGGTTCTAAAAGAATATTGTACAACTCTTTCTTTGTGTGTCTGTGTGTGTGTGTAAAAAGAAAGACTGCGAGCATTTATCCTAATGCTCCTTATCCATCTAGATGCGTTACACATTAAAAAAGAGAAAACTTTTATGAATACTAAATGTAAAAGTAAAGTATGTTTCTGAATCTCTATTTGAAGGTAGAAGGGCATGAGTTTGACATTTGGATAGAAATATGTTACCATCATTACCACCAATGGCTATTAGGTCCTCACTTCTCCACTAGTTTGTTCCTCAGAAGCACCAATTGTTGTGTAGCTACTATGTTATTTTGTTATTGGTATTGCTTAAGGTTGTGGGCATGCATATGCATATGGGCGCACGCACGCACGCACACACACACACACACATGCACATGCGGAGAGAGAGAGAGAGAGAGAGAGAGAGAGAGAGAGAGAGAGAGAGAGAGAGAGAGAGAGAGAGAGAGAGAGAGAGAGAGAGAGAGAGAGAGAGAGAGAGAGAGAGAGAGAGAGAGAGAGAGAGAGAGAGAGAGAGAGAGAGAGAGAGAGAGAGAGAGAGAGAGAGAGATCCCATCCTTTGTACATTATTAAATAAGAGCCATGGTATAGATAAAGATTCTACAAATTTATGTTCGCAGGATGAACTCCTCTTCTAAACTTGTTCTTCAAAAAAGGAGTATAGGGATAATGATTTTGTTAGCATTGTCTAGTAGGACATGTTTTTACAATTATACAATGGCATAGTGAATCATTATTTGAAAACTAGTTTATCATCATCTTCCTTTTTAAAGCAAAATTATTTCTTACAATTATACAATGGCATGGTTGATCTAGTTTAGTTTATGATCATCATCTTCCTTTTTAAAGCAAATTTATTTCTTACAATTATACAATGGCATAGTTGATCTAGTTTAGTTTATGATCATCATCTTCCTTTTTAAAGCAAATTCTTGAGGGAGAACAAGTATTGGTTGCTTTTGGGAATCAATGTACTATTGGGAGCTCTCCTTGGAACTAAAAAGGCAATGCTCTAAAATGCAGTGGCATGCGCACTTGCTGAAGTTTTCAATTTTTCAAAAACAAGAATAAGAATGAACAAACATGTGACATTTCTTCTACTACATAATGAAAAACTTTCATACTAATTAATGGATGCATGAACATAAACCAAATATTTATGCACAATCTTGAAGAACTAAATGACTTAAAGATAAACTTTAATAATATATTAGTTATCCTTAGAATGCATTCAATTATTGATATATTAGAAATATCATTTGATTGAGAGAAATGCAATTATAAATAATACAAATGACATAAATATCAATATAATGCAAACACATCCTTTGATAAAGCTTTAAAACTAGTGCATTGCATGGGAGAACCATCCATAAGAGAGAGAGAGAGAGAGAGAGAGAGAGAGAGAGAGAGAGAGAGAGAGAGAGAGAGAGAGAGAGAGAGAGAGAGAGAGAGAGAGAGAGAGAGAGAGAGAGAGAGAGAGAGAGAGAGAGAGAGAGAGAGAGAGAGAGAGAGAGAGAGAGAGAGAGAGAGAGAGAGAGAGAGAGATGACCTATAAGATTGTGAACTACAACCATGTATAGGGTGATACAATTGTTTGGAAAAATAGCAATTAAAAGTTAAAAGCTAAAAATATTAGTTGATATCATATAAAAAACATGAAATGGGTATGCATACTACCTAAGCATAGTAGTAATATACAAAGTTGAAAACACATGGGTTGGTCCTAGGGGTAGGATTATGATACATATCAATCTAAGAAAGCCTTCATCAATTGCTATTTGATAGCCTCAATCTCATCCCATGTGAAGATGAATCTAGGGGCCTTGGCTCTAGCTCGAGCAATAATCTCATATATCCTCTTATGAATATGTTATTGATGCATAGCTTAGGATCTAGAACATCTAGATTAGCCAAGCTAGATTGCTCAATCAATTAATGTCCCTCATATGGATGTGGATAGGGCTTATGTTGGGCCTCCTTAGGAATCTTGGATATAAACTAAGGTTGCCTTGAGTGGCTATGTTGGGGCCTCCTCAGTACTCTTGGATACAAATTGAGATTGCATTGAAGCCACTCATATACTCTTTGCAAAGAAATCCATAGACTACCTCTTGATAGGCCCTTGATATGCACTTTTGAGGAGATTTTGTCTAAGTGACCACGTCTCATTTAGAAAGAGGCCAAGACATCCCTAACCAATCTAATCCATGACTCTCAATCATGGCTTGAACATGTCTATGAAGAGAAAATGAAAAAATCCTTGAGCCTCATAATAGGGTGAACAAGTCAATACATATTGCCCTTTTTTCTCGTGCTCTAGTTGACTGATCTAGTATATCTCCTTAGGAGGTATGGATCTATGTTTGCGAGTCTCAATCTCTAGTTGGTATGAGAAGGGGGACAATTGGCCAACAGTACATCTAAGCCCATGAAAAAGATGGGTGTCCATATATCTTGAATGAACAATAAAGCCACTATTTGTAGTGAGAGAAGATGCTTTGATAGAAAGCCATGTTCATCCCAATTTGTATGATACTGCTAGCAATATCCTCCTAGTATCAAATTGAATATGGTCTCATTTGATGATCTTGCCAATCTCTGAGTAACTCAAAGTGAGAGATGGCACCTTAAGGGAATACTGAAATAATTGTATCTTGTCTATGCTAAATCCATGTAACTCAAACCAAATTGACATTTGAGCATATACCTACTTGAAGATTTTCCTTGTTGATAAGTTATCGTGAAGATTTAAGAGCCAATCATGTATATATCTGAGTAGCTCTTACAAGTTATATATGCATGATATTGATTTGGTAAGTGCATCTACCATACTTAGTATAGCCCCTAGCTCAACCGTGATAATCTTATGTGGGATTGAAGATTTACATCCGATCATCATGGACAAATTGATCTCCATCCATCATATGTGCAACTTGATTAACTAAGGGATCAAGTCTAGGACTTATCTTCCACATAATAATGTGGATGTGACTTGTATCAAACTACTCTACAACTTAATGTGAGGCTCCTAAAAATACACATCTGAGTAGAAATCCCATGTTATTTAGCACGTGTATTAGTTTGGCTCCTGGAAATGTATCAAAAGCTTTGAGGAAGCGATACAACAATAGTAAATCCATCTCCTATGACATCTACCCTCCTCAATAATTGCTTTAAGTGTAGCATATGATCCCATGTCAAGAATCCTCTCCTAAATCTAGCTGGTCCTTGTGTTTGAAGACCTAATATTTGCCCATTGGCTTAGCTCATGCTCAAGAATGGAGGCATACAATTTGGCGAATGTGTGGCCAACACATGTGCACATATCCTAAATCTAGTTGGTCCTTATGTTTGGAGATGATCTTTGCCTAGTTGCTTAACCATGTGCAAGAATGGAGGCACACAATTTGGTGAATGTGTGGCCAACACATGCATGCATGCACATGCACATGCGCATGCGCACGCGTGTGCGCACACACACACAACATAGAGAGAGAGAGAGAGAGAGAGAGAGAGAGAGAGAGAGAGAGAGAGAGAGAGAGAGAGAGAGAGAGAGAGAGAGAGAGAGAGAGAGAGAGAGAGAGAGAGAGAGAGAGAGAGAGAGAGAGAGAGAGAGAGAGAGAGAGAGAGAGAGAGAGAGAGAGAGAGAGAGAGCCTCTTATTGGCTCTCATTACAGAGATTAGGTGCTTGTCATCAACCTGTTCATGCACGAGACCCACATTGTCAAGCACTTTTGTGTTAACTGAAAGCCCCTAGAAAAACATTAGATAGGTAGGATTTTTAAAGTTTAGTTATATGTGTAATTGTTTGTTTTGTTGTTTTGTGGTTGGGATTTTTCGTGTTTGTCTAGATATTAGACATTTTTTTTGTCTTTTTTTTTTGAATTTTGTGAGCTTGATAACTTGACAGCCTTGGTAAAGATTGATGTTTTCTTGGACAGATTGGAGTAGGACTTTGATGGTAGCTATTGGACATCTTGAAACATGCATTTTTTTTGTCGATATCTTTGCACATCATGAGAATTATGGGTTCTCAAGCATTTCACATTGCACTTGTCTGATACACTACACTTGGGAGTTGTCTCTTGATTCTTTTCAATTATTTCCATGCAATGGGTTGGGTTGAGGCACTCATTACACCATCATTGAGCACTAGCACAGCATGCCGCTACAGCTATATGTAGTAAATACTAGATGCATGCACATTGGAGAGAGCACTTTTCATTGTGTATGTATAGTTCTTTGCACGCACGAGAGTTGGGATATTCATCACCAAAATACAAACCTCTGGATGAATGGGAAGGTAGATGGGTAAGTTTGAGTGTCTTGAGGACGTCTACAATTGTGAGATGGGTTGTTTATTGGGTCAACATCACGAGGACCATATTTTTGTTGAGTGATTGTGAGATTTTGGGTGGGAGGAGCAAAGTGCAATAATTATTATTTTTTCTGAGTGATGAGAGGTGAGGTTAAGGATCTAAAGTAATCAAGGAATTGTGTTTGCATCTTGCATAACACATGAGCACTTGTAGTTAGGTTAGGCACTATTTTTTAGTGCATCCATCTTTTCATGTGTAACAATGCTTGTATGATTTCATGGCGTGGGTTCCAACTTTGCATTGCTTCTCAAATCATGTGTGATTGGGTATGGAGTTCATCTTCAAAAGCATGTTTTCGGATAGGACACATAGCATGGTATCAAAGTAAGTACATCTAAAGAAAACAAAATTATTTGAAGATTTGAAAGTTATTTATCTTACCAAGCCATATACGTTCCGTATTTGTTTATGTGGTGCTAGATATAAATGTATTTTCGTTTGGAGTATACATATGCTATGGAAGGTAGAAGATGAGCTTAAGGAACAAAAGAAAGAGTGTTTGGAAAACACTTAAAACTCAAGGAGAGCTTGTAGAAAGAATAGGAGGATTGCTACTCCTTCATGATTATTACAAGAAAGTCGATTCAAATACAGTTCTACAAGAGAATACATTTTCAAGGAGATTGTGCGGGTGCTATAGTCACAATAGCTATTGGTGGAAGGATTAATGAAAAGCTTGCCAACTACAAGTACTTCACAACAAACAAGCCGCTATACTTGACTTTCCCATAACAGTCTGGGTAATACTTTGAAGGATACTAAGAGAATGGAGAAAGTTATAGTTTTCTATCAAATTGAGGTGTGATTTGAAGATGGGCTACGCTAATGCTGAAATTGTCTGCAACAACATTAAGGAAGTTGCCTAAGCTGGGAGAAAGCAGCATGTGGAAAGTAATTTTGACTTGGAATTAAGAGCTGTTGTTATGCATGATGTACTTGATGCTATACTAGAGGGTATCAAGCAAAACAAAATGCGTGTTATTCTGTGACATCTCAATGAGGCATGATGAAGTTGGGAAGCAAACATTCCTAACAACTTCCTTGAGCAAACCACTCTTTGTAGTAATAACTAGGAGTGGAAGCCATGTCTGCAAACACATTGTGTTGGGAAGTGCCTTATGTTTTGGTTTTTTTGTAGTCGTATTTGTGTGCCATCAATGGCTCCACACATGTTAGGATATAAGTTAGTTGCTCAAACTCGGCTTGAAAAGGTAGAGCTCGAGTAGTGGAAGCACACAAGCAAAAGCAAGAGCAAAGCAAGAGGTGTGGTGGATGGAGCAAGAGATCAAGAGAGAGAGAGATAGAGACCCCATATGTGGGAACTCCAATAGCTATAATGTGTGACCAGCCTTCCCTTATTTAATAGTCACTAAAAGAATAAAGAATAAAGTGACAGTGATGGGCTCCAACCACATGTAGTGTATAGGTATGTGGCCACAGTGTATGTAGTAAATATAGGGCGATATAGGCACATGCGCTTTTACCCCCAATAACCTCCCACTTAAAGGCGAATGTGGCTCGAGTGAGGAAACAAGAAAAGTGACAAAGTGCAAATGTACATAAAAGTACAACAGGATGGGGAATAGACATCATCTCATCCTATGCCCATCATCTTCTCAAGGAAGGGAAAATGTTCCATTGAGTGACTTTTAGTGAGTGGATCTATAGGATGTCATAAGTTGAGATCTTGACAAGCTCAATGGACTTGTTGTCTACCACTCCCTTGATGAAGTGTTAGTACACCTCAAGGTGCTTGTCCTTTGCACGGAAGCCCGAGATTCTTGGCCAACTGAATAGCACTCATAGGCATTTCTACACCCTGGACATCCAAGAAACATCACCTCTGGCAAAAGTGAAGACATACCTAGAGGTGAACTTTCTACTATCTATACGTCGTCCTACATAGTTGGAGTTAGTGTAACCCATGACAACAGTATCTTGGCCACCATAGCAAATAGACATATTTGTAGTCCATTTTCAAGTATCGGATGATACCCTTCACAACATTCCAATGTCGCTAGCCAGGTTTAGCCATATAGCATGCCACAACTCCCACTGTAATGCTATGCCAGGCTGAGTGGCTACCATGGCATACATCAAACTGGCCACTATAGATGCATAAGGGATCTTGGCCATCTTGTTCTTCTACTCATCAAGAATTGGGGACAATCAGATTGACTAACCTTCATATGGAGAGGTAAAGGACAATTAATAAGCTTAACATCATGCATATTGAATCAGTCAAGCACCTTCTCCATGTATGCTTATTGTGATAGGTTAAGGAGCCCCTTAGAGTGATCGAACGTGATGTGCATACCAAAAATATGTAAGACCTACCCCATGTTCTTCATCTCAAAGCTCTTCTTGAGACGATACTTCAAAGAATCCAACTCATCATGAGCCCTCCTAGTAACCAATATATCATTGATATAAAGTACTGAGATAATAAGGCTACCATCATGGGCCTTCTTCATGTATAAATACAAATCCAAATCATTGTGAACATATCCTTGTGAGAATGCATAAAAGTATCAGGATTATGGTGCCCTTCCTTAGGTGCTTGTTTAAGGCCATAAAGACTCTTTCTTAACTTGCACACGAGGCATTCCTTGCCCTTTTTCATAAAGCCCTTAGGCTACTATATATAGATATCCTTATGTAAGTCTCCATGCAAAAAATCTATTTTCACATCCATTTGATAAAGGTGTAGATCTAAGTATGCAACCAAGGCCAAAATCAATTGTAGGGTAGTCATATTGACTATAGGAGAAAAGACTTCATCAAAGTCAACACCATGCTCTTGCTTAAAACCCTTAGCAACCAATCTGGCCTTATATGCTTGCTTGGGGCATCTAAGGATACTCTTCAACTTGTACACCCACTTGCATGGCAACACATGCTTCCCATTGGGCAAAGGAACTAAATATGGTTTTTCTATAGTGAATCAAACTTAGGCTGCATGGCTCTCTAGTAAGAGTGATTATCACCTTTACACATGGCCTCCTCATAAGTAAGGGGCTCACCAGAATCTGTTACTATAATATAGCCCATGGAGGGTGCAAACCAATCAGGTTGACGTCTATTTCTTGCAGACTGCTAGGCTATGGGGCCTATACATCCTATCCAACATCATGATCATGGGGCACTACAACATTAGATGTAGGCTATCTAGCTGGTTGCATAGTAACAGAAAATAGAGTATACACCTGTACATTGCATGTGGTAGATGACCATCACTATCACTTCATTCTTGATTCTTTTAGTGACATTTGAATAAGGGAACATAGGTCACACATTGTGACTATTGAAGTTTCTGCATATGGTGTTTTTCTCTCTTGCTTCATCCATCATAGCTCTTGCTTCCACTTGTGTGCTTCCGTTTAGAATCTACCTTTCAATTGGTATCAACGCCAATCATTTAAGGAGCTTCTTCATCCTTTGCTTCAACCTAAATTCAAAGCTTCAACTCAAGGTTTCATAGCTGCCATTGTTTCTTCCTCTCGAGGTATGCATTGAATCTTTTCTTCTTCCAGCTTGTTCTAGCTTTCTCCCTGCTTATTGACGAGCTTTCCAAAGCTTAATTGAGCCTTGTTGAGTGCTTATTGAGCTGAGAAGCAGCCATTTTATCCATTTTAAGTGGATACAAAGCATATTGTAGAAGTCGTGGTGTGGACAACTATGGCAGCTAAACAACACTGTCATATTTTGGCCATAACTTTTGCATATGATATCGGATTTAGGCATTCTATAGGGTTAGAAACAAAGAACATGATGAGAGCTACAGATTTGGGCACTCACAAAGTTGATTTTGTGCAATTTTCTATTATCACCTTCACATATAACAAAATAGTTTTGATTTGGATAACAAACAATAAATTCCATAATGCATATTTGATGCTTCAAGGATGCTATTTTGGTACTTGGATGGTATGATTATGCTTTTGGGACTCATTTAAGTTTGAAATAGCTCAAATTTCACTATCATTTTAGTACTATAACTACAAGAGGCAACAAGCATTTATTAGTGAAAAGCTTATGCCTAATGCTCGTTGATGCTTTATGAGATGCTCAATGGATGTACCACTACTTTGATTGTCATGTATGCTTTCAGATATGCTATGGCATGCCTTTGAGCTGAAATTTGGACTCTGTTACATTGATCTTGGCTGTGGTTACATGCCTTGTTTACTTTAGTAGCTTACACAATTATGGGCTTGAAGAATATATTGGTTTATACTCCCAGCTTATGCCTTATGTATCTTGGATACTTATATGTCATGTACTTGATGGTTTGAGCTTGTATTGCTCATTTGGCATTTAATTTTGTTCCATTGGAAGTTATTTGCACTACTTTGGATGTTACATTAGACCTTTGGATTTATGAAATTGAGCTTGAGCTCACTTTCACCAAGACCATGGGACACTTACTTCATACATGCTCTCTTGATATGTATTAGATGCAGTTAGATAGCCTTAGTGGGCTGATTTGAACACTTACTTTGGACTTGGTACTTATGTTTGTTAGTGTATTGCTAGTGATATTTATATGGTTATGGGTTATGCATTGATATTGCTTAGTGGATTATGCATTTGGTAGCTTTGATCCCTTTACCCTAAGATCTCGTATATAAATGATGTCTATGCCTACCGCATGTATGGTTATTGACACACTGCAGTTGTGATAGCCTTTAGTGTCAATTGTTCTTGGTCTTTCTTTCTTGGTTACTCACACATGATTGTTGGCATATTGATGCAGTTTATTACAATAGCCTGTCATTTCGATTTTATGCATTCTCTTTGAGGACATTTACTTGGATTTGATAGTTACTTGATTACAATTATTAGTGGTCAGCTCATCCTTTTGGCAGTTTCTCTTGCTTAGCCCTTGATTTGGCTGTGATTTTGGGACTATTTTGTTGTCATTTACAACATATTTACCTTGGATTGTGCTTTCATATCTTGCATTATGGTGGCTAGTGGATCGAATGACAATGCTATATTTAACATTGAAAATTTGGATGGCACAAATTATAACTATTGGAAGACACAAATTTGGTAGGTTATAGTGCATAAATTACGGATTAAGCCCTTGATACATGAGAGTGTAAAGCCCAAATACTTTGATACATAGGATTGGGCTAAATTAGATGAGTTATGTAAATCTAGAATCATTTTATCACTCTCTAACAGGTCTACTATAATGTTGTCTTTGATGGAAAAACTACATGGCAATTATGGGATAAGATTTGTAATGTCTATGATAAGTAGAGCCTTGCCTCTCAGATGTATTGGCTGAAGCAACTTATGGACCTTTGTGTACAGGGAGGGGACTTTCATATTTACCCAGTTAAATGCGTTTCATTCTATTTTTAGCTATTTGTCTTTGCATAATTGAATTTAAGGACAATCTTTCTCCCTTGTTCGTGTTCGTTACATGGCTTGAGTCATGGGATACATTTTGTACTGCTATGTGTGTAAATATACCTATTTGAGAATAGATGAGTTATTCGATGGGGATGCACAACGGAAGGTGGTTGAGACATAGATGTGGAGGCTCAAGCTTTCTTCATTCTCTTCTTCTTCATTCTTCTCTTTCTATCTTCTCTACCATCTACTTTTCCAAGTCTTGATAGACACTTTGACCTTTAGGACACTTTACACAGCCTCTCAACTGCCATAGCTCTCACATCCACTTGTGTGCTTCCACTCGCGCTCTACCATTCAATAGATATTGTCATGTTGTGATAGGGCTAAAATTGATCCCAATGCGGGGAAACCTGAAGGGAAGATCTGAAATCAAGCAGCCAACATTGAGAATATGAAAACAAAGTATTGGTCAACTAAGAAGCATCAAGAGAGAAAGTTGCTAAGTTGTACTCATCATCTAACTTTGGATACACTACATTTAACTCTTCAATTTTACATTAGGCTTATTAGAGACAATGTTAGGATCATTAGAATTTTCCTATAATTTTCCCTTGCCTTTCTCTTTGTGCTTATCATCATGCATCTTATGGCATTGCGGCTAAATTTGGCCCTGTTTCCCACAGTAATGGCATGTTGGAGAGGACTTATGACTAGAGACATACTGTGATACTACCTTCGAGAGACTGAGACCTCTGTGAGTCTCTTTCATGGTGGTCGTTATCGCTCTTACCATCATGTTTGTCCCTAGGAGCCAATGCATGAGAAGTGCAAGCTACATCTACATTCTTTCTACTTATCTCCTTTGTGAGTAAAGCACCTTGAACGTCCTAGAGTTTCAAGCCATCCTTAGGCATATTAGTAGACATGGCTATACGGAAGTGTCCCATGACTCAGTATGTGTCATAAGTAAGAACAAGGGAGGTAGGTTGTCCTTGAACTCGATGCCCTATAAAGTCAACAAGCTAAAAATCGAATGAAATTCAATAAAATACGAGGATATATTAGTCCCTTCCTTCATACCAAGGTCCATAAATTGTTTCAACCAATATATCTATGAAGTTGGGCTTTGCTTGTCATAAAGATTACATATCATTTTGTATAACTACCGGGCATTATCCTCGGGGGTAACTCATCCAAGGGTGGATTTATATAGCTCACCCAACTCATCCCATTCATCTAGATCCATGCCTTTGGGCTTTATATTCTTGGTTTTCAACAGCATGACCTGCTTTTTTCGAATAGTACTTGCCATATCTATATCTTTCAAAAGGTGAAATTTGTGCCATCAAGATTTTCAATATTGTAAATAACACTCACTTTCAAAGAACTAGCCATAATGATAGTATACCAATGCAAAATCTGTTGAGAAATATGCAATCACACCCATATGTGCCTCTTTGTATGGAACAACTAGGCAAGGAAAATGCAGCTCAATCTAGGAAGAGTTACCTTTATCCCATAGGCATAGTGGAGGAAAGTGGTACCATCTTGCAACAATAAAAGAGTGTACTTGACAATCATTTGAATGTAATGTCATTGTACTTTATACTTTTAGTTCTTGTCATATCTACTCAAGATTGTGTTTATGTGTCCAAGTCAATTAATCTTGGAACCTCATTCACTTGTGTAATAGTCAATGTGTCTAGTTTATATCAACATGCTTCTTGTCTTTGACTTCCAATCTCCATGGCTAACCTTGCTCAAGATCCATGCTTCTTAACATGGTATCAAAGCCATGGTGAGCATGGTTCAACTTAGCTCACTACTCCTCCATCTCCCCACAACCTTTGGTTAGCTCAGCTCTGGCTAATGACTTCATCTCTCACTCCATTTTCACTCTACCTCTCTTGACTGTAATAGCTAGCCATCACCCTACTCTGTTGGAGCTCTTATATCTAGCAATAGAAGCCATATCACTTCATGATTTCTTCTTGGGGAACCTTTCTTTACTTATATTTCTCCCTCTTGTTATTTCAATCGATGACATTGAGTCTCCCTAACCTCGGCATTGCTATTTTTCTCTATTGCTACCCAATTTTCACATGGTGCTGGTTGTACAGCTCCTGCCAATAGCACATACTTTGATGTTGCCTGTGACCATGGGGCATTTAAAGCCTATGAATTAAGCTACTTATCCACTAGAGATCTTGAGGAATGGTTGCTTGCACATGCCGCTATAAGTAAAATATCAGATGGATACAGAAACCCTAAAGTGAGAAGCCATAGCCGTTGAACTTCAAGCTCACTTATTACTTCATTTTCTCAACTTCTCTTGGCTCAACCAAATCACTGCCACTCTGATCTGGTACTCCATTTAGTTTCTAGCAAATCAAATTAGTAAGGAGGGTAAGATTCAACATCAAGCATCAAAGTTCAACATCAAGCTCAACAAGCATAGTATCTTTTCATTTAGTGCTTCTTGGCACTATTGCTCTTATGTCTTGACACAGTTGGGTTCAAATTTTGTGCTGATCTAATTCCAAAGATTTTGTTGTTTCTCCTGCCATCCAATATGGGTAAAGATTCACCATTATGCCATCTCAAAGGAATGGACTTCCACACATGGTAGACAATGATAAAACTAATCCTCATGAAGAAAAGTCTATGGTCAATAATTAGTGGACAAAAGAAGAAACCCAAAGATGCTGCTCTTGCAGGTGGGACCCATGTCTACAAACACATTGTGTTGGGAAGTGTCTATGTTTTGGTTTTTTTTGTAGCCTTACATGTGTGCCATCACTGGCTCCACACATCTTAGGGAGACAAGTTAACTCCTCAAACTCGACCATGATGGTCTACAAACTTTTGCCACTTGGAATAGTGATTATGTTCCTAGAAAACATACGTGGATTGCACAATATGTTCACAACTAGCTCAATATATGTCCTAATTGTTGAGTTGCCTATTCCAAAAAGCTCAGTCATAGTCCTAATAGATGATTCGATAGACATCATAAAACACCTGTTAAAGATAGATGTGATCATATGGGTTTCCTAACATGAGCCTTCTCATTTGAACATGAAAAATATGACTTAATTTGAAATTTGAGCTCATGGAATGCATGATACAACATACAATAATATGTCAGATACAAATGTTGATTCTTTAACCTTACATTGGACCATATTTGGGAGTGGGTACGATTCCAAAAGGCAACCTACCTTGGAAACCACCATCAAAAGCATGGGGAATACTTTATGACCCCATCCTCTACCAGTGAAAACAATGAGTCCCAATGATGAATAAAACACATCATCATTATCATCTCATCATTGATCACATCTAAAATAACAATGTCACTAATCATTCTATGTCATGTGCTTCAAACAGAACCATAGAGCATATTACTTAAGAGTAAAAACATTGCAACATCGTTCGTCCTACATGTAATCAACCAAATGAAATTTATATTTCCATTCTTTCTCTCTCTCATTTCTTAACACATGGTTTAAAAGCATCAACAATATCAATAATGTAGTCTACTAGTGTGGTACCTTTTGTCGAGAAATAAGCTTCCCAATGTCCAACTACATTCTCATGTACATTTCCATATACCTTGTGTCACTAGATTGATTGCTTATTACGCATTCTCTATTTAATAAATTTATATCAATAAATTAATGACTCACTTTTCTTTAAGTGTTGATGATGATCTAGCATGGCCATGATACCATTTAGAGACCAATATTCCTAGTGCATCACTTAATGGGGTGATTAGGGCACTGTGACGGGGATATCTGGTACAGGCAGTACAAGTTATGAAGGGGAAAATAAGTGTTTGCCAACTGTAAGAGTGTGCAGAAGAACCAAGGAGTTACACATAAATGAAGATGGATTGAGTTCTAAGAAGAGGAAGTGCATTAGCATTATGTATATGTATTTATGTGTGCATCTGAGGACGCCTAGGAACGTTTACTTGTGTGTAATGAGCATTGCATTCATTTGGGGTCATCCTCTCCCTTACAAGTCAAGGTTTAAGGTCTTTTCTTTCATTAAGAAAGACAAGAGAGGTAATTCTCTCACTAAGAAAGACAAGAGATGTGATCCTCTCGAAGTGAGGAGAGAAGTGATTTTCTCTTTCTAAGGTCTAAAATGGCATAAGCTTTTGTGTGGAATTCAATCTTAAGGTTGAGGCCCAAGGCAATCTAATGAACTCTCCTTATCTATGGCTCAAGGTGGTTGCGTGGACCACAAGTTAAGAGTACAGTTTAAAAAGCTGTTAAAAAAAAAGACATGGTGAATCCATTTTTAAAATATCTTGCGATAAAAAGATCTCTAAAAACGGCATGCGCAAGTTATCAGAAACAATAAGATCTACAACTTTTGTGTTGGACATTTTTTCATCCGAGCAATGCACAGAGAGATATCTCGAAATTGATGCGGGTCCTAGAACAACCGCATCTTGCATGAAGATCGACCTTTCCAATCTTGGCACTCAAGTCTCTCTCCAAGAAGAGAAGCTCTTGAAAGCCTATAAAAGAGGAGGCTCTCCTTGGGTGTGGGAGAGGTGAAGGAAGCATCACTTTGCATGCATCCAAGAGGAGAAGAGAAGGAGCAAGTTCTGCGGAAGCCCTACTGAAATCAAGTTCTAAGAGGAGGAGAGAAGGTGCAAATGCTGTGGAAGCTCTGCTAAAATCAAGTTCCAGGAGGAGAAGAGAAGGTGCAAGTGTTGTGGAATCTCTGCTGAAATCAAGTTCAAAAAGAAGATCCCTACACATATTATATAGGAGAGAAGGTGCAAGTGCTATGGAAGCTCTGCTGAAAACAAGCTCCAAGAGGAGATCCCTACACATATTGTGTAAGAGAGAAAGAGAGATTCAAGAAGGATCAAAAGGTGCCAACTTCCAAGTTGTGCAAGTGTTAGCCAGTTGTATACCATGCAAGGAATCATGATATTGTTTCCAAGATCTACAAGTAAAAACTGGTTTATGTGTAACGGAGGAGCTTGCTCCATGTCAATAATATAACTCCACAAGGGGGGGGGGACTGGCCCATCTTCCAGTCCCTAGTGTGTTGTCAATCTCTCTGTCTCTCTCTATCTCTACATCTTCCTTTTCTCTCATATGTTCTCCCTCTGTGCCAATATAATATTTACCATATATCTTTTAGGTAAATAAGAAAGTTGAGCGTGTATCTCGGATCTTATAACGGTGGCATCAGAGTAGGTTTCTTTGCTTTTCTCAAAGTAATTCCTTGCAAGAAGAAGGTAAAGATGGCAATTGATGAAGTGCTTACAAATGAGCAATTACAGGCTCAATTGGCAGAGTATCGTAGCTTGTTGGAGATTCCTAAAGTACATCAATTGATTGATAGCTTAAGGGCAAGGTAAGAAGCTACTTATAAAGGACTAGATCCTCCAAAAGATGGTGATACTGGAGGAAACACCATTGCACCAATTGATGGTGAAGGTGCAAAGCATCCAATTACTGAGAAGCTTCCTAGAAGGAAGAATGAATTTTGGGTCAAGAAGAGTAAAAAGACCTCACCTCAAGTGAGGTGGATAAGGAGGGAGTCATCTCCCTTAGCAACTAGCTACTCCCCTGATTACTCAAGTTCCTCCTTCTCCTCATCGTCTTCTAGTTTCTACTCTCTTAAGTCTCTTACAATCTGCAAACAGACAAATAGGGACCATAAGAGGAGCAAGCTTAAGAAGACTAAGACTTTCAAGTTTGGGGATAAGGACATAAAGTTTAACTCTTACTCTGGTAAGAGAGATCCTACTAAGGAATTAGCCTTTGTTAGGCAATTTGAAGTTGCTTTTTTTGATGGTAATTTCTCAGAAAAGTCCAAGCTCAGGCATGTAGGCATGCACTTGAAAGACACCGCTAGCAATTGGTGGTTGACACTCATTTTGGAGGGAAGAAAACCTACGACTTGGGAAAAGTTCAAGAAGAAGTTTTATGCTCAGTTCTTGCCTCCTGATTTTGAGAATGATGTCAAGAAGGAGTGGTATTGGCTAGGACAAAAAGAGCATGAGAAGGTCACTGGTTATGTGGACAAGTTTTGGTCTACTCTCCTTAAGGTTACTCCTTTCATGGAGATCAACGATGAAGACAAGAAAATGAAGTTTGAAGCTGGCCTACTCCCTCATTTACACAGAACCATGAAGGTCTATCCACATGAAACCTTATCTCGCATGATGGAGTCTGCCATCATAGCTGAAAGTTTGCATACACCTAGTACATCTCAAAAGTTGGAGATGAATTCTTATAGAGCTAGACAAGAGCATCTCTATGATCAACCAAGAGACAAGACAAATCGAAGAAGACCTACCTTTACCCATGACCAATATTCAAAGCTATCCACATTTTTTCATGTGCTATTTGATACAAAACAACAAGATTTTTAAAAAAAATTCATTGACCTTTGCTATGAAGGTTAAAAGAAGTTCCTTCAAGTAATCCCCTTTCACACCTATTTACTTTACTACATACCAAATCATGTATTTACTTAGTACATACATGGAGTTTTCCAAAGCTTGTTAATACATGCATTGCAAATCATTTCAAACTTGCTATTGCATATATGCATCTTTGTTGAACTTATACATGCATTATTTCAAATATTGACAATGCATGCATGGATAGTGTTAACACATGCATTTGATATAAGTCCACAATTTACTACAACATAAACAAGCTTTTGCAAGTGTACTGCTTTTATTCACATTAGATACTGGAAAATGCAATGGTTCTTCTAATTTTTTTAATTGATTCATTGCATGTCAAGAGTTGATGTATGGCCCCAAGACTTGCATGTTCCACAATGAGTTTGGATCCCACCAAGATGTGTTCCAATTATAGATCATTGGAATTGAAGCTCCAAATTTGATGTTCGCTTCACTTTCTAATGCATTACTACTTTGTCTTCTTCTACCACTACCTTTCTCTCTTTGGATGATGGAGGTCGTTGCTCTACAAGATTAAACTACCGCTTTTGATACCATTGTTGAGAAGAACACCACTTATGATCTTCAATACTCCCTCCTCATAGTTGGTTGTCACCTCTTCTAAAAGAGATGGCTCTATTTCAAACTCATAGGCACCATTGTTAGCAACCACTCTCTTGGCCACAAATAGGAGGAACTTCTAGCTTGAAGCTTGGACTTCTAAAGAATAGCTATAGAGCTTGAATATTAATGCACTTATTTAGATGGATAGTAGATGAATGTTGGAGCTTGAGTTTGAGAGATAGGAAGGATGAGAGAAAACTGAGTGGCTTTGATGTCACATGTAGAAAAGAAGCTAAGGTGGGTCAAAGATAAGTAAAGCCATATTTTTGATAGAAAAAAGTAAATAGGCACATTTTATTCATAGAGAGTGCCTCTTTAAATCAACACATGAGTATGTCCAATACACTGCATTCGGTCTAGATTGACCTATCAACTTAGATGATCAAAATACATAGAAGCAAATGAACTTCCTTGGATCTCTTTATATTAAGGAGAGGAAAGACAACACAATCACCTCAATTGTCCAACCACTCCACCTTGTCTCCATATTTAACCACATCCTTGTTGCTAGCTATCTTGTCGAGCATACATGCATGCATATGTGCATGCGCATGCTCGTGCATATGTACATGCACGTGCACGCACACATGCATGCACACACGCACACGTGCGCGCGCGCGCACACACACACACACACACACACACACACACACACAGAGTCTCTCTCTTGTTGTAATTATCTTTTTGAGCTTTAGCCTTCCTCCCTTGAAATATTATCATTATACGAGAGGTTAGCTCTAGCCCATTGGTAGGAAGTCACAACCTATATTGAGAGAAGAGTTCATTCATCATTGCTCACCTTATTAAGAATTGCTTGAGAGTGGCTGAGATTGGATGGTTTGTGAAGGAAAGAGGAGGTAAATTTAGTGCAAGCACTTAACTAGAGACTTTTTTCTTAGAATCAAGTGCAACTCCCTAGCATGTTAGACAAACAAAAATGTGGTTCTAGAAGGTAGTAGGCTATTTCTAGCTAAGGCTTTCCAAATATTTTGTCTCTATTAGTAAAATCATCTAGTTTTCTCAAACCTTATTCTATGGTAGCAACGTCCATTAGCTTCTAAGCTCACCTTATATTGTATAACTCATTCTCTCTACAGTCAAGGTTAAGTTTGGAGCTTTTGGAATATCATTCTAGAGTACTTGGAGCATAACCATATTGTAAGCTTCATCATTGCATGAGTCCATGGGCTTTCGATTCAAGCAACATAAGCTTCAATATAGATGGTTTTAAGCATCAAGGGTGTATTTTTACATTATCTTCATCAAGTTTTTGATTATATCTCTATTTTTCAACACTTGAGAGGTGCTTTTAATTGGCATTACAAACATTCTTGTCAAAGCCAATCTCTACTACTTTCACTTCATCCTTACCATGTGCATGATTTTATAAGCATGTACCTCAAGCCTTGTAAATTGAGATTACTGGTCCTTCTAATATAAAGGAAGTGTTTCTTCAATCCTCATTTTGTATCCCTCTTTTAACTATCATCACATATTTCTTTTGCTAGATGTTGACAATGACAAGAGAGCTTAGTCTCTATTGTTATGTTGCATTTGGATGAGCCTATTATTCATCATTTAAATTAACCTCCCGCTACCAAATTTAAGTGGGATGAATCAAAGAGTAGTATGGAGCAAACGGGAAAATTTCTAAGATCCCACTTAAAGGAGAGCTCTTTATGTTAGAATATAAGCAAGGGGAGACATTGGGGAAGCTCATCTCCCATAGGAAAGGAATAATGGCATAGTTATCACATTAATGCAAATGTCAATAAGTAAGGAAGATGCTATGGACATTTTATAAAGTCAATCAAGAGATTTACCCACCCTTGTGAATATTGTAGCCATTGTCCTAGATCTTACATGGAGGAGTAATTCAATGTTGCTTAGATGAAGAGAAGAATCAAATGAGCTCAATGAAATATCTACATTAATAGCCATAGAGTAGGCCCTATTAGTCTAATTATCAAGATTTTCCTTCTATCATATGAGAGGAAACATTATAAATAACTTTGGAAAGAGTACTCTAATAAGATGAAGAAAAACAAACGTAAAGAGACTTGTTACTAGGTAAATGTCCAAATTCTCTTAAGAACAAAGAAGTGAATATTGTTCAAGCTTCTGATTCCACTGGAAAAATATTGTAAGTACACACCTCCAAAATCATCTATGTAACCCTATCTTATAAAGGCATGCCATCATGCATTAAAATAGGGAACTTAAACTAGACGAATCCAATGCCATACCCATGACATTGAGGAGGATTGTTGAGATAGTTGGCATTTGAATAGGGGTGATATAAGGTAGTGTGGGTGTAAACATTACTTAGGGTTAGGGCAACTTACTTGAGGCCTATGAAAAGAGCCAAAGATATGCTTGTTGTACTTGAGCAAGGACCTTTACTCTCTCTCTCTCTCTCTCTCTCTCTCTCTCTCTCTCTCTCTCTCTCTCTCTCTCTCTCTCTCTCTTCCCCCCCTTTTATACTATTCTTTGCATTAGCTTTGTGAGCTCTTGCCTTCCTCACGTCAAATTTCATCATCACAAAGTTTGGGTTGTACCTTGAATTGACTCTTTTCTTTTTGCCATACCTAATAAGGCTAAAAATTTTTAATGACAAAATCCATTTAGATCTTATTAAACACTTGTAAACCATTAATAAGGTCATCATCAACAAGGTCACACTAGGGAAATGACTAACCCTCAAGATGACAAGTTCATACTTAAGGATTTCTTGAATAATTAAACCTTAGGAAGCCATGTGTACCTGCTTCAAGTGATCCAAAAGTGGAAGGAAATCAAATTAATCAAATCTTGTTAGATAAATGACAGTAATTTTTAAAAATAAATGATGATACTTGAGTGAAAGCATATTAGTGGAGGGACACCATTTTAATAGTCAAAATGTGATTTGTACAAAGGATTCTTACCATTATTTAAGGAAGTGTCAAAATATATTAGAACAAAAATGAAGCATTATTATCAAACCTCTTTGTATGAAATATTATTTGTACAAAGGATTCTTACCATTATTTAAAGGACATGTCAAAATATATTAGTTAAAAAATGAAGCATTATTATTATCAAACCACTTTGGCAAGAGGCATAAATTTGAAAATTTTCCCAAAGCCTTTTCATTAGAATACCCCCCCCCCCCCCCCCCCCAAAAAAAAAAAGATACCCCTTTCTCCACCTATGTTCTCTATACATACGAGTTCTTGAGCTCATCCTTCACCATGATATCTTTACAACAAAGCTTCAACAAGACTAGGGCTAGCATAATATTCAATACAAGTTCTCTATGTGCGTGTGTGTTGAGGCTTCAATGAGTTTTTGCTAACACCATGTGCATGTACACACAAAGCTACTATTTAGCTATATAATTTATGGCACACCACTTGTATATTCTATATAGTATTATTATAATGACAATAATTTGTCTAGACAATCTATTTTAGGATGGGTAGAATGCTAGCTTCTAGCTCCAAATGTGTCCATTACTATGCATCATCACTTTAGTGAAGGTTTTTACACTATACATAGGAGTTTCATGAGGACCATGGGATCAATTTGATTGAACTAGTTCCAAGGAAACTAAGGGAAAGAATGTATTATCATTTCCCAAATTGATTCAATATTCTCTTTTCTTATTATTTTCTAACCCTAATTTGTACATCCTTCTCTCTTAAACCCCCATAGTTAAGGCCTTTGACTTAATATCCCCAATAGCATAAGCATAACTATGAACAACAACCACTCTATTCTTAGCCATGTAATTAGCATGAGCAATATGTTAGGCCTATTGCTGAGCTAAGCAATGATGATGATCATATGGGGAAAATGCTATCTAAAGTTAGTTAGATTAGATACCTAACTAGTGAGATGATAGGGGAATTACAAACACATGGCTTATGCTATGATGCAGAGGATGAAGAAGATCATGCTCAGTTTGTTGATCAAGGGCTCCAAACTAATGTAGATACTCCCGAGTCTATGGAAGCACATGATATAGTGCATGTTCAAGATGATACAATGACTTTTTTAGCTTATGCAACACAATCTACTCCCCGATGCATCTATGGAGAGGCCTACAATAATCATATGTAGCTCATTGCATATTTACTATATGGGACAATCATCATTTCAACCCTACTTGACACTGACTATGGACCATGGCCCAATGGATGGTAGTGTTATCAACTTTCCTTTTGATCCTAAAAGGTTAGAGGATCATGTGGAAACAAAAAGTTTATTTTTGGACCTATGCTCACACTAAAGTCACCCCAACACTTTCATGAGATCATTTGAAAAAAGATGATGTCACTTCTTGAGCTTTGTTTCACTATGGTTTGTCACATGACATCTCTCTATTTTGAACCAAAATTGATGACAATTTAATGACAGAGAATCACAAGTTATATGGGCTGAAGGATTGGTACGATGTACTCTCATGTTCAAAACTAGAGTCAATTGAAGATTTCAAACTCAAAGTCAAATCTTGAGATGTAAATGCCAAATTCCTTGAAAAGCTCATACTACATAGATACTAGGGTGTGTATCAACAAGAGCCCAACAACTATGAGATTAGGTTTTTGTTTTTGAATCCTTTCTCTCTTTAAAATCGTAAATTTAAAAAAATGTGGCTAGAGATGAGCTAGGTTTTTTTGTGAAGACTTTTTCTCTCGAAAATTGTAAAGCAACAAAAGTGGCTTAAGATGAGGACATTGCAATATGATACACAATGTGTGGCCCTTCTTTGCATAAGAGGCCATGGACTTAACAAAGATGAAACATACAATTTTAGCAAAGAGAAAGAGGTAGAAATAAGCTCAATGTGTAAATCTAACACCATTTAGGGTTGAGAATTGTCCCATTAGTTTCAAGATGTTCCATTGATGCGAGGAAAACAATCGGGTCTTGGATTTCTAGAAGACTATTAATTAGAAATGGCTAGTGAACTTAGAATCATCATTCATTGACAATTTCATTAGGCAAATCAAAGAGTCTAAAAAGGTGCTTGACAAAGAGATTAGCTAGTTCATGGCTTTTGATGGTTGCCTTCATCAAAATGAATTGTGCCATTTTCATGAATCAGTCAACCATGACTCATATTACATCATGACCTTAATTCTTATTGGACAATCCTACCACATAGTCCATGTAGATACTCCACTTTTTAATCTCACACTATAGGCACTTGCATGTAAGACTCGACCAAAGTCTTCATTCAAGTATGCCAAAGCAAGGCCAAGTTGTAAACACATATAGATAAGGCTCAACTAAAGTCTTCATGTATGCTAACCAAGGCCAAAGTCTAGTGTATGCTGAGGTGTCTTGCACTAGGCACATTGTGACACTTATAAAAAAAATTTATGGGTATCCTCATCATCAAACACGCACACATTCCTTGTTTAAATGAAAAACCATTTCTAATGGAGTACTTTTCATTATCTTTCTCTTAATAGTTGGCTTTTGGGAATCTACATTGTCAAAGCTTTTTAGGCTACTATGCACATCTTGGAGTATTTCCAAGTCCTATCAATGTAAGGATTTGATTGGCAACAACCCTTTAGAGAAAGTTAGAAATTATTCAAGATTTTTGGAAAGGACAATGGATTCTCTTTAGGGACTCAACAAGCTTAGTGGTTACATCCTTATGGGAATAAAATCTCAAAATCAAACTCTAGGATACGCCCCTCCCATCTCACCTTCTGAATATGGAGAACATGTAGATCACAAAGGAATTCAATGAGTGATGGTTAGTCCAAATAATAAATCAAGTGACGTATAAAGAACGCTGCAAAATTTTAAGTGCATGGATGATTGCTAACAATTCCTTTTGTTGGGTGGTGCTAACATGCTTGGGTATTAATGAGCTTTCGACTCTTGGATGTAATGGTTTGAACATCTTGGTATAAGGTGGCAGCTATAGCATCATCACTAGTATCCATATGAAAATCGTAAGTTTAGTTGGGTCAATGACCTACAACATTAGTGCAGTTGTAAAACCAACCATTTAAATGCTTGAAAACATTGGTTCAGCTCATTAAGACTAAATTAGCATAGTTCTCAATGAACTTCCAAAAGAATCTAGTAAAACATAAAGAAGATTTCACTTGCCTAATGCTTTGAAGAATAGATCAAATAAGCCCTACTCTGACCTTTTTTGGGGGTCAAGTTGAATACCATCGATCAAGAAATGTTTAAGATACAAAATCTTACTGAAAAATCTCACACCTAGATAGTTTTACAAATAATCCATCTCATCTTAAGAGAAGTAAGTTGATACATAAGTGATGTATGTGCTCCTACACTAAGTTACTATAAATAAGTATATCATTGAGGAAAGAAAATGTACACTTTTTTGAATACAGATGAAACAAATCATTCGTCGTTTTTTGGAATTTTGCAAGAGCATTTGTCAACACAGACTATGGGATCAAGAACTAATAGTGTCCAAACTACATATGGAAAGTGATTTTCATGACATCTGTAAAATGCTCCTCCCCCCTTGTGCCCATACACCCTCACACATGTGACCCTCAATGAGAGAGAGAGAGAGAGAGAGAGAGAGAGAGAGAGAGAGAGAGAGAGAGAGAGAGAGAGAGAGAGAGAGAGAGAGAGAGAGAGAGAGAGAGAGAGAGAGAGAGAGAGAGAGAGAGAGAGAGAGAGAGAGAGAGAGAGAGAGAGAGAGAGAGAGAGAGAGAGAGAGAGAGAGAGAGAGAGAGAGAGAGAGAGAGAGAGAGAGAGAGAGAGAGAGAGAGAGAGAGAGAGAGAGAGAGAGAGAGAGAGAGAGAGAGAGAGAGAGAGAGAGAGAATGATTATCTTTCCGTTTTAAGCATAATAATAATCTAAAACCCTTATCATCACACTTGGTTAGCCATAATCCTCTTTATCTTCCATTCTATTAAGTCATCCTTTTCCCCACTAACATTTAGCCATGCTATTACCATCAAAAGTACAAGAGGATGAGTAAACAAGAATGCAAGAGAACTGAAGAGTTGGAGGCATATTACCAAGTGGGTGGAAAAATAGAATGGCACCAAAGAGACATGTGACAACTTTTGGGCTTGCATCCACCACTCTTCCATCTAATGACACACATGTGGTAACCCGCCCTACCTTGTGATCTAGGTACCCTTATAATATACTTATATGTCTTTCAACATAATAAATAGTATTAGGTTAGAAGTGTTATTTACTTTAGAACATATGGATCGTGACTCAATGTAAATCCTAAATTCATACAAGGATGATATGTATTAAATTGGATCTACCTTGAGGTTTAGGCTAAGTACGACTAGTAATACTTATCATGAAATGAAACTAGTAGTTTAAATGGACGAGTTCTCTAGGCAAATGAGTGAAAGTGATGTGTGAGGTTTTTTGTAGAATTATTGATTAGGACTACAAATGTGGAACTAAATCATGGATTTAGTTATGGTGTGAGACATTGGAGATGGGTTTGTGCCTTTAGGGGGCATGTGAAAATGGATGGTCGTTACAACAAATAATCTTATTTTCCAAAAAATGTTCTAGGGTTTTTCTCCATGAGTAGTGTGGTTTTTCCTTGGAGTTATTGACATTATTTTCAAGTTTGAGATTATGTGACACTAGGACACTCAAGGTTTTGAGCTTGAATATCTTAGCTTGAGAGTAGGGACATCATCAAAAGGGTATCATAAATGCATGAGCTATTGACAACTAGAGCCTTGGAAGCATCAACGATATGAGGCCATGTAAATACACCATGGTAGGTAGGTATATATTAAGGTACCCATGTAGATTGATCATGTGAATGCCCATGATGATAGGGGTTGTATTTACTACCAAAAGACTTGCTTAGAGGGTATTGTTAAGGCAAGATTATCATTTAATCTGACTTATCCTTAGTGGCTAATGTAAAAATCTTAGTGTAAGGTTTTTCTAATAAAAAGCTATCCTTTTACCATCATGTTCATGGTTGTGAACACATTTTTGGTGTGGCCATCTCATTAGTGAGGGTGCCACACTATTCTTAGAGGCTACCATGATCATGATGATGGAGTTGACAACAAAGATGATATGAAAATGCCATTTTTGAAAGTTTCCAAGTCAAGACTACCAAGGAAAAAGATGGTGGTCCATCATAATAGCCATTTGTCATGGGCATAGCAACATGTGGCTATGCTTCTGCATTTTGGGAGAGAGGTTGGTAAAGTAGAGTACTACCCACCATATTAGATACCGATATACAAAGTATATCATCAAGAGGAAGGGGCAATACATTAGGAGAGATGCCACACTATCACCTAGGAGACATTTTGGAATACAGAGGGAGGTATAGCTATTTTCCATCGACTATTTTTTGTTGAGATGCTAATGTTGTGTTTGTGGAAGGCCATTCTACTTGCAAAGTAAGTGGTATTGTGTTTGCAACTTGTGTAGTATTCAAGAGTTTACTCCCTACAATGAGAGCTTTAGATTTTGGATTTGCATATGCTATTCATTGAGTTTCAAGACTAAGGTGGTACTCATGGAGATTTGGAGAGTTGGAGATCTTTCCATTGGTGAGCTTTGTTGATCTAATTGCCTATGTGCCACAATGTTGTGTGGAGAGCTAGATATATTGATGCTTTTGATTTTTGAACCTTGGGTGGATTGTTGTCTATTCCTTGAGAAGGGCTATGACTATGAAGGACCAATCATACATGATGTGGAGAGTGTGTTTTGTATTCATAATTCTTATGTGTTGTCTATAATTTGAAGTATTCACATGGTATGTTAGTAGCTAAGTTTATCAAGAAAAAATCATCTATAAGGGATGTTATTGTTATTTATATGCATGTTGATGTTTATACATTGGATTTAGTCTAGGCTTTATTCGATCTTTTCTTTTATCTTGATGTGTTGGGTTTCATATATTTTTGGTGCCCCTTACTAATGGAATATATGCATGATAAGGTGGACTTAATACCTATGTCTTGGAGACTACTAGCATCATGAAGCTCCTTGGCATGGAGCACAAAAAAGTGGTATTTTTGGTATTTTCTTTTGATTTTGGATAGACCACATGACATTCTTCAAAATAAGGGCTCTATTTTCTCACTTTCTCTTTGATCTTGTATGCTTTCTCTATGAGATCACTGTCTTTGTCTGTGTCTGTGTCTCTCTCTCTCTCTCTCTCTCTCTCTCTCTCTCTCTCTCTCTCTCTCTCTCTCTCATTCTCATACTCTCTCTCAAAATCAATCAAAATGGAGCAACAATAAAATTGAATAAGCATTGCTTTTAGTAGCTTGGATCAATGCACATGACAAAGATGGTTAATGTGACTATGGTTCAAAACAAGAAAACTCTCAATAAGGAGTATAAGTAAAAAGCAAGATTTCACATCTCACACAACAGATAGTTTAGTGCATTCACCACAGTGCACTATGCACTAGTGCACTTGCCCACTAGTATACTCATTGTGCACCCCTCTTAGTACACACACCATTTTCACTACCTTGCATACACCTATGTGCACCCACTCATTAGCATCCCCACTAGTGCACACACCCTAGCACACTATCTTTCGCACACATCCTTGCACTTATCCTAAGACACATCACGATCCCCACTCCAAACCCTAATGCACATGTGCACTAGCTCCACACGTTTGCATATTGCACACCAAAATAGAGTAATTGATACCATTGCATATTAATGCACACATGCACTAGTGCATCAAGTCACACATACTAGTGCACATACCTTAGTGCATGCCATCCTTGCATACTAACCTTCGTACACTACCTTTGTACATTAGTTCACTAAGTGCAACCCCTGAAACAAACCATACAAGTGCACATGTATATATGCATCCACCTCATACTTAGCCTTGTACACATACAATTTTTCAAAACACCTCGCACACCACCCTTAGCCCATCAGTTCATCTTAGGCACATTAGCACCCTTAGCCCACTCATATACAAGGATGCCTACATCGCACCACACTATTTCTAACATCTAGACTTTGTGCACATAACCTTGCTAGGGAGTTTTGTATGCAAAGACTGACACACATACGCCTTGTGCACAAGGGTCTTGGACTCTATCATAGTAGCACATTCTCATAGTAAAGCATGAGGATTCATATAGTAACACCACATCTTAGCACTCATACACTATTGCAACACGTGCACATGTTCATGTGCACTAATGCAACACCCTTAGTCCACCCTAATGCACATGTGTGTAGAATGATCCCTTAAAGTTTGTGGTGGGATCCAATGTGCCATCAACCTCAAAGCATGCAACTTTTCTATCTCAAACTAATTATGACAAAGACGAGAAGTCATCCAATAGTGAGATCAGGATCTTGCATTCTCTTGATACTATCAGGATTAGGGAAACAAAAGGACACAATAAACGCACTAGGAAGGAGATGCCCACCTTGATCCTAATTTAGAAAAGACTAAAAAAGGTAAGACATGGAAAATGTTGATTAAGAAGCTTGATAGGAGTAATAAAAAATTCACTAATATTTATTCCGTCTAGCTAGCTTTTCCCTGAAACTTAAATACTTAGGTCAAATGGAAAGAGCTTCAAGGAAAGTCTCCATTCTCACATGGAATATTAGAAGATAATGCTCCACATATAGACAACTTGAAGTGAGCACCCTATTGCGAAGATGTAAGCCTAATGTTTCTAGATTTCAAGAGAGAAAATTACCATTAGATACTCCTTTAGAAATTGACTTACTAGGTTATAGCTTGTTTAGCAATGCAGTAGCTCATGGGAAAGCGGCCATTTCGGTCACTATAAAAGAGAATCTAAATCCATCATTAATCTTTAAGGATAAAGATGGTTCTATTTAAGGAGTTAAGATTAGTGTTAGTGGGGAAGTCCTAGATTGCATTACTATCTACATGCCAAACATGTCATGCATGCAAGAGGGGAAGTGGCTTAAAATTTGAGACTAGGACATGACTTAAAATTTGAATAATAGATTACATGGCTTCAACAACATGTTGGTATAAAAAAAGGATGAATGTGGACCCTTGATTGAATATCTTAAGGTGTTGGCCAAGAAAGCATGGCTAGCTTCCACCTCATTTGAATACCCAATGACTAACTAGCAATATCACATGCAAGACATTATTAATTTTAGGAAGAAGAATGGAAGAAATCATGCTAAAATGGGGAAAAGGGCTAGATTTAGTTCACATATGTCAAAGTTATCTTCTTGTTTCTATTCTTCTCATGCCTTCTGATGTCATATTGCTTCATCTCTTATAAAATGGTAAAATGTTTTTTAGGAATTGGGAGCCATCAAGTTGCATGTGTTCAAGTACATATGAGATCTGATGTGCCTTTGTTTAGGGAAGCTCATACTACGATGTGTCTCACTTCCCTAAAGATGAACCAAATAAAATAATCATTTGGCAATTATTGATAATGACAAAGGTGAAACTATCATAGACAATGGTGGAATCTCTGTTTTCTTCCACAAACATTTAGCTGTTATTGTTTTAGTAAACCTTTTGCATGTGACTTTGGCTACTGTTCTAAGATATAGTCCTTTCTGGAAGGCTTGCAAGGTAGGATTGATGCAAATATTGCATTAGCATTGAGTCATACTTTCACAAAGGAAGAACTCTATGAAGTGGTAAAATGCATGAGGAAAGGAAAATCTCTGAGGCTAGATGGTTTCCCTATTGAATTTTTCCTTGCTATCAAGAATACCTTCTCTTCAAGTCTTTGTAGGATTCTTAATCATTTTTGGGCTCTTGGCACAATGTCCATGTCTATTAATAAAGGAATCAAGTTTTTTCTATTGTGAGGAGGTTACTAAATGATTGCCATTAATGATGCTAAATGTTCCATAAAAGCTTATGGTTAAAGCCTTAGTTCTCATAATCAAGCATATCATAAATAAACTAGTTCACATAAGGCAATACGGTTTTGTCCTTGGAAGAAATATTCATGATGCTATCATGAACATTGTATTTGGCATAGATTTCACAACAAGCAAGTAAGATTGTATTGTCCTAGATATGGATCTTGAGAAAGCATATGCCAAAGTTTGTTTTGAATTTATTATAGTTGTATTGGGGAAACTAGGATTCACGGACATGTTTTGTAGAACGGTAAGTGCCCTATTTTCTAATGTTGTAGCATCTATTTCAATCAATAGATTTCTTTTAGACAAGTTTTAGTTAAGAAGAAATATAACTTAGGGTTGTGCAATTTCACCTTTGCCTTTTGCTTTGGTAACCCATCCTTTACTCTACAACATTGACATGGCTATAAGAAGGGGACCTACCATGCTTCTTGTGCTCCTGTCAGGTCAATCTTTATGGGCTCAAATTTTTGGAGACAACAATTCTAATTTTGTTAGCACTAATCATGAGTCTATCAGAACAACCCTCCTTTAAGTTTATGAATAATTTTCTTCTCTTTCTAGTTCTAAAATCAATAACCCATAATTGAATCACTTGTTCTATCATGGAAGGACAATCTTGAATTGCTATAATTATTCGAATGTAATGAAGTTGGAAAAGGAAGAGTGATCCACTATTTAGGCGTCTCAATTGGTGTGGGGATTACCATGAAGTAGTGCTTCGAACGGTTTATGGAGAATATATATACCAAGATTCAAAAGAGCATGGATCTAGCTCTTGGTCTAGCTACGATATTATTTAAATTGAAATCTATTCTTTCTCATATCATTGTGTTCACAACCAAGCTTTCCCCTTTAGCACTATGCAATGGGGGAGAATATAGGTATCACTCAAAAAATGCCTATGGATTTTTGGGTCGGTTATTGCATGGGATCATATTACCTAGCTTTCTCAACTATAAAGAGAATGTTAGATGAGCACCCTTGCTCTATCATGCTACCACATTGGATTTCTCAATCAAATTCATTTACCAAAGTCTAGCATGGATGTAAATAACATAATATCATCTTGATTGGTTCAACGAATATCAAAAACTAATCATAACCAGTCCATTAGTTGATAAAAGCATGGAAGGAAGTCACCCCTAAGCTTCATTGGGACTACAAAGAGAGGGACAAGTGATCCTTCACTTTATACTAGGATTTGGTTAAATGACTACACTTTCCACAATAGGTTTACTCCTATTACAAAGAATGCTAATCTTAGTCACAATTTATTTTTAAAAGGGCTCCACTATTGGTATGATATTTGGTATATGAGGACATGCTTCTTTTAAGGTGTTCATAAAAAATTTGATCATTTTGGCTTGGTTGCTAAATAAATGAATCTCTTTAGCTTGTTCTTTTGAGGATCAAGAACTCATGCCCTTCTTCCTCCTTCTCTAAATCTATATGCATTGATATTCTAAGTTAATGAAAGTGGGAAACTTGTATTAGCTAGAAAGAACTTTAGGGAGTCAAATGCTCGATGGTATATTAAGCATATATTTTGGAGCTACATAGAGGCCCAACACTCATTGGAAAAAGATCAAAGCAGGGATGAAGAAGGCCAATCTACATAGTGTCCACCAACTAGAAGCAAATGGTCCTCAGTGAGAGGTGCAATTTGGATGAGGTATTTGGGAAACCTTGGTTTTCTTAGAGAATTAGTTGCCCAAACTATATGGGCATTCAAAAATTAAGTGGTCCATGGGAAACCCTAGTTTGTTCTTAGGGGGTTAGTTTCCAAACATTAGGAAAAAGTTGAACTCAGCAATGGGCCTTTTAGCCCCTTCCCCCTCTTAAAACAAGGAAAAGTGAAAGAATAGTAAAATAATCATCTTCTTTCTCCACTTTTACAATCTATTTTTACCTTTTTTATATTGTCTAGAAAGGATTTGCTCAAATTCCTTCTCTCTCCTCATTCAAGAACCCTCTTTCAACCAAAGTTTATATTCAAAAAGGAGTTAGTTACAGGAGTGTGATGCTTGATTTTTAATGCAAAATTATTAGTAGATACAAACTAATTCATTTTATAATTGAAAATGAGAAAAATTAAAAATTGAGAGTTTTTAGGGATATTTTGGAGATTTTTAATATTATTTTGGTTTAAAATCCTATTGGTTAATTTTTTTGTTTTAAAAAAATATTTTTGGAGGTAAATTTAGATTTTCTAAAATCCAAAAGCTCTTGTATATCCCTTCTCTATGAGCTATTTTGTTCCATTGCACCACTCTCTCATAACTCTATTGTGACCTCCTCTCTGTGTCTATGCAACCTTCCTTACATAATGAACTACCTTAGTCTCTCTTGCTCACAAACACTTATCAATAACTAGTGTATACAATCTATATGTGTCTCTGCACTCTATAATGTTTATCCATCCTCCTTCACACACCAAGATACTTGCCTTCCTTTGATATCTCTCTGTGTCTATCAGTACATCTCTAGTCTATCTCTTGAGATATTTAACTCCCTATTTCCATTAACATCCATGTTCATTCCCTCCAGTCTATATCCATAAATACCAAACCAACTATTTTCATTAACATCTCTATGTGTCTATCTCAATGTGTATATCTGTGCCTCTCTAGTTTACCTTTGTATTTTTATTAACATATACGTGTATCGATCTAGTCCTCTCCAATTTAACTCCATAGATATCAAACCTTTTGTTCTCATAAGTATCTCTATGTGTTGATGTAAAGTATCTTCACAGAATCAATATAGATCCAACTAAATCATGTAATCATATTATATATTTGTAACTGGGGCATAAGTAATAAGTAAAATGAATACATGCAAAAAGGAACTACATATTGAGAGCTCTAGAATATGCCCCATTATTCAAAATGACAAAGCATGCTAGTGTTAACCCTCAAGTTCTACAAAGTTATAGGTAGATGGGATTGAAGCACATGGACTTGTGGGTTGATGGGGGAATCTACCCAATTCATCCTCTAACCAATAAATCTATGGTTTTCTCAAGAATCACAAACTTGACGAAATATGTATGCAAAGGTGAAAATGGGTTTCTTGGTTACACTTTACACCTAATGAACATGCATTCAAAGTGTTCACAACTTGTCAATCACATATAAAAAATTGCCATGATGTGATCACTACATATCAACTTCAAATGTAATAGCCATAGGACAAGTGATATGATTGAATAAAATCAAAACTCAAAAAATAATCAGACTATCATAATGTAGGACACTATTCATGATATTGGTATCTTGTATGAGGAGGCAAAGATACAATTGGATGACCTTAGAAAGATCAATAGGAAGATAATGTAAGAGACTAAATAAAAGAAAATTCCAATTAATGAGTTAATTATAAACAACAACCAATGGAAGCGATGTATCAAAGCTTACAAGGTAGCTTAGAATGAAAACCTAGGTGAGTGTGAGGTTGGATCATTCATTTGAAGATTTCTAAATGCAAGTACATTGGAAAAAATTTGACCAATCCAAATTTTAAGGCTGTGAAGGAGAAGTTGATTGAGTGCATGCTAAAAGATATCTTAAATGAGTTATTAGCTGTGGATACACAATCTACTTGTGACAGGGCCAATATTAGCACATGGACTTAGTAAAAAATATTCAAGGGTATGAAGGTTGGATTTAGTCATGTACTAAAGAGAAATAGAATCGCACCTCTTCCTAGAACTCCAAAGTTAAAAAGTCTCGATGGCTACGTAACACAAAGGTTTTCGAGCATGATAGGAGATTGCATGCATGTTCTTGGTGAGGTTAAGTTTAGCAAACTCAACAATTACTATCTTTATATATGCATATGAGGTTAAATTTACCAAACTCAACAATTACTATCTAGATCTCTGCAAAGTACATTCAACAATGGTGATGTATTATGATATATATGTTGAGGAATATAGTGACAAATTGCAGTTTATCATCAAATTGGATGAGAATGGGGTCATCAAGGGAGTAAATATTGAAAGAGTTAGTGTAACTTTGATGAATAGGGCATTATAATTCAACAACCCAAGGACCTTTAGTGTTCAATCAGAGTGCCATGTGTGGTGGCTTGCCACATTTGAAGTTCCTAAGGAAACATTTGAGGTGTTGCAACTATTCCTTACACACAAGCATTTCAAACATTATCCATTGTTAGGATTTCAAACATCATCCACCATAAGGAATATGGTGAGATGCTCTCAATTGAAGGGTATGGTGAATACATGTTGAACAGCATCTTACAGGAGACTTGAAAACTGTTAAAGGCTTGTGTGGAATCTTGAATGGTACAAATGCAAAATATCCATATATGTATTGCTTGATAGAGAGAGTGAAAGGAAAGGACTAGAATAAGAACTAGCAAAGGATGAAAATTGCTATACCAACACGTGATGAAGAAGATCCCACTTGGAAGTCCATGTTCAACATTCGATTGGATCATGTTCACATTTGTTCATTATATGCTTTTGTTAGAATTATGGAGAAAGCTGTGTATGAATATATTTGCTTTGCTTATAGAATGCAACCGGAAAAAAAAAGCCATTGCAATGTGCAAGAATGTGGAGCAATCACTATCAGAGATTGGGCTACACAAGCGTCAAATAACAATTGAAAAGAACAAGAAGAGATCAAGAAAATCTGGTAACTTGCCAAAAAAGCCTTGCTTTGGAGGAGCAAAGGCTAGAAAGTTTCTTTTAGCACATGTCAATAAGGAAGGAAATGTTGTAGTTCATAGGCCGCAAGACTATGATGGGTGAAAAAAGTTGCATGATGTGGTTCTTGATCAAAGTAATGGAGGAAAAATAAGGTTAGCAAAAGCCAAGGTTTGAATTAGTCTCAATAAATTGGCTCCTTTACTTTGAAAGATGGCATTTGACAATGGAGATAAGCAAGAATTTATTATTAAAACATGGTGCAAGCATGGATTAAATGTTCTATCACACATTACATGATACATACTAAATCAAGATTTTAAAAGTGTATAAATCATATAGATTATTGAGCATATTTTATTCATATATATTATGTGCCTTGGAGTAATCTAATGATGTAATTGGTATTTGTAATGAAAGGGACCTAGCTAGCCTAACTAAGAGAGAGAAGAGAGAGAAAGATTGAAGAAGAAGAAAGGGAGGATAGAGAAAGACAGGCAAAAGAGAGAGAAAGAGGTGAGAGAGAGGACGGAAGCCATGGGAGCTAAAGGTGAAGGTGAAGAGACAGATTTGTATTTATAAAAAATGGTACCTATGCAGTGTCCCTTACACCTTTTATACTTAGGTCAACCTGATCTAAGTATTTCCCCTCCATTACAATCCATCCCCACTCAAAATGAAGTTTTTGTCCTAAAAAACAAAGATCAGACTTATTGGTATAGCCAAGTAGTGGGCTGGAAAGTACCACTCTGTACAGCATTACAAGTGGCAAAAGATAGTTGGGGGGGGAGGTTCTCGACATACACCCAGTAAAAGATTGCCTAATATTCAAGAGTAGTACTAGTGTATGCAGAGGGTCAAGGTCAGCCCGTAGCCACCCGGATCAAAAGGGAAAGTGGTATCCCTGCCATGCATTGGATCAGCTTCCATAAGGTCAAAGTCAAGTACGGATAGAAGCATGATCAGCATGGTGGTATTCACTAGCTCTTCCATAAGACTCTCAGGCATCACCATGCTCTGTATGACTGAAGCATATGAGGTTGAAGTCACCAATGCATGGACTGCATCAGCCCCTAAGTGCTGCATATTCATGGACCCTGCATTCTTATGATGTCCAAGCATTCAAACTATAGGTCTGTGGACTGAAGGGGCTCCCGCATGGGGTCATGATCATCCAAATCCACATGCTACCCATGATCTTCTTTCTTGAACTGAAGGTCTTGTTTTTTACCCGCACCAAAATGGTCCTCAACAAGATCTTCTCCATCCTTTGGATCATAATATTCTAATACCAAGAGTATTTTTGTTGTCTTTGCCCTGCATGTGGCTTGATGATCACAAGATATTGGCTTAGCACATCGATAGCATAAGCCCACAGCATGTAGTTCCCGTATCACTAGTAAGGTGTCTAATACGTTTAGCCTTAGATAGCAATCTACACACATGCTCATCACCATTGGTCAGCTCAGTAATAGTTATGACATGCTGCTCATAGTCATCTTGTTGCTCATGTACAACAGATGGTTGTCCATGCCCATGACCATAATGCTCATGCTGTCCATATGGATGGTCATACCAATGTGGCTGCTGCTCATAATGATACTCATGCTGTCCATACTGCATGTGGTGATAATAGCCCTGCTGCGCATCACACGCATAACCATCATAAGCATGCTGCCTTTGATCATTGATCCCACAACATTGGTCATGCTGTCCATAATCTCTATGAGAATGCATGTCACAAAAATGTTCATGCTGCTACCCAAATACATCTATTTGATGTTGCCTACTACCAAAACCTTGGCCATATTGTTGCCCATAAACATGATGCCCAAGATTGCATGATGACTGTCCAACATGACTACAATAGTGTCCTTGCATCCTAGGCTGACCATAAGTATGATGATTGGCAAGTCCATGAGCATAGGTATTGGCATGATGTCGGTCATAATCACTCGCTTGCCACTCCTGCATTGCATCAGGGCTCCATGACGCAGTTGCCCATATGGTTGCATGGCATAAGAATCTCCATATGCATGCTGTTGATCCTTAAAGTCATAGGATTCTCGATGATTTCCATAGTAATACTTCCCAGCATGTCTATGAGAAGGCTCAGGCTGCTGCCCATAATAATCAGGATGTCCATGTCCGTGGCAAGGTACACAACATGTATGACCAAATTTAGCATAAACATAATCATTATGTTGGTGTCCAGACTCTTGATGCAACTGTTGTTGCTTGTAATGTGCTAATGGTTGTTTAAGCTGTTGGGTAAAAGGCTGCCATTGCACCTCAAAAGGCTAGTGTGATTGCATTGACTGTTGCTGAATTACCTCAGAAACTTCCTCCATCTTACGTACGTTACGCATGGTGTCGCCTCAACCTAGCACAACTTTAGCCTCAACTCACATTTGATTAGTCAATGGACATCAGAGCAATCTCTATTCTACATACTTTGTTCACTCATCTAGGAGTCTCACACAGAAGTCAGACCTGCTACTGCTGTACCATCATCCCATCTCACAAAAGTCAGAACAACTCAGAAGATTGACTATGTGGCCTGGCAATGATACTAGTGAGAAAACCATTTCATTCCAAAATGAACAGTATGGTATGTGACATTATCATGTAGCCTGCATATCCATTGATTACTTCAATTTGCAAACCATGGTAGCCAACCGCGTCAAAGACTTGCAGATTCGCATTCAGAACAGTGCCACTCTGAGTTGACTAGACAGTTCTTCCTGCATTAACCTCAAATCTGACAAAGACGTTTCCAAACTTGATTTTCTCTGGTAATAAGCCTGACAAGGTAGTTTCCAATTGTGCCTTCTCTGCTGATAAAGAAGTGCTGCCAACTACTTGGTAATAACCAGGGTTTTTAGAGATGTTGAGTTGTATTCAAGGCCCAAATGACAATCTCCATTACTGCAGCCCCTAGGGAGTTTAACTTCGACCTCTGCATCATGTAGGAATTCGGGGCACAAGCAAACCCACTCATTATCATGTACTTGGGATGAGTTGATCAGCTTCTCTGCTGTTGTAAATGGGTTCAGATGTTGTCAACTCCAAGGCATGTCCTCTAGTAGACGCTCATCTTACCATAGCAGCATCTTGATGAGTTGACAAGGGAGGCACTCCAGATCAAATCCTTTTAAAAATTTTCAAAGTGATTTTCAAGGACTTGGGTCCTTAAAACAAATACTCAACTCTTTTCTTCTTTCAGTGCGTAGGCCATCTGCCCATCTATCCAGCTTTCTACTCTAGTTGGGAGAGTGATACATGTTGTCTAAACTTACGCCACAATATACTGGTGCTTCCCTTACTTAAAGAGAATTCTTGGGACCTTCTTTGTCCACAGATTCAGTCACGCAACTCTTCTCATCATCTACCCAGACAGACATAAAGATTTCCTTCACAATTGCTGACACATCTGGTGCAAAACATCTACGTGACCCTCAGGTAGGATATTACATTTTCCTCCAATGCTGTCTCACTGCTGTGTTTGTATAGAATAGTGATCTTCACATAGTACTTGGATGCAAAGTAGAGTGGCATGCAAGAACAGACAATATCAGCTCTTGTATCAAGCCTATGTGTAAATAGGAATCTGATGTTTCCCACAACAGACTTTCAAGGCCAATCCCTTACTCAATTTGGAGATTTGGAGCACCTTTGACTCTAGAATTGAGCTACAACAGTCTGGCTGGTGTGATTCCTCCAGAGTTTGGCAAACTCAAAATCATTTCTAAATTGGATCTCTCCAACAATGCTTTGAAAGGCAACATCCCTCAAGAGTTTGGACAACTGCAAAATTGGAAGATTTTGTACCTAAACAACAATAGTCTTTCCGGTGAAATCCCCGTGGAGCTTGGGAATTGCTTCAGCCTCTCTGCACTAAACTTGTCATATAACAACCTGTCAATGTTGCAGTAATGTTTATGTTTGGGGCAAACAAAAGGAAAGGGACGAAGGCTTTTTTGTAAATTGAAGAGGTTTCCTGTGTCAGTGCTAAACTGGTTTGAAGCCTGTAGTCTGCTGAACCAAGTTGCAATGAAGGAAGATAAGAGATCAGATCTTTATCTGCTCTCACTATCAATGCTCAAACGGAGTGTGTAGCTCTGGCTTCTTCAACACCAATGTGGATGCATAACCAACATAATTCACTCACCCACAAATTGATTTCTGTAGACCAATTTCTTACATCTTTTGTATTACCACACTTCATCAATAATGACTCCATGATTGCACAAACCTCATAGCCATCAAAAAATGACTGTTGTCTGCATGTACCTGAAGGGTACAATCAAACCTTCTCAACAACATATTGAATTAGTGCATACATTGCTTAGGCCTTCCAGACCCGAAGTCTTTATCAGGCAATTCAACTTGGCAAAAGCACAAGCGACAACGACATCTTGATCAAGAATTTTCACTTGCTTATTCCAAAATCTTGCCAATCGTGTGCAGAAATTTTAATCAATATTCTTCTCCAGATATTGTATGCAACATCACAAAACTAAGTTCTGATGTTGAAGGTATGTTACATAGGAGGCTTAGTTGAACTTAGTAGCTGTGACCAACAATAGCTGTAACCTGCCAAAAGATGGCTAGGCCTAAGATGAATGCAAAGAAGCTTCCTCTCGAAGCCCCATATCATGCTCAATCAATGGAGCATCTACTAGCTCAAATGCAATCTTGGACAATAATACTTCACAACCTGCCAAATAGACCAACCTAACCCAGCTTCCTCAAGCTACTTTGAGAGGGGTCCTCCTTTGTATCCCCCCCAAGAAATGCAAGTAGGAACTAGGTACAATGGCTCTAAGAGAAATCGGGAAATATTAGTGCTCTTTTGATCTCATCATTCCAAAGGCTAGTTTATTGAGACTTGTTCGTGAAATTGAGCTTGACTCTATTGAATAGAAAGAAGGAGGTGGTTTTTGGCACACGATCATGGATCGCTTCATAAAAGAATGTCCTTATACTCTACAATGTGCTACAGAGGCCTTTTTGGTAGACTTAATGAATGTCCTTATACTCTACAATGTGCTACAGAGGCCTTTTTGGTAGACTTAATGAATGATGCTCCGCATTGTGCAATACATACAAAGCGCATTATTGTAACCACGAGGACTTCCATCTTGTAGGGAATCTTCAAGAAATGAAAGATGCATTTCTCCCATTGGAATGAATACTATTTGCAATGTTACCTTTTTTGGAATAGTGTTCTCCACATGCACTAGACACATGACTATGTTCCATTGCACAATTGTTATACTTGTTTAAAAGTATGAATTAAGTTTTTGCATTCATCCTTTTCTCTCAACTTTAATATGCATCTTTACTGTATTATTACTTAATTATATTTTTTGCTACCATTGTCAATTTCAATAAGAAAACGTGTAAAAGCTTGACATTTCTTGTTAAGGGCCAATAATCCCAATATCCATCCATAATTTTGTGTAGGATAATTTCAAAAATACCAAAATTTATTGAAATTTGATGAAACTTCACATGTGCACTCCTTAGATAGTTGAAGAGACCATTACTTTTTTGGGGGGGGGGAGGGGAGAAATACCAATAGATCCCTAGTTTGGTTCAAGCTTGGTGTCTAGAGCCACTTTTCTAGCAAAAAAGTGGCTCCAAAGACCAAACTTCAAACCAAGCATCTACTGTTTTGCTTTTAAAAAAATATTGGACTCTTGATCACCTAATGAGTGTGCATATGAAGTTTTATTCTAATAAAAGATTATGGATTTATGATCACATGATGGGCTATGCATATGAAGTTGCATTAGCCTGAATTAGGAGTCTAAATAGTTAAAAGTTCATTCTTATTCTCATTTTTAGCCCTTGCTTTTATTGTTTCCTATGTTTTCACATCCTCAACCTCTGTCTCTCCTCCATCCCACTCTCCTCGAGTTTACATGGTGCACACCAAGCAAGTTGTTTGCTATTTTCTAGTGAAGACTGTGTACTAAATCTCACCTAGAGTAGAAGGTGGAGCTTCATGTGGTGCAATAGTAGGTGCTCCCCCTAGGGCACGAAGACTACCACAGAAGAAGAGGAGATGGAGACCAAGAACTGTTGCCATGTGAGAGATAAGGCATATCCAATGTAGCTACAAGCTCCTTATCCTTAGAATATCCTTCCAAAAAGTGGTTTGAAAAATTATAGAAGACTTGAAGTTAGCTTGGAAAGCCAAAAATTTTGTATACTTTGTAACAATGGAACACATGTATATTTTTTGTCTTATGCTATGTGTACTCAATCTAATTAATGTAACTAAAGTTTTTTATTTTGTTTCTTGAAATGCATGACTATTATTTATATTTAATATATGCATGACTCAAAAGTAGTAATAAGTACGGATATGAGGTAGGTTATTACATATACACAATTGTGGGTGTACACAAAACATGTTTACATAATTAAATAAATTATACAGACACGTAGAAATGTGTCATTCACATACTACACATTATTGCCACACTTACACAAACCACAAATTTATTTAATAAAACTATATTTATTCAAACAAAGCAAAATGTTTTATATTCATCAAGAAAAATACATATAATAGGTAATAGTAATTATTAATACAAAGAGCCAATAGCCAATAAGGACTCTCATTTGTTCTTTGGCTTTTTTTATGATGGAAAGGAGGGACCAGCTTTGAATGAAAATAGATGTTCATTCTTGACTTGAAAAATGATACGCTTCCCCTTCAACTCTTCCTCCAATAGGAGCATGTCTTCTGATACATTCATAAGCTCACCTAACATAGCGAGCACATATATTGCTCCACCACCCACTTGGTCAAATAAGTAAAGAAGCTTTGACTGCTTAACTAGCACCACCTTCTCCAAGCTAAATGTTATAGGTATTGCTCAAAAGGTCAATTTCCAAATTTTCATGATTGTTTCATCCCCCTCATGGTGAGCATTTCTTGTGAAAGACTGCTACATCAGTACTACAAGGTCACCAATATACTCCTTCAAATCCAAATCTTTCTATCAATCTATGTGTTGAGATCCTCCTTGCTTGTACATAAGCTCATATATACATAGTATATCTTGAATGACATAGTCAAATCAACACCATGATTAGTAGTTGACATGGAGCTATTGGAATGTGACAAAACTTGACCATAGGGTGCATTAGGTCCCCTGGAGTCCATCCATCAATCTTGGGTCAAAATGATGCTTGTAGCTACCCTATCTAAAGTGTAGCATTTGAGGCCACTTTTCTATGGCCCTACATGCTAAACCTCAAACAGGGTAGCTACATGCATCATTTTGATCTAAGAGTTTACCAATGGACTCCATGGGATCTGAGGCACTCTATCATAAAGTTCCACTGCATAAAATTGTATGGTAATTAGAAATCTTACATTTTCTATATCATCTAGTATCTTATTTTTCTCATGTATCAAAACGAGGCACTCTCTAGGCAAATGGATCCACAAATTATTTGGTAGGAAGCTGGGGCCTTGGTCCAAACATATCACACTGTAGTGATTCAATCTCAACATCTAATACAAGTTAATCTTCCTCGGCCATGGTGATATTCTCTTGCACTACTATGATAGCACTCATTGCATCTAAGCTTGTGCCATTATATCTAGTAGCGTCTACCATTGTTGGATGCACATCCATATAATCATAATCAATTAGGTCTTCCATGAATCCCTAACTAGGACAGAGACAACTCTTCTTTCTTCATTTCCAAGTATTGCAATACATCTGATAGAATCAAGTATTGTGAGCCATATATTTCAATTGGCATCAAGGAGGCAAGGTTGGTTCATTAACTTGTGGCTCTTCTAAAGAGGATGGGACCATGAGTGCCAAGCCTTGCTCTACCACTACCCGATGTTTCTCTTGAGTTTTTATTGACTCTTCAATTATCTCTTCTTCCCTATTTGTGATAGCAGCAACCTTTGGAGTTGTGTCATCTTTGCTTTTCTCCTCTATGGGTATATCTAGTGCAAGGAGGCAGTTCACTAATGCACAATCATGCTCTATGAGGTCCAAAGGTGCTATACCTAGTGCACTCCCCATGGGAATAATGCATGCTCTATATGAATGATCTACCTATTCACCACTTTTTGGTGATTCTTCCCAACTTGAAATACCATGAGCTATTCTAAAGGTACCCAAGTCATGTCTAATCCCTCGATGGAGTATATGTAGGTAGTGAGAATGCTTACAAACTCTTCCAAGACCTAAAGGGAGGGATCTAGTGATGAGAGTGTGCATTCAAGGTTGAAGATCTCTAAGAAAACCTCAAAGATCTCATCACCCTAGCTAGTAAAGCAAGTCTCATGGATCCAGTCATTAGAGTATACACAAGTGTCCATCGCAGCAAGTAGGAGGGATGTGGTGAATGTGAAGAGATCAAGAGAATGTGTGAAATAAAATAAGAAAACAAAAACTAAACTAGTTCTACCTTAAAAACCCTAAGTTATAAACCATTAAAGGGTTGTTTTCATATGATATTTAGTTATGTTTTTATATAATATCTTTATAAAGTTGACATGCATATATAAATATGTCAATGTGGTACTTGCATGTTGTATTAGCTATAACATCTAAGAGGCCCCTCCTCTCTCTCTCTTCTCCCCCATGACACATAAGTGTACACGTGTATGTGTCATCTCTTGAAAAAAGGACGTGTTCAAAAAATTCATTGTAAAATACAAGAATACACACATACTCTATCAATTGCCATTGGAGGAAATACATTTTTCTTCCCGTCCCCAAGTGGATACATGGATGTATATATCCTATCTTGATATGTTAAATGCATTCAAAAGAATCAAGGTTAGAGAATGCTCCGACTTTGAATCTTCCTACTATCTAATTTGAAATAGAAGCTAATAAGTGGATTCTTCATTAACAGTGTGATTTCCTAGCATATTATACTCAAGGGCCAATCATCCTCTATCTGCAACACTTAGGGCTTGTAACCCTTACAAATGATGGTAACATCCACATCTGTACTATTACATGTGCCTTGATCAAGGCACAACCATTCACCCTTGAGCATCCTCCATCTACGATACTTACAGACTAAGCATAAAGTCTGACATGCGACAAAGTATGTGCAATTGGAAAGGAAATTAGTTGATCCATCCCAAATTAAGAACATTGTCAATTGAGAGAATAAAATTACGTAAAAGCCATGTCGTTTATTGTGACTCAACACTCTACTACGTCAACAGTGTGAGTCATTTTCAATGTCCAAGTTTTGCTTAGTATCCTTGTTACATAATCCTTTGATGTGCTTTTTATGAGGTACATGATTTTAATACATCTCAAACCCTTGCATTCCTTGACCATATGCACAAAATTTCACTTGGTATGAGCCAGCTTAGGTGTACATTCTTTTGATCCAATGCTTGGCTTCATAGATTTCAATATGTCTGTTAAAATTTATGTACCACACCTGTGCAAAATATCACTACTACACAATGGCCATTCTAGGCTATTGAGATTTGATACATGCATAGACTCAAGGGTTCTATATTCTTGAGGACCCTAGGATAGTATATACTTGGAGTCATAGAAAAAAGTAAGGTCTTCCACTAGCTACTTGGTTGTATGCCCCTTAAAATAATAAAGAGCTCTAGCTGATAGGTGTACAGGGCCTTCTAGCCCTCCGAGCAATGATCTCCTATATTTTCCTATGGAAGCATCACTCACATCTGTGCCTAGGTCGAGGACGTCTAAGTTAGCTCAACTGTGGATAGCTCCATCAATTAGTATCTGTCGTGTATGTGTAGATGGTTGGAGTTGTGACTGTGGTGAAGTCTCCTAGATCTTGCTCCTAAAGAAATCTATGGGCTCCCTTTGAGTAGGGCCTCAATGTTCTGTAACTACTATACTCCTAAGAAGAGTGTCTAGGAGTCATCGTATCTCAAGGAGGAAGAGGCCAAGGCACTATTGATCATGGAAATCCATGACTCTAGCTAGGGGACCAACTAAACAAACAATGGAATCAACCTCAGATCTCATAGTATACTAGGTAGTGGCATATATAGTGCTCCTCTGTCTGTAGCCCAAGCTGACATAGCTATCATATGCGCTTGTCTATTGGTATGGATATATATCTGCCAGTCTCAATGTCTAACTAGTGTGAGGATGTATGCAATTGAACAATAACACATATGATCCCATGGGAGATGTGGATGCCCATGTATCTCGATGAACAACAAATCCACCATCTATTGTGTGTAGAAGATGCTCTTTGTAGAAAGCCATCTTCATACCTAACTCCTACACTAGGGCTATCCTTGTCCTCTTGATGTCTAGCTAAGTAAGGTCCATCTTGGTAATCTTGCCAATCTTTGAGTGGCTTAAAGTCAGAGATGGTGCATCAAATGGAATACTAGAAGGGGGTTGACTTATCCATGCTAAATCCATGTAGTTCAAACTAGTCTAACATCTACATATACCAATAGTAAGTGTCACCCTCTCTGGCGGCAAGCTGTCAAGAAGACTCAAGAGCAAGCCATTCATATTTGTGTCCGGGAGAATCCCATAGGCTATGTATATATGTGACTAATTGGGTGAGAGCCACTACTACAATCGATATGGCTACTAGCTCAGCTATGATGATCTCATGTGGGAACAATGTATTACATCTGATTAGCCTAGAGATCATGGATATGAGTGGCTGCTCCATTGATCTCCACCCAACCATCATAAGTATGGCCTAATCTACTACAATGATCAATACTAGGCCCCCTTACTTGCACTTCATAGAGTACTATGGATGTAACCAGTGTATTAAAGGGCCACATCTTAGTACAAGGCTCCTAAAATTTTACCTATGAGCACATCCTCTCTAGCCCACCTAGTGATGTGTATCCTTGAATCAGTCTAGTGTCTATTTCCTCTCGCATAAAGAAGGTGGGGCTTGTAACAATATTCCCATGTATGTGTAGGGATCTACATACTCCAACTCCTCCTATCCATATGTGAGTTTAGGTGCTAATCTCCTGACCCACTGTGGTCTAGTGTTAAACACCATCACCTTGGTTTTACCAAGGTTCACTAAGAACCCAATCCAATGCATGAGAGTACAATGCATCCAAATGTCTCTATAGCCCATGTGGAGAAACAACAATCAATACAACATTGTTTGCATATGATAGGAGAGGTATCCAAGTGCCAACTAGTGGAGCTCCTCTATCTTCTCCATGTGATATGTAATTAGAAATTCCATCAGTTTGTAAGCCAAATAGTGTCGAGGAGAGGGGGCATCCCTACTTCACCCTGATGGAGGGGGTGTGTGTATGAGAGAGAGAGAGAGAGAGAGAGAGAGAGAGAGAGAGAGAGAGGGGGGGGGGGGAGAGAGAGAGAGAGAGAGAAGCAAGGGAGAGAGATGCCCTAAACAATCGATAATGGTAGGGACGTCAATTTTGGATGGGGGGTGTGTGCATGTGTGTATGATCTCTCTCTCTCTCTCTCTCTCTCTCTCTCTTTATATATATATATATATATATATATATATATAAGAGATACACACACACACACACAAAAGAAGGGGGGAGAGTCGCCCCAAAGAGTTAGCAAGGACTAGGTGATGGAGGATTTTGTGGAGAGAGAGAAAGAGAGAGGGTGGACGTAGGATGAGGAGCACAAAGAGGAGAGGTAGAATGACACGGTGATGGTGGTGCTGGCAATACCAAAGGTTGGATAAGTGGACTATGTGGAAAAAAAATAGGGATTTGCCAACAAAAACTTGCTCCAAAGCTCTCTTGCGCACACTCGAACACCTCTACATGGGTAATGTCCAAGTGCATTATATTCTCCCCCACTAGAGATACAATTGTCCCTAGCCACAAGGCCTCTTAGTAGATCCAAAGAAAAGGAAAAGACTTGTCACCAAGTAAGACTCATCCAACTTGTGCATGGGATATTCCTAAAACTTAACCAAATACTAAAGCTTCTTTCATTGTGTACCCTTCTTGTACTTGTGAATAGACACTTATTCTAGCATCAATAACTCATGAAGTCCATCAGTAACTCTTACTCTTCTTGGCATTTGGATAGGAATGGTTCCATGATACCCTGTAAAATTACTCACATAAAACGTTGTATGCATCTTCCAATTAGATTCCAATTGATAAGTGACATCACCAAGCTTCTTAATAATGTGAACTTTTGAGGCACTAGATAGGTGATTGCTTCAAACTTGCTTTTGAATCTTGAGATAGCACCATTGATCTTCTCAGAAGATCAACCCATGCTAATGTTTATCGATCTCCTTCTTTCACTAATATTGCACATGCTTGATATTCTCCCAAACCTATTTCAAAAATTGATCCATACCCACAATCAACTGATTCACCACATAGGTCCTAATAGAGGTATCCAAAGCACGATTGAAGACATTGCTATCCAAATGCCCATAAAATATCTCAAATGGGATTTGCTTATAAGAGGCATAAACCCTATCATTGATCACATACGCAACCAATGCTAGATACTTCCCCCATGTGGCCTGATGATCCTAAAAGTAGCAACAAAGTATGGTTATTATGGTGCAATTGGAATTATTTGTTTGCCCATGAGTTTATGGGTGAAAAGTGGGAGAACGCTAACTTAATGCCAAGCCCATAGAGTAAAACCTTCTAAATTTTTCATTGATTCACTATGCATCATTGCATGTATATTTTTTAATTTTAGAAAGAATTTTCATGTCACAATACCACTTCTTGTGGTTCAATCCTTGTGAAACAAAATTTCATTTATTTAATCAGTGACTTTGAAGAGTCTAAAATATCTACTAGAGAGCTTTGAAAAAGATGGATTTTGGTTGGAACCTTGTTTTAGCATGCTTTTATTAAATTTTAGTAAGACATATTAACATAAAGAGTCTTATAATTTGTGAGGATTTCAATGTTTTATAACATGGAATAAAACATAATTTCTTGTTGAATCTATCAATCATGACCCAAATTATATCATGAACTTGAGGTATTCTTGGAATACCTAAGATGAAATCCATTGTGATAGATTCTGATAGAGCATCAGGCACTGGATGAGATTACAACAATCTTGGAATCTTTTTCTTATCATACTTGGATTTTCAACATGCTAAACAAGCCTTAATGAAGCTATGTATATCTATTTGTAATGTTTGTAAATAAAATAAACATTCTATTGTACTTAAAGTGGTTGTCTTTCCTCTATGTCCTATATAAGGAGGTTCATGACTTTCTTCTTAATTTATCATCACACCAATACAATCATCACAAGCATTTACATCTACCACACATGGCTTTACCAAATCTAGAATGAGAAGAAAAGATCTAGAAGTGAGGGTTGTTTTCAGGTTTGTGAAAACTATCTTCTCTTTTTTCCTCCCTTAGAAGGAGCACTTCTTCTTTGTAAGGTCATGAAAAGAAGAAGTTATATGTGCAAAATGCTTGATGAAGCTAGGGTAATAGAAGCTAAAGCTAAGAAAAGATCACGCCTCATGTACATCATGAAGATTAGGCCATTTTGAAATATCTTTATCTTTTCAAGATCCATTTGAATTTTGGAAGAGATGACATATCCAAGATAATTTAATTTATGCATTAAAAATTCATTCTTTTTATCATTTATCAACAGTCCATTTTGTCAAAGCAATTGTAGAACAATTTCTAGGTGATGACGATACTCCTCTTCATTCTTACTAAAAATAATAATATCATCAAAGAAAGTATCAATATATTATTGATGATCGCTAAAAATGAACCACCAAAAGGAACCACCAAGAATTCATATAGATAAAATGAAATTCGATAAGCACTTTTGTATACATCTTGATAGTACCCTAATTTATTGATAACCACTCTTCAAATCAATATGGCTAAAAACCTTTGACCCTCCTAAACAATCCAAAATGTCATCAATTCTGGGAATTGGAAATTGATTCTTCATATTAATTTTATTGAGGGCTCAATATTCAATGCACATTCTAAATATGCCATCCTTCTTCTAAACAAGAACTAGTAAACAAAATAGTGAGCTACTTATTGGCTTGATTACCCCATAATTGAGTAGGTTTTTGATGTATCCTTGGATTTGAAATTTGAGCTTGCCAATGTAGAATATTACTATCTCCACTATGTCACTTTCATCTATATTTAAAGCCTAGTATGGAGTCTTCATCTATTCATTCTTTAATCCAAGCTCTTTAGCCAATTGGAAGGAAATCAAGTTTTTATTTGCTCCAAGATCTATTAGGAATAGTGCTTGCTTACCTTATAACTATCCCCAAGTTTTTAATAGTTTGTGCATTTAGAGCGTGATTTATATTTGCAACTACATCACTCATAACATTGATTGTCATTAGCAACTTAGACTTGTTGTCAAAAACTTTGCTTTCTCATTTATTTGGATATTGCTTTGTTATATGGCATGTTTATTCACATTTAAAGCACTTTTTCAAGAAGCCTCGCTTTTCTTCTTGAGAAAGTTACTTGGCTTGTGGATATAGATTGGAGCAGAATTTAGGAGTATTTGGAGGTGCTTAACAATTCATCTTCTTTTGATTTTATGGATGCTTTTGCTATTGTTTTCATTCTTCTTTTGGGTTTGAATACTTCTCATGATAAACCACTCTCTTCTTATCATTCTTTTGAAATAATTTTTTGCCATTATGCTCCATTTCCCATATGTCAACATGGTCGATGAATTTCTTGAGACTAGAACAATATGATTAAGAGTAGTACAAAGTTTAAAATGCAAACCTCCTTGGAACTTTGTAACGTGCCCTCCCGAGCCTCTTCCTCGTCGACATGTTCTTAGTAGCCCATCAATAGATGTCCTAGAAAACGCCATTCGGGCTTTGATGAAAACCCTCGAAGTTTGCTAACTAGGCTCGCTTGAGTCTACCTCGCAGTGGAAGTTCCAGTCTTTCCCACGAGGATCAACCTAAGTATGAGTCAAATCAAATACTAACGGCGATCGATTAGTATCAGCGGTTTGAGTTTTCACTCCTTATAGAATTGCCTAACTAAAACGAACTTGCATTGCGCTAGGTTCAAAGAGAATGGGAGACGAAGAGGAGTGTAGCACTTCGATCCCTTCTGCCCATGGTCCTAAAGTGATGCAAGTTAGGCTTTCTAATCTCTAATGGTCTATCAAAAATATAATTTTTATTTCCTTTTTAGGAAAGCTCTCGGCTCACCAAGACCGCCCAACCATAGGTCTCGATCCGTCAAGGGTCCATCCTCCCACTCCCCTCAAGAGAGTATTTTTAATTACCTAATTACTTGCCACCTTAGATTCAACATATAAAAATTGCTTCTTTGATTATCTCCTGATACAAATTCGTTACACACCTTTATTTCACAACACAAAGACAGAGTAAAGCAATCCCTTCTAAATAGTTCCTTTAAGAAAAATAACTTTTTATAGTGTTTTTTGTTCTAGCTAGAAATGATGTCAACTAGAAGATATTATTCACTTCAAGTTCAATTCCTAAACCAATATCGGAACTTCCATGATACTATCTGGAATTCGGAGGGTAGTTGGTAGTTTGTAAGAGCCTAAGGAGTTTATGACCAGAGTCCCCTTGGTATCCTCACCTCCTCCCGCCAACTAGAATTCCCTACAATAAGACCTTTCGAGTCATGATTGGTTTATACTCACTAACGCGAAAACAAAAAAAGAGAACCCCTTGGAGTAGGTTTTATCCATGCTGGCCTTGGGGAGGTCACACCATCAAAGATCACTACCCGAATTGGCATTCTGTGCTCTTCAAAATACTACCTCGATCGGCGATCTGTACTACCCGATCATCAATCTTTTAGCCTGATGATTTTAGGAAAGATTAGTACCTAACTTTCAATCAAAAACATCTTATTTTGAATGCATTATACATAAACTCTTAAGAAATTTATTTCCAAGATAAATATTTTATTTTAAAATAATAATATCAAGGCAAAACTTAGCGTAAGTGGCAATACCTTCAAATAATCTTCTCGGATTACCCTCCCTCGGGATCTAGTTCTGATTGAATCTGAACAAGAATTCTATTTTTTTAGAACAACTTCCTTGATGGTCTTTTCTCAATGGAGTTTCGTGGGTCTTTGCTCGTGATTTTAAAAAATCTTGGTTAGTTTTATTACGAAATGTATTCTTTTAACAATTTTATCTCAAGTTCTTTTATATACTGAGAATTAGCGTCTATGTTTTTCCATCGGAGGTTCCGTTACATCAATACAATTTTTTTAAAAAAATAAGTCTTTTTAGGAACACAGTAACTTCCTTGTACTTCTCCTTAGTACATCTCATAGAAACCCAAATTACCCCTTGGAATTTGCGGTTAAGAATTCCTTTAAGAGATTTTATGCAAGAGATAAATAAAATCCAATTTTACGAATGCAACTTTTTGTTGCCAACTCATGGAATGATGGCGTGCTAGTTGCCTTTAATATCAAAATATAGTACCTAGGATCTATGACGAGTGCTTGGTTGATCGTATTCACAGCTTCGTTTGTAATCCCAGTACTCGTGATTCCATTTGTAGTAGTCATATCCGTAGCGTTATTGGCAGCTCCTACCTCTGTGACCTTCATAACTTTCTTCTTCGGGGTCATGGTCTTTAATTGCGAGATTGTAGAGGGGATTTTGGCAGGAGAGCTTGGGGGTTGTCGCAATTGGAATAATGGGGAATGATGATCACTAGGAATTTAGAAAAATCGAGTAGAATCTTGATTCCACAGGGAAGTGGTGATAGAAGGGATGGGGGATTCCATCCTTGCGCTCCTCTTGCCCCACTCCCTCTTACTCTATACTCTTGAGAAGAGGCTCTCCTCTCTTGCTCAGGCTGCCCCCCAACGGCTCCTCATGCCTCATATTTATAGTTAAATTGAAGAAGAAGGGTTGTGGCCAAGAAGAGGAGCTCTTTGAGGAGGGTATCTTGGCAATCCAGCAATATGGAAGCTTTTAAGATGCAATCTGATGCTGGCGATCTAATTTGTGAGGTCGAGAGAGGCTACTAGAGATGCCAGGACTGATTCGTCTGGCTCTCGAATGATCTTGCTTCAATTGAGGCCTCTCGTCGAACTGAGAAGAAGGGGAGATTGTTGGAGTCTTCTGATGTGATTGAGGAGGAGAATTCATGCTTTCGTTCATGCTTTCAGCGTCTCCAATTTTAGGAGAATGGAGAGAAATTATGCGTCATTTTTTTGTCAAAAAAGGGGAGGGGGCCTGTTCATCGTCATCTTCTTCTTAATCTTCTTCTTTTCTTTAAAGCTTTAAGCTTTAAACTCTCCCTTACTTCCTAAGTTTTAAATGCATTTAGTCAGTGTTCTAGCTTATGGTCCATGACTTGTGTTCGTGTGGTGACCTTCGTAAAGGATGTTTACAGATCCTATCAACCCTGGAAGGTGTTGGGTTATGAATTTTGAATTATTTTATTCGAGACTTTCTCTATTTAATGATCTAGAATTCTCCAAATCTAATTGCGAGAAGATTGAAAAATAAAGTCGAAAAATCACAAACTTGCTAAACTTTCAAAGCTATATATTTTCTTGAAATGTTGGACCTTCAAGTGTAGCTTCCAAAACCTCTTTATGCAGTCATCAAGTGACTCATTTTTTCTTTTTCAGAGCCGATCCCATTCTATGTTTACATCTCTTTTGAAATGAGTAGAAAGGAATTGACTTTATATCATAGAAATAATAACTGCCAGAATTTTGGGACAACATGGCCATATTCTAATCCCATCCACCAAAGGATAGGCTGATCAAATGTAGAGCTACAAACCTAATATTTTATTTTTCTTTATGCTTGTCACAACCATATAAGATATGAGAATAAACTTAGAAAGATCATGATTTTAGAAATCATCATATGTTCTAAATTTGATATTCTTTTCAAGTTAAGATAATGACTTAGTTTTCTTCTCATGCCTCCATTCATCACTGGATCTTGATGTTGAAGATTATGAAGTGGTTGATGGGGATGAAGATGGAGACAAGGGTGAAGAATGTGGGCACCTTTGTAGATAACGAGATCTTTCATGAGAAGGGTGTGAGTCTTTGTCGATTGATAAGAGTCAATTAGAAAATCCACCATATGAATTTGAAGGAAGAGAATGGGCTTCGATGGAATCTCTTCTTCATCCTGAAGTAGAACAAGATTTTTCTATTACTCCATTATGCCTATGAGGAGTATAATTCTAAGTACTATCTGTGTTAGGGTAAGGATTGAGTCAAAGCTTTGATATCAATGTAAATGCCTCGAACAACATAGTATGCTCAACAAGGGGAAGGGAGGGTTTTGCCCATCTTCAACCCTCATTATTGTCTCCATTATATTTACATTCCCATGGCTATAAATTATCGTATTCAACTTTAAGTATTTGTTCTCTCCAGTTTTTTAATTATTCTATTTTCCTCCCTCCAAAGGAATTTATTTTTGCTTAACCCAAATCCTTTAGAGAAGGGCTTAGTTTTAAACAACTAGAGAGTAAGCAGAAGTAGTTCTCTCTCACAAGATCATGAAAAGATATACACACATACATGCATCACTTATTACATAATAAAATTAAAGATTTCTTTATAAGATGAGTAGAAAGGAAAAAATGTCTTTCTCTATCATTGATCAACAACATATTGATATGGCTTGGTTTTTGTTTTTGAAATGAAAAAACATCTTGAAGAGGAAAGGCTATAATGAATTTACAAGTTTATTCTTATGTTAAACAACATCGAAAGAAGAGAAAATATAGGGGTATTTAATTATGGAGGAGTAGAGGATGATGATGTAAATGGATGGGACTAACTTTAGGCTATCTTTAGTTACTATATAAGGGTTTATAGCTAAGAAATTTAATGTAGAATGAAGAAAAACAAGTTCACTTTATAAACAAAGAGAAGAGCTAGTGCAAAAAAAGAAAGTGAAGTAGTACAAGACAAGTGTCTAGCCACGTATCATGAGCTATGATGAGTGAAAAGATACTTGAAAGCTTGTGTAATAAGTATCCTAAGAGTTGACTCTTATCTATGGCCTTGCTTTTTGGACAAAGTATTGTCAAGAATAAAAACAACCAGACTTAATAAGTACTGTCAAAATACAAAACTTGCTTTTTTTAGAATGATATCCCTATTTTTAGGACTAAGAGTTTTTAGACCTATTTAAGATTTAAGGACCTTCTAAAATTTAGGAATCCCCTAAAATTTAGGGACCTCCCAATATAGGTATTATATGAAAGCTCTTTACGAGTACATTACAAGAATTGTGTTGAAATTTTTCTATGAAATTTTTCGTGCAAAGATATGTGTATTTTAAGCTTTTAACCTACACATGCACACAATACAAACATCTCATGATCATGTCATCTTGCTAATTGTAGCTATTTGTTTTGGTAGATCTAGCTCACACTTGAAGGTATTATGTTTTTATTTTGTGTAAACTCAATCTTGATATGCATGAGTCTAGTTACTAGGCCACAACCTTGTCAACACAAACCAAGATTTCATGACAGCTCTCCAAGTGTGATAGTTCAGACTTTGAATTTTATCATCGTTGTTAATACATAGAGGTCCCATAATGGGAAACTAAAAATAGAAATGAGCTAGAGAAAACAAGACATGTTAGATTCCATAATGGAAAACTAAAAATATAAATAAACTAGAGAAAATGAGACGTGCTTAGCGTTACATCTTTGGACATCGTACTTGTAACATCAACCACATTGACCATTGATGATTAGGCCATTAGGAGTCACTAGGTGTAAATGCATCCTATAAGTTAAGATGCTAAAGGGCCCTATAGCATGAACATACTCAAGGTGCTTTAGGTTTTTTGTGGTTGAGTTCTCCTTTATGCACTTTATTGTGCAATGTGCTTCTAGACTCAAGACCCTAGGCAACTCTACTAGTATACTCGTATTGGTGTGGGTTGGTGGTATGGGCTGCTAACCCTTATGATAGAGGCTTGACCCGGTTACCATTGGCTTCCAAGTTCATGGGTGAGCCCTTTTAGCTTAATGGCTGAGAGGTGAGTCCAATTGTGTGTACAAAGTGGAGATCTACGTGGTTGTTACACCTTAGGAGGTCCACTATCCAACAAACAAATCCAACAATCTTATTGAAAAAGCAATCCGCACGAGACGAGATCCACAAATATCACAGGACACACATTCAACAATAACAAGTTCAACAATATATAACGTTTAGGACACACTAAATTAACACAAGAATCCTCTCTAGAGAGGTAGAGATGCAAAGTGACATATGTCAATTAAACGCACGTAATGCAATGTCCAAAACCAAGCGAGGGAGGAGTAAAACAAGGCTCTACCTACCACTAGGAGCGTCGCCCCAGCAAGGCAGGATCACTATCTGGCACAAAAACAGTGACTGCAGACCAAGAAGATGGATCATGTGGCACAAGTACAAGCTGGAATCTCTCTCTCTCTCTCTCTCTCTACATCCAAAACTAAGTGAAGCAGACCATGGGAGAGGTGCTATAGACAGAGCATGAAGAGCAAGTCGGCCAGCAAAGCGCCCAACAAAAAGCACAGGTGCAGATCGGCCAGAAAAAGGACCGCAATAAATCCATGAAATGAAATGTACAAGGCTAACACATTCCAACTAAGATGTCCGCTCACAAGGCAGCGTCTGAGGCTCATGCATGAAGCCCATTCCAAGCTTTATGCTCAGAGATGGGAGATGAGGAATGGAATCGTGGGATGATGAGCCTATCAGATGCCAAGTGAGTTGTGTGGATTGAGAAGACAGCAATCCGCAAGCCAAGGGCGAGCTGGGACATGGGTGTGCCATGTTATGTGGTGGGACTTCTGTGCCTTTCGGTACTGTTTGTTCTTGCTCCTGGTTCTTTTTAAATTTCTTGCAACCCCGAAGCTAGAACCTGAAGCTTGAGAGGGCCACTACGGACTATACATGGTGAAAAAGGGATGAATTGACCTCCAGCACAAAGAATGGCAGGAAGAAAGACCAGTTTTGCATTCTACACAGTCGTTGCAAAATAAGCTTTACTAGAAAGTTTCCATCAAGATCATGCAGGTTGACTAGGTGCCCATCAAGGTAAACTGTGGAACATAACCGTTCGCCTTCAGCCTTGTAAACCGTTTGATTGAACTTACATAGTTGTGACTCAAGAGCTCAGCTTTTTGTCCAACAATAAATTCTTCCATGGCCTCATCAATATCAATGCAAGCCTTCCCAGGCATTTTCAATGCCAAGGCATGACTTCTCATTGCATGTATCTTCTGTGCATCCTCCAGCATGCCAGCAGCAGTATAAATATCAGCCATTAAAACATACCCAGCAGCAATTTGAGGATCAGAGGCAATTATCTGATCGAAGCATTGCCTTCCTAATTCAAAACTACCATATATTTTACAAGCAGTCAACAGAGACATCTGTGCAGTAATTGCAGACTCTTTAGGCATAAGTTGAAGTAGCCGTTCAGCTTCCTTCAAATAGCCTGCCCCACCAAAAAGATCAACCATGCAGGTCAAGTGTTCAATACGTTGAGATATGCCATGCATGTCCGCCATCAAACGAAAGAAATAGTTACCTTCTTTCACTTTACCCATCTGACAGCAAGCTGAAAGAAGGCTCGTGTAAATTATTTCATTTGGCTTTAATCCCTGTTGTTGCATGTCAAAAAGGCACTGTCTTGCTAGCCTGCAGTCAAAAATGGCATATCCAGCAATCATTGCACCCCATGTTATGACATTTCGATTACGCAGACCATCGAAAACTCTTTTAGCCTCTTGCAAACACCGGCACTTCGCATACAGATCAATTAGAGCATTCCCAATCACCATATCTTCTTCATACCTGCTCCGTACGACTTGATCATGTAAAATATTTCCTTGGCATAGCATTCCCATTGTCGTACATGCTTTTACAGCACACAGAAAAGTAACTCTATCAGGACTTACGCCCTCTTGTTGCATTCTTTCAAAATCTTCAAGAGCAACATAGCTGTGCCCGTGTTGAATAGATCCTGCAATCATTGCACTCCATGCAATGGTACTTCTATCTTTTACACTATTTAAAATGTTGCGTGCATCGTCCAGGCTCCCACATTTCCCATACATGTTTATTAATGCATTCACAACCTCCTCGTCTGATTCTAATCCACATCTGGTGATTCTGTCATGTATCTGCTTCCCACACTGTAGGGATTCGACATCATCAAAGGCTTTCAAGACACATATGCAGGTGACTTTAGCAGGTTGAAAACCTTCCTGCAGCATCCTCAAAAAGAGTCTGCAAGCAACAAAAGCATCCCCATATTGAGCATGTCCAGAAATCATAGCACCCCAAGTAATGACATTGCGATCCTGTAAATTGTTAAACACTTGGCATGCTTCCTGTAAATTCCCAGTTTTTGAATACATATCTACAAGAGAGCTCCCAATCACAGCATTCAGCTGTAAACTACTTGCAATAACTTGATGATGTACCAGCTTGCCCTGCTCTGAGGCCTTTATACTTCCACACGCCTTCAATATACTCGAGAATACAACTTCATTTGGCTCTATGCCTTGGCATTGCATTGTTTCCAGAAGTTTGAGAGCACTAAAGCCATGTCCACTGTTGGCATAGCCACTTATCATAGCTCCATATGAGATCAGTGTTCTGACTTGCACTCCGTCAAATGTCTTGCGTGCATCTTCCAAGGCACCACATTTTGCATACACATCTAGCAGAGTGTTTCCCACAAGAACATCTGAATCAAGTCCCAATCTGGTTATGTGCCCATGAAGCAGCATACTCATTTGCAAGGACCCTGTGTGGCCACATGCTTTCAATGCAGACAAAAATATAACCTTGTCAGGCAAAATGGAGTCAATATGCATTCTTTCCACCAACTCAATGGCAGACAAACTATTACCATTTTCAACAAGGCCTTCCATCATGGTACTCCATGTGACAAGATCTTTTTGGGGTAGCTGATTGAAAACTTTTACCGACTCTTCCGTGTTTCCACACTTCGCATACATGTCAATAAGAGCAGTACCGATACTTGCATTGGATGTGTGTCCCTTCTTTGCAGCATCATCATGTATGATCATCCCCTGTCCTAAATCTGCTGTTCCACTGCATGCTTTCAGTAGACATGTGATCACATATTCATTGGGGCTCACCCCATTCTGTTGCATATCATGGTACAAAGCAAAAGCTGTATTACTCTGGTCATGCATGACATAGGCAGAAGTAATGGCATGCCAAGTGTATACACTCGGTTTTGTGAGTGTGCAAAACACAAGGCAGGCTTCAAAGAGGCTTCCGCACGAGGCAAACAGGCGAACAAAGCAATCCCCTGCAACAGACAAATCCAGGCCATTGAATGTGAGGGCAGAATGAAGAAGTCTCCCACAGGCAAGGTTCTTTGTACTGGCACATTCTTGAAGAAATAAACAGAGGGTCCCTTGATGAGGGATGGGCTTATGAGCAAGATCCAAGGACTGGAGGGCCTTCTCCAGCTTCTCCATTCTGCAAATGTCGGGGCAGGCATGGAACAGTGGCCTCGAGGGACCATCTCAAAACAGTAGTTGCAGATATGCTAGCAGCAGGCAGCTTCGTTCATCGATGCAGTACAGGGATTGCAGGTTCTACTGATGGTGTGCGACAATTCCTGTGTCGTCAGCTCAAGCGCAGCGGAACTTAGAAGCTATCGCAATAAAAGAAGCAAAGGTTCCGACCGTGTTTCCCGATTGCAGATAAACTAGGACAAGTAAGGATATGTCAAAATGAGATTTAAAAATAAAGGGCTGGCTGTAAAAGCCTCTCAAAGCTGAACAATTTACGATTGTATGAAGAAAGTCTGTGTAGACTCACCTAGTCCTAGGTATTTTCATTTTGGTTTTCAAGGGCCTGCAATTCCTTTCATTTCAATATAATTTCTTGTATTATTTAAAAAATTTGTAATTGACAACATGGTGGCTGAATTCATGTTTGTAGCCAGTGGGTAAATGTTCGAGGTACCTTTTGGAAAAGAACAGAGAGAGAGCAGGCGTCGAAACTAGAAATTAGAAAAGGGGTGGAGCGCCACCCGCAAAAGGCAGTCTACCTAGCACCAAACCAACCGTTGAGGGCGGTTTTGGCGCAAATGATTCCATTCCCGCTACATGAGGGACACGTGGAGCCCACACGACTCTCCACAGCCACGTTCCAGGCGGATAAGACTCTTGGCTCGCGAGAAAGTCTTCATGCCACTACATGCGCTCATACAAACAGTCTTGTCATCCCCCAAGGATTACCCCCCCATCCTCCTCAACTTGCGAGAGCCCCACTGCATCATGGACGCACTCCCCCCCGTCCTGAAGCAGTTTCGGCCCCTCCCCCAGGCCCAAACGGCACGCTTGCGATGTCCAACTCGTCATTCATGACCAAGACAGTGGATGCCCCCTATATCTCTACTAATTTCCATGGCAGTACTCCCCAAATTGACCCGAGGCTCGCTAGTATCATGGCGAAGGTATAGAAACACAGGAGGGCCAAGTTCACAGCCCTCTCTACCACATCTGCAATCTCTACAACATGTCGCGGAAGGGGAAGACACTCCTGAAGAAGTCTCGGCTCATCTGCACCGTTTCAGGCATGAGGCCCCCAAAGCTGTCTTCAAGTCGTCGGAGGAAGTGGACGGCTGCTGCGCTATGGGAAGCTCTGGCAAACAGCTTGAGGGCCAATCCGAATCTCCTTCCGCTACCCCAGTGGCGGACGCCCCCCCTAAACGCTCCCCAACTGACTCAGAAGAACACTCAGGTCCAGAAGGTACGTTCTCGGTTTGCATCCCAGATCTTAGTTTCTCTCATTGGATTAAAGAATACCAAACCAAGGCGATCTATGGTCTCTGTCATGGCCCGCGACCTCCTACAGAAATCCTTAGGGCATGGATGAGGGACCACTGGCAACCCCTTGGCATTAGAGCTCTGCAGGCTCGATATCTACTGAACAATTACATTCTCTTCCTTTTCGAAACCCAACAGATGGCCGTTCATGTCATGTCCTTTGGCCAATGGATGCTCAAGAACTCCCCACTGTCCTATTCAGGTGGGATGAGTCCTTCGACCCACTGGGGCATTAGAGCTCTGCATGCTCGATATCTATTGAACAACTACATTCTCTTCCTTTTTGAAACCCAACAAATGGCTGTTCATGTCATGTCCTTTGGCCATTCATGCCATGTCCTTTGGCCAATTGATGCTCAAGAACTCCCTGCTGTCCCTATTCAAGTGGGATGAGTCCTTTGACCCACTAGGGCCTAAAACAACCAAAGTCCCCGTGTGGGTTGAATTCCCCAATCTCCCTGACCATCTCTATCCTTTTCTCCAGTCGAAAGCCTCCCCCATAGGCAAAATCTTAGGATAGCGACCCTCATTGGACATCAACTCGAGATGGCACCCCCAAGTTCTGGTCGAAGTGGACCTCAGTCAGAAACTACGTAGCTCCATGATCATTCAAAGTGACATCGGATCGCTTATTAGGAAGCAAGAAATCACCTATAAGAACTTGCCCAACTCCTACTTCAAGTGCCACAAATAAGGGCACTTCATGAGGGACTGCCCTGAGTGGGCAAAAGAAGAGGTCAATAAGCACTCGAAGCCAGAACCTAAAATAGTCCCTGATTCCGGGGGCAATAAGGAGACATTATATAGCTTCCAGATGGAGCAAAATAAGAGACCAAAACGTCCCAAACCAAAGGGCAAAGTTAAGAACTCCTCCATCTCCAACTCATATAATAGGTATTCCCCTCTGCTAATGAATCTCAAAGACTCCGAAGCCATGGGTAACACTAATAATACAACCAACCCCCTAAGCTCTGAGTCAATAGATTCTGACAATGATGATTTCATCGATGGGAGCCAATTTTTCAAGGAGGCTACTAATTGTGGTCGTGAGAAAGGCTCGAACACTAATCCCCCTCTTCAGGACGTTCAACCAAAAGTAGAGGATCTTAATGAGGATGAGGAAGAGAGTCTCCCCTCCTCCAACACAGGGGAAGGATTGCATGCGTCCCTTTCCCAAGCCAAGGAAAATCTAGAAGCGCTTCAAGAGTTCCCAGGTAGGCAAGGGGGTCCCATCTCGATGGAGACTTCCAACTATAGTAGCAGTAAACGGAGGCACTCTAAAGTAGGAGCCAGGCCAGGTAGCCCTACCAATACGTAGGGTAACAATAAAGGGAAAAAGCAAAACAAAGTTGGTAAGAAATGAACAATCTGAAGATCATCTCCTCTAACTGCAAAGGACTTACAGAAAAGGCCAGAGTGTCCGTTATCCGCAACTGGCTATAGCATAATGCCATTAATCTGGACTGTATCTACCTCCAGGAAGTTAAAACTTCTGGAGAAAGGTTGGGTCATAACCTCCTTACCATAAACAAAGATTTCACATGGCACTCATCCAGGCACAAAGGTGGTGCAGGAGGGGCTGTAATTAGAGTGGGCCCCAAACTGCAGCCATTCATACATGACTTTCTGCAGGATCCTGGTGGCTGCTGGGTGGGGGTAAAACTTAAGGCTTTAGAAGAGATCGCGATCATCTATGTATACGCATGGGGAGCTAATAGGGATAAACCAAGAATATGGGATTCTCTTGAACTAATCGACTGTCCGATCATCCTAGTAGGTGACTTCAACTTTGTAGAAACTCTTGAGGATCGTTTTGATAGGTACTATATAACAATCGGTCTGATGGCCACTTTCATCGATTCTAGTACCAAGATGCGGCACAACATCTCCCTTTCGAACTACAAACCGGTGCAACTCACACTCTCTTCGGTGAGCCATGCCGTCCGGGCAGGATGGTTTCATGCGGACCAGTCCTTATTCCGGATGGAGTTCGTATATAAGTCCTTGGAAACCATTTGGAAGACAAATTTCTCTCTCATGCTAGCCCCGGCTAAGGCCTGGGAGTTAGCGGTTAGAGACACCCAAAGATTCCTAAAGGAAGCCAAACTTCAAGTTATCAATCTGAGGAGATAGAAAAGAAACATGATTTACCAAGAAGTTATCATGCTAGAAAAGCCAGTGGATTCAGGTCAAGCAGAAGCACAAGAGAATCTACTGGAAGCCAAAAGGCGTCTTAGGCAAGAGGAGCTCGCTGAAGCCGAGTCCCTCCAGGTGTACTTTCACGGCGCGGCTGGTGGGCAAGGTAAGGTAGATTGACCCACTAAAGAACAATTCAAATTTCTCAAACTAAAGAAGGAGAGGGACAATATCCCTCTGCTCAAGAAGGAGGATGGGTCCATATCTACCTTGCCAAGGGACAACCTCGAAACCGCCTACGCCTATTTTAAAAATATATTCAGTCAACCCTCCCAATCTCACCCGACTAAGACAACTACATGGGCTGAAATAGCTAGGTGTCAACGCCCAATAGTTCCAATGGGCACAGCTAGACTACTTGAAGTAGATATTAAGGAGGTAGAACTCAACAACACTATTGACTCTCTAACAAAAGGGAAAACCCCAGGACTTGACGGCCTCCCAATGAGTTCTATCAAGAATTCAAATGCTTCCTACTCTACCCTCTCATAAGGGTTTGGAAGGAATTCGTTTCCAAAGGTTCCCTCCCAAGCTGCATCAACAAAGGGGTTGTCATACTAATATACAAGAAGGACTCCAAGGAGGACTTGGCTAACTGGCTGTCCACATCATACAAAATCTTCACCAAAACATTGGCTCGTAGACTGAGCTCCCACCTTGATCAATGGATTTGGAGGGAGCAAAAAGAAAGGGTGATATATTCTAGATGCAATAATTGGGCTATGGGAGGGTATGGATCATGCTCAAAGAACTAACCAAGACATTGTCTTCCTTAAGATAGACTTCGACAAAGCTTACGATAGGATTGAGTGGGAATTTCTCGTCTAGTCCCTTCACGATATGGGGCTTGGGCAGAGATTTATCAGGTACGTTAGTGTTCTTTTTGGTGACGCCTTGGCAAGGATCTCTATCAATGGTACACTTACCAACCCCTTCATCCTTCCATCAGACAAGGTTGTCCTCTTGCACCCTTACTGTTTGCAATAGCCACTGATGCTCTTGGTTGGTTGCTTGAAAACCAATTAAACCAAGGCAATCTTCAGGGTATCCATCTTCCTAACTCAAACAGGCAGATGCTCCTCAACCTATTTGCTGATGACACCAATGCAACCATTCAAAATGAAAAGCGCTCTATTATAGCCTTTTGGCAGTGCCTCCACAAATTCTGCTCGGCCCCAGGCTCCAAAATTCATCATTCCAAGATAGGCATTTGAACCAGTCTTGCTCCCCTGCCCCAGTGGCTGCTAGACAAAGGATGCCAAGTCATCCAATAAGGTAAAATATTTAGACTCCTAGGGATCCCGATGGGGTTTGGGGTCACCCTAAAACAAAGATGGCAGTGGGTAATGGATAAACTTAGTGTCAAGCTGGATAGATGGAAGGGCTTTCAATGCAGGTTGGCTGCGAGGAAGTTCGTCCTACAACACTTTATCTACTCCACCTGTATATACTTCTTGGCATGTTGGAAACCAAGTAACTCAGGTCTTAAACAGCTAGATGCCCTGTGTAGGAACTTTTTATGGGGAGGGAATTTTCACAACTACAGGCTACCGAAAATAGCTTGGAAGGTCTGTACTTTGGAAAAAAAGAGTGGGGGTCTCGGGCTTCCTAACATAACCTTTTAGCATCTAAGCTAGCGTCAAAATGGATAATCAGAAGCCAACTTCTTCTAGAGGAAGATTGGGCCATACTTCTGACGCACAGCTTATAGAGAGGGATTAGCTACGAGGGGACTACATTCCATAACCTTCTCGTCTACAACATACTCTTTAGCTCAACATGTTTCCAAATTAGAAAACCCTCCCAACTCTTTCGCTCCATGTGGGCTTCTTGGCTTCAATACAAGACTGAGTTCTCCTTCGAACTTAAAAGGAAGAAAATCAATGTTTGGGCCCCTAAAGACTCACTATGGTTCAGCCTTACAGTGACCCCAATCATGGAAGAATTAGTCAAAGCAGCTAGTAAGCTTCAAAAGAAAGGCATTTGGGTATGGCACAACCTATGGGATCTCACAAATAAGACGTGGAAATTGCCACTTGACATAATAATGGAATTTCGACTTAATAGTCAAGATCTTGAAATAGTCATGAACAGAATTAATGTTTGGGTAAATGCTAATGGTGGTTGGATGTTTAGTAACCTGCAGGTTAAAGTGGAAGACATCCATTGGAAAGGAAGACTACATTTGCTCCCCCTTCCGCCCCTTTGATGTTTTGGCACTAGCTTAGTTGGTAAGCTCAACAAAAGGTGGAACATACAGTGGTCAGAAACCCAATGGCATTACAGGTTTGAACAAGCATAAGCGGTCTCCATTCCCCCTAAACAATCAATTCTTCTATGGACTATTTTACACCATGCTGTGTGGGCTAATGCAAAAGCAGCAAGTATAGGTAAAGGGAATGGACTCTGCCTCAGATGTGGTAATGAGGTAGAGCCCATCCCACACCTTTTTATTTCATGTCCAGCTAACCAAGAATGCTTGCAAGAGCTACACAAGCTACTCTTTCCCCTTCACCCTTCAACGTTCTCATGGAAAGAAATTCTTTTTGGAGAAGTAAATCGTATCCCCCCAGTAATTTGGACTGTAATAAGAGTGGCTTACTTATGGCCTATTTGGATCTCCAAGAATGATTGTGTGTTTAATAATAAGTGCTCCAAACCAAAGCCCTTATTCACCTCCTTGGTTTGTTGGCAAGTGGCCGACATGAAGACGGTCATCTGCAAGGACAAAGCAAAGTAGGCACTACAAAAGAACTGTCCAATGCGGAAAAAGGAGAGGAAGGAGACATTGTTCGAGAAGCTACTAAGATCCTCCTTTCTTTGAAGGAAGCCATCCTGGACACCCGCCCATACCCAATCTCGGGCCCGTAGGTGCCCATGGCTCACTCTAACCAACCCGTTATTGTATGGAATCAACGACAAGCACCTGTCCACCAATGTGCCAAGTCAATTGCCCTTAAGCTCCTAGAGGCCCTCTAGCTAAACTACCTAACCATTAGTTGGTTTTTTTTTGTAATCGTCTAAGCTCCTCCCCTTGGGAGTCTCTACTGACAATGGCTACACTACCCTTCTGTATAAAACCCTATTCATAATACAACTTACTGTTTAATCTTTTTTTAAAATTTGTAATTGTGTGTAGGACCGAACTCCGAAGTGATAGCGTGCAAATAACTAACCTTTAAGCCATTAAAGGCCATTAAGAGCAACTAAGGCCATGTGTGGGATAGAGTGGACAAGTGCCACCCTCCAATCCATGTAGTCCTCCGCCATCACATGCAAAGACATGGGGGAGATAGAGGAACAAGTGCGAGGGGAGCATTAGGCTCTCTCGAACAAAAAGAAAGAGCTAGTGCAAGATAAGGAGGAGGTTCACATAGCCCTTGTTTCTTTCTCCCTATAACACACCAAGCCACAATGTGCAAATTTTTCTATTGCTAGGACTTTCATCTATACTATATATTAATGGGAGGTTTGTTTTTCCCACCAGCATCATGACCCCCCCCTCTCTGCCCAGCTGAAAACTAGAACCCGGCCCCCAACTTCCATAAAAAATAATAAAGATCATAGTCTTTTTTTAATGCAAGATATAGTAAAGTTCATAGTAACTATTGGCATCACCAATTCTCAAAAGAAAGGTATCACATGCATCATCTCAAGCATTCATCTAAATAAACGGCCGATCTCCTAGCAAGGTCTTATAAGACTTTCCATTGTGAATCATGGAGTTTTTGAGATTTGAATCATCCTAATACTCACCCTAAAGTTCAATTTCACAACTTAAAGATTTCTTCATCTACCTTCCCTTGATCTCCAAAGATAGTTGTCCTCAACGTCAATTCCTTCTCCGAATTGAGCATAGAGTCTCTTAACTTCCTTATAGTCCCTCAATTTGTGGGGAATGTTTCCTTTCCCACCCACAAAAATGTATATATTTAGATAATATAATGTACACTAATTATGTTAAATATAAAACCATTTAAAATAATTACGATAAATTACAATTATAACGTATGTATAATTATAATCTACATTGCATACACAAACACACACACAATATTATAACATTGTATATTATGTTCATATTGTTATTCTTGGATATTAAATACTTGCATTATATTATATAAATATGTTAAGCTATAATTAGTATTTCTTTATGTTATACATCTACAATTATGATATTATATTTAGCCTCCAACCTACGATCCTCCCATGCCTGTACACGATCCTGACGCGCACTGCATCACATGCTTGCCCATATCCACCTCATGTGCACACCTGCCATCTACCTCATGGACCTACCTGCCATAATATTATACAATGTATATGCAATATAATAATATACAATATACAAAATGTATATTTTATACAAACACGCACACATACATAGAGACATAATATATATGATATAATAATGTATAATATATTATGTGTATATATATAGTATAGACATATGTGATATGTGTAGATATATTGTTTGTGTGTGTGTGTGTGTGTGTGTGTGTGTGTGTGTGTGTGTGTGTGTGTGAAAGTTTTGGGCGAAAGAGAAAGAGAGAGGAAATAAAATAATTTGAGGAAGACAATCAAAAATTGAAGAGAGAGAGAGAGAGAGAGGGAGGGAGGGAGGGAGGGAGGGAGAGATTTTGAGAGAGAGAGAGAGAGAGAGAGAGAGAGAGAGAGAGAGAGAGAGAGAGAGAGAGAGAGAGAGAGAGAGAGAGAGAGATTTAGAGAGAAGAAAAAAATTGAAGGGGGGGAGGAAAGACAAACACACACACACACACACACATAGAGTTTACACATTTGGAAAGAGAGAGGGGGGAGGAAAGAAAGAAAGAGAGAGAGAGAGAGAGAGAGAGAATATAAAAAATTGAACAGATAGTAAAAGATATTCAAAGCACTAGACTAAAATCAGCGTAAAGTATTAGTCTAACACTCGTGTGAAGCACCAAGAAAATACAAAGGGATCCTCAACTCACAAAAAAGCTTTGGGGTCTCTCACAATTGATTTATTTGTGACTCAAACACCTATGAACCCTCTTGCCATTTGAAACATGCCTTTGAATCTTGGGTGGAAGTCTCAAGGAAGTATTAAAGAATACTAGTGCTTTGAGAATACCAACTTGAAGCGTTGGGAGAATCTAGGCGCAAAGTACCTAGTATGTTGTATGGAGAAGATTCCTTCAAAATATTAATTCAGGAGGTCGTTTCTCTCTACTTATAGTGCTAGGGTGACACTAATACAGTATTGCTTTGTCACAAAAGGATTTCTTTTTCCCATTGGTGGGATCCAAACAAGAACGAGATTGGATTCTCCATTCATTAGTCAGATACAAATGTAATTATGTGTAGATCCTTACATGGTCACCAATATTCTCCCATGATGATACGCTCTTTCAAGCATGTCATGTGTGGGTGTCCTTTCAAGGAATGCCCGACTGGATGGAAAATGAGCTCAAGGTCTTGGAAAATTTTTATCTCCCTTCACCATCACAAGGGATCCTTGGCACCAAGAAGAATACTTATGTCTTATGGGGCTACAAGGTTTACCCAAAAGAGTTCATGGAGCTCTTTGAAACCCATGGATTAGAGGTCACAATTGAAGTCAAGTTTTCTTTTTTCCTTAATACATGCTACCTATGTCATGAGATTGAACAATTTGTTAAAGAATATCTAAAGTGGCAGTTGGTTCAGGAGAAGAAGAAGAAGGCATGTAAGCTCTACAAAGAGTTTGACGACAAAGAAGCCAGTACAAACTCAGCAAGAGACACAAAAAAGCCCCAACATAGGAGCGAGGGACCCAAAGTCAATACCTCAAACTAACAAGAAGGACAAACACAAGGGGAAGGATAACTTTCTCACGTGGCTATTATAAGCTATTGAGGACTATCTTCAAATTCAAGAGATATATTAAATAAAAGGCCTCAAAGCCCACTGACCTCAAAGGAGAAACCAATTCACATTGGTTCTTTCAATCACTAAAGATGAAGAAGAGCCAAAAGACCATTTCCATCATAAAATACTCAAATGGGGATATGCATCAAGGCAACTATTCCATCACTCAAGTGTTCATGCAATACCTTTCTACCATTGTTGGTCCTAAATCCTATTGGTTATGGGGGGAGGCACTCTAGAAGTTCCACAAGCCATGCAAGACCAAGGTCCCTCCAGACATGTGCTACCCACTAGACCATTCTTTTGTCCTTGAGGAATTGGAGATGGTGGTCAAGAAAATGATGAGGGGGAAGCCCCCATGGCTTGACAACATCCTTATCAAGTTTTGTGTTGAGATTTGGGGGATATGTGGTCCAAACATATACAATTTTGCTAATGAATTTAGAAGCAAAGAAGTTTTGTCGTTGCAAATCAATCATGGGAACATTAAGCTCATCCCTAAATTATGAGATAGACTTCAGATTGAGCAGTGCAAACCCCTAACTATGCTAATTGATCTATACAAGATTCTAGCTAAGGCAATTGCATGAAGAATCAAATTCATGCTATCTAAAAAAGTTGCATAAGGATCAGTATGGTTTTACGTGAGCAAGCATATTCATGATGTTGTCTTTAACCTAGCTCTTTCAATTGACTTGTCTTTGGAAAGGGAAGGCAGATTCATTCTAGTAAACATGGACATGGACAAAGCCTACAACCTCATAAGGTGGAACTTCATTGTTGTAACATTGAGGATCATGGATTTGTAGATGCTTTCTGTAATATGTTTGTTTACCAATTCCTATGTGGCTATCAAAGTGAATGGGCTCATATCCCATACTTTCACACTTAGATTAGTCCAGCAAAGGCTACCTTTTGGCCCCTCTATAATTTGCAATCATAATAGACCCTCTACTAAGAATCATTGACTTCAAAATCCAGATAGGTATACTTAAGGCCTCCCTCTTCCCAATGTGACATCTTCTATGCCTAGATGTTCACATATGATATCTCGAATATCTTTAGGGATAACAAAGCAAACTTAGAGAGTCTTTTGTACATTTATGAGTCCTTCTCCCATGTCTTTGGCTCAATGATTAGCACTAAAAAAATAGAAGTACTCCCCAATCTCATTAGACTCTCATCTAATGTAATGTATCCACCTTAGTACTTAGACATTATGGTGATACTCAACAATTATCTTTAAAAAGTCTTTCAAGGATAATGCATATTTTGTTGCACATAAGTAATGTTCTAGACAACATTAAGGGATATTGAAGACCTTGGGTCTATAGATAGTTTTATGATATTGGTAGGAATTCTTGAATGGTAATATATAGAGATAATTTTTAGCTTGTGTTTGTAGACCTTAGGCCTACAGATATCTTTATGATATTGGTAGAAATTCCCAATGGCAAGACACATAGAAAAATTTTGGCTTTTTCAAATTTACTTAAACACATAAGACAGAGTAATAGAATCGTAAAGCTCATTTCCAAAATTCCAAGGTTCAAGTGGATCGAAATTTCAAGTTTTAGGTAACAATTTTTTACCTTTTTTGCAAAGAAAATGTGGTAGGCCTTATTTCTCAAAAAACACTCAAGTTCACTAAGTTTAGGCATTAAAGTAAATCCACAAATCTTACATAGATCACAAGAGATAAAGTAGGGGTTGAACCAAGAAAAGAGAGAGTACTATCCCTCTCCATCTCAAGTAGACTGCTCAAAGCAAATGTGTAAAGTTTATTGACACCCAAAATGACTACCAATTCTCTTTCAATCATGCAACCCCACACTCTAAAAGCCAATTGTTAAGTTGAGATTCTCCCCTTCCCCTATAGATTGAGGGCTATGTAGAGACAATTATCACTCCTTCCTCATGCCAGAAGTATCCCCACACGTTGCAGAAGAGATGAGGCCAAAAGAGAGGAATAGATAGAGAAAGACCCTAGCTTGTGTAGGGAAGAGGGTATCGGTATACATATTGGATTTGTCATTCCTGCCTCCATCTACTACCCATATTCACCCTTGTCCTCATGGCCTTCCTCATCTTATCATCTAGTAGATGTCTCGATCTATCTATTTCAATATCACATCATAATTATTCTCCTTGTAAATCGATGTTCCTTTGTATTGATATCATAATTATCCTCCTTGTATTGATATCACAGTTATCCTCCTTGTAATCTCATGTCCTTTTGTATGCACTTAGCTCTTCCTAACTAGAGAATGTACCAATAATCCATTAATATGATGCTACCTTACAATTAGCCATCATTTATTCAATGCCCTCTAGTATCCTCAAAGCCTTCTAGCTCGCATCTACCAAACTTGATATTGATGATACACTATCTTGTTGACCGAAGGGCCACAATCATGACTAGGCTTTCAAGGAACATTTGGGAGTCAAGCCTATAGGATAGAAGCACAAGGAGTAAGAAGTGACAAATGGCACCCAAGGGGAGAGCTTTCAGTCCAAAGCAAACAACCCTGATGACTATAATGGATATACCCTTCGTGTTGCAAGCCTTCCAGGTTCACCTAGGACATTTGGAAACTTTGGAAATCTCCTCTTGTGAGTAATATCACATTGCATGCATAATCCCATAAGTTACCAAAATGACTAGGCCATGATATCATATCGTAATCATGGAACATAAATAGTTTGCAAGAGTTGGTAGTCTTTACAAGTGGGTCAACGATATTTCCCATTCCAAGTAATGTTCCATGATGTTCTTGCCCAAATTATCAAGGTAGCTAAGTGAAAGATGGAATGGATCAACAATAGCGAGAGCTATGGAGATTGGACTAAGACATTATGTGGAAACTCCAACAGTCATGATGTGTGACCTACCTTCCCTTATTCTATTGTCATAGAAAGAATAAAGAATAAAATGACAATGATGGGTGGCCCCCACCTACAGAGTTCAAATATATGGGCACTAAATACAAAGTAAATGTAGGCAACTAGGTGCAAGCAACCTTTAATCCCTACAACAACCTCCCACTTAAAGGCGAATGTGTTGTGTGAAGAGAAAACAAGAAAAAAATGACAAAGTACAAAGTGTGCATATAAGCACAACTGGATTAGGAATAGATATCATCTCATCCTACACCCATCATCTTCCTAGGAAGGCATAACATTCCTCTAGGATACTTTAAGTGAGTAGATCTGTAGGATTTTCATATGTAGAGATCTTGATGAGATCTATCTGCTTGTCCTCAACCATGTCTCTGATAAAGTGATAATGGACCTCAATATAGTTGGTCTTTGCATGAAAGACTGGGTTATGTGCCAACTGGATAGCACTCATATAGTCTGAATGCAATCTAGGAGTCACATCTATGATACCAAGTTTTGCAACCAAGTGAGCTAACCATAGGGCTTCCTTGCAAGCCTCAATGGTTGTAATATACTCAATCTTGGTAGTAGAAAAGGCATTGTATTTTTGCATCCTAGACATCCAAGACACCTCTAGTAAAGGTGAAGACATAGTCAGAGATGGACTTCCTCCTATTTGCATGTCCTACAACATAATCAAAGTATGTGAAACCTATGACTTGGTGTCCTTGCTACTATAGCAAAGGCACAAGTCTGCAATGCCCTTAAGGCATCTCATGATATCCTTCACAAATTCCCAATGTCACCTTTTAGGTGTCACCATATAATGGGCCACAACTCCCACTGTAAATGTTATGTCAAGTCTAGTAACTATCACGGCATACATTAAGCTCCCACAATAGATGCATACAAGAACTTGGCCATCTCAACCCTCTCATCATCTGACTAGGCACAATCTACCTACTCATCTTCGCATGATAAGATAAAGTGATTCAAATTTTCTTACCATATCATGGTTATGGAATCGCTCAAGTACTTTGTGAATGTACTCCTTCTATGACAAGTAGAGGGGTCCTTTAGAGCAATTGCATGTAATGTGCATACCAAGTATGTGAGAAGCATGTCTCATGTCCTTCATCTCAAAGCTCTTCTTGAGTTGAGCCTTCAAAGCATCTAGCTCATCATGAGTACTCCCATCAATCATCATATCATCAACACATAGCACAAAAATGATAAGGCTACCATTACGGGCCCCGTTTGTGTAAAGACACGGATCCATATCGCTACAAGAATAACCCTATGAATGCATAAAGGCATCAAACTTATGATACTGCTCCCTAGGTGCCTACTTAAGTCCGTAAAGACATAAGGCTACCTCGTCCTTCAGAGTTGTTAAGAATGTATAAAGTTATTAAGCATCATCAATAATCTCATTTGCTATGCATGTCACTTCAAACCATTGGACATGCATATCTAGATTGTCATCCCAGTCGACCAGAACATTGTGTGAAATCTGTAAGTCACACAAGTGCTCTCACAGCCATTTATAACACTCTTAGTACTTCCTCTAGAACTTCAAAGATTGGAGCCCATGGTCTCTCCAACTCTTCTTCTTACTCTCTCATCACATGCAAGTTTCACACTTTTTCTCATTCACTTTCATACTTAGTGGCTCTCTCTATCTTGCACATCCTTCATCAACGTCTACTACAAAAGCCCTTGTTTATGTAGAATCAACTTAAGAAGAATATTAGGTAGTTTCTTATCTTCAACCCTAGAGGGTTTATCATCACCCGGTTTTTCTACTAAACCAAATATTTCAACCACTTCCCTCACTTCATTTGTGTTAAAAGTTAATTTTATGCCTTTCAATACTACCACCCATGGGGACACATAGGCCTAGTATATTCTCCTAAAAGACTTGTATGGCTCTCTATAAAACCAGTCCTAAAAGGTCTTTTACGTAATCATGTTGAGTTGAATTTTATCGATTAGTTTGAAGTGGAACACTAGCAAAACAATTCCTTTTGCTTCATCGTACAACATCCAATTCCAGTGCATAGTTGTTCGACATTGACCTACAATTGGGGTCCAAAGTATTTATGCATGTCCACCAACTCGATGTCCGTGGTCTTATTTATGATAATCCCATTGAATATAATATTGAGGCAATTGAGTAAGGAAGCCTCATAGGAAAGCTATGTCATAATGGCTCATCAAAAGCTCAATCATTTAGCTTTGTGCATGTTATATTTATAAATTCTCTCACCAAATCTTGAGTACCTATAGCCATACAGGTAGGTCAAGTAAGCGTAGAATTCTAACCCTAAGCTCCCTAGCTTCATCCCATCTCTCAAGGCAGAGTCTTCATATGTTACTCATGCCATTCTTGTGGTGGTTTAATATGTGTCCCCTTTTAGGGGTATTGAACTTTGGAAGATGTTTAGTTTAGATAATTGAAAGATCTTATAGATCTTATCTCCCTTTCTATTCCTTCTCATTGTGGCTCATTCACCATTAATAATTTATTACTTTTAATTATATTTAATTTACTACAATAACCTAAATCACCCGCTCTTCTCCTTAATTAATATGCTTGCCCCTCTCGACAAACGCATCAAAAATGGCAGCCCCAGCAAAATGATTGCGTGAAGCCATTACCTTAATTAAGAATTGGAAGTGGAATAATATGATATTTCTAATCCCAATTTAATATTGTAAAAGATATCTTAAATTTCTCCATGTAATCCAACTATAATCCCACTCAACAATTTCATTCAAGTTACCTTGGAACCTTTTAAACGTCACTACTTAGCCCGCATTTTGAACTAAAACCTCTAATGTATTAAACCCAATTTAATTAAAAAATTTATCAAAGAAAGTGCTTGGTTTAAAATATTAATTCATATTTAATCTCTATTAATACTCTAAAAATTTGTTAATATACACTAATCATTATCTCAGCCTTGAACTTCATTATTTAAAGGAAATATCCTTTAATGAATTCCATTAATCATAAGATTTTTAGAGTATATTCTAATCAAAGAATAAACTAGAGTCTCTTTTTAGCTTTTCATTAAAAAATTTCCTATCTATACTTATTATTATTATTTTCATTTTTACTTAAAAATAAAAATATTCACTCTCTCTACGTGGGTCAAGTTCTAAAGAAACCAAGTGCTATGCATCCAGGAGCTTGTAATTGATACCATTTAACGATGCTTGATGCAAATGTGTATATGGTTAAGTGCTCAAACAATTGAAAGAACAGCCTCGTGCATTGTGCAAATCCATTCTTTTCATGTTTCCATACACTAATACGTAATTGCTACAATGAGAGAAGACACTGAGGCTTACACTCGTGCTGTCCTTCCCTTTTTTTAACTTAACGTCATCCTATATGAATAATGAAGCAAATACATCAAATTTTATATTATATTTCAACGCTCAAACTTCCCTCCTCCCCTACCATTTAGAGTTTTGCTTGCAGTGGTAGGTAAAAGGGTAATTTCATATGTATTTCGCACGAAATAAGCAGTAAATACTCACAAAAACATATAAATGGGGATAACCTGAGGCAAACCCTCATGCTTTATCCTCATTATACACTCACAGACAAATCCATAATTTTCATCGTCCATTCCCTATTCTTTCCCCTTTTAAAGAGCATTTTTCTCTATTTTTCCTTATTTATTATCAATAAAAATGGAAGAAAATTAGCATTATCTCAGAGCTGTGGCTCTTGAGTCTTTAAACAGCAAACATGTAGATTTTATTGGTGTTTTGTTTCATGCTTTTCCCATTGTAAGCCCAAAAACCCCATTTTTACTCTAAAAACCATGCTTTTCGGGTTTTTTCCATTTATTTCCTACACTTTAAGTGTAAATTTTTTGAGTTTTTTATTATGAAAGGCTAAAACCAACAGCAAATAACATGTCCATCAATTTTCAGCCCATGTGAACATTGCTAACCTCATCAAATGCGAAAAAAGAACCATTTTCTTTGTAAAAATATCATTACCGTGTATTTTTTTATTATTTCAGGTTTTGAAACTTGTTGCGGGTCTGCACATCATTTGATGCTTAGCCTGCCTCCACACTACCATCTTCAACCCACCTTCGGTTTGGAAGCAATCAGGTACCATGTCGGACAAGCAATCACCAACCGGGCTTCATTCTTCTTCACACACAGGAACTGCCCCATGCAAGAGAGAGAGGGAGGAGAGAGAAAGAGTAAAAAATGAGATTTTTAAATCCTCCATTAAAACGGGCAAGCTTGCAACCATCTTGTTCCTCTCCCTGCTCTGATTGAGAATCTCTCTCTCTCTCTCTCCAAACGGGTTTGAATCGGAGAGGCAACGAGCAAAAATGAGGAGGCGCATTGATGCTTCCCTGTGTTCGACAGTTTTTGCATTAATTTCAAGGCTTTTATTAAGCCTAAGGTTTAAAACATTAAAATAACCGGTTATCTTTTTGTGTTCACACTATCCCGCAAGTGGATTTTTCAATTTTGAAGGCCAAACGAACTCCGATTTGCAATCCGATTGGACATGCGGCTTCGTGGCGTTGAACTCTATCAATCTGGCCTCTCCCACGCACTTTATGGCTTCCCGATCTAGTAGCTACTTTATAACGTCAAACATTGCGAGGATTAAATGGAGGGTCAAACAACCTCTGATTGACGAGCCGAGACTTGCATTGGATTCCTGATGTTAAAATGCATCTAGGAAAACTCTAGCTCGGCCATCCGCCACCGTTTGATTTTTCATGAAAATTGGCTCTTTAACACCTCTCGGGCACTTTCCAGCTCCAAAACAGGCTTCAACGCTTCAAGAACGTGGAATCGAGTCCTAAAATCCAGCTCTCATTGGCAACCACGGGATAGGGCGACTCAGCCCGTCGTCGAATCCCACGAACAGATCTGCACATACACAATCATAAAGATCATCAAGCTGATACAAAATAGATACACAACAAAACACATCACAGCTCTCACCCTACCCCTTGTCAAAACCAAGGCATGAAATCCACAAGGAGTAGGCCTAGCATAATCGGACAAAAAATCGAAAGCTAGTCACTAACCAACTGCGCCAACACAACCAAGCTAACAAGAACCATCAAAGAGGTCATCCTCAGTGGTGGTCTGAACTACCTACCGAACTAAGGATAACTCAACTAGCAGCTCCTACTAGGCGAGGACTTCTATAGCCTGAGCAAGAAATATTGTCTTTTAGCACATTGTCCTTTGAGGCCTTTATTTTCTATACTCGGTGTGTAAAAAGGAGGGAGCTAAGCGTAGTGACCTAAGGAGAACACGGCATCGGCCTTAGGTCATGTCTCGGTACCCCAAAGCCTACCAAGCCCTCGCAAGGCGACACTTAATCCTTTTCTAACGCTCACTTTTATTTTCGCTCCAACCTTCTTTTATTCTTATTTTATGCTAGATGCCACCCTTAGGAGACAAGGCATCGGCCCTAGGTCTTGTCTTGTCCCCAGGCACCTACCAGGCCTTCGCAAGGTGATGAACAACTGCTCCAAGATTTTTCTTTCTTTCCTTTTCTATTTTAATAGGGGTTAGAACCCCTTTTTACACACCTCTGTATATTTTTATCTTTCAGATATTCATGTTTTTTTTTTCTTTTAGTTATTTTTAGCAGCCTTCTCTAACTGTCTCACAACTAACAAAAACTCCTAGAACGATCGCCTAGCAAGTCAGCAAAACAGGGTCACTAGAACTCCCATCTAAAACATTTCTTACAATGCCTGACAATGCCTTGCAGGAGGCAATGACTACTCAGACCTCCCCTAGACATATAGAGCCTAATCCTGGGACTTCATGCCTTGATTGTTGATCCTCAATAAGAAAAGAAATCCCCCACAATTACACAGACACATATAGCATGAAAAGATAGGTACTCATAAAGGAGAGATATCACCTAGATAGGGCCACAAGAAGCTTTAGCGCGACAAAATGCTCCCTCCAAGCTCTTCTTTGAATCTATCTGGCACATGACTAAAACAGAAAACTATTAACTGCACCTACACTAGACAAACAAATGGCCCTCTTGGCCTAATGAAATAGAGAATTTCACTGCAAACTAACTGGCCCTCTTGGCCTAAAATGAATAGTTCATTCTAATCCATGCAATATATGATCTCCTTGGCATATACAGCACATCCTATCAAACTAATAGATCCACTAGCCCAAGCCTTCCTACTGATATCTCAGTAATGATGGCCATCTCTTCTTGGGTACTACGAGCTGAATGAATGACATCATTAGGTTGATATATCTCATCCCCTTAGTCGTCATTCAAACGGATCGCTTGTCCCAACTTTCCAGTAACTCTCCTACTACAGGGAGAATCATGGATTTATGATCATTCAACTCTTCTCTAATTGGACCATTACATATGTCAATGATACGATTCAAACTAGACAGAACTTCAAGCCTAGACAGAGCTTCAGGCCTTTAGTCGCATCCTCTTGGGAATCCATCAAAGCATGTCCACATGCAATTATTGGCCCTTCATCTGACACACCAACAGTATTTTTAGGGGTTTCGGGCCTCCAAACCCATCTCATATTCCTTTTCATATTCTTAGACTGCCTCATCTGCCCACATTGGTCCAATGGATTCACTGTGGATTTATCACCATTACCAGATGGCCTCACAACCTTATGGCTTCTATTTTAGTACAGGTGGACCTTTGGCATGCCGCATCTTCTCTACACGAGATATCTTTACTTGCCTTTGTCCACTCTGCAACAACTGCTTAGCCATAGGAACCATGCTTTTACTAAAAGGAATAGCATCTACTCGAAAGCATGATTCATCTATAAATTGGAAAGGTCTCTCAAGAGCCTTACTAGGAGCACAACTAGAACGACTCATAGAACACTCATTTAAGCTTGTAGACCTAATGGTTCTATCAATTCCACCGTCACAACTACCTCTCATGGAAGTGTTGCAAGCCTTGATGGGACTTACTGAGCTCGGAATCTTTTTATCCCCAGGGGGTATGTTATCCCTACTATTGCCATTTTCTGCTTGGAGATTTTGGCTACCAAGGTTTCTCTCATAGGCTGCTTTGGTTATCTCCTTGTAGAAATGGTTGGAAGCTAGGATGCACTTGTACTGAGCGGGAAAAACTCCAAAAGTTTTCCCAACATCTCTGAATATGTCCCTCATAATCAATGGCATGCATCTTTGCTTCCCTTAACGACTTAGGATTCCGCAGTCCCACTTGGATTTGCATGTTAATCTCTAAGCCACTCAAAAAGAGCTCACATAGCACATCACTTGGCAATGAAGTAGCTCTTCTTGACCAAAGCCTCAGAATATCATCAAAGGCTCTAGCGTATTCTTTAACAGAAGATAGGACTCTTGCCTAATCTGCATCAACTACCCTAAAACTTGGGTCGTAGGCACCTTCTTTTCATAAACATCTAAAAATCGATCACTCAACTCCTCAAAGGATTTAATAGATCCCCTTGGGAGGCTCCAGTACCATTTTCTAGCCTCTCTCTTTAGGGTACTTGAGAATATGAGCATCCGATGAATATCATCATACCCACTTTCAAGGCAAGTTAGGCTGTATTCTCGTAAATGCACCATCAGATCCTCATTAACCATCCCATGAAACACTGGGAGATCCCTATAAGGAGGAGGGCATTTAGTCCTTTCCTTCGGGATTAGCACTGGGCCATTAAAATCCTCGTAATCATGGCCTAACCCTAGTGTCTTAGGATCTCCAACCTCTTCCATTTCCACCTTTATTGGTGTAGGGAGGTTAATATTATCCTTAATGTCCCTTTCTGCCAACTCATAAAGTGGTCTAGGGAGACCTATAGCTCTTAGCATGTCATTCCGATCCTTTCTTAGAGGATCTTCCATATCTTGCCCCTTCGTAGGCAGTTCCATGATGGTTTTATCTAGGAGCTTCTGCCCCTTATCAAAAGCAAACTTATCCTTAGCACTTAGGACGTGGGGACCGTGTCTTTTAAGCAACGGTTTTCCCTTTACATCTAGGGCTTCTAACATCCTTGTGATACTTAAAATTTTGGCACGATGCCCCACCACATGGGATGTTTCAGCCATAACTGCACTCCACTGTGAGTCGAGTTTTTCCCATGTCACTATGGCTTTAGCATAATCACTTGTTGATGCCATGACTGCCATAGCTACCAACATACTTATTCCATGTCCTTTAGGTTGATGGATGGTTATACATGATTTCTCTTGGGTAGAGACCACACCAAGGCAAACCTTGGCCCATGCCATCACATTAGAGGATGGGGTAACCACTAACTGGTTACTCTTCTCATCACCTAAATTATCTCTATAGAGGACTCATGCTCTACATAACTAACTAAGTCCATTAGTAAGTTTTGTATAGGGAAAGCCAAGGTTTTCCATCCTTAAACAAACCCCATTTTATGGTTAGCTTAGCATACTCCTAATGGAAATTATAAACTTATGTCCCTTTACAACCTAGATTCGGAGACCGCCACTTATAGGCAGCTCCCGACAAACGCACCACTGATGGGACCTAAAATGGGCCGGCACTGGCTAAGGTACTAGCTGGACCTCATGCCCTCAACAGACAACCCCACCACACGGCCTCGCGGGCAAGGAGCGTTTATCGAGGGATACACTATCCTAGACACTAATCACTATGCCTTTATAGTCTGTAATCCAACGGATATTTCATTTTCCCATCTCCTCAAAGGGAGATTACACATATATCAGCAATAAATGCCACATATTACAGCACCCCATTGGCTGATTGTCGTGGTCCTACTGCAGCTCTCCTACATCTTGGGGATTGGCCCCTCAATGCACTTCTCCCACACATAGATACATTCGAAACAAACTCCCCTCTTAGTGCCAATATATTTAACATTCCAGGAATACACTTATCCTCACTTATCCATTCCCTTTAACCCACCGTCTAGACCTACAGTCGGGTTGCTCACTCTCTCTACGTGGGTCAAGTCCTAAAGAAACCAAGTGCTATGCGTCCAGGAGCTTGTAATTGATACCATTTAACGATGCTTGATGCAAATGTATGTATAGTTAAATGCTCAAACAATTGAAAGAACAGCCTCATGCATTATGCAAATCCATTCTTTTCATGTTTCCATACAGTAACGCGTAATTGCTGCAATGAGAGAAGACACCGAGCCTTACACTCGTGCTATCCTTTCCTTTTTTTAACTTAACGTCATCCTATATGAATAATGCAACAAATACATCAAATTTATATTATATTTCAACGCTCAAACTTCCCTCCTCCCCTACCATTTAGAGTTTTGCTTGCAGTGGTAGATAAAAGGGTAATTTCTTTCGCACGAAATAAGCAGTAAATACTCACAAAAACATATAAATGGGGATAACGTGAGGCAAACCCTCATGCTTTATCCTCATTATACACTCACAGATACATCCATAATTTTCCTCGTCCGTTCCCTATTTTTTTCCCTTTTAAAGAGCATTTTTCCATATGTTTCCATAATTTTCCCTATTTATTATCAATAAAAATGGAAGAAAATTAGCATTATCTTAGAGCTATGGCTCTTGAGTCTTTAAACAGCAAACATGTAGATGTTATTGGTGTTTTGTTTCATGATTTTCCCATTTTAAGCCCAAAAACCCCATTTTTACTCTAAAAACCATGCTTTTCGGGTTTTTCCCATTTATTTCCTACACTTTAAGTGTATATTTTCTGAGTTTTTTTATTATGAAAGACTAAAACCAACAGCAAACAACATGTCCATCAATTTTCAGCCCATATGAACATTGCTAACCTCATCAAATGTGAAAAAAGAACCATTTTCTCTGTAAAAATGTCATTACCGTGTATTTTTTACTATTTTGGATTTTGAAACGTGTTGTGGGTCTACAAACCAAGCCTCTTTTGATGCTTAGCCCGCCTCCACACTGCCATCTTCAGTCCACCTTCGGTTTGGAAGCAATCCGGTACTATGCAGGGACGAGCATTCACCAACTATGCTTCATTCTTCTTCACACGCAGGAACTGCCCCTTGCAAGAGAGAGAGGGAGGAGAGAGAAAGACTAAAAATGAGATTTTTAAATCCTCCATTAAAACGGGCAAGCTTGCAACCATCTTGTTCCTCTCCATGCCCTGATTGAGAATCTCCCTCTCTCTCTCTCCAAACGGGTTTGAATCAGAGAGGCAACGAGCAAAAATGAGGAGGTGCATTGACGCTTCCCTATGTTCAATAGTTTTTGCATTAGTTTCAACCCTTTTATTAAGCTAAAGTTTAAAATATTAAAATAACCGATTCATCTTTTTGTGTTCACACTGTCCCGCAAGTGGATTTTTCAATTTTGAAGGCCAAACGAACTCCAATTTGCAATTCGATTGGACAAGCGGCTTCATGGCGTCGAACTCCATCAACCTGGCCTCTCCCACGCACTTTACGACTTCCCGATCTGGTAGCTGCTTTATACCGTCGAACCTTGCGGGGATTAAATGGAGGGTCTAACGACCTCTGATTGACGAACCGAGACTTGCATTGGATTTATGACGTTGAAATATACATCTAGGAAAACTCTAGCTCAGCCATCCACCACCGTTTGATTTTTCATAAAAATTGGCTCTTTAACAACTCTCGGCACTTTCCGGCTCCAAAACGAGCTTCAAGGCTTCAAGAACGGGTCCAAATCGCGGGTCCTAAAATCCAGCTCTCACTATGAAATTAATGGGGAGCCAATAACCCTACATCGTTGGGTGTATGACCAATATAAAAAGGTTATTTCTCCCGATAGGATAACCCTTACGCAAGAGTGTAAAGTCAAAAATTTATGAGCTTCCAGAGTATTCCAATCTCCCAAAGTCTTATCCATTCCTAGAGACACCTCGTTTTGTAACAAAGAAGTTACGGAGATAATCAAAATCACCAAACTAGTGCGAATTGATGAAACATACAAGGAACTCTAAGAGAAGAAGTTTCTTCTCAAGTAGACACCAACACCTAGGTTTAGTGGTGAAGGACCCAAGGTGGAGTAAGATGCACAAGCATGGATTGAGGCTTTGGACGACTATTTCCTAGCCATTGAAACTACTGCTGCAAAACAGTCCATGACTGCTCGTCTTCGTCTTACTGGTGAAGCTAAGCTTTTGTGGAAATAATTTTGTTGAGATAAAGAAGTAACAAAAGCTTCCCAAACTTGGGAGGAGATCAAAGAAGCTATGAAAGTGCGTTATCTTCCCCCATCTTTTGAATCAATCAAGATGAATGAATTCTACAACTTACGACAATTAAGCCTAACCTTGGAAGGATAATATTCCAAGTTTGTGAGTCTGCACAAATACGCACCCCCAATGACATCTCAATAGATTGCAAGGTTCTACCAAGGGCTAAATCCACCTTTGGACACTCACCTTGAATCAATGAGACCAATGACTCTCAAAGATGCTCTTATGCGAGCAAAACCTATGGCCAAAGAAATCGCTCGAAATGGCCAAAGAAACCATCCAATAAACAACTATGGAAGGGATTACCCAAACCGTGGTGTCGACATGACCAATACCAAAGAAAGTGGTAGAGCTAATGCAATCACCCAAGGACCAAATGGGATAGGAATCATGCAATGCTACCAGTGCGGAAGGACTGGACACCTAAGGGCTAATTGTCCTAACCGTCCTCAAAATCCTAGCCCAAACCAGGTTGATGAAAGAGGCCGAGGGAACAGCAACAATGACCTAGGCCATGGACGTAAAAGAATAGCTAGTGCCCGGAAAAATACCATGATTGGACAACCCGAGGAATGCACGTTAGGTGAAGAATTTGAAAGAGGATCCATTCATACTACCGTGGAAAAGAAAGGAGTGGACCACAAATGTTCAGTAATTCAATCTCCAGCTACTTACGAGGGTACATTGTTTATGATCTTAATTGATTGTCGTAGCATGCATTTCTTTCTTGCACCCAAGATAGTTAAAGATTGCATCTAGAATCCAGGGGGACAAGGAAAATGATAGTAGAATTGGCTAGTGGGAAGGAAATTGCCTCAACTGAAACTATAGGGAAACTTCAATTTGAGTTAGACATCCATATAACTGAAACAGAATTTTGAATCCTACCACTAGGATGCTACGATTGCATTCTGGGAATGGATTGGCTCAAGAAGAATAAAGCCCACATTCTATGTGTTGAAGAGGAAATAATCTTTCAAGACTTGGAAGGGGAAACCGTAAAGGCATATGGGAAAGCTAAAAGAACTAAAGTCCAACTAGCCAAGGCAAGTCAAGAAGGGACTGAAGAAAGGTCAACCAATCTACATGATCCGGTTGAATAAGGTCGAAAAGACTAATGAAGGCATTTTACCTTCGTGGATCAATGACTTCAAGGATGCCTTCCCAGAAGAATTGACTCAACTCCCTCCAAAGCATGAGGTTGATCATGAAATAAAGTTGATTCCTAAAGCAGAGCCAATGTCAAAACGACCATACAAATTGTCTATTCTTGAAGCTAATGAGCTTAAGGAACAACTGAGACAACTGATAGAGCAAGGATTTATCCGCCCCAGTAATTCGCCTTGGGGAGCGCATGTCCTCTTCCAAAAAAAGAAGGATGGAACACTTAGACTCTGCATTGACTTCAGAGGACTAAACCAGGTTACGATAAAAAACAAGTACCCTATACCCAGGATAGACGAACTTTTAGATCGCTTACACGGAGCCAAGGTTTTTTCCAAGATTAATCTAAGGTCTGGATACTATCAAATTTGAATCAAGGAACAAGATATCCCAAAGACTGCCTTTAGCACTAGGTATGGTCATATGAATTTTTAATCATGCCATTTGGATTGACTAATGCCCCAGCTACATTCAATTGTCTAATGCAAGACATCTTTCGACCATATCTAGATGATTTTGTGCTAGTATCTTTTGACGATATACTAGTATACTCCAAATCAATAGAGAAACATGAAGGTCACTTAAAGATTGCCCTAGTAACACTTTGTGAAAATCAGTTTTATGCCAAGATGAGTAAATGCGTATTTCTCAGTGACAGGATTGAATATCTTGGCTACATTGTTTCCGCTAATGGAATCTCTGTAGACCCTACCAAAGTAAAAGATATCCTAGAATGGCCAGTACCTAAGTAAAAGAAATCCGAGGATTTTTGGGTTGACTAGATGGTACTGAATCTTCATCAAGGATTATTCCCTCATTGTTGCACCCTTGACAAATCTTTTGAAGAAAAATACAAAAATCCTTTGGACCATTGAGCATCAAGGAAGCTTTGATAAGTTTAAAGAAGTTGTAACCATTGCACCTGTATTAAAACTCCCTGACTTCAATCAACCATTTGAAGTGATCACTGATGCAAGTGGACTCACAATCGATGGGGTGCTAGTACAAGAAGAAAGACCAGTGGCCTATACTTCCAGAAAATTGAAACCCTACGAATCCAACTATGCTACTCATGACCTTGAGTTACTTGTAGTAATCCATGCCTTGAAACTGTGGAGACACTATCTATTGGGAAGGGAATTCACTTTAGTGATAGATCATAAAATTCTTAAGTGGATCTTCACCCAAGCTGAACTAAACATGAGACAAAGAAGATGGATAGAGATACTACAAGAGTTTGATTTTAAAATCAAATATCATCCAGGGAAGGACAATGTTGTTGCAGATGCATTAAGCTGAAAAGCCTTTCTTAATAGTGTTGTAGAAGTTCGAAGCTTAAGAACCGTATCCATACCTTATAACCCTATACTTGAGCTTGTATGCCAAGCTATTTCTCAAGATAAAGAATATGAAGGACTCATGGCTAAGGTACTTCAAGGGGGAAGCTCTGACAAAGAAAGGTCTAAGATTAAGGATTATCTGCTAGCAATGGTTGTCTATATTAGCATGACCGCCTTTGTATCCGAAAAGACTAGAAGTGAAGGCCAAGATCTTATGGGAAGCACATGATAGCCCCTTTGCAGGACATCCGAGATATGCCAAGACACTCAACGCAGTTTGTAAGAGCTATCAATGGCTAGGATTAAAAAGGGATGTATTAAAGTATATAGCTCAGTGCTTGACTTGTCAAAGAGTCAAGGTAGAAAGGATCAAGATGCCTGGAGAGTTACAACCCTTGGACATTCCACAAATGAAATGAAAGTCAATAAGTATGGACTTTGTTGTTGGATTACCTACTGCTGCTGGTGGATATGATTCCATCATGGTAGTGGTTGATAGATTGACAAAAGTTGCACACTTGATCCCAGTCAAAACAACTTATAAGTCATGTGACATTGCTCGAGTCTTTATCAAGGATGTATTTAGGTTACATGGATTGCCAAAGAGCATAGTCAGTGATCGAGACTCCAAGTTCACCTCTAAGTTTTGGACTTGCCTATTTCAAGCAATTGGAACACAACTATGCTTCAGTACTGCTTATCATCTTCAAATTGATGGCCAAACTGAGAGGGTGAACCAGATCATTGAAGATATTCTAAGGTCTTATTGTGGTAAAGAACCAGAACGATGGATTGAACATTTACCTTTGGTGGAGTTTTCTTATAACACTGCCTTTCAACAAACAATAAAGATGTCACCATTCCAAATCTTGTATGGGCAAGAATGTTGTACACCTCTAAACTTCTCAGATCCCATTCTCAAAGTAGAGGCTTCTAAGGCTATGCTTGAAGAGATGGACGAACAAATCAAATTGATCCGACATGACATCCAAGCTTCTCAAGATCGGCAAAAATCCTATGCAGATCTTGAAAGATCCATAAGAACATTCAAGGAAGGTGACATGGTGTTTCTAAGGGTAAGACATGAAAAGAGCTCATTATCCTTGGGGAAATACAAAAAGCTTAGTCCAAGGTACTATGGACCATATGAAGTAATAAAAGTAATGGGAAGGCAAGCCTACAAGCTTAAATTGTCACCCTATCTCAAGATTCACAATGTATTTCATGTAAGCCTATTGAAACCTTATGTACCAAACCCTAATCATGTGCTTAATGATGAACAAATAATCATGCCTACCTAAGGGATTCTAGAAATGCAACATGAGAAGATTCTAGATACAAGGAAAAAACCTCTAAGAAGTCAAATTCTAAGAGAATACCTAGTACAATGGAAGGATTATCTTGAAGAAGATGTCACGTGGGTCGATGAGGCAACGCTTATGAAAGAATATCCATAGTTTCTCTCGAGATGAGGACATCTTGATTTCTCTAAGGAGGGGAGAATGTAATGTCCCCATTACTTAGTTTATTTTAATAAACAATGTGCGTATACATTCCAAAGAAAATTGATTTATGTTGCACATTCACACATGGAAAAAAACTGTAGAATCTCTACATGATTTACAGGAAGGAGGACTGGTTTACTAGAATAGTCTGAAATCTCTAGTATCATGTTTAGATGACTTAATTTCCACTTTAGATGGATCCAAATATATACTGTGACTTGTTTTAAAGGGAATAAGTCGTCCAAGACAAAAGATCGATTAAAATAATATGATTTATAAAAATCTTTATTTTCGTCTATTTTTTATGGATATTCACAATTCAGCCCGCGATGCCTAGTTGACCAGATACATTCTGATCGTTTTAAGTACCGAACATCTATATTTGGAGTTCATACGATGAAGTTATGATCTAAACAAGTTGCAAGGCAAAAATAAACGAAAATCTTTGTCATCGATGATGTCATCAAAAATGCCAAAAAGCAGGCGCCCTCTCTTTATCCCCCCCTCTCACCACTATATAAACAGGGGCGTCACGTTAAACACACATACACACAGACACACAACAACCCATGCAGAAGTCCCTCTGCTGCTATTGACATGACAAAGCTCTGCTGCAAATCAGTCGAGCTCTCTCTCTCTCTCCACCCCTACGTGAAAGTACTGCCCAAACCCATCAAGCTTCTTCCATGGCTCCCAAGAGACATCGAGATGCTGAGCGAGGTCACGCTCAGAGACCTCCCCAACATGAGGAAGTGGTCGCCGTTGTTGCTGACGAAATTCAACACGATGTTGAAGCACAAGCAGAAGTTAACCCGGAACGCGTTCAAATCGAAGAACCAGCCATCCCACAACAAATCAAGGTTGAGGCTATAAACCGTAGTCATGATGGATGGCCAAACAAAGATAATCAAGTTAGTACCTAAGATAGGGATCACGATTAGTTAGAACTTACTTAGACTCGTAAAAGCATGTTAGTATTATCAAGTACTTTTTAGGAAGGAACACGAAAATTGATGAAGAGGATAGACTCTATGCAGCGCATTGACAACTGTGTTAAAATGTCTTATAGTTATGACTACTTTTGGATTTGTGAATGATGAATTATGACTCTTATGATTCCAAGCTTGCATAGTCGGACGAATTTTGGATTGTGGTGGTTTGGGACATTGGGGTCCCCAATCCAATGCTCCCTTACACTCTACAGAGTGTGGAAAAACTCACTTGCGGGTGGGGATCCTATGCTCCCAAGGGAGGTAAGTGTTTTTTATTTTGATCACTCGAGCACCTGAGAGGGCAAAGGGCCGAGTGGTAAGTGCCCCTATTATGTAGGATGGCTCCTGAGGCTCAGGGAAGCTTAGAGGGGCTCTGAGCCAGTAAATTTCCCTGTTGACTGCGAACGGAGTACGATCACATTCAGCCTAATCCCGAGGGATTGGAAGGTCCTATCCTAGGCTGGACAATGTCTTTCTACGGAAAGACAATTTTGTATCACTCTACGGAGTAATGGTGAAATAAAGTATCTAATTTTCGAATTGTGTGTTATGTGCTAAAGGTCGAGTTTAACGAACCCAGTTTAACGAAGTAATAAAAGCAAGCTAATTTTATATGTCAAAACAGTATGGTAGTATGCTTTGCTAATTAAAAAACTAAGCAAACCCATCGAGGAAAGTGGGAGGCTTCGATCCTAACAATTGGACGCCTATGGTTGGGTGGACCCGATAAGTCGGGTAACTTTCCAACACTAGGTAGCGCTAATTAAATCGTGACCCTCCCAATACCGATAGGATTAGTTACCAGGTTTAACACCATTTTAGGGGGCCGGAGCTGAGATTTTACCTTATGGATAAGGGGATCAAGTTACACTCTCCCCCGTCTCTCACTCTCTTTGAACCAAGTGCAGTGTTAACCTCACTCCTGCCTTTGATTGATTACAAAGTGGTCTTTCTTAGGTGGGCGTTAGATTGCTATTAGGGGTGACTTGTCCACGATTCCCCTATAAAGTAGAACTGAGATTCCCATGTTCAACTAAGTCCAAGGTTTCCCATGGGGAGACGGGATGGTGATGTGCATGGATATGAATTTCAGTCGACTACTACTAGAGGACTCCTCCAGGTCTATTGGTGGAGGAGACACCTCATAATGATCATGATAGTCATGTGCAAAAATAAAATTAAAATTCATGGAGCCTTAGTGGACTAGAAACATCATCTAGTATTAGATCTATAGTTAGCCTTTAGTCCAAGAGATTGAGCAGTCCCACATCTTCGTGTATCTAAGAATGTTGCAGGTAAAGATAAAGGAAAGAAGAAAGTGTCATATGGTAATGATACATCTACTAGTCATTTGGAATTGGATGGAGATTCTAGTGATTCAGTGAGGTTAGATGATTAACTTGGTATTCCTTCACTCAAGACACCAAGTGTACAAAGAGCACATGGTAATGTAAAGGCTCTATTGAGTGATTCAGTGGTGCACATGTTTAGTAGGGTCAAATACGCTATTGAAAGATTTGGTTTTGAAGGTTATACACCTCAACCATTATGCTTATATAATAAAGGTAGCTAAGGATGTTGAGCCCACCTGTTTTGAGGATGTTATTGTCATACTCATTGGATATAGCAAAATGGATGAAAGATCATTGCATTAGAGGCCAACAAGACTTGGGATCTAGTACCATGGCAAGAAAGCTATTAGCTATAAGTGGATCTACAAAATTAAGCATAATGCAACTGAATCTATTAGCAAGTATAAGGCTAGATTGGTTGCAAGCGACTATGCTCAAACATGTGGCATAGATTATGAAGAGACATTTAGACCTATTTCTAGGATGGCAATTGCTAGATATGTGATTGCATTTGTTAGAAAGACGGATCTAGAGCATGGTAGGAGCTATGGAGGTTGGAAGATGAATACAATACTCATGATGACATAGACAATGGATTGACTATAATACAAGTAAATTAGGTTCCAAGATAGAAGCTTGGACTCATAAACACAATCTTGTGTAAGAGACTGACAATGACAATGACAAACTCCCAACACCCCTCCTCAATCACAACCGTGAAAAGGCACTAAGTGTATAGAGGTTGTCATGAGCAAAACCTTGCTAAGTGTGGGTATGCCATAAACATGGTAATCATCTAGAGGCTGTTGTAGAAAAGGATAAATGTGGGTACCAAAAATATGGCTAACATCTAGAGGCTGTTACAAGGCCTCATTAAGTGTGTAGAGGTTGTTATGCATAGGTTACATGAGGAGTTTTTCATGGCTTATAAAAGGAGCATTAGAGGTAAGTATATACAAAAAAAATTCTAGTAAAAACCGGCAGGCCCTTGTGGTTTTTAGCATTTTTAGATATTTCATTATGAGCTTAATAAATCTTCTTATCCTCTTTCATCTTGATGTATGTCTTCTTGTTCTTCTTCTTCTCCTCCACTGCTTTGCTTGCATTAGTCTTCATGTCCCCCTCCAGCAAAGGTACCATCATCTTTGAGGCAGCAGAAATGTCTTCAAATAAGATTATTGATTGCACTTTAGTATGGGTAGCTAGATTTCTTCCTGCAAGTAGGTCAAACAAGTCTTCCATGTAGTTGAAGTGAGTAATAATGATTATGTCACTCTCCATGAGAAGCGTCCTCATAAAATACTTGATTTTGGCCATTCCCATTATGGAAATCAGCTTCAAATAACTGAGAATATCCAACAAAAAGAGCTATATACTTCAATGTGTCAAGAGACACAAGCAAAATAGTATCAAAAGATAGTAGCTTGATTTTAGGCTTGATGTTGCCTGATTTAAGGTGGTCTTCTTAATCTTCAAGTGGACTACATGAATTCATGTGGGTTGCTTCAAATCTTCTTCCTGAGGTTTGATTTGCTGCTAGAAACTTCAAATCTGAGTGACAGAGCCTTCAATGTGTTGGAACCACTGAGAAAATGTAGGAAATATGAGCTTGAAGTTCAAGGCTATGGAGTCTCTGTTAGGGTTTGCAGGATAGAATGGTTTTTTGATTTGTATAGTAGCTATAGTGGATCATTTACCACAATATTTTATGTGGAAAGTAGCTTATGTGTAGACCTTCAAAAGCCCTATATATGCATAGGGTGAATCGCATGTGGCATAGATCATACGACAAACTATCAAAATAGATCAAGTAGTGAGCTGAAATTTTTGAAATGTTGGGCAGTAGAGCATGCAATGTCAACCTATAAAGTAATAAAGAGAAGCATCTTAGACTATAGAGCAACTTTCCAGAAGAAATAAAGTTGAAATATGGCCGGTAGAGAGAGTTATGAAAGCTCAAAGTGCTGTAGATCCTGTTGGCTATGGCTACCAAGCATTGAGTGTAAGATTCAAATGAAGAAATGAGATCATGAGTTGGGACTAAGCTGATGATGAGAGATGGAGAGAGACGGGAGGAGCAAAGAGGAGATCTAATCCATGCTCAGTTGATCTCTAATACCATGTCAGAAAGATGGATCTAGAGCATGGCAGGAGCTATGGAGGTTGGAAGATGAATACAAGACTCATGATGACATAGAGCAATCACCTAGAGCATGGTCTAGTGTACCTTATCAACATTGTCTTTTATGTTTCTAATACTGATCACTCACTTTATGTGGGAAAGGGAGATGCAGGTTTGGTCGTCATAGTCATCTATGTGGATGCCTTGATTATTACAAGTGATAGTGACAATGGGATTATTGAAGTCAAGGACCTTTTGAATAAATAGTTTGAGATGAAGAGTTTAGGTGAGCTAAGGTACTTTCTTGGTATTGAGATGATCAAATGTGATGATGTTATATAGTTGCCCCAAAGGTGGTATGGCTTGGATATGTTGTCTAAGTATGGTATAATAGTCTATAAGCCTCTTTCAGTGCCCTTGAAGCAAAATGTGAAGTTGAGTGCTTATATTGGGGATGAGATAGAAGACCCTACTATGTTCAGGAGGATAGTAAGGAGTTGGATTTACATGATTATCACAAGTCCATACTTGAGCTACGCTATTGGCCTTGCTTGTCAATTTATGCGAATGCCTAGAAAACCTCATTTGAATGTAGTTAGATGTGTATTGAAGTATGTGAAGTCCACTTTGTGTTATAGACTTTTTTATGAGGCAAGTAAGAATATACATGTATTTGGCTACACAGATACAGATTGTACTCATAGTATGTCTGATAGAAGAGCTACCAATGGATTCATATTTTCCATTGGTAGTGCAACAGTTATGTGGAGTAGCAAAAAGCAACCTACAGTTGCTTTATCAAGTATCGAGGTTAAGTACAGGGGTACTGTTGTGGTAGCATGTGAGGTAGTATAGCTGCATAAGTTAGTGGGTGATTTGGATACACAAGTAGATGGTCCAATTGTCATTCATTGTGACAACATGAGTAGCATGCAATTGGCTAGGAACCCTATGTTCCATGCTAGAATAAAACACATTGAAGTGCATTACCACTTTATAAGAGAGAAGGTACTTGTAGGTGAGATTGACTTGGTATATATTAACACACAGGATTAGATAGTTGACATCTTCACGAAGGCATTGTATAAAGAGAAGCTTCAAAAGTTTTAAAGCTTACTTGGAGTTAAAAGGGGAGTGTTGAGATGGCAAGCTCAACATGTGCGGACATTGATGATGGCCGCCTAGTTAGATGGGTCCACACATGTACAGTTAGCACATTGGTGGTTATTATAACATAGCCATTAACTTATAACTTATTATATTTGGTTTGTTACACCTATCTAGAATTGGCATGGCTATAGCACTAGTCAATTAATATAGTTTATTTTCCACTATTTAACTTAGTAGGCAACTTTTCTTTTTGTTGTATCTTATATATTCTTTGTATACATTGAAAAGTGTGAGAAAGAAGAAGAAGAAGAAACTAGCAACAAAACATTTTGGTCCCCCATCTCTCTTTGTCTATTTGTTGAGTGAGCTTCTCCTTGTGTGCATTGTGTGTTTGGCACAAAAGCTTAAGTAAGTCCCCCCACCACGCGAATTATGACACCCTCTCTACAAGTCTACCACCAAGAACAATGCATGGGAATCTATTAATAAATTGAATGGCAATAGTAACTACTTCAACCCAAAAATTGTAAGTAAGCCTGCCTAATTAAGCATATTATAGACTCTTTCCTGAATAGTCCTATTCATACACTTTGCAGCACCATTCTAGGGTGGTAGGTAAGGGGCAATCAACTAATGATTAACTGAAAACTAGGCAAAACTTCTGACTTTCACTTTAGGTCCAAATCTTATGTAAATAATCATCGATGAATGTAACAAAGTATTTTACGCCACCCAAGGACTAAAAGGGCATTGAAGTACAAATATTCAAATGAACTAAAGCAAAAGGCTTATCCATATACATAGTGCCAAACTTTTCGTGCATGTCATGTATCCACCTACCATATAAACAATGATCATATGAATTAGAACATGAAAAATCCAGGGGATGGGAGATATTGCAAATGAGTCAAAACTTTCATTCCTTTTAGGGACTTATGCCCAAACCAACCAATGATAGAAATATAGGTATACTTGAGTGAAACACCAACATAATACCCATAGAGTAGTCTCTTAGTTGAGAATTCTAACTTAGGCATCTTGTCTTGGTCTTCATCGAATGAATGCACTATGTTCAAGAGATGCACATATGTCTGCATGACAAATATGGAAATCCATAAAAGTAGAAAATGCAACCTTTTTTTTCATTAGATTGAAGCAAATGCAACATTTAAACACACCAAATAATCTTACCTCTTGGGGAAGTTTGGAGCTTGACATGCAGTATAACTTGTCGTACAAGTAATCTTCACCATGCTTGGTTCATCCCATTGAATCCCATATAATACCTTGAAGCTATCTTCTCTAGTGGCACAATTGGCAATGGAGAGATACTTGTAGCCATGGTCTTTCAATTGTTCTTCCTCGGCTCTTATGGCAACTTCAATATTTTTTTGTGCTTCATGTTCTAGAAATCCTTGACCCTTGATTTTTACAGTTTCTTTGGAAATGAATGCATTAAACTCTTCCTGAATTCAACTAGTACATGATTATGAAAACATAAACATGACAAAAATAACAAAGATCTTGAAAACACTGAATTTCACAAAATTGGATACAGACTCATTTTATTTGGAGTATTTCTTCAAAAAAAAAAACTCATCTCTTCAAGAGAATCTTATTGTGAATTAAGGGTATCAATGAACTTGTAATTATACATAAATGATTTAAAAAACACAAACATGACAAACATAAAATACATTATGAAAATGCATGGATTTAAGGTTAAATTAGAGAGAGGCTCCTTTGTATTTGGATCATTTTTTTAAAAAAGACTATCTCTTCAAGAGGCTTCCACGTGGAGTTTGAAGTTAACACTATTATTGTGCAATCATGTGGGCTGTGGTGAATACCTTCCAAACAAGCTAAGATATTAGAATACATAGTGTGTTGTACCATGGTGGAGTATAGTGGTAGAATCTCATCTCAATGGGCATCTCCACCTCAACCCACTTTCGTTGTTTAAGTGTGAGGCTAGCCAAGATGCTCTCTTTGTTGGCCATTTCAAAATTTTAAAACATGTAAACTTCATGGCCAATGTTTTGGGTAATGTAGGCTCTTGTAATTCTATATTGGAGGGAGAGATTTATTCAAGAAACCAAATAACAAAGATCTTGCACAACAAACTAAGGGATAAGAAGAGCGCTAACGCATTAGTTGTATCCAAGGCTAGAAGGGCCAAATTTCAGAGGTGGCTTTCAATGGCATACAAAGCTAGGGTGGTACTTCAATCATTCTTATTTGTGAGGAAGGGATTCCTCTTTGACCTCATCCCAGCCTTCATGGGTTTCAATGTTGAAAAAAGATAGATCTTAGGTATGGAAAGAGATATAAAAGAAATTGGGGCCATGCAATATCTTGGTCACCAAATTTATCCCTTAGGAAATATTTCTCCATAAGTCCTTGTTTGAGTCACATTGACATCACTCCTTGCTTGGCTGTAGCTGAAACCTATGCTTTAGCAAAGGCATTAGGTAGATTCATATATATTCTTAGGGTTGCAAGTAGATTTCACCTACTATTTGTGTTGTAAAGACATTTGCATTAGGTAGAGTGCTAGTAGTAGGTAGAGGCATTATGTAGAGTGCTATCTTCAATTTGTGTTGCCAAACATGGATGATATGGATATAGATCATGTAATTGAACAAGGGATTGAAGAAATATATCCATTGTGCTTGAGATAAGAGGTCTATAAGTTGAGATATTGAAAGTGACCATGAGGGATGAATAGGATAAGTTGAGACAATGATGACTTGAAAGGAGAAGTTATATTTGGAGTATTGCACAATGAATGGGCAAAAGAGTGAGAGATACAAGGATATGATAAACATTTTGATGTGCAAAGGAAATTGTAGCACAAAGACCTCAGTGATGAGTTCTTACGTAGCAACACATGGGTGTGCAAGAGTACTTTGTGATAAGTGCTTTTGTATCAATACATGGGTGTGCAAGGGAAATTGTAGCATGAAGACCTTTGGGATGAATGCTTGTGTAGCAAGACATGGGTGATGCTCTATGAGAGTTTGAAGGCTTCATCTCTTAGGAAACGAGCATACTTAGCTATTATTAACAACATGCATATATCTTCATAATAATTTTGTATTAATGTGGAACTTGATGCTACAAGCTTTGGTTGGTCTCTCATGTGAAATCATGGAAACATTTAGAGGAGAGGAGTGTGAAGTGATGATACAAGACTATGTGGAACTTGATGCTACAAGCTTTGGTTGGTCTCTCATGTGAAATCATGGAAACATTTAGAGGAGAGGAGTGTGAAGTGATGATACAAGACTATGTTAGGATTAGATGGACATTGTGATTTTGGAACCAAGATAGATAGGTAAAGAGATAGTGTCCAAAGTAGAAACACTTATTAGTGATGGTTGTATAACTAATATAGATAAGAACACTCTACTCACATCTAAGAGATGATTGGGAGACTATATTTTATGAAATACACAATGTACTTTATCCTTTATGTCAAACAAATCCTTGAAAATAAGATGAAGAGAGAGAATTTTAACATAGAGAGAGGAAATATAAAATTTAAAAGAAATAGAAAAAAAATTAAAGAGAAAAAAAGAAAAAAAGAGGAGAGAGAAGGAAAAGAGAGGAGAGAGAGAGAGAGAGAGAAAGAGAAAGAATAATAACAAGAAGAAGAAAGAGGAAGAGAGATGGGGAAAAAGAGAAAAGAGAAAAGTCTTTTTAAAATTTAAATATTTTTTGAAAAAGAGAGGAAGGGAGAAAGAAGGAGAGAGGGGGGACGAGAGAGAGAGAGAGAGAGAGAGAGAGAGAGAGAGAGAGAGAGAGAGAAGATATAATTTAAAAGAGAGATAATGAGAGAAGAAAAATATAAAATTTAAAAGAGAGAGAGGGAGAGAAGAAAAATATAAAATTTAAAAGAGAGAGAGAGGGAGAGAGAAGAAAAAACGGAAAATTAAGAGGGAAGAAGAAAAGGGGGCACAGAGAGAGAGAGAGAAAGAGAAAGGAGAAGAAGAGAGAGAATATAAACATAAAGAGAGAATTATATATAGGGAAAAGATAAAATTTACATACTTTAGGAGAGACTGGGGGGGAAGGAGAAAGTGAAAGAAGAAGAAGAAGAAGAAGAAGAAGAGAGTGTGTGTGAGTGAGAGAGAGAACATGTAGAGAGAATTATAGAGAGAGAAAAGATAAAATAGAGGAGAAAGAGAGAGGGAAAAGAGAGGAGAGAGAGGGAGAGAGAAAAGAAAAAATTTAAAAAGAGAATGAAGAGAGAGAGAGAGAGAGAGAGAAGAAGAAGAAGAAGAAAAAAGCAAAAAAGAGGAGAGGGAGAGAGAAGGAAAAGAGAGGCGAGAGGGGAGAGAATAAAAAGAGAGAGAGAAGAAAAGTGGGGAGAGAAAAAAAGAAGAGAGAGAGAGAACCAGGAGAGGAGAAAAAATAAACTAAAATAGAATGCAGAGAAAGAGAGAGAGAGAGAGAATTAGACATAGGGAATTTGGAGGGGGAGAGAGAGAGAGAGAGGAAAAAGAGGAAAGAGAAAGATGAGAAATGGATTGTTGAGTGAAGTTGCCGTGCGATAGCACAGCTACTTCACTCGCCGCTTCGAGGCAGCAAAGCGGCCTAGCTTTCCACACGCGCGGAACACTAGTTTACGATATTGAATTAAGCTTTTGTGTTCAAAATACATTGAAAGTGTCCTTTTTAAGTTCTTCCTTTTCCTCTCCTTGCATGACTAACTTTTGTGCAAATAAATCAAACACACTCTATTTTAAATAGCTTGACAACCAAAAATAATATGTTATATTATCTAATAAATATATCAAAATAAATTTATTATGCATGTGTACACGTAAAGTCCTTACACTAGTAGACGCATACAAAAATATAATATAAATTCCATGCATTAAAAATGTGCACTCCAAAATAATAAATTTGCTTAAGTTTATCAAATTATATGTTCACCACAATACAAAACACATTACTATCATGCCATCTATCTACTAGGCATAATGCGACCAATACCACATATACATGTTCATGCGATAAGTCATAGATTATGCAGCAAATAGACAAAATTCTTAATAATCAAATCTTAATTTTGACTATCAACAATTTGTAGCCACAATTAGAAGGTGAAAGCACTTACAAAACAATATTTAGTTTATCCTTTAAAAGAGTGAAAACCTTACATGTCAAAGTGTTCAAAAATTTGAGACTTATCAAATGTCCCAAGAAAGCCTTTGGTGATTTAACCTTAGATGCTCTTAAGTAGACTTGACCCTATAGTTTATCATAAGGAAGGAACACAAGCAATGCTCTTTTAAGCGCTTCATCATGGAAACCATGTCATATCAAAGTGTGATAGTTAATCTATCCATAAAGGCTCTCTAAGACACACAAAAGATTCTATTCATATATAGGAGCCTCAAATACAATTCTAAAGGACATTAAAGTAAGTTCTATGGACAATAGCTCATTCATAGATTCTATGTGCTAAGTTTGTCAACTGTTAATTTGATATAATATGAGATCCATGTGAATTGTATATTTCTAAAGTTTTAAAATATTAATCGGTCTTATTTTATATGTTCATATGTGCGCCTTAGGTATAAGTTATGACTAAATCTCATTCTATGTTTGATGTACATCTTCTGTAAACATGATAGACAATTCCCATTTAACTTTTGAGCTCTAAGGGTTTATATGGCTTATGCTTAAAAAGATAAGCAAGACCTAAACTCTACAATTTTGGTGTTACACCTAGTGTATTAGTCTTATGAGTGTATTAATTTTTAATAGTCATGTGTAGCTTTTGGGTTCAAAAGCTTAAGATGGTTTGTGCTCATTATGATGTGAATTTAATGGAGCAACAACTCATGTCCTGTAAAATGATGGATTCAATACCCTCAAAAATACTTGATGGCACTAATGGTGTGTATCAACCAATGGGATCGTCAAGCCTAATTAACAAAATAATTATTAGAATCATAATTGTGATGATAAGTATAGATAAGCCATGATAATCAAGGGTTATTTCTAAAACAAATGAACTATTGATAAGTAGTTAAACTCTATTGTATTGGTGGGAAAGTATTATTACTTGATGTATCCATTTCCCATGGTCCAAATCAAATTGTTACTATCAAATGTGATAGACAAAATAATAGAATGGGAAGTTGCGATGATTTACACATTGTTTGCCCTGATGGTATTCAAACCTTTGAGCTTCCCCATTCAGACAAAAAAATGATAAAATCATTTTCAATAGTAGCCCAACTAAAACCTTCAAGGGTAGGAATAATCCCCCAACATCTTATGTAAGGTGGATTACCTACTAAACATAATTGTATTATCCAAGCATGCACTTGTATAATATTGGAGTTACAACGATATGTGATTGATCATACACCTAAAATTAGCATGTGCACTAGCAAGCTGAAAATGACATCATTAGAAATTATTTATATGGCCATACCAATCGATAACTAGACTTAAGGTCCAACTTATCAAATTTTTACTATTTACATCAAGAAGTGTCTTAAAGTATAATAGATTTTTATTTCTCTTTTTGAGAAGGGAAAACTAGGGTACCAAAAAATGAGCCACCTCTTACTTACTCTTGTATTTGTCTTTTGCTTCTTGTTGTACATATTTTTTCTAGGTGACTCTTTACAAAGTGTATAGTATTGAAGATGAGACCTAACCATGATCCTTTTGTCTTTAAGGTTCTAGACCCATACTTTCACTTTATTTTTGTTCAACCTTTTTTCTCCTATATGTGCTTTTCAAAGCAATAAAGTGCCCAATGTGAGATCTATAGATGCAAGCTAACCAATAAAACAATTTGAATAAACATCTACAAACCTCTATTGTGATTATATGAACTCTAGTTCCTTTATTAAATCAAGACAAGACATGAGAATCTATTATGTCATTAATATCTCCTATGATTACAAGAATAAACATTAAGTTTAATTAAATGATATTGTAATAACACTTAAAATGGGAATGGGTGTCAAATATTTCCCAAGTCTATCATATTCAAGCCATGTGGCATACCGCTCCTGTAACCTCAAACCTTATGAGAAAAGTTATGCTACCATTGACTTGGAATTATTGGAAGTCACATGTGCCCTAAAGCTATACTGACATTATCTACTTAGGAGAAGGTTTACTATGGTAATCGACCACAAAAGCCTTAACTGGATGTTCATTCACCTAGAACTCAACATGAGGTAGAGAAGATGGATTGAAGTTCACACAAGCTTGATTTTGAAATCAAGTACTACATAGGTAGGAGAATGTGATTGGAGAAGCTTGTTTTGGGCATCATATATTGCTAGTTACATTATGATTAGGTCGCAAGAAGCAATGTATAGATGGTAGTTATTTGAATTATACAAAACATCTCTTAAACAAACTCCGAATAATGTGACCATAAAAAAGTCCATATAATGCTGAAAGTTTTCAATTATTCAAATTCTATGTATACCTCATAATCTTGGAACAATTAGGAAAGTACTAATCTAATATAAGTAGTGAAGCTTTCAAGAGTCGAATTACCAGTCGTATTCCTCAAGGTAGGATTGAAATATGAGGTAAAGTATTTATAGTAGATAATTATTTGTCTTATTTAAGATGTAAAGCTTTCAATAGTCCAATTAACTATCTTAAAGCATCAACACATTCCTTAAGACAATGGGACTAGAAAATGAGATTAAGTCACTTGATCCAACCAATTGAAGAGTGAATTGGGTGTTCATGTATGATGATGGTGCAATCCGTTACACAAAAGGAAGCATATGGAAAACATATTGTAGAGAGATAAAGGTCTATTATGGAACCATCTCGTGTATCATAGACATCCCTTTGAGGATTCCAATCAAGAAGGCACATTTTAAGCATCATCCTTTTTGACATGTCCGAAAGGTGTAAATTTTGTCTCCCATGAATAGGAGTGAAAGTTACCTCATGGTCTTAACAACCAAGATACGAGAAGGCAACATCCTAGACCCCAAAAGACTACTAGATTTCTACCATTTTTGCTTAGGAATAATATTGTATGTCTTCATTGATTCAACTATCTTCAAGTAATTTTTATTCCTAGATTTCTTGCATGGCATTTCAACCTCACATATAATCAATGTGACAAAATGTGATAGGCTTCAACATTCACTCTATATGCATGTCACCTTTTAGCATAGTATAGAGTTAAATCCAATATATGAAGAGCTTGAGGGGGTCATTTCAAGCAAAATTACTTAAGAAGCCAAAAATTTTGCCAATGTTTTCACCTCCTTTTCCCTCCAATCTTCGAGCACCCATGGTTACTCCTCAAATCGATGAGAGTCGTTTCCATCCAAATCTTTCTCATTGTATAGTTCAAGTTCAATGAGGCAAACTCACTTTCCAAACTTAGGCATACACCCTTTTGTCCAAGATGTCAAAAGATGAGAAGTAAGAGAGCCATTGATCTTAGGACTCTTGTTTACATAAATAGGGCAACCTCCTATGAGCAGGGCTTTGATGGGCAAGTGTCACATGTTCATATCCCATGCTAAAAAACTCCTATCAACATCCTTCCATCTCTAGGAAACCTAGAGAACAAACTTACAAGTGCAACTCCTTTGTAAGGCATTGCTATCCATAGGAAATATCCTAGAGCACCATTCTAAGAACACATCAACATGAGTAGGCATTTGTTGATGAAGGCAAATCAAAATGTTCATCAACTCAAGAATTAGATCCATTAAACACATGCAAGATGTAAGAATACAAAATTGCAGGGAACAAATGGAAGCCGCACATGTGCAACTCCAAGAAAGATAGTGTTATGCCTAGAGTGTCATCTTAAGAACGCATCAAAATTTGAAGGTAGCCATTGATGAAGAGAAGCCAATAGTACTTGTGAAATCCCCAAGTGAATTTGATTTTAAAAAAATACAAGAAGCATAAGAGAGGCAAGATTTGAGGAATAAAATCCATGATGACATCCTTCCACAATCTGTGTTTTGGTGGTGCCTACTACTAGATGGGTGATTAGAAATGCATTGGCTTCAAACTATATTTAATCGATTAGGCTTACTAGGAAGTACCTTATATATAAATAAATGTTTCTCGGATTAAAGGACCTTGGCTGAAAGATTAGGATTTTAGAGAGAGCGAGTGGTTGTGGTTTGAAATGTTTAAGGTGAAGCCTGAATCAGCCTCAAACTATGTGATGGGTTGTAGAGGGTAAGACAAGAGGCCTCAGCGCCCTTGGTGTCACACCATGGTCATAGGTTCTTTAAAAAGGCATGATTCAGGTAACGGTACACGTCTCTCTCTCTCTCTCTCTCTCATAGCACTGAGCAGCATGCATGTGAGGTGCAGTAATAGCGATCGGTACCTTTTGCTCGTCTTCAGTGGGGTTGGTATGCGGCGTAGTCACTTCCAAGTTCCTCCTCTCTACTTTATTCAATTCGTTTTGTCTCTCCGAGACAGAGAGAGAGAGAGAGAGGGAGCCAGCGCTCGCGCACTTTTTACTTGCTCTAATGGTACGCCCCAAAAAGAAATTAAAAAATAATGAATTCCGTAAATAATATCACAAAAACACAAATAATTTGTGGAATGTGAAATTCACACACACGCGCAACAGTTTCAGTAATGCGTCTATTCGCAATCAATCAATCAATCAATCAATCAATAATGGTCATCATCACACCCAGCCTTTTTTCATTGGAGATGTAGAGGAGCAGAGCACGATGGAAAAGTTGTTCAATTACACACATCTGCTCCAACGACCTACACATCCACAAGCACGCACCAAGTCCATAATACATCCATCGTCCACGCTGCCTCCACCCCTTCTTAAGTGCCTTTTCTAGTTGCGATAACGAGGGTTTGTTCGAAGGAGCAAAAGAGAGCCATGCAGGATGAGTGTATTACTTTAGCATGACGCATGAATTTGGTTGACTTGCCTCAAGGCACAACAAGGCCATTGGTATTAGATGGGTTTGTGAAGGTGAGTCATAGCATATGTTCATTACGAGACTTCGCTGCTGTGTTGCAAAGAGTTTTGCACAATGTAACCAGACTCATGATGTCGAGACCCCACCTCTCCATCTACTTCAATGATGTGTAACAGAAGTGGGGATGTTAAGAAATATATTTATGGTCTCAAGCAAGCACCTAGAGCGTAGTACGAGAAGATGAATGTGTAGTTGTTAGCTTATGGTTTTTGCAACAATTTGACTAGAAGTACACTATATGAGAGAGAAAAGACAAAGGCTCTCCCTTGTTATGAGAAGATAAATGCATAAATGTCAGTTTCTGAATTTTGTGATGTTTTCACTATCACCACCTCTATGAGAGAAAGAAGACAAAAGCTCTCTTTTAAGCATGATTTTGTGTGGATGATTTGCTACTTATGGTTTGAATGAGGCTAAAATTTCACCTTCAAAGCTAACTTGCACTCCACTTTTGGGACGTTATACTTCAGATTGTTGCATTATTACTACTTGTGCATTCACTTTTTATGGCATAATGATGCCTTTGCTAGATTAAAAAATTAACACAAAAATCTCTAAAAATATTTGCTCCCAATACATATAGGCATGCGACTGCTCTTGCAAAGACTAGCTTACATTGTCTTCCAGATCTAAGTGATACAATCGAGCCATCCTTATATCTACATATTATCAATGTTAGCTTTATGTTCAACCCAAGAGGTCCAAGGTGCAATTGGTAGGTCTTACATGTGAGAAGATTTATGCATAACCCAAACTCAAAGGATTGGCAAGCAATGAAAGGGATACTTGTAAAGCACATATGTTATGCTTTATTCGATCCACATGGTGGTGACCCACAATCATATAATTCTTATAATTCTAATTAGGCAAGTTACTATGATATTATCCACAAGTGGGTTTTGTGCTTCATGTGTATCATGGCTAAGCAAAAAGCAACCGATTATGGCCACTTCTACTTTATGTGATTATAGGGCACACCCTTCACATGTATAATGAAGTGGGTGTAGTTCATACAACTTATTGTCATCTCCTACCATTCTCAACAATAATAGTTCGGTCCATCAATGAAAGGCAAAGAGTTACAGTCTCTCTGCCATTGGAAAGAAGTGTCTTGAGGTGCCATTGGCTCTATTGTTCCCCCAAATTAAGCAATACTTTGCAGATTTTGCTACAATGGGAGTTTTATTCAACCTCAAGGGGTGAGTGCCCACTTTTGTGGTTGCATCTAGCATTCCATGCTTGTGCAAAGCACATTGAAGTGCATTATCAATATATATAGGAGCAACTCTTATTAAACAAGATCACCTTGGTCTCAAATAAATGGGGCTAATAGGGTGACACCTCCTAAAGTGAAACATTCGTACCCTACACCAATTAGTGACTTTTTGGCAAAATAGATGCTTCTCTTTTAGCCATTTAAAGCTACATCACAAATTCATATGTAAGTTATGGTACTAATTCTTGTGTATTATATATAAGCTTATGTGAGGAAAAAAATTGAGCCATGTAATTTTTCCAATATGTTGGATGTTATAAAACCTTAAAGTGTTGGATTCTCTAGAACCTTAAAATAGCACATCCTTGAGTGTCACCCTATTAGCCCCTCCCTCATTGTCACTCTTTTGAGAGCCTTCCATGTATAATTAGGTTTACATAAAAGTATCAAAATATCCTAAATGTTTTATTGTAGTCCCATATAATGTATATAATTACAATATTTTTTCAGCTTTTTGTGTCTCAAAAAAAAAGATCATAGATGGCCCTCTCTTGTCCCCTTTATGTTATATGAATATGCAAGATAACACTGATGGCAAATCTTTTGGTAAAGGCATACATTTGAAGCTTTTCACAAAGCATTAGACAATTTACCCTTTCCAAATCAAACCAACATATCCATGTGCTTGTTCGCATTATCAACCCACATGTATTAGGGTATGATATCTATGTTTACACAGACTTCCCACAACAATTTTTTCCTCTAGAAGGGTTTTTTCAATGCAACCCAAACTAATCCATTTTAGGGTTTATACTTAAACGTTGTGTTTGTTTTATTTTACATTGCCCACAATAATTAAGATGTGAGTTTTATCATGCTCCTCCATTAGTTGTTATGCTCTTACGACCACCATCATAAATGCAAGCATTTGAAATTTAAAGAAACGAAGGATATTGTGTAAACGCATCTACTATTTATCGGCTCCACACTTGGGCTTTCTTCTTGGCATCCAAATTTCTATCATATGATAAAACAATATATACGTTTGAATGTAGTGAAATTGCTAGCCTACGTGATCCACAAACTTGTAGGTAGACACAGCTTACACGCTCAATGTCTTACGGATTTTATGAAACATGGCATGTCATACAACCCCACCTATGGGAGCAAACTGGTTGACTTGGCACATTCTTGGAGCTTTTGAGGTTGGGAAACTAGGACAAGTGATTTTAATATATTGGTTGCAGCATTGAACTACAAATTCCATGCTACAACTTTAATGTTTCGTGCTAAAATTTTCCTTCGTGTATTTGTAATGCTCCTTTCTTCTTTTTTTTGGGACGTAAGAGACAAGAGACCTTTACCAAGCGCTCCCTTTTCAGATACATTTAGTTACAATGAACCAATCTATGGTTTATTACTCTTGAGAGAGAGAGAGAGAGAGAGAGAGAGAGAGAGAACCGATTTCTTTTTTTAATGCATAAATAATTTCATATTACTATTAGTGGCATATTTACAATGCACCTTTTCGGTGCTGGTGCGCCCAAAAGCAAAAATCAAGCTGTGGCCCCTCTTCAAAAGCTTAAGACCCACCTTGAAGATCCGGCCCTTCTTTCTAATTTCTCCTGAACAAGACTAAAGCATCTCTTATACTACTCACAAGAAGGGAGTCTAGGCTTCACTCTCACTTCCTTGGCCATTGCAACTTTATTCCTATTCTTCCAAAGTTTCAAGGGACTCATCGTACCTCCTGACCTTCCTCCAGATAGGTTGAGCAGCAGAGAATAGGAGAGACGAATTCCTTCATTTCATGAAACTCGTGCTGCCTTCTACGACACGACACTGACCTCTGGCTTACTTATCCTTCTTGCGATTTATCACGCTAATAGATCTTAAGTGCATGAAAAATACCTATCAGCGCATTCAACAGAACTACAAGTTTCTGGGATGGAATTTTTTGTTACAACAGACACAGAAGGACTCTTCCACAGATTTTTGGAATAGAATTCTATTGTATGTATTTAGAACCTTCTTTGAATTTTGAAGGTAGTTTTTTGTCGCAGCGACAAAATTCACATTAACCTCGTGCCCTTTTTCATATCAGGATTTTGTTTGTGTTCGGACTGGTGGAGTCTAGTGGGGGAAGCCTGTCCATCAGTGTATATATGTATGTATAATAAGGTTAGTCTTTCCCGAACACATAAATCCGAGAGGAGCTCTCCTTCCCTCTTTCTTTCTGTACACATGCCAAACCAAGGCTACAAATTCTTTCAAGCCTCGACCGCAATTCGGGGCCAAGGTCAAAATGTTTAAAAAAGAGGAGCAACACAGCCATACTTGGGGCTTGTGCTCCTTTTATTAGTTGTTTAAAAATCAGTAATTAATCAGAGTGTTCCCACGCAGCCTCAATCGGACTGTGCTCTCTCTTTAATGGGTCCCCGTCTTGGCAAGGAAGCTGTACTTATCAACTCCTGACTTGCATGCCCTGTATCGCCATATCGCTCCGTTGAAGCTGGGGTATGTTCTCCCAGTATATGCTGGGAAGACGAACAGAGTCCGTCCTCCCAGAATATGCTGACAGAAATCACTACTTGGGTTTCAACCATGGCCTCCTGTTGAGCTTCTTCACATGTTGAAACCAAAATGGGTGTCTAGCATGAACCAATGCAAGACTGCAGGCTAGACAGCCTGGCCACGTGATGGAATCAAAAGTTCTCTTTGTGGAACTCAAATCTGGTGCATGAAGAGTGGTTGTAATCCTTGACTAACGCATCCAACTCTTTTGCAAGCATCAGTGGTCCACAATAAAAAACCCCTGGCATCAGAAAATGATCGTTCAGTCAGTGTTCAAAAGGACAAACTGCCAACAAAACGTTTGACCGTGACATACAGCATGAATTTTCCACTTGATTAGCCTATAGCAACATGAACTTCCATTTAGAATGTTACATTATACATACAAATGAGTAATGCTCTTTCTTACAGACTGCTCGGAATATCCAAACGTTGGCCTATAACTGGTTGATTTGAGAACATTTGCACACTACGTACCATGTATCTTGCCAAACCAGTCCTAGGCACTTGAATGAACAATAAGGAGTCTAATCCAGTATCAAGATTAGCAGAAGAAATGCTAGGCTTACCTATTCTAGATCCTTTGTGAAGATGTGCCACCCTAGCAAACACTTTCTTCCAGTTGGGCCTGGCAAAATGAGTTCTGACCTGCACATTAGAAAAACAACAGGTGTTATCAGAAGGACTCGCCACATCTTAAGTAATCATACGATTACAAGTATGCAAAACGCATCAAAAATATAAGGTGTAAAGCCCACATATGCTCAACCAAACTTACCCTAGTTCCAGACACGATGTCTACTCCATTTTTTGCATGATGCAAGGCCTGCACCATGGTTATTAGAGCTGACCGAGCATCACCCTCCTCATAAACACTGGTAAGATAGTTGTGCATCTCAATGACAGCCTGCATTCAATGACTCAACAAAATTCAAAACATGTTACCTTCCTGCACCAGGAAGATGTCAGGTCTGTAATATAAATAATAGTACAGAAAACAACTTGATGAGGTGCACAATCACAGCCACTTGCTATTTGTTTTATACCGTGGGTCTACATATTGGTGTATGCTGCTTGATATATAAAATTTTAATTGGAAATGCTATCAAATGTGTAGATGATGTGGTGATGGCATCCTTTTAATTTATAGAGTTTTACGAGAGGTTGTTGCTGCTTGAGTTTTTCTGAATTCACTTTTGCAGATTTCTACATTAAAAGTTGATGTTGATGCTGACCTTATTATCGATTTCAGCAACTTCATTCATGACTCCCTTAAACCACTCAAAGGAACCTTGTTCCCTGGTGATCCAGTAGAAATACGCATTGGTAGGACAACGAGGCTTTCGTTTCTTCTTGAGGCTGGGGCTCTCTGCAGACTTATTGGAACTGCTACTGCTGCTGGATTCAGTGGAGCATATGCTTGAACTAGAGCATGAGCTTGCACTTGAGCTCGTACTGGAGTCCTGGCACAAACAGCAGCCGGTATTGGCACCTTCTAGAGCTATGAGAAACTGTAAATCCAAGAGCACAAAATAAAGTAATAGCTACGCACACATACAGGGGGTTGCTGATCAATGAATTTGATGTTATTGAGCATGTCCCTCAATATGCTGATAAATGGAGTTGCCCCAATCCCGAGACCAATCAGAAGCAAAACATCATATTTCTTATAATCTTGAGCAGGTGCTCCATAGGGTCCATCGATTCGAAGCTTAGGAAACCTGAAAGTTTAGGTGGGTCATCAAGACTTTAGCATAAATAGCTGGAGGCACAGTTATAGCTATCTCCACACTCTACCTTAATTCCTCTCCAAACTTGTACTCTGCTCTGAGCAGCCCACTTTTTCCAGCAATGGGTGGCTCCATAATCTGTGTTTGTACAGTGTCAGCTTGATTTGAAATAGTATATAGAGAAGCAAACCGGAAACCCGGAGTTGATAAATGCTTACCTCTGAAAAAACCCTCTTCATTTCAAGTGTCCAGTCACCCAGGGTTCGGATATGCACGCTTAGAAAGTTGTCACCAGGGGCAGAAGTGATAGAGAAAGGGTGCCTGGATATCAGATATCCAAAGCTCAATTTGACATCATTGCAAACAATACATGCCAAACCCAGTGCGTCTAAGTTACAGGTGCAAGTTATGGTGTGCAACTGGACAACTAGCTTACCATTCAAAAGGGGAGACATCTGGACATTGCAGAAAAGTATACATTCCACTTTTGTACTTGAAGTTGGGAGGCTTGGTCATGTAAAGAGCCAACACATTGCCAGGATAAACAGCAGCCTGCAGGAACCCCATTTCAAGGAAGCCATCATTAATGCGGCATGTGTTACCAGCGTAATGTATGTGTATAAATGTATTTCTAAAGTTGTGATGGATATTTACCTTAACAATTGTCACAGTGTTGTACCCAGCCCTTAGAGCTCTCAACGTCCTCTCCCCACCATAAAGGAGCACTGGTACAGCAATGTACATCCACGCCTGTTCACAGGAGTGATTGCAACAAAGTTGGAGTGAAATTTTCCATCATGACTGGTGTTCAGAGTCGAGCTCATTTATCATTCTTGTAACTAATGGGAGTTTGCTGCTCACATCAGATGTTTAAACCACTGTGTGCTACACTTAGATGCCTACTATACATCAATTTATTTACAGCATACAAAATGTTAAGATTGAGATTATCAATGAACTACTGGTTTTTTTACTGTAAGTAGTTAAACAGAGAAGGGGACGCGAGTAGAGTAGAGCAGAGAAATGAAGGCAGAGTGCTAGTAAGCATGTACCGTCTTCTGGCGCCAGTCGTCCGTGAGGTAGAGGAAGAGGGAGTGGGCGATGAGGAGGATGTAGACGAGGATGAAGATGTGGTGGGAGTACCAGAAGGCGTTGAAGCCGGCCATGCGGTGGAAAGGCCAGGGGAGCTTCACGAGGCTGCGGCGGAACCAGCGAGTGGCCAGGACGAAGGCCACGCCCATCGACCCCAACATCGCCAGGCCCGTCAGCCCCTCCACCCCGACCACCAGCTGCCCGTACGTCGGCTGCACGTACCCGAAGCGCGCCCCCAGGTTGCGCTCGAACTTGCCCGCCTCGCACCCCACCAGCAGCGGGAAGTCGCACGCCATGTGACTCCCCGCGTGCATCGCCACCCCGACCACGATTGCCACCGCTATCACCTGCAGCCTCAGCGACCACACACACACAACCTTTTGTTCTCTCTCTCTCTCTCTCTCTCTCTCTCTCTGAAACTCGTCAACGATACAGACACGCGCATACACAGTCACACGCTCGTGAAGAGAGAACTGAGACAGAAGAACATAATGATGACGATGGAATGATGAAAGCATTAATCCATAATTGCCTGCTTAATTTGGTTCCAGGAGAGTCGCAACATCAGAGTTGAAAGAAAACACAGACTGCTGATGATGACGATGCAATAACTGAGATCATTAAGCCATAATTGCGTGATTCATCCCACCAAACACGCTGCATGTTACACTCTTTCCCAAACAGGAACGACGCATCCTTAATCCCAGACGGAGTCTCGGAGAGTATCACCACGACGAAAAAATGTTATCGACTCGTTAACTCAAACTCGGCGCCCCGCCCCCCCCGGGAGCACACTCCGTGCTCCACTGTTTCCCAAACAAGAAAGTGTTCTTAATTCCCCCGACAAACAGACAGCAGATTGTTCCAGTCTGTCCCAAACAAGAGAGACTGCCCTTCATCCCCGAACAGAACGCATTATAGGCACATATAGAAAACGCTCCTTCCAGAACGGGAAAGTCTCGAATAACTTCGCGTAGCAACCTACTCCTCGATCCTGATACGTCCTTGCGTCATGTTTTACTTTCAACTTTAAATGTTACCAGAATAGGACATTCTTAATTTCAGCCACCTCAAAAATAATCCTCCGGGTTTGGCTCGATCGTCTACCACATTGATAATCTCCCTCGTGTATTATAAGATGAGCTAACCATCAATATAATATGTAGTATGACACTTCATCAGGGTGTATTATGATGAGCCATCAACGTTTCTACATCCTTCATGTGCGTTCTTCATGCCAAGGAAACATGCGCCAACTCGAGAACAAATCTATGTTTGATCTCAATCCTAATCGTTTCTTTAAAAATGATTTGGATGGATTATAAGCTTCTACATCTCTTGATACTTAAAACGGCATTGACTTCATAAACTGTGTCCCAATTCGCTTATAGACTTGTAAGTGCTTCTACCAATTAGCCACCAATCTTGGGAGTATCATTTGAGCCCCTCGAGTTGTCACAATTCGCTCGTAAAGTCTATAAGTACCAGTCTCGATAGAGTCCCTCGAGTTGTCACAATTCGCTCATGAAGCCTGTAAATACTAGTATCGTTCGAGCCTCTAACTCTAAGATGATGTGTACTTGGGCCCCTCATGTGATGCCTATCTATGTCCTTTGACTGAGAGCACAACCACCTACTTCAACTGTTGATACCCAATCTGCTGAAAAACTTGTATTCCCTTCTACCTATCTAGTCTAGTCTGGTAGAGTACTATTTAAGCAAATATAATAAGCCACACCATATCTTTGCCACCAATAAATAAAAGCGGCTCAACCTCAACCGCTCGGACCTGTTTTTCTTCATCCTTGAGATTTGACCACCTATACAAATAATTGCAGTGTGTGCCTCAGGCTCTTTCCTCCTTCCTTGGAAAGAGTTCCATTGTCATTATGGAAAAGACCTAACCCAAATGCCGATAAGAACTGAAGACATAGCCGTAACGTTTGTTTTTCTCTTTTTTTAATCGCACATGCATGTGACATGTATCATGGGTCTTGTTTGGGCTATGTATTCACTTGTATTGTCATTTGGGACCTACAAATAGCATGTGTAACTTCCAACCCTCCAATCGGTACGTACAAGTTTCTCGGAGTTTAATAATCGTTTAGATCGCCGATTTTACCCTTTATATCTCCAGCGTCTCCACTCAGTCCCGTGTAGACTTGCCAAACATGAGTGTTGCATTTGTAAATTTGTTAATGCCGCGCTGTTGAGGTGCAGGTTATGGTTAGATGAGTACATGCAACCTTGTTTCATGAGTGTTCCATCTTCCATGTTCTTTCCTATCCGAACATTTCCTTTGTGGACCCAAGGGATACTAACAGAGATGCTTGTGAGCTATGGATGGCGGGACAATCAACTCATCTCCCATTTTGAGAAAATATGTGACGCAGCAAAGATCCGTGTGATGATAGAAAGTATTGGAGTTTCGCAGGTCGAAGATGGACGAAAATGTTAAGCTCATAATCCTTGACTTTTGAGGCATATAATATGATTTTGAAAGCTAGGTAGAAGATAGGGGTCATGATGCTTGATAGTTGCACATAATAAGAAGATTATGGTGCTCAAGTGATAGCCTGACAATGACAAAAAGATGGCAAATGGGTCAGGAGCAATACGAACTAGTACGGAGAGGTCACGCTGATCGAAATCAGGATTAGCAGATGTTTATTTTCAGAGTGACAGGTAAACATGATTAGTGACTGAGAGAGTTGTGAAGGAACTGCAGCAAGGAGAGGAAGCAGAAATAATACCTTGTGGAAGTTGATATTGTCATCAAAGGGTACAATGGAGCCAAGCAAGGTGGATCGCAGCCAGGTGATGGTGTTGCGGCAGACCGGCAGAAGGATCAGGGCCATGTTGAGCTTCAAGGTCTCAGCGGCCCCTTTGGCCACACACAGGCAATAGCCCATCACCTGGAAGGAAGAGCGAGCCCTGTACTGCAAGAACTTCCATGTGAAGAGCGCCCCCATTGCCATTACCCACAGCAGCAGCACCCACCACCTCTGCCAGTTCTCATCCAGCCCCCGCATCACCGCCCCCCATGCCCTTTGCACGGCATTCCTCCTCCGGTTCGTCGACGCCAGAGCCTGGCTCAGCGTCTGGCTGTAGTTGCTCGCAGTCTCTGCCCTCGCCGACAACCCCCCCGCCTGATCCTGACAATGCCCCTGCAGTAATGCCTCCAGCTGCCATAGCTGCACACAAGACCACACATACGCGCACGCGCACGCCTATTAGACCCACATTTGGATTAGCTCCAACAATATGATCATTGCTCAATGCTCGTTCAACACACATCAACGCACAACACCTCTGAGATATACGGATAATGAGAACCCCAACAAAAGAAGTCAACTCTCACATTCCCACACATGACGGGCCACGGCACAATCCAAGTATCCCTCATTCTAGTTTGCACATAGGCACCTTGAGCTATGGCAGGCGTGCCATAAACGGTTGCCTCATTCCAATACACAGGAGCATCATGTAGCATGCTATGCACCTGCCCAATGCATCCATGCAATGCAGGACATACTTCCATTCGAGTGCAGCAAGGGCAGCATGTGCCTCATTCTAGTACTGCAATGTTGTATGCCGTTCCATGTGCATGCACAATGAATCAGTGCAGCGCTAAAGATGCATGGCACATCAACATATCAGGACCTGCAGCATTCATGTGACCAAGGCATCCATGCCCAAATGAAAGTTACAGCAGGTCGTACACAAGTTGCTATGCTATGCATGTGCGCGCACCACATCCATGCCAAGTACAACAGATGCATCAGTGCAAATTGCAAACTCGCAAATGCAAGCAGGTTTCACACAACATGCAAGCACTGCACCTCAATGTAGCCAAGGTTCTCAGGGTCTAGCTCCTCCATTATCAAAGCTGCGTACTCTTCAGCCTGGTCTTTGAGCTTAGATAACTTGTTGGCAGACGCACTCAATGCGATCACCTGCTATCACAAGCTTGTAAACATCATTTTGAAATGACTTCGATGACACTAAAAATTACAATATGAACAACTGACCACTTCGCAAACATTCAACTCCTATTTCATTGCGATGATTGTGTCTCGTGAATGTATGTAATTAGCTCCTTCCTCACCTCTCTAACCTCATCCTCTGTAATTCGACCGTCTGCATTCTTGTCACACCTGTGCATGCATTGGAATATCAACCAGGGATCTGCCATAGAGCAAGCACCCCAAAATCAAGAAGAACAGAGGAGCACACTCCCGGAATTATGAAAACTGAGAAATTCACACCCAAAGCAACCCTGGCAACTACTTAACATCGTCAGCAGCTTGCACAATTTTTAAATGCCAAAGAATGCATCATTTACAAAAAGCAATACATGCAGTGCCTTTACGACAAACAGCGGAAGACCTCGCACAATATGACATTGTATGCACTGTAACACGAGCACTGGCAAGCCATGTTAAGATGAGAGTGCATAACAAACACCATGCAACGTATGCAACATTTTCCTGAACAAGTTGCTTACATGTCAAAGAATATTTGGAGGCGAGAATCAAAGCTCTGGTTTGAGATTTGGAACCAGAATTCCTTGAGCTCCTGTAAATTGATTGCTTGGAGCACCAATCCTCGCCTTCGAGCCAGTGCATCGAAAAGTTCTGTTGCGAATTCCTTGGTGTCCTTCATCCCTGAAACAACCAAGTATGGCCATAGATTTTGCATTAGGTTAGGAAGCTAGCATGAATGACGAAACCCTACCCTTCACATTATGTTTAAAAAATCAGAATATACCAAGGCAAAAGGTTTGCATTAGCTTAATGAAGAGGAGAGAAAGAGATCCAAAGATATTAGGGCAAAAGGTCTGCAGAGTCATAACGTTTGAAGTATTAATATCAACATAAGAAACATAGAACCCATATGCACCCATAGTTCTTGTGGAAACACTGTCTAAAAACACATACAGATGGGTTAAAAGGACCTCAAGTCGCATAGAGTAACCTGTCATGTATGAAAATGTTGCACAAATTTAGAATCTTAGAAGGACCAGTTCCGAACAGTAATATAACCTTAAATCTAAAGAGCCCAGCTTGAAATAAGAATAGACTGAACATTGCTGCCAGAGCATGCATCTTTACCAATGCAGAGACCGAAATCAGCTCGAGCAAGCAGTCCGTCAGTAGAGGCAAGTTGGTAGAATCTGTTCTCTACTTCCTTCCATTGCACGCAAGCATCTGCATCGCCTGTTGTTTTGCTAATAAACCTGAGGCCTTCTAGAGCAAACTCTGCGCTGGACCTGCACCTTGTCAGGAAGGTCCTCTGATGCCCATGGTGCACTGCTGCTGCCCGGGAGGAGGGGTGGTCCAAGGAAGAGGAAGGAGTGAGTCTCCTGGAGTGGATCCTGGAAGGTGCTGCAGATGATGAACAAGAGGAAGGCCCACTGCCAGCAAAACGCTTGAGCTCCTGGGAAAGCTTATTCACACCAGAGGAGGCTGTCCTCCTGAGACTGTCAGTTGATAGCTCTTGGGAGAGCTGCTTGATGAGCTTCCCTGATGCATTGGATGCATTCCTCATGAGGTGCACAAGGCTTGAGCTGTTCTTCTTCTCCCACTCCTGCGCCAGAAGGTTGCACTCGGGATCGTCCGATGTCGGTTGAACGCTCCTCAGCAGGATGGAGTCATCCCTGACATCCAATGTCACTTCCAAGTAGTGCTGATCTGCCTCCTCTCCCACCATGGCCATCACATCTTCGAGCTTCCAGGGCGTCGTCGACGATGCCGATGACGCATTGCTGCCTCTAGCTTCCACGTCCCCCAAATCAAGAGCAAACGGCTTGAATCCATCTATGGGGTCGCTCCTCCCTCCTTTCCCAAGCCCTCCACTGCCTCCTAGCTTGAGTGACCTCATTGCCCCTGTGTTTTCCTGCTTATTGTAACCCCTTAACGATGCGCTTAATCAATAACTTGGCAGTACTGTACTTGATCAGATCTTGGCAACAGGCAACCTTAATGTCAGCCTAATCTCCTCGCTTTCACTTGATGATAATCAACAGAGGCCTCTGCCAAATGTCTTCAGAGGAGGCAACTGTGGGGAGTCCATTAAAGAGGCCGAGGTTTTGGACATGAGGGAGCTGACGATGGCGTTGCTGTTTGAAATTTTGAAAATGAGGAAACATGATAAGAATAGGCAGGCCACTTAAGCAAGCTAGAGCTTGTTGGGAAGATGAAGAAGAAGAAGCCAGGTAGGTGAGCCAGCTAAGATAGCAGCTACAGTCGGGACGAAGAAGAAGAAGGAAAAGAAAGAGAAGCCGAAGGGGAAGGGGAGGAGAAGATAGAAGGGGAAGCATGCACATACATTGGCATATCTGGATTTCTGGAAACTGGAAAGGGGAAAGAATGAGTATTTTTGGGAGGGGCTCGGCTGCAATTACTGCTTAAGAGGAGCTCTCTTACTCACTGGAGGCAGAACCTACACACAACAGTGATTTGAAGATTTGGTGCTAGTCATGCGGGGCTGATTTTGGATGCAAGCCTGGGCTTCCCCTCGTGCAGGATTGCATGGACGCATCTGCGACATCTCTTCTGCCATGCAGGCAAACCAGAGAGAGAGAGGGACACAGAGTACCGAGTACACTAGTGCAAATGCTAGATATAGAGAGAGAGAGAGAGATGGTGTTGATGAAAATAGTGTAGTAGACAGTAGTAGTACAGCTCCTGGCTAGACACTAGTCTAGTAGTCTCTCTCTGAGAAAGTGAGAGAGATAGAGAGAGAGAGATGAGACATGCGTTTGCTCACCAAGTGCCTCTCACGACTCTACGTAAACCCACCACCAAATAAGGTGATCATGGCAGCATTTAGAGTAAAGTACAACAGTCCATGCAAAATTATACAATTTTACCACCTATTGATTCGTAGTTTCTCCTTTTATAAAATCTATATATGAGAGAGAGAGAGAGAGAGAGAGAGAGAGAGAGAGATCCATGGTATATCTGCTTACATCTTGCTTTTGAAGAAAGTTAAACGAAAGTCCCTCACCAAACTCGACTCTGAGTGTCTCTCAACTTGTGTCACACGTTGCTTGTTGTTCTCACGGTTTCTGTAGCCCTACTACTGTCCAAATCTGCTTTGTAAGTCACTTTGTCCATAAAGGCTACCTCTACATGACAAGAGTTATGTTCGGGGAAGGACAGGTTCTCTTCACCTCTTATAGCCCGCTCAAGTTTTTTTATAAAACCCTCTTCTCAAAATGGCGGGTCAAGGAAATTTTCCTTCTTGAAAATCAATGGATTTAGTAATAATTCCCCAACCATATGAAGAAAAGCTGGTTTAAGGTGTCAAAAGCCTCCTCATTGTTAATGAGCAGGATTCGAGCATGATTCATTTAATAATTATTTCCCAAACCTCGCCATTTAGCAAATAGTATCATAACATCGAGCTGCGTAACAAGGAAAACGATAATATCAATCCTAGGCCAACACAAGGGTGCAGCATGATCCATAGTCATAACTAGGAAAAGTTTCTTGCAACAAAACATTGTTTCAAAAATTGCTAGGCCTAATCCTTTTTCTGACCGATCTCACACTTACATCACCTAAAAATTGCTAGGCAACTGAAAAAAATGAGACCACATGGTTTGCTCAACAACTCATAACCATATCAATCGAGCACTTATGGATCTAAGTTACAATAAACAAGTTTTGTTAAATGAGATATATAATATATACTTATTTACATCTTTAAAAAAAAGTTTGCATGCATTGCTCGTAAGGGCATGTACTCATATTATTATTACAGTAGTGCAACCCTAGTTCAACCAATTTTTTAAAAGTGCTCTCTCTCTCTCTCTCTCTCTCTCTCTCTCTCTCTCTCTCTCTCTCTCTCTCTCTCTCTCTCTGTGTACATATATATGCATATGTGTGTGTGCGTGCACGCATGCATGTGCATGCACCCTTCTATTGACTTGTTAGGAAACTTGCCCTTAGACATTTGTGTCATTTACTAATATGAATTTATCATTTAATAAAGACTAGGAACATTCTTTAGTGGGGCCTTCACATGGCATAGGCTTAGTAACCACACCTTGCGCATGTGGGACAAGCGATTTATGTTATGCATTGATTAAACAAGTTCGTAGTTGCCTACAATCCTAAACTATAGTGACTATAAGAGCAAGTATGTGGGATGAAGCATAACATCTAGGCATAATGGATAATTGCTTTGTTTTGGGCTTTTTTATTTGAGGTTGTGCTAGCCTTTTGCCCACTAATAACCAATCCTATCAACCATGCCAACCTAAGCAAGTTTATGCATACCATCAATGGGAATTTGTTGTGGTGTTGCTGAGCTGTCAAGGACTTTAGCAAGATAGTGATTCATTCCTACAATACTATTGTAGCCTATTGGAGGAGATGGCACCAGCGATGAGCAAATATGAAGACATGGAGAATGAGAATAAGAGGGGTGTGGTCAACCACCCCATCAAAGAAACTCAACTTCATGCCATGGATAGTTATAATGAATAAACTACCTACTAAATAGAGGCTGAGTAAGTTAATGGACATAGGACCACTATGCATCCTTTGTGGTAAAGAGCCTGAAATAGTCACGCATCAACTATAGAGAAGCTAAAAAGATATGGAAAAGGGTTAAAGACTACATAGGAAGGGTTGGCTTTTGAAGAATTACGACTATAAGCTAATCTTATTTGGAGATAAAAGCTCAAAGAATGAAGTGGCAATGAAGTTTTCGAATATGGCTATATCTTTTTTTTTTGGTGGAGGCTTGGAAATTAAGGAATGGTGGATGTTTTGGATAGGCTAAGTCTCAAGTTGTTCTTATGGACAAGTGATCTACCTTTTGTAATGAAGTCTTGGCTATACTCAAGGGCTTAAGAAAAACCAACAAGGCATATAAGGTTTTCCACAAGTTCCTTGAACATTGTTAGACTAGGCATGAAGTATGCATCGATGGCATCTTGATGTACATATTTTTCTTTATTTGAATACATCATACATTTGCTTTTTTTAAGTACAAGAAAATAGAGGAAACTGAGTCACAAGGTAATAGCTCAACTAGTTTGAGTGTAGGGTGCATTTCATGGTCCTGCTCTAACAACAATATCTACTTATATTTAAAAGAAATGAAAATAAATACACGATATGATAAAAATCTCTGAAAAAGAAATCACATGAAATTATTAGTCTCCCTACTTTATCTAAAACACTAGTCATTGTGAAGTAACTTAACTAAGAACCAAGGGGGCACTACAATCAATACAATCGTATGCCCTTTAGGAACAATGCTAATGTGGAGGTATCTTAACATAATCACGAGAATTGGGAAAGCCTCCTATAGAGATAGAGCATATGACTATTATGTGGCACTAGAGGTGGATTCAAGTAACGTTCCCCCTAACTAGCACATGGATGAAGGCTTATCATTAGATGACTATTCCTAAAGCAATTGCTCACTGAAGTGGTCAAATAGCTTGCATTTTCAATAGACAGCTTTGTGGTGAAATGAGCATTGTGATCGCTCAAAGGTGCCCAAATGACATTTTTGAGTGCATCGATGGCATACTAGTTAACTATATTGTCTTCTTAATGTTTGGCTAGATTTCACCCACAAGCTCATTACTCAACACTACAATCAATACAATCAATACAATCGCATGCCCTTTAGGAACAATGCTAATGTGGAGGTATCTTAACATAATCACGAGAATTGGGAAAGCCTCCTATAGAGATAGAGCCTATGACTATTATGTGGCACTAGAGGTGGATTCAAGTAACGTTCCCCATAACTAGCACATGGATGAAGGCTTATCATTAGATGACTATTCCTAAAGCAATTGCTCACTGAAGTGGTCAAATAGCTTGCATTTTCAATAGACAGCTTTGTGGTGAAATGAGCATTGTGATCGCTCAAAGGTGCCCAAATGACATTTTTGAGTGCATCGATGGCATACTAGTTAACTATATTGTCTTCTTAATGTCTGGCTAGATTTCACCCACAAGCTCATTACTCAACACTCTTGGTGTTGATGTCAACCTATAAAATATTTGTCAAAACTGTTGTTAGAAGGATACGTGGTTACTTGGACTATTATGGGAGGGCATGGAATATTATGGGAGTAGAAAGGATTATTAAAGGTCACTTCATCCTCAGTGCTATCATTGCATTATGGGAGGGCATGGAATATGTGTTGGAATCAAAGCAAGACTCGTGTGTTCTTCAAAATAGATAATGCCTAAGAGCAACAAGAATGGGACTTCCTTTTCTAGTCCCTCCATGACATGGGATTCAATAAACATTTCATCAAGTTTGTCACCACACATTGCAACAATGCCTCTACAAGAGTTTTTATGAATGGAATCCTTACATCCCCCCCCCCCCCCCCCCCACACACACACGGTGATAGGAAGTCCATTAGGTAGGGATGCCTAATTTTTGCCAAGGGCGATAAATACCCTCGATTGGTTAGCCTAAGCTAAAATGGGAAATGGCTCTCACAAGGGGATATCCTTACCCAACTACAACAAATAGATGATTCTAAATCAATTCACTAATGGCACAAATAGTATCGTGAAGAATGAGAAGTCTTCATTGAGGGCATTCTGGCAATGTATTAAGGACATTTGCCTAGCCTCTAGCGCATTAGTCACCCTTGAAAAAACTAGGACCAAAAGTCTTATCAAACCCCATCTAGACTAGCTAATAAAATAAGGGTATGAAATCATTCCCGATGAGAAAATCTCCCAATTCTTAGGGACTCCAATGGGATTTATGGTTACCTTAAATTAAAAAGGCAATGAGTGATCACAAATTTTATAAAGAAACTTGAATTCTAGCAAGGATTTTAGGGCAACCTAGTAGGAAGAACCATAATTCTCAAGCACATTTGGGTAGCCTCCATAATTTACTCTCTCTTGTGGGAGACCTCTACAAACTGCTATTAAGGAGCTAGAATCACTATGTAGCAACCTTCTCTGGAGATTGAAAGGTCAAATGAGAATCACAAAGCTTGCATTGAATACTTGTACCCTTCCAAAAAACTAAGGAGGCATCCTCCAACCCACAAATGACTGGGCAATGTTACTATATAAACATATTGAAAACTTTACAGCCAATGTCTACCCTAAATGGAAGGGCCTCTCAACTTTGGTAGTCACATTTTGCACACATGGGCATATTGGTCAAGAAAGCTACCCCTTTAGCCAGAAACATATGGACCTCTTGGGCTGAAATACAAAGGTAGAATCAAGCTCTATGATAAACCAAATATCACTCTCCCATGGGCCACATTTGACTCAGTATAGTTTAGTTTGTGTGGCATCATTGCCTCCCACCAACTGAGCCTTAACCACAAAATCTACAAAAAGGGGGATACAAGTCTGAGAAGAGATGTGGGATCTTCAGTTTAGAGAATGGAATGAACCCCTCAAAATCAAACAACATTACAAACTCAATAGAGAAGAAATTGCACTAGTCCAAGATATAATTGGGAAATGGAACTCTTTCCTATCAAAAGGCATCCAACCCCAACACACTTTAATACAACATTATATCCTTTCTTTAAAAAATATGTCAATTAGTTTGTAATGTCTAGCGGCCTACAGGAAACCCCCCCCCCCAAAATTTTAAATATTTAAAATTATTATTATTATTATCCTTTTCCTCCCAACCGTCGCATGAAAGCGAGGAAAAAGACGGTGGCGAAGGTGACAGTGATTGTGAGAAGAGGATGATGTCAAGGGGAAGTCAGCATGATGACGATGAGGGATAAGGAGTTGCAGTCGACATGGCAAAAGGAGGGGAAGCTGTCGAAGACAACGATGTTGATGAGGCCATAGGCCTACTATCCTTCTGATATGCCATGCAACCGACAAGTGGTGGGTGGGGGAGACCACCACTACTCCATGTCCCCCCCAAAAAAAACCCCCCTTCTTATTATATAAATCCCCCTCCCCCCCCCCCCCCCCCACCAAATGGTAAAAAAAGAAGGAGATATGAAACCTTAGAGGAGGGGCCAGGACATTGTAGGGAAGAAGAGGGAAAGAGAAAGAGGAGAAGAGGAGGAGGAGAAGAAGAAGAGAAGGAACAGAGGGAGAGAGGGAGAGAAGAAGAAGAGAGAGAGAGAGAGAGAGAGGAGAAGAAGAGAAATGGAGAGAGAGAAAAGAAGAGAAGAAGAGGAGAGAGAGGAAGAGAGAGGGAGAGAGAGAGGAGAAGAAGAGAAAGGGAGAGAGAGAAAAGAAGAAGAGAAGAAGAAGAACAACAAGAGAGAGAGAGAGAGAGATAAAGAGAGAAGGAGAGAAAATTCTAGAAGGTTCCTCCCTCTTCCCCTCCTTAGAGGATCCCTCCTTAGAGGAGGGTGGCCAAACACGTTTCCTCTTCCTTCTTCCTTGAGTTTTATTGCCTTTCTCACAAACTTAATCCCTATCCTGCGAGCTTCCCCCCCCCCCTCTTATGCTCAAGAGGCTGTTGAAATTCTTGCGGGAATTACACTTAAAGCAAGGAAGATCAGGAATGGTCCCCCAAGGAAAGAATGTCGAGTGCGGGTGGCAATCCCACAAACCATGATGAAGCCTTGGGTAAGGGCACCACTGCCAACCCAATCGCAGTTCCGGTCATAAGTAATGTATTTCCAAATTAATGGATGCTTGCTCAATTATCGCATGAGACATGTTAGGGCCGTATTATGTCGCCTCAAGAATAGGACATTGAAAATGATAAATTGCATCGTAAGTATTTGAACGATCAAATTTCCCAAATGTGTGTATTAAGAGAAGTTAATTGCATTTAGATGCCATACGATAAACTCATAAATAACATATAAGGCTTCAAGCATTGCCATCTTCCCATCCTCACGATAATAGGTGTGTTTCCACCACACTGTTGGTATGACATAGCTTGCATTTTGACGGAAAGCATGATAAGTGATTTAGCCTAAGGAAATTCATTTTTGAAGCTCTAGGCTTTGCCCAAGCTCTTATTAGCAACACAAACTAATAGTTCATGTTTGGTAGAATCGGAATCTTGATGTTATGCATAGTAGCGCAAATAACAATCATAAGGGCTAAAACTAAGATGCATTGGGGGACCGTCTGGCAACTACTACCTTCATCAACCCAACTCGGGGATTGGGCTAGATATGAATTACAATCCCAATCTTCAAATGCAAGAGGAGAGCTCTAAGGATTGGGAAATCCCTAGTCGAAGGAAAGACAAATGCTTTTGTACTTATTGGGAAGAGGGCTGGGTTATCGATCAATATAAGTGATTAATAGAACTTATGTTTTGTACAATGTTTGAAACCCTAGTCGAAAGAAGAGAGTGTTAAGTAATTCTAACGTAGAATCGCTCATTGATCCCAAGGGGGAGAGCAAATACACAATGGAAAGGTTATCACGACTATTCCTACAATGTTAGAAAAGGATACCATTGCTTTTGTTGAATGATCAAATAACGTCCTAAATGCTTTTGCATTAAACTGATTGTTGGATGTGATTTGGATAATTATTCCAAGTGCTTGTGTTTGATGGTAAATGCATGGCAAGGGTCAGTAATGACAAGTAGCCATGGGAAATAAATGAATGTTTCATTGGAAGATGATATTAGGCCGATTGCCTTGATCGTGCTTGAGTCCTAGATGGATTAATTAAGGAAGGATATTTTACACAGGTGGATCATCTCCGAGATCGCACTGTGGATTACCTCGAGAGAGCACTACTCAATTCATGGGCCAAAGGTCGAGTAGTGAAAATGCCAACCATGGAAATTGTGTTTCACTCTTGCCGCTTGGGGTCACGTGGAGCTCTGGACACCCCTTGCCTAGTCCAGAACGGAGGTGAAGATTGCGGTGAGCCCAACGCCTGGAGGCGTTGGAAGATCCTATTCTAGATAATGGATGGAAATGATAGTGCCATGTGATTTGGGACGGGTACTTCTGTTGAACAGAAGGAATACATAATTTCTCCTGTATGGGGAGGAGACAAAGATTAACTAGAAAATAAGTTAAGGAAACTTGTTTGTTAAAAGGACTGCTTGCACTGTTTTCGTGTCTGTGCTATAAGTTACGCGAACGAACCCTATTCCCTAGAAGGCCTAAATAAGGAAGCTGATTTTAAATGTCACACATAAATGTGATATGACCTAATTAGAAAACTAAACCTATCAAGGGAAGCGGGTGGGCAGAACCCCCGATGGGTCTGTCCTACGGCAGGGTGGCCCTGGAGGCTTCTCACAAGGTTTTATTGTCATTTGACCTTTAGGTATGGTTAGAACCCGATTCATACCATTTTAGGGGACGGGAATGGGACTATGCCCTACGAGCAGAGAGGTTTGAGTGGCGCATCCCTCTCGTTTTCCATTCTCTTTGAACCAAGTGTGGCATGGGCCTACTTCAGATTGGGTATCTCTGCGTAAAGCAAGATATGCAAAACCTGACGCTAGGATACTGTTAGGAGACCTTGACCCCTCGGAACCCAGATTTCAGGTTGATCTTAGTGGGTTCGCGGCCATGAACGTTTCGCTGCAAGGCGGACTCGGGAAACCCTAAGCGACAAACCTCCAAATATTCCATGAGAGTGCAGGGTGGCAATGCTTAGATTCGTTTCTCGATGGGCCGCTAAAATGTGCTTGGACAGTCGATAGGCGGGCACGTTACATAGTTCAACTATGATATGACGACCCAACATATAAAAAACTAGGGGAAGACTTATAAGTCAAGCTTCTATCCAAGTCTATTTCTTGCCTTGTTGACTAAATGTGCTAGGCAATAATTGTCCTTAAAAAGCCCAGGTTTAGTACTAAACAAATTGCAAAATTTGGAAAAATATATTTAATCTTTCTAAAGAAGATATTAGCATTGACAAGGTTTAAGTCTGTTTTACTTATATGTTGTTGAGATGCTACTCAAAGCCTTGTTGAAAAACCTACAATATTTCAAGTTGAAGGTTTTTGTATTGGCTCCAGAAGATGTATTTTGTTAACACTAAGGGCATATCCCTCTTTGAATTTGCTAAACCTTTGGTTTCCAATCTTAAGTTAAGAGCCCCTATGCACCCAAGATTTGCATGGGTTCTTATATGTTGCTGCCTTTATTGTTTCTGTTTGCACTACATGGGTATGGGGAGTTGCAAAACATAAGAGATTTATACATTCCCCACAAAACACCTTGAAACTACTTAATTAGTATTTCCAACATTTCAGCAGTGCTAACACTCATTCGTCCCTTTTTAAAATAAACCAAGTACCATACTCTCCATGTGCACCCAAATTTCTAATTAAGCTACCATGGTTCATGAAAAGTTAGATTGTAACTATAGTTTGTCACATGCGTGAGCTTCTAGGGAATCATTCCTTGTCGTGTGGGTTAGCTTGGTTGAGTGAACAGAGTGCCCTCAAGTTTGAGGGGACTTTATCGATTGTAGAGGTCTACTTGTATGTGTAGTCCAAATTGACAATAGCTATGCACATGCAATAAAGCTAAGACTTTGTGGACTTGTGCAAGTCGATGAGCTTACGTGTGTCCCCACCATTGTTAAACTCTTAAGATTTGACGAGTGAAATTTTCTTTCATGGCCCCAACTTCCAACAAAAAGGAAAAGGGCTCTCCGTGTATTGTGTGTGTATCAACTGCACTGCAGTTTGCCACCGCACGTCACCAAAGTGCCCGAGAAGAGGGCGGGGCCCACACCCACAGGCTGTCAACACACCAACCCACCCCTCCCCCCCCGCCCATCTTTAATAATAAAATGACCTTTACATTTACCCTCCCGACTTCTGGTTGGTTGGACTCCATTACTATTGCCACGTCATTGGCTGTCACTGACACGTGTCGAGCCCCAAAATCCTCATGAGTGCGGCCTTTCGCTTCTCCCGGGCCTCTGTGCAAGGTTCGCCATTACGAAATCCACGACATCCTTCCCGATCGTTATTATGACGTCCCATCTCTTTTTCACATTGTAATATCCGCCCCCCGCCCCTTTTGTTTTGTTGCTTTTCCCAACGTGCTTCAAGAATGCACATTTGATGTTGGAGCTTTTTATTCTGCCAGCTCCCGCAGGGGCGGTGTAATGGAAAATGCGACTCCAGTGATGTTTTCACGATCACCACCTTCTAGAACCTTTGGTGGGGCGAATCAATTTTCACAGTTGCGTTATTTGGAGGTGGTGACGTAGTTGCGTGGTTCTCACAAACAAACTCATCGCTCTTTTGATGCCCCCATTAGGGTGATTGATCACTCATAGCCAAGTATTGTGGTAGCGTGCAGCACCCCTTGAATCCCTTCTTTGGTTTAGGTGACTTTATGAAGAAGAAGAAGAAGAGGGTATTTACATCATTATTGACCTCTGAATTCTAGGGTAAAAGAGGTATGAAGTAGCTTGTAAGTTGTCACATGTAAACATGACTGTACAAACTTTTGAGTGCAAGAGACGGTCAAAGTGAGAGTGCTTTGGCAATAAATCACTTTCAATAATGTGGTAAGAGAGTGACGATGGCTAGAACTACCAAGAATAATGACAACTAGCGTTTCGCACGCGCCTAGTTCGCTTCGCGACTGCGAAGCAGTATGCGAAGTTGCTGTGCGATAATTTTTCCTCTTTCTCCCTCCTATTTCCCCTCTCCATTTCCAATATGTTTTATTTCTCTCTCTCTCTCTCTCTCTCTCTCTCTCTCTCTTCAATTCTCTCTAAGCACCCTCTCTCTGTGTCTCACACACACACACACACACACACACACACACACATCAAATTTAAAACTAAAAGTAGTTTATAAAATTTGTAATACAGAATGCCAGACCGTCTTACCTCTCTCTTTACCACCTGCATTGGAACAAAAATTACAATATAAGTACGTGGAACAACTAACAAATATCATTTCATCCCAATAATAATAATACATGGTCGAACATTTGTGAACCATTCTGTAGGTACTGACAAACGTTGATGCAACGTCACAAAATAACCCAAATCCTTGAACCCATACTTGAACCAATGCCTCGGTATCTTATCAGTATGAGAGCGTTGAAATCTCTTCTTACAGTCAACCTCATACATATGCACCCGAAAACATTGCGTGTATCCACAATATACAACTTCAATAAAAACTAGGAGCTTGATATCAATATTAACATTATCATATAAACGCTCCATGACCCTTGCAAGTGTCCTTCTTATGATATTATCAGGAGTTACTGTGAGCAACATACACTGTAGCTCCTTTTGATAGTCAGAAGCTGGGTAATAGTGCTACTCTAGGATAGGCATATGCAAAAGTTAAATAAATAGCGAAATATGAAAAAAAAATACTTCCAAGAGAGTATATGCCAACCAAACAGGGCACAGAGAGTAATTCACATATATGCAAAACCAGTGTCCCTACATGGTCGTCAATAACTACATCTCCACAAAGAAAGCAATGCACATTACTGCATGCACCTTTCGAAGAACATCCTTATATACAATGTTTGTGGTCATATCCCTATCATTTTCACCCAATAGCACTTTCACACCATGCGAAGAAAAAGCCTATGCTAAGTTATGGCATAATTCCTAATGATCCTTCTACAACATGCAATCAAGATTCATGCTACTAAGCTTTAGGGTTTTATGTTGAACTATGCAGCCTTTTCTAATAATTACGCAGTTGAAATGAGATTTATGCCAATTGCCTAGAGTTTAATCTTCTTCATGCAGTCCTAGAGTCATTTCCATGCCTAGCAATTTCCTACGGTTGTTAGCAACCTTCTTTAAAGAATCATTTCGAAGGAAAGATGTCCAATAATGCGACATGCAATTTATTCCTTCCATGCATAATCGAAGTATATTATTATAATTTCCACTTGTAAAGATGGGCATTAGTTAATCTAAATTTGTTTCTTTGCAATGCATAAAAACCACTTGCTAGGAATACATAGAGATCTTATTCGTTTATTTGAAAAATACAAATGACCAATTCTTTGATCGTAAGCTATTTTTAGCCAAAGTATTTCAACTGAAAAAGCGCATCCTAATTCCATCAATGATCCATGCACAATTGTAATATTACAATGTAAATCAAAATTTAGGAAGAAAACCTGGACTTGTGGTGAAATATCCACATGGATGTTAGGAGATGATCCTCCTGCGGTTGCGCCTTGTGGCTTTTTAGGAGCCATCGCGTATTCGACCTTCTTGCCTTGGTCGCAGACTTAAGATCTTGGCCCGTCTCCTTCGTACACGAAACTTCCTTTGTGGCTGATTAGACCATCTTTCGAAATCAGGCTCTAGAAGGCTTAATAGGCTTCCTCCTCGAAGTAGTGATTTCACGATTAGGAAATGGATTTAAAAGGCTTGTAACGGAAGGCCTTGAAAGGAAACATGGTTAAAAAATTTGTGGGGATGCTATGAAAAAGGGCTTGAAAAAAACCCGGCTATTGTGAGCTTTATGGGGGATGCAAGGGGGAAAAGAGTGCTTAAATTCCGGGGTTATAAGGACCGATTGGGAAGGCTCAAACTTTGTGGAATGCAAGGGGCTTAAACTCTGATTTTTAATAAAACCCGCTTTGTAGGGCCGATGGAAAAGGGGTTTTGAAACCCGGGAGTGAGGATTTCCACGGGAAGGGTTGCTTTAAATGGACCACAAGAAGGGTCTTTAAAACCCGGCCTAAGGTGGGCAAAAGGGCTTAAATTCCAACGGGAAAGGGGTGTAAAGCAAGCTTGGTAAAGGCCTAAACTCTGGGGTTATGTAAAAACCCACAAGGGAAGGCCTTACGAAAGCCTCATAGGAAGGGGGCTTAAATGATTTTAAAGAAATTTTGTGGGGGAAAACTCCACGGGAAGGGGGGGCTTGGAAGAGCCCCTAGAAGCTTCAAGAAACTTCTGAAAAACATGATGGAATCCATGTGGATGAGAGAAGGGCGACTATTTTTACGGTGGCTTATAGGTGGCAGGAGGTGTAGATAGGAGCACGATCTTCAGGTGGCAATTCGGCTGGCAGTTGGAGATGCTGGCGGTGTACTTGGCGGCAGTTGGCGTACTTCTCACCTCCCTCCTCACGCAGAGCTTCCCTTCGCTATTCCTCCTCTCCCACAGCCTTTCGACTACTCAACTCACCTCCCTCACGGCCAGTAGCGTCATGCTCCTCCACGACTCCTCTTTACTCCCTCTCTCGGCTTGCAGTGTTATGGCCCTCCTTACCCTCAGAATCCTCTCCTTCACTCGATCGTGGTAGTGTCCGTCCCTCACTCCTCCTCCTTACTCACCCCATAGAGGGTATTTATATGGTAGGGAGAGGTACCTCCTCTCTCCCACGTGGCCAACTGAATGGCCCTTCACCCCTCCATGACCTCCAGCAAGGCTTTCGTGCCCGTGCCTTACTCCCCCTCCTCCAGCACAGCCATCGGCTCGGGAGAAAAGAAGGATTAAAAAGAAATTTTTTTCCATAAATCTTCTCAATTTCCTCTTGACCTCCTCCCAAGAGGAGGTTCACACGAAAATATGCGGTTTCATTAAACCTTAGTCTCGGTTCTGCCAATGGAGATTATGATACATCGTGTTAAAGTTCGCACCGTCCGTGACCACAATGCCGGCATTGTCTTTTGCCCGAGAATTCACACGGCCTCGTAATATATTTTCAGCAGAAATATTACAATCAATCAAGGTTTCGATAGACTGCCCTTTTAATACCATGCTAGGTGGAACACACAACTTATCACAACTTTCAGTAATCCCACTTCATCCCCTATTCCTTGAATCCAACAGATGAACCCCTCCACCACACTACCAGTTATTGACACTCGTATATTGCCAGATAGCCTTAGCACCTGTATATAATGCCACAAATCAGAGTAACACAATGCAGCATTAACAATATCCTCACGTGTTCCCTTTACCACAACCGGCAAGACCTACCTAAAATCCCCTCCAAACAAAATAACTTTTCCACCAAATGGCTTATCACAACCCATAATATCTCTTAGAGTTTTATTAACCGGTTCAAAGGCATATTGATGGGTCATAGGAGCCTCAATCCATAAAATAAGGCTCGATTGTCTCAATAACCGAGCAAGGTCACTTTGAACAGGAATATTGCAAGTGGATCATTATTTAATTCTACTAGGATTTTAAACCGTGAGTGAGCTGTATGACCACCTGGTAAAAGCAAGGCAGCAATGCCACATGATGTTGTTGCCAACACATATGACCGCCACTGCGCACCTTCGTAAGTAAACATTTATATAGGAAAGTATTCCCTGACCCACCATGACCATCCAAAAAGAATACATCCCCAGTATCTGTGTTAATAACATCCATAATTGCACTAAAGGCAATTCTTTGTCCCTCATTCAACATTCCCTCCATGGATTCAAAAACCCTATGTTGTTCTGATATGTTATATGCATATTCATCTTGCAAAAGAAGGTTAGCATGCAGTTGTGAGTTTGGTTGATGAGGTTTAGGCAACCCATCAAAATCAGAGAGTCTTCGTCCTACATGATGCAAAAGGTCTTGTAGATGTAACAAAGCCGTGTTAGATGCCTCATGCTACAGAACACCAAGAGAGGCATGCATGTGCTGTAGCTACAATCTATACATGATATCCTCTACCATTGGCACCAAAAATCTTTCCCATAGATCACTAGGCCGAGCTGGCTCACAAAAGGCCAAAATTGCAACAAACAAAGTATGGAGTTGAGTACTAGTTTGCACAAAGGCAGCTTCTTCCGAGCACACAACATATTCATCATCACTCTCCAACATGCCCCTTGCAATGCAAGCATCCCTAAAAGTATCATAGATCACATTATCAACAGTACACAAATCTTCAAAAGAAGTACATCCCCAACACTCTGTTAAAAGCATCCGCAAATAGTAGAGCTCACCATAGGTAGGCGCCACAAAATACATCCAACCACATGTATTCCCACGCTTCTTCCTAGTCCACATCTTATGTCGTGCATTTCATACCCAATACACTGGAAAGTCCTGATAGCGAATAGTCCTAGCCTCTGGATGAATACGGTTGCACACAAACCATTCAGTAAGAGTAGTTTTTCGGAGGTCATCATTCCGCACAGCATCTGGTATACTATCTGTATCTCAAAACACCACATAGTTCTCACCATGTAAGTGTACCTGCAAACACTGTATATCAGGCTTTTCATCATGCAATGCATAATCATAGATCCGCCAACATGCCTGAGAGGCAAAAACATATCGTGCATCCAAATAACTTTGTATCTCGTCCACCTCATGAACATTGCCACCATTTTGGGCTGAATCAACCCCAACAGATAATTTGATGCTTGCACGGTCATGCCCCTTATACACATGCTTATACAAATACTTAACAGCCACAATTATCAAGCACACCTCCACATTTATGTGTGAATTGTATTTCTTACTCAAGAATGGATTTTATGGAACAATCCATTGATTATCAATAACATTACCATTTATGATCACAGAGTTTCCATCATCTTGTCTTTGATAAATGGGATAGCTAGAACTATCAATTGTTGTCATGTCCATTAATTTTCGCAAGTAATCTTTAGTACATCTGCCCTTATCCATTCAAGGACTCTTGGGGTTCAATCCTCCGTAAGGGCCATGAATGTTGCATTTTGAAATTGTCTCAAATAAGGTTGGAAACTTAACTCTATTGGGCAATTCAACACAAACTAGTCTATCGTAGTGACATGCTTCAGAAGGTTTGAAAGACGACTCTAAAATTAGCAAAGTATGAGAATGTGGTAGCCCCCTCTTTTGGAATTAAATCACAGTAACATAGCCTGCAACCTTTCCAAAGAGATCCTTCCGCAACAACGTGTACATAAAATCAACATGCTTTTTATGAAACACGTAAGCAGTCAAATCCGGACGCTCATAAGCACTTGCCCATGCAATAAACCAGTAGTTATCTACAACTACTTTGGATTGCATGCCATTGTTATAAAAATGTCGTGTTTTCCCTTGCATCACACTATAGCCATGGTATCCTGATATAATTGATACATGTGCCTTGGCCCACCCGTGAACAACAACGGTAAAACTATCCTCTTGCTAACAGAGGCACCAACAATCTGCATTGGCCCATTATCGTTTGCCCCCACCACGTCTGTCAGGGCTTTGTAGACCTCCGATCGCAACACTGATTGATTCTAGCGACACCAAGTTAACCTGCACTACTCTATATTACAATAAGCATCAACAATAAATTGTTGCAATAGTTGACTACCACGCAATATGCACACCTCAGTATCTTTGTGCATTTGAAGACGGAATGCATAAAATTGCATTTGGATAACATAATTTTTATTGGATAATTCATATATGTTAACAGAACACTAACATTACTGTTGGGAACCTTTACATGCCAACCATCATCTCCCATAAGAACAAGGAGTGTTGGGGGTAAAGGTGCATTCGCCTAGCCGCCCATGTATTACTACACTAACAGTACCTGCCACTGCACACTGCAGGTGGTAGGCGCCCATCACAATCACTTATTCTTTATTCTTTTACTGACAGTTTGAATAAAGGAAGGCCCGCCCACACATTTTGGTTGTTGGAGTTCCCACTTTTGAGTGTCTCTCTCTCTCTTGACTCTTGCTCTCCATCCACCATAGCTCTCACCGCCAAGATTCTTCCTCCTGGGTTCTACTTTCCTTTCAACTGGTATTAGAGTGAAGGCATTGGAGCTTGCCCGGCAATCACTTCAGCCCAGATTTGAAGAGCTTCAACCCGAGCTTCAATGGCAGCCATGGCACCTTCACTTGCAGGTATGTTTTGATCTTCCACCTCCTCCCCGAGCTTCCGAACCTTCAACAACTTCTTCCCGGGATGCCTCGAAGCCCCATCCTCATTGTGCCCTTGAGGCTTATAGGATATCCCCAAGGACCAGCCAGCGCAAAATGTGGTGCATTTTTAGGGGGTTGGCTGATCCCCTCTTGGCATTTCCAGCTCCTCCCCCGGCTTCCCGTCATTGTTTTCCCGACATTCTTTGAACTCCTCGGCATTGGATCTTGGCTCCCGGTGATCGATTTGAGTGCTTCCCCCTTCAGCCCTTTGCTGTATACATAGTCTTGGGACTGTCAAAACAGGGCATTACTTGACATTTATTGTTTAATGCTTCTTGGTATTGCCCGTTTGATGCCTATTGATGCTCCGTGATGCCCGGATGTTATGGGATGGCATTGGAGCTTGCCCGGCAATCACTTCATCCCAGATTTGAAGAGCTTCAACCCGAGCTTCAATGGCAGCCATGACACCTTCATTTGCAGGTATGTTTTGATCTTCCACCTCCTCCCCGAGCTTCCGAACCTTCAACAACTTCTTCCCGGGATGCCTCGAAGCCCCATCCTCATTGTGCCCTTGAGGCTTATAGGATATCCCCAAGGACCAGCCAGCGCAAAATGTGGTGCATTTTTAGGGGGTTGGCTGATCCCCTCTTGGCATTTCCAGCTCCTCCCCCGGCTTCCCGTCATTGTTTTCCCGACATTCTTTGAACTCCTCGGCATTGGATCTTGGCTCCCGGTGATCGATTTGAGTGCTTCTCCCTTCAGCCCTTTGCTGTATACATAGTCTTGGGACTGTCAAAACAGGGCATTACTTGACATTTATTGTTTAATGCTTCTTGGTATTGCCCGTTTGATGCCTATTGATGCTCCGTGATGCCCGGATGTTATGGGATGGCATTGGAGCTTGCCCGGCAATCACTTCAGCCCAGATTTGAAGAGCTTCAACCCGAGCTTCAATGGCAGCCATGGCACCTTCATTTGCAGGTATGTTTTGATCTTCCACCTCCTCCCCGAGCTTCCGAACCTTCAACAACTTCTTCCCGGGATGCCTCGAAGCCCCGTCCTCATTGTGCCCTTGAGGCTTATAGGATATCCCCAAGGACCAGCCAGCGCAAAATGTGGTGCATTTTTAGGGGGTTGGCTGATCCCCTCTTGGCATTTCCAGCTCCTCCCCCGGCTTCCCGTCATTGTTTTCCCGACATTCTTTGAACTCCTCGGCATTGGATCTTGGCTCCCGGTGATCGATTTGAGTGCTTCCCCCTTCAGCCCTTTGCTGTATACATAGTCTTGGGACTGTCAAAACAGGGCATTACTTGACATTTATTGTTTAATGCTTCTTGGTATTGCCCGTTTGATGCCTATTGATGCTCCGTGATGCCCGGATGTTATGGGATGCTATGTCTATGTTTTGGGACTGATTTAGAGCAGATTGGCACTATTTGAGCTTCATATAACAATAAATTGCTTGCTGTAATATAGTGGGCTGAAGCTCATTTACTTGGTGTATGCATTGGTTCATGGATATGGGGTACTCACTAGAGGTTTGAATGATCATACCAATGTATTTGGAGATTGTCAAATGCTTCTTCTTGGTTCTGGAATGCTTTTGAGCTTGTATTAAGCTCCGACTTGGTTGTTCTTCACTGGCATTTGGCTTCAATTGGCATGCTTTGGACCGGTCTATGCTTATTGCCATTGCTTGACATTTAGGCTTCCTGTATTTACGCTTTGGTCAGATATGGATGCCACTTGGTTTGCCCATGCTTGACAGTTACTTGGAGCTTCATCTTTCGATGTATTTGAGCATTTTGGATCTAGTGGGCATTACATTTGGTTGTCAGCTACATGCTCTTTGAATGCTTTTCGGCTTATGCTTTACGGGTCTAAGACAGCTTGGGATTTATGCTCTAGATGTACCCTACTGGGATTTGGCATGTCTGATGCTATGTATTTGATGTATTAGAGAGTTTCTTACTCTCTTTGCATTTGACTTCACTTCCAGTGGGAGCCTCTTGGTATATTCGGATGTACACAGAGTCTTATTTACAAATGAGCTTGAGCTTGCAGAACAGTTACATGCATTTGCTCTCTTGAGACCTTTATGTCTGCAGTCTGTCTGTAGTGGGCTAATTTGATACGACTATTGGGGCAAGCACCTATCTCTATCATAGGTTTGTCAGTTTTGTATGCATTTTGGATGGTTATGTATTGAGCTTCTTACTCTATCAGTTGTGCTTGTGCTCGGTCTATTATCTTACCCCGAGACCCATTACATGCATAACTTCTGGACTTATGAGATGTCTCTTGCCTGATAGGCTATTGGTTTGACAGTTCTTGGTACCCTCTTGCCCCTGGAAACTCACTATTGGCTATATCTTGTTACCTGGCAGTTGCAGTGACATATGTATCAGTGATTGCTTCATTTTGGGATAATTTTACATATTGTTGTCATTTATTACAGCAAGCTGAAATCTATAGATTTTGAGCACTTCTATGAGGGTAATGCTTTCTATTTGATGTTGTCTTGGTCATAATTGGTGGACAGGTGCTTCTCATGGTGAAATCCACTTTTTCAGCCAATTTTAGTAGTGGTTTTAGTGCATTTTCTACTAATTACAGCAACTTGCAATTTTACTATTTCACATTGATTTGGGACAGTATGGCTGGTCATTTAAAAGATACAACTCTCTTTAACACTGCCAAGTTGGATGGTACCAGCTATGGGTATTGGAAGTCTCAAATATGGCAAGTTTTGGTACAGAAATTGCAGATTAAACCCTTGTATTTCAAGGGTGTCAATCCTGAGGATATGGATGATGATGATGTTTGGATGGAAGTTGATGAGCTATGAAAGTCTACCATTATTTTGTCACTCTCAGAAGAGGTCCATCATAATGTTGTTGAAGATAAGAGTCAGAGTGCATGGGACTTATGGGAGAAAATTCAGGAGCTTTATGCGCAGCAGAGTCCTACGTCACAGATGTATTGGCTGAAGCAGTTAATGGACCTTCGCATGAAGGAGGCGTCATCCCTATCATCTCATTTCAGTCAGTTTCATGCTATCATGAAGAATCTGTTGTCACAAGGTATTGAGTTCAACGATAACTTGCATCTGTTATTTCTGCTTGGCACCCTTCCTGAATCATGGGATGTATTCTGTACTGCCATACGTATGAACAAGCTTGATGGGCTGAAAATCAAAGATGTTGAGACTGTTTTATTGACTGAGAAAATTAATATGAGAAACAATGATGCTTCCTGCTCTTCACATGCATTGACCGTTAGAGGTGGCAGAAACGGCAGGCATGATAATGATCATAAGGGTAGGGACTCTTAGAAGTCCAGGTCCAAGTCACATGGTCACATTAAGTCCCATGGACGGAAGTCTAATCTTACCTGTCATTATTGTGGGAAAGCAGGACATATTAGGCCGTAGTGCCATAAAATGCGTGATGATAAGCGCAAGGAAAAGGGAAAAGATAAAGTGCAGGAAAAGTCTTCTCAGCGCAGCATAGTATCTGCAAAGTCTAGTGTGAAGATAGAAGAGGTTAATGTCATGCATGCCATTGATTCAAATGACGATTACATACTTGCAGCTTCTTCATGCGATGCCTTACAGACTTCTGAGATACACTTTATGTATGCCAATGCTGGCTCTTGGATTCGGGTGCATTATTTCATGTGACACCCTGTAGAGATTGGTTTCATACCTATCGTACTATGTCTAGTTCTGTGCACCTTGGTGATGACAGGTCTCTTGATATTATGGGCATTGGAGATGTTAGGCTGCAATTTCCTTCTGGCAGCTCTTTTGTTTTGCATGATGTATGCCATGTACCTGTGTTGACTCACAGCCTCATGTCTGCTGGATAGCTTGATGATACACGGTATTTTGTGTCTTTTGGAGACTCTCATGGAAGATTACTCGTAGCACGCTTGTACTTGCTAGAGGTGCCAAGTCTGGCAGCCTCTATCCCTTACTTGTATCTGGAGCTACATTGGATCATGTTCTGTCTATGGGTTCTATTTCCCATGTATCCCTTTGGCATGCTTGTTTGGGGCATATGCCTCTTAAAGGAATGAAAATGCTCCATGCTTTGCAATATCTTCCGTCTTTCTTTTGACTCTTCTGATCATTGTTTGTATGGCAGGTAGACTAGAAATACACATAAAAAGTTTGGTAAGAAACTCATGGGTGAGCCCTTGGCTCTTATGCCCTCAGATGTATGTGGGCCCATGCCTTGTCAGTCACTTGGTGGGGCAAAGTACTTTGTTACTTTCATCTATGATTACTCAGGTAAGGTTTGGGCTCATCCCATAAAGAGATGTCTTAGACACATTTCAGTGTTGGCTTCCATTGGTAGAGAACCAGTCTGGGAAAAGGCTCAAATACCTAAGGTCAGATAATGGGGTTGAGTATGTATCACGTGCTTCTGAGCAGTTTTGTGATGAGCGGGGTATTAAGCGTAGTTGACCGCCCCTTACATCCCACCCCAAAATGGTATGGCTAAGCGCATGAACAGGACCATTTAAGAAAGGGTCTGTAGCATGCTTAGCCAGGCTGGCTTATCGCAGCACTTTTGGGCTGAGGCAATTACTACTGCAGTGCATCTCATTAACTGGTCGCCTAGTAGTGGCATTAACTTTCAGGTTGCAGAGGAGGTATGGGTAGGCAAGCCCCCCTCTTATGATCATTTGCGTGTCTTTAGATGTGAGGTATTCTACCATGTGCCCAAGGACAAATGCAATAAGCTGGATCCTAAAAGTATCAAATACATTTTCATTGGCTATGGAGATGCAGGAGAGATGGGTTACCATCTATGGAATCTGCAAGCGTGGAAAGTAATCCGCAGCCATGATGTCATCTTTCATGAGGACAAAATGCATATGCAGCCTGAGAAAGTGGTTGAGGTACACAGAGTTATCTTTCAAGAGGAGCTACCTACTCCCATTCAGCCCACTCCACGACTAGCTAGACACTACATAGCATCACCTGATGCTCATGGCCCAGATGATGTTAGACAAGATGTTGGTCAGGCAATAGAGCCTAGATTGAGGCATTCTACTAGAAATAGACGACCTCGTGACCGTTTTGCGCCCTCTATGGATTATGTCCTAGTTACAGATGTAGGAGAGCCTCTTACTTATGATGAGGCTATGCGCAGGGGTGATTATTACTCTTGGGAGAGGGCTATGTAATCTGAGCTTGACTCATTGCATAAGAATCACACTTGGGATTTAGTTTCCTTGCCTCAAGGTAAGAAGGCTTTGCCATACCAGTGAGTGTACAAGCTGAAAAGTACCCTTGGACACCCAACCCGGCATACAAAGCTTGATTGGTTGCTAAGGGTTTTAAGCAGGATCATGGTGTTGACTTTGATAAAGTCTTTTCTTTTGTGGTCAAGATGACCACCCTACGTTTAGTCTTGGCCTTGGTTGCATATCTTAACCTGGACTAGTACCAGATGGATGTCAAGACGGCTTTTTTACATGGGAACTTGTATGATGAGATTTACATGGAGTAGCCTAAGGGCTTTGCAGACCCTGGCAGGGAACACCTAGTGTGCAAACTAAAGAAGAGTCTATATGGCTTGAAGCAGGCACCTAGGGAATGGTACCGTAAGTTTGATGCATTCATGCAGTCACAGGGCTACAGCCGTAGTGCTTTGGATCCATGCTTGTATACGAAGAAAGCCCATGACGGTTCTTTATTGATTTTGGTACTCTATGTGGATGACATGCTTCTAGCAGGGACAGCTCATGAGGAGCTAGATGCTCTTAAGGCTCAGCTCAAGAAGAGCTTTGAGATGAAAGATATTGGACATGCCTCTCATATACTTGGTATGCACATTACGCGTGATAGATCTCAGGGACTGCTCTATCTGTCTCACAGAGGGAGTACATTCATAAAGTCCTTGAGCGCTTCTGCATGCAAGATGCTAAGCCTGTTGGATGTCCATTACCTTCTCATGTGAAGGTTTCACAGGCCGATTGTCCGCAGACAGATGAGGAGAGGGCCGAAATGGCCAAGATTCCTTATGCATCAGCTGTGGCCAGTCTTATGTATGCCATGATAGCCACCCGTCCAGATATTGCTTTTGTAGTTGGGGTTGTGGCACATTATATGGCTACACCTGGCAAGAAACATTGGGATGCCATGAAGGGTATCATGAGGTACTTGAAGGGCACATCAGATATGTGTCTTTGTTATGGCAGCTAGGATACATAAGTCATGGGATACACTGACTCTGATTATGCAAGACATGCAGATAGTAAGAAGTCCACTTCTGGCTATGTGTTCACTTATGCTGGACGGGCTATCTCTTGGATGTTCAGGGTAGAGAAGTGTACAACTGTTTCTACTACAGAGGCCAAGTATATTGCAACCACAGAGGCTTGCAAGGAGGCCATCTGGTTAGGCTATTTGATTGCAGACCTTGGTATAACAGATGCTATGTCTACACTGCATTCGGATTCTATGAGTGCCATTTAGTTAGCCAAGAATCGGCCAAGAATCCGGTCTTCCATACAAAGATGAAACATATTGAGATGAGGTATCACTTCATTCGCGAGGTTGTTGAGGACAGGTCTATTGACCTTGTCAAGATTCCAACTGAGCAGAATCCTGCAGACTCACAAAAAGCCTCACTACCGAGTGCTTTGCCTTCCTCAGGAGATTGATGGGCATTGGATGAGATTACGTCTTTTTCCTCATCCTATTGTATATGTGTACATGTTGTACTGTCTTTTCTTTTTTCTCTCTCACTGGGGTAGATTCGCCTTTAAGTGGGAGGTTGTTGGGGGTAAAGGCGCCTCCGCCTAGCCGCCCGTGTATTACTACACTAATAGTACCCGCCACTGCATAGTGCAGGTGGCGGGTGCCCATCACAGTCACTTATTCTTTATTCTTTTAGTGACAGTTTGAATAAAGGAAGGCCCGGCCACACATTGTGGTTGTTGGAGTTCCCACTTTTGAGTCTCTCTCTCTCTCTGCTATTGCTCTCTATCTGCCATAGCTCTCACCGCCAAGCTTCTTCCTCCTGGGTTCTACTTCCCTTTCAAGGAGGACATATAGCATTGGCATATATGCTCTATGCAAGTTTGAAATAGCAACACATGGACCACCCCGAGTGTAAACACGAATATCCCGACGATCAAGAGTATCCTCATTACCCTGCCCTAGCATGATAGCTGCAACCTCAGTTGCTGCACGAGTAGAGCATTGTTTATTGGTTCTTTGAACACCAAAAATACTCATTCTTAGTTCTTGCATGGGATTATTTTGCAATTGCAAACCCACAGACCTAAAAGCCTGTGCATATATGTTGTGTTGATGCATCATATATTGAAGCTCCCCTAGCAAATTTGGCAATAAATTATGCATAACCCCTAGCCTATTAAGCAACTCATGCTCGATATCATAAACATAGAGTTGTGCAAATCTTGGCCTTTCTTGACGCCGCACATCAGAAAGCAAAGTACCTATACAGTGATAAACAGAGCCATGCACTCTAAAGGTGTAACCATTACTGATAACAGGTAGCTCGTCAACATTAGCTCCGAGTGATACAAATGCAAGAGCACTGTTGTATGCTCGTATGTTATTTTTAAATATCCTACTCTGAGGATGCATACCATGCAACAAATCATGCAATGGCTATGGTGGACATTGCAATGGTGGCAACATTACTTTTCCATTTCGACAACAGTGCCTTCGAAACAAAATTGACCCTTGCACTCGAGTCTCGCATCTCCACAACTTAGCTGAACACCTCTCACACACTACAGAAAGACTTCCCATGTAATGCACATCCGGCTCTTGAAATAGCATTATTGATGTTGCTGGGTGAACATCCGTTGCAGGCAAAGTATGTAAAATGGAGCACAATCCACCACTCTGGGGATAAAAAACAACAATATTATGAACACGCGTTTCATTAACCACGTAATTTTCCACATTGTGGTGATTCCCAAAATCTAAACCAACATGCTATTCAACTAGCTCATTATCCCCATTTACAAATTCAATATAGCGAGATACACTCTCACAAACCACTCCATTAAGATTTTCCCCATTCTGGCACTTAGACATTGAAACATTATTAACGTGTGACTCGATAATCACATGCTTAAGACCATCGCACCACCTGCTGATGGCAAAGCATTCATCAAATACACACCAAACTATCGTCAGGCTTGAAATCCCCTAATGGTTCTATCCACTGATGGCAAAACATTTGCCATGTCTATACCAAACTATGGTTGGCCTAGTTCATGATGACCATTTAGAATCTCCTGATGAAATGGTAGGTTTTTAATATCCCTACGAATGGGTCTACCACGATCTAAAATCCCTTTCTGAGCCCTGAGCCTAGCAACCTACCATTGTTCATACCTTGTGGATGTAAGCATGTCCCTACAAACACGCAACACATAGTCTCTGCCAATTGCTCGATGCAAACACCCCATACTGATCGGATGGCCACAAAACCTGCTATCAACTAATTCCATCGAAGGCATGGATCAATATATATGTATAGATACATTTAATATTTAAATATTTAAATATCAATACACAAAACCACTGTCACTGTATTTGAGTTAATGCCTACAACCCTGTCAATGTATTTGTGTATAAAGACGCTACGCCCGCCAATGAGAGAGAGAGAGAGAGGGAGAGAGAGAGAGGGAGGGAGGCATATATACCCTAATTGCAAAACCAAACTATACAAAACGTCCCAACATATCAAAGCTTCAATTATTCTATGTATCTAATCGAATCTAAGTTACAAAAGTACATTAGCAAAATTGTTTAGTAATCAAGAGAGAAACATAGAGAAATAGAGAGAAAGAGGGACTATTAAAATGGTTTAAAAGTAGTTTTATAATTTGTAAGACACAGACGATGTGTTTCAAAATTGAGATTTTCATCAAACAATTCATTTAAGAAGTCTTGCAGGGATTACATATACCAAGCAAACCACGGCAAAGAAGCATTGGTTAACATTGCCAAAAACCTATTGTGAACCACTCTTCAAAGAAGCAACGGTCTCTAGTGCATATCAAGGGCAATGTTCTCTAGTGCTAGAAGATGAGCCTACATGGCGATTCATCTGCGTTAACATTGCTGAAAATCTATTAAGGTAAACTTTCAAAGAAGTAATTTGCACATCAAGAGCAATGTTCTCTGGTGCAACCAAGCTCTCGTTCTTGTGAGCAATCAACTCACATACTCCATCCTCTATACGACCTGCACTATTAAGAAGATCTTTCAACTTCTCTTCTTGATCGTCTGAAGATCCAACATGCGGCCACCAATTTTTCTGGATATATTCATAAATGTCACCTATATAACCCCTGATCTCTTCTAACTTGCTCTATATCGTTACTCCATTAGCAAGGTACCCTTCGTATTTCTCTTCCAACATTCTCTCAATCCTTTGTAGACGGTCACCAATGTTCTCAGAAATAGAAATCAAAGCTTTTTGACGCTGAAATAGTGTCTTCACTTGCTTTTCAATCCCATCTAAGCGATGAATAAACCTCAAGGAACCAATGGAACTATCATGCCCTCCAACATGCTTAAGTGCACGATGAACTTCCTTTTTCCTTGTGACCTCCTTTATTTTGCGTGCATTCATTTGCATGCTAAGAGTGGACTGTTGTAATATTTCCACACAATAAAAGTTAGTTGGTTAGTTTAAAAGTTAGTTAGTCAATTAATAAGTTAGTAAGATTACTAACTAAAGACTAACTAAGGTAAAAACTAACTAACATTAATTATTAATATTTTTATTTAATTTAAAATATTTTTATTTAGAAAATCGAGAGTCATAAATCCGATATTTTTCTCGGATTGAAAAGGACCGTAGCCACCCTTCACGTAAATTACAATGTGAACGAGACTTATGAGTTATATTAATCACTAGGTTAATGTGAATAGTTTGGATGGCCCAAAAATATTAGATTTTGGGCAAAACTAGTATATTTTAGATATTATCCCTAAAAAAGATATGGAGATTTTTAGAACTGGATGTCATTTAAGAGAAAAGACAAGTGATATTTTAGTTAGTTTGGAGATTTTATAAAAAAATAAAATAAAGAGAGGATTTGCGAAATCGCGCGCGCCACGATCACAGTACACAGGCAGTGGACAGCACTTTGAACAGAGAAAAGAAGAAGGAGTGAACTAAGAGTTTTCTAAGCAAGTGTCTTGGGGTTTTACCCCCCTTTCGGAGCCAATGGAACCATCAGATTTATGATCTGAGCATCAGATAATTGATCTTTCCAAGATCCCCCTCCACAAAGAGCTCCACTTCTCAACCACAAGCCCTCTTCTCTAATTCACTATAAATATGAGGCATGTGAGAGGCATAAGAAAGCATAAGGGGACCCCGAGAGGCTGCGAGAGAGAGGTAGAGAGAAGGATACCCCTCCAAGAGATTGTGAGGAAGAGTTTGAAATAGAGCTTGAGAGAGAGAGAGAGAGAGAGAGAGAGAGAGAGAGAGAGAGAGAGAGAGAGAGAGAGAGAGAGAGAGAGAGAGAGAGAGAGAGAGAGAGAAGAGTCACCCCGAGAGGTTGCAAGGAAGAGAATTAGCTCAATTCTCTCTTTCTCGATCCTCGACTTAACCATCTTCTCTTACGCTCTCCCATCCTGAATCTATTCTACCTTCTTAATCTCTTGAGTCTACTTGCGGGCGATGGCCTCCAAGCAAAGAATGTCGCGTGCGGATGACAATCCTGCAACTAGCAACAAGGCTTCGGGCAAAGGCATCACTGACAATTCAACTGCGGTTCCGGTCGTAAGTAATGTATTTTCAAATTGATAGATGCTTGCTTTGATTCTTGTATGAGATATGTTAGGCCCCATACTACGATGCATGAGTATAGGCCATGGGAAAGGATAAATTTCATCTCACCTACTCAGAAGATGGAGTTTGTGAAGTGCATATATCAAGGGAAGATAATTGCACCTAGTTACATATGACTTATTTGCTGGTATAGCAATTACAAGGAAGAATTAGTCAAGGTTTATAAATGGCATAGTCGTCAAAATAATGACATTAAAAGATTGTGCATACAAGTGCTAGATTAAAGTATAGTCAAGGGTTACAAATAGCATAATTACTAAAATAATTTGACATTGAGAATCATGAATAGAAAGTACTAGTTTTAAGTTTAGATACTTCAAAAGTACTTAGCTTGAGAGCCCAAATATTAAGAAAAACTAGATTCTAGCTCAATGCAAGGCCTGTTGGAGTCTAATTACTTGAGATCATCTCGCACTTATCTTATCAAGTATTTACACATTATGCTTATAACATATTTTGATATATGAGGATAATTTCCTATTTGCCTCATGACTTAACTAAGAGCTAGTACAAGAAATTAATCATAAAGGCTAAAACTAAGATGTCTTGAGTTCCGTTGGATAACGATGACCTTTGCCAATCCAAATTCAGGGTTTGGTTGTCAATCAAGGTAAGTGAACTATAGAACTTACATCATGAAAAGTGTTTGAACCCTTAACATATGCCCTAGCCAAAGGAAGGAAGTGTTAAGAAACATTTTTGCATAGTATTGCTCTTAGATCCCAAGGGGGAGAGCAAATATACGATGGAAATGTTATACCGTCTATTCTTGCATTGGTTGGAAAGAATGCAATTGGTTTTGTTGGTTGATCGAACAACATCCTAAATGCTTTTACATTCAACTGGTTGTTAGTTGTTGTTTGGATGATTATTCCAAGTGCTTGTGATTTATGGTAAATGCATGGCAAGGGTCTGTGATGACAAGTCACCATGGGAATAAAGGGATGTTTTCTTGAAAAATGATATTAGAGTTGAATGCCTTGTTTGTGCTTGATTCTTAAAGGATTTAATTAAGAAAGGATATACTGCACGGGTGGATCACCTCCATGATCGCACCACGGATTAACCCGAGAGGCACTGCTCGATTCACGGGCCGAAGGTCGAGTGGTGAAAAGGCCAACCACAGGAATGATGTTTTGCTCCTAGACAGCTTGTGGGTCAGTTGGAGCTCTGGACACCCCTTCCAAGGTCTAGAATGGAGTTGAAGACCTCCGTGGCCCCCAACATCTGGGCATGTTGGGAGATCCTATTCTAGATAAAGGATTGAGTTTGTGGTGCCATGTGAATTGGACCAGTTACTTCTGCAGGGCAGAAGGGATACTTTTGTTGGACAAAAGCGATACATAATTTCTCATGTATGGGTGGGAGGCAAAGATTAACTTGAAGATAAGTTAAGGAACTTGTTTGAACTTGTTTGTCAATAGATTGCTTTGCTCTGTTTTTGTGTTTGCGCTATAAGTTATGTGAATGAACTCTGTTCCCTAAAAGGCTTAATTAATGAAGCTGACTTTAAGTGTCACATATAAATGTGGTAGGACCTAATTAGAAAACTAAAGCTATTAAGGGAAGTGGGTGGGCGGAACCCCCGACTGGTCCGTCCTACGGCAGGGTAGTCCCAGAAAGCTGGGAGGCTTCTCACAAGGTTTACTGTCTTCGACCTTAGAAATTGTTAGGATAGAGCCTCGATTCATGCCGGTTTAGGGGACCGGAATGGGACTATGCCCTATGGGCAGAGAGGTTGAGCAACGCATCCCTCTCGTTTCCCATTCTCTTTGAACCAAGTGCAGCATGGATCTGCTTCGAATTGGGTATCTTTGCGTAAAGTAGGATGTTCAAAAACCGATGCTAGAATGCTATCAGGAGACTTTGACAAATAGGAACCCGAATTTCAGGTCGATCCTAGTGGGTTCGGTCGTGAACATTCCGTTGTGAGGCGAATATTCTTGTTTGCTATAGATGCCTCCATACTCGGCAAAAAACATGCATTAGCCTTGAGGGATATATAAAATACTCTCAAAATTTATAACAGCAAAAACTCCCATATCTAATACTGCCAAAGTTCAACTAACCCTCTCTCTCTGCTTCTCCCTCTCCCTCTCTCCACACCTAACCAACCAACCAATGCACTAAATAACTGCACTAACTAACCAACATAACGAACACAACCAACGTACTCTCTCTCTCTCTCCCTCTCTCTCTCTCCACCAAACTAAATAACCAACTATTAATAGACAATAATAAAGTAAATAACTAAACTAACCAACTAACCCTAAACTAGAGTAACCTACTAACTAAACTAACTAAACTAAGAAAGAGAGGCATTGAGAGAGAATAGGGGGATGAAGAAAAAAATGACAAAGAAGAAGAAGGAGAGACAGAGGAGGAAGAAGAGGAAGGAGAGGAGAGAGAGAGAGAAAAGAAGAAGAAGAACAAAAAGAAGCGAGAAAAAGTAACCTACTAACTAACTAACCAACTAAGGGAGAGAGAGAGAGAGAGAGAGAGAGAGAGAGAGAGAGAGAGAGAGAGAGAGAGAGAGAGAGAGCATGGGATGAAGAAGAAGAAGACAAAGAAGGAGATGTGAGAGAAGAGGGAGAAGGAGATGAGAGAGAGAGATAGAGACAGAGAGAAGAAGAAGAAGAGAGAAAGAGATAGAGAGAGGAGGAGGGAGAGAGAGAGAGAGAAAGAAAAAGAAAAAGAAGCAAGAAAAAAAGAGAGAAGATGAAGATTTCTCTCTGTAACTACCTGACCAACTAACATAATACTAACTAAACTAACCAACCTACTAACTAACTAACCAACTAAGAAAGAGACAGACAGACACAGAGAGAGAGAGAGAGAGAGAGAGAGAGAGAGAGAGAGTGAGCGAGAGAGGTTCTAACTGCCCCAATGACCAATCCCACAAACAAAAGTGTACCAAGCAAACAAAAGCACCAATAAATTAAACCACACCAACCCATAACTAAGTTACAACAATGTACTCACAATTAAAAAGACAAAACTTATTAACCTAACCAACCAACATACTAACTAACCAACATAAACAACACAACCAATCTACTCTCTCTCTTTCTCTCTCTCTCTACCTAACTAACCAACTAATGTAACTAACAACTAACCTACTCTCTCTCTCTCTTTCTCTCTCTCTCTCTAACTAACCAACCTACTAACTAACTAACCAACGTACTAATGTATGTGTGTGAGAGAGAGAAGAATGAGAGAGACAACGGAGGGGAGAGAGGGAGAAGAAGAAGAAATAGAGGGGAGAGAGAGAGAGAGAAGAAAAAGAAGAAGAAGAAGAAGACAAAAACTTACTAACTCACAATAAAGAAGACAAAACCTACTAACCTAACCATCCAATTAACCAACCTACTGACTAAGCAACTAAGAAAGAGAGAGTCAGAGAGAGAGAGAGAGAGAGCAAGGGAAGAGAGAGAGAGAAGAAGAAGAAGAAGAAAAAGAAGAGAGGGCGAGGAGAGAGAGAGTGACTAAGTGAGTGAGAGGAGGAAGAACACGAAGAAGAATGAGAGATAGAGAGAGATCTACTCTCTCTCTCTCTCTACCTAACTAACCAACTAATGTAACTAACAACTAACCTACTCTCTCTCTCTTTAACTAACCAACCAACCTACTAATGTATGTGCGTGAGAGAGAAAAGAATGAGAGAGACAGTAGGGGAGAGAGGGAGAAGAAGAAGAAGAGGGCGAGGAGAGAGAGAGTAGTAAGTTAGTGAGAGGAGGAAGAACACAAAGAACAATGAGAGACAGAGAGAGATCTACTTCTCTATGTCTCTCTCCCCCCTTTCTCCTCTCTTTTCCTTTTTTCTTTTCCTCTCTCTCCCTCTCTCTTAAATTTTATATTTCCTCTCTCTATAATTCTCTTTCTCTCTGTTCTCTCTCTTTCTCTCTCTCTCTCTCTCAGATTAAACTTTTTGTTTAATTGAGAGAGAGAGAGAGAGAGAGAGAGAGAGAGCCTAGGCCTTACACATGAGAGAGAGTGGGGGGAGGGGGAGGAATTTAATTAAAAAGGGGAGGGGGAAAAGAAAGAGAGAGATTATAAGTGAGAGAGAGGGGAGGGGGTTTTAATTTAAAAAAGTGAGGTTGTGGGGGGAGGGGGGGGGGAGGGGAGGCTTTAATGAAAAAAGTGAGGGGAAGAGAAATTGAGATATTAAAGGTGAGAAAGAGGGGAGGGAGGTTTGGAAAAGGGGGTAGGTTCAGGAAGCCCTCTGGAGGTTCGGGGATTTCCAAACCTATAGCTAAAATAATATAGTAGTAAGATACACATACATGGAGAGAGATTGCACCCAATCTTGCTTTTGTGTAAATAAATCAAACATACTCTATTCTAAATAGCTTTACAACAAAAAATATTTTTTTTCTCTAGTAAATATATCAAAATAAATCTATTGCACATGTGCGCATGCAAAGTCCTTGCATTAATAGAGGCATATACAAAAATATAATATTTTTGGTGATATTTTCCATGATATGAAGCACATAAATTGTATGCATTAAAATGCACACTCCAAAATAATAATTCCCTTAACTCCATCCAATTATCTACTCACCATAATACAAAACACATTAGTATCCTTTCATTTATCGACGAGGCATAATGCAACTAATATTGCATGCATGTGTTCGCATGATAAGTCACAAATTACGTGGCAAATAGATAAAATCCACAATTATCAAAACAATTTGAATTTCATAAATTTCATAAATAAATATAGTTTCATAACATTTTGATCGTCTATAAATGATATGTCAGATCTAAGGTTGGGTTGTAGTAATGCACATATGCACATGTAAGAAGAACAAAAAGCTCAAGAGCACACAATTAGAAATATGAGTGTTATTAAGTGTGCAAAAGTACAAAAGATGAAGTAGATCTAGTTATACTTATACATCTATTGGGACCTCCATATGTAAGCCACCATTGAGAACATTTATCTTAATGCCCTATCGATGTACATTGCATTGAAGATTTACAACCAATGCAATAAAAGATAGAATGATAGTAATACATGAAGTAGGTGCAAAGGTCTCATCATAACAATTCCCTTCCTTTGTGCATAGGCCTTTGCAACAAGTTGAGCCTTGCAGTGATTAGTATTGTATTCATTTGCTTTCCTCTTCAACTCTACCTAGTACTAATAGTCTTTTTGCCCTTGGGCATGCCAATATTATTTAATGTATTATTTTTGCTTATTGAATCATACTCATCTTGAATGGTATATATCCAATTAATGCTCTCTTTTGCTTCTTTGAATGGGATATGTTTCTCTCCTTGATAAATATAAATGAGAAGAGTATAGTCATCAACAATGAAGCATTAAAAAAAGTTCTAGCATATGGCTTGCTAGGCAAAGGAGGTGCCTATTTATTATCTCTATAGTATGTAAAGTGCATTTGGGCAATGAGTATCTATTTGATATCCTAGTTTAGCTCTCATGAAGATCAACACGTAACGGTTGCATATGCTCATGATCTCTATGCCTATCTACTTATTACATGGATTTTGATTGTCACTACACTCTCCTACCATGCATGCCTAAATCCTATCCCTATGAGCTATAATGCACATATATATTAGGGTCAAAAAAGTTTTTTAAAAAGTATTTTCTTAATCTCTACATTAAGAAAATAACCAAAGGGAGTTTGCTATCTATACAAGAATATCATATTCTTGTCTCCTCCACATTAGAGATAATAAAGTTCACTTCATGGTTCTCTGCTAGCCTTAGTCTTGCATGAACTTCATTTACGATGTTGTATCTAAGGGTCGAATGTTACATATTCATCGTGCGTAAATTTCATTTCATTGAGTTGCATTTAGAAAAGATCGCATATCATATCAAAGCATGAAATTCAATGGCTTAGGCAAAAGGGTTGTAGGCATAATTCCTTCATGAAAATCCTCGTAGGTTTCATGCAAGTTATTCTCTAAATTATCATGCGTAATGACCTTAGCAAGAAAAGTTAGGGTTATTGCAAACCTCTTGGTGCGTAGAAGTAATGAATCGCATGTTTACATGTATTGTGACATCTTGAGACTATTTACATCCTTAGAACAAGTTTAGCATCTCTAGGAAAGGATCGTCCTTGTTGCAAGACAAGTAGGACAATTTACCCAAATCACTTGTAATAATATAACCGTTAGGGATTCGTATAGGCATAACTAATCGAAACGATAAACGCCTCAAGTACTAGCTAGGGCTTGGCACCTTAAAAATACAGCCTGGTATCATACTCGAACGCCAAGTCGAAACCCTCAAACCCAAAGGTCCTACCCACATTCACGGAATGTTTGGGTCAATTGGGCGCTCATGCAAACAACGATCTAGGGTTCTACCCTAAGGATCGACCGACCCAATGATAAAACTCGGATTGAGTTTGGAAACCCTAGGATCGAATGTTGTCAGCCTAGTACAATTAGGGTTGGGTTGGGTAAGAAGACACCCTAAACCCTGCATCTTGTCTAAACAAAATTCCTTGACCAGGAAATGCCATTCAATGGGTGAAATGATCCCATGAATTAGATGCGACACTTGTGCAACAAGTTGCAACATCGCATGGCCTTGTGGTTTAATCACAAGATTGATTTGCCATTCCTTGGAATGAGATTGGCAGGTTCTAGCGCAAGTCTGACTTGCAAGAGGAGGAGTAGACATCCTCTTACGTCACTTTTCTTGGGCTGACTTGCCAAGTTAAGGGAAGTTATGTTTTGCTTAGTAAGCAAAGGATCAAACAAGTTGGAGAGACGTGGTCGCCAGGATTCAATGTCTTAACTTAAGAAACCTAAAGTGTTGGTTAATTTGGGTTAACAGGGTATGACCCTAACCCAAGGACAAAAGGGTGAACAAACAAACCCTTGGGGATCTTGCCAAGTCGCAATTGATCCCAGATTGAATGATGCTGGATGCATTCGGAGAGAAGGATTCACTCCTTAGCAGTTGGCCAAATAAACGACCACTGGAATTGATTGTGCTTGTAACAGTTTAGGAGCACTGTTTGCATTGTTTGCTCAAGGAACTAAAGATGGAAAGATAATTAATGCTTCAAGTTGAAGGCCTGAAAGGAGAGGCGGCATCAGTTACCCTCGACTGTCTGCCTGACCCTAACCAAGGGGGTTGTTAGCCGCGCCGGGAACGTGGATCGAACCCGCCATGAGAGATCTCTCCGTTGGGCACTACTTGGAGTAGGAGGATGCTTGGGTGCTAGGGGGGCTTTGGCCGTAAATCCCTTGCCTTCCGGGCCCTGCACAAGAGGTCCCGCATACTAGTCTACGGGCGGAATCTTGGATTAGTAATCCCTGTGGATTGTTGGATAGCCTTCGGGTGGATTATGGATTGCCTTCGGGCGGATTATGGATTAGCCGACGGGCTGGATTATATGGATGTATTCCAAAGATAATAAGATAACCTGTTGAAAAGGAACTTGTTTGACACTGTTTTTCTATGTCAAGTGCTAAGATTACTTGAAGGAACCGGTGTCTAACTGGCTAATTAAGGAAGCTGTTTTATGCGTGTCATACTAAATGTGGTAGGTAATTAGACAACGTAAGCAACCCTGACGAAAGTGCGGTGGATGTGGCCATGGGTCCGTCCTACGGATGGGTGGTGCCGGTTGGCCGAGAACTTTTCTCAAGCAAAATGGACAGCAAGGAACTTTTCTCCAGGGGAATGAACAACAAGCAATGTTGACCTAGAGTTCAGGTTGCTAGAATCCTGATTTATGCTATTTTAGGGGAAGTAAATGGGACTATGCCTTATGGGCAGAGAGGTCGAGCTTTGCATCCCTCTCGTTTCCCATTCTCCTTGAACCAAGTGCAGCATGAATCCGCTTCGACCCTGACGATTCTGCGTAAAGTAATTCGCCTGGGTTTCGACGCTAGCTACCGTTCTAGGAGTTTGACCACTAGAAAAACCCTGATTCAGGTCGGTCCTAAGTGGGAACGGTTGGAATACTTCCGCTACGTGGCAGACTCAAGAAGAACTTAATAAGAAGAAGTAAAGCAAATGTTGCTGCTAAGAACATTTCCTTACTTATTGATGTTGTCTTGCAAAGTCATGAAGCTTGGAACAGATTCATGGTGTTCCAGGTCATGTTTATGACCGCGATGCATGCCTCGGATTATCAATGAAGGATCGATATGATGAATATCTTAGACCGCATTTACAATTCATCGCCTCTGTACGTGGAACAAAGATGGACGGGTGATTCAGGAATCTATTACATAGCTGCCCACCGATTTGCATACCTTCGAACCAACCTAAAGAGAATCAAGTGGCTGGAGGACCTGAAGATCATGAAGCTATTCATCTTTGTTGAGGCTCACGTAAATGCAACTTTACATGTCGAAGGTCGGAAGGTCAAACTGAACATGTATGTGTACGAGGAAGTGACCCGCATAATTCCCGCCGATAGGATCAAGGTGTTGGGATGCTACGAGAAGAATGGGTACCAAAGGAAAGGATAGCCTTATCTTCCAATGACTTATCAATTCTTGAAGATCCATGACCCCAATGCTCTACCATCCCAAGAAATATTGTACTCCGAAAGGGCTATGCCCATATTAATAAAATAAGGCTTCTTTTTATCAATGATTGTCTTGACTATGAGTATTGATAAAAAGTTAAGTGGTTAGGTTTCTTGGCTGAAAGCTGAATTGGATATGAAATATTAAAGTAACAATTAGCGAGTTGTTAACGTTAAGAATCTCTTACCCAGGCACAACCCCAGGTACAGATTCCTAGTCCAACCCCTACACCAAGTATGGCCTTGATTCAGAAGAAGAAGTTTCTTCTCAAGCAGATCAAGCCGCCAGAGTTGACGGGAAAGAAAAGACTGTCCAAGCTGATGCTGAGATTTGGATCGAGTCCATGGAAGATTACTTTGAAGCAGTCAGTAGTACTGCACCCGCCAACCAAGCAATGCTAGCCAAGCTGAAGCTCACCGGCAAAGCCAGGCTTTGGTGGAAGCAATGGTGCAAAGACCAAGGGATCTCGGAAGGATCCGTTACCTGGGAAAAGCTGAAAAAAGCTGTGCAAGGAAGATACTTACCACCTACATATTGCACGCAGAAGATGAACGAGTTCTACGAGCTGAAATAGCTTGGTCTGACCCTTGACGCATACTACTCAAAGTTCGTCTCTCTTTTAAAGTATGTGCAACAAATGGATATGACACAACAAGTGTCGAAGTTTTGTGCCGGATTAAACCCACCTGTAAATACCCGCCTCGAATCAATGCACCCAACAGATCTTGAAGACGCACTCATTCAAGCTGTGCCCATAATTCAGGAGGTGCAGATCAGGCCAAGAAATATGAAGACTTGGTCTTATAATGATCAGAACAAAGGAGTATATAGGTCCCAAGCAAAGAGAGTTCAAGGTCAAAACTGGGGACAAAGGAAGAAAGCAAGGACCAACAATGTCAATAACTTTGTTCCTACCCAAGGTAATGGCCGCAATCTCCGTTGCTTCCATTGCAACAAGCCCGGTCATTTCAAAAGGCAATATCCCAAACTTGGCGGAGGACAATGTCAAGGACCATTCCAAGGAACCGCCCGTGGCCAAGGAGCCGCCACCCGGGCCAGGGGAAGAACCGCCTGTGTTGCCAACAGGGAAATGTGCGATGAAGAAGACCCGACCATGAAAGCAGACTTGAGAGGGCAACAGTCCATGCCGCCCTTCATAAGAAAGGCCCGAATCGCCAGTTTTCGGTGATTCACACTCCATCGGATTATCAAGATAAAAGCTTCAAAACCTTGATTGATTGTAGCAGTATGCATTCCTTTATCTCACCAGCTTGTGCAAGAAGATTAGGAATAGCCACAATAGAAGCACCTACCTTACTTGTGGAATTAGCAAATGGTCGTGAGGTCACTTGTACTAGGCAAACTGCTAAGGTGGAATTCTTTTTGGGAGGAAAGTCGACTTCGATCAGATTCAGGGTCATGAACCTAGGTATCCATGAGTGTTTGCTCGGGATGGATTGGCTTAAACCTAATGATGCCCACATTCATTGTGGAAAGGGTCAAGTTTCCTTTCAAAACTCTGAAGGGGAATTAGTCACAACTCAAGGAGAGGCTGGAAAGCCAAAAATTCAATTGGCCAAAGCATCTCGGATAATAAAGGGAGTTAGAAAGGGACTACCTGTCTATTTGATTAAGCTCAATAAGCTAAATCAGAATCAGGAGTCTAGTGAAGAACCTTCATGGCTAAATGAGTAAGACGTATTTCCTGAAGAGCTAACAGAACTTCCTCCTCAAAGGGAAGTTGATCATGAGATCAAGCTAGTGCCAGGAGGTGCGCCAATTGCAAAGAGGCCATATAGAATGTCCATCTCGGAAGCAATTGAACTGAAGGAGCAACTCAAGCAACTGTTAGATCAGGGCTACATCCGTCCTAGCAATTCACCATGGGGAGCTCCAGTGCTGTTCCAGAAAAAGAAAGATGGAACGCTTCGGCTGTGTATTGATTATAGAGGGTTGAATCAATCAACCATTAAGAACAAGTACCCTATTCCAAGAATAGATGAACTTCTTGACTGTCTTCAAGGTGCGAAGATCTTCTCCAAGATTAATCTCAAGTCTGGATACTATCAGATAAGGATCAAGGAGGAAGATATTCCAAAGACGGCATTCAACACAAGATATGGACACTTTGAGTTTCTAGTCATGTCGTTCGGGCTGACAAATGCACCTGCCACCTTCAACAGGTTAATGCAGGATATCTTTAGGCCATATCTTGATGACTTCGTACTCGTCTTCTTTGACGATACCTTAGTCTACTCCAAACAAGAGAAAGATCATGAACCCCAGCTTCGGATTGTCCTTGAGACAATGAGGGCACACAAGCTTTATGCTAAGATGAAGAAGTGTGCATTCTTCAAACGTCAGATTGAATATCTGGGATTCATCGTGTCAGCGGAAGGAATCTTAGTGGATCCGGCCAAAGTCAAAGATGTTTTGGAGTGGCCAATACCAACAACTGTCGAAGAAATACACAGTTTTCTTGGTTTGATAGGGTGGTACAGGGTCTTTATCAAAAACTATGCTTTGATTGCAGCACCTCTGATGAATCTACTAAAGAAGCAAACAATCTAGCTTTGATAGACTAAAGCAAAGTTTGGTATCAGCACCTATCCTGAAACTTCTGGACCTCAGTAAGGAGTTCGAAGTAGTAACTGATGCTAGCACGCTTGCCTTAGGATGTGTGCTTATACAAGAAGGTCATCCTGTAGCATACTCTTCAATAAAACTGAAGAGCCATGAGAAGAATTATGCTACCCATGATCTAGAGTTGTTAGTTGTCATCCATGCTCTAAAGCTTTGGAGACATTACCTGCTGGGTAACAAGTTTATCCTAGTGATGGATCATAAAAGTCTCAAGTGGATCTTTACTCATAACAAGCTCAATATGAGGCAACGTCGATGGATTGAAGTGTTGGAGGAGTATGATTTTGAAATTAAATACTGGCCTGGAAAGGAGAATGTAGTTGCCGATGCACTTAGTCACAAGGCATTCCTTAATTCTCTAATCTTGCAAAATCCATCAATATCTAGATCTCTAGCCACAAAGGTATCCATGCCAAACAACCTAATACTTGAGCTAGCTAGAGAAGAAGCATGCCATGATCCAACCTATCAGAAGATGCTAAGGGAGATCCCTATCAAGGATCAGGACCAAAAGCTACAGGCTAAGTATCAAGTATTCTCTATCAATAGTGGACTTGTCTACTATAGAATGAGATTATGTATACCAGCAAGCCAGTCACTCAAGCAAAAGATACTTTGGGAAGCTCATGATTCCCCTTTCTCAGGACATCCTGGCTATGCCAAGACCCTCAATGCAGTCAAAAAGAGCTACTATTGGGAAAGGCTTAAAGGTGACGTTCTCAAATATGTCACTGAGTGTTTGTCTTGTCAATGTATTAAGGCCGAACATGTCAAAATGCCAAGAAAGTTGCAACCACTTGACCTTCCCTAAATGAAATGGGAATTCATCAGTATGGACTTTGTTGTTGGCCTGCCCCAAGTTCAGGGAGGATACAACTCCATTATGGTTGTGGTGGATATGCTCACTAAGGTTGCACACCTTATTCCTGTTAAGACAAACTATAAAGCCTCAGACATTGCAAGGTTGTTCATCAAGGAGATATTCAAATTGCATGGATTGCCCAGAAGAATCATTAGTGATCGTGATTCTCTCTTCACATCACACTTCTGGAGAGCTATCTTTGAAGCCATTGGGACTCAACTTTGTTTTAGTACAGCTTACCATCCCCAAACCGATGGTCAAACGGAGCGAGTCAACCAAGTCATCGAGGATATGCTAAGGGCACACTGCTGCCGTGAACCAAAAAGGTGGATTCAATACTTGCCACTGGTTGAGTTTGCCTACATTGCTTCTTACCAACAAAGCATTCTGATGACCCCTTTTCAAGCATTGTATGTGCATGACTGTCGAAGTCCTTTAAACTTCTCGGATCCAACCATGAGGGTTGAAGCTTCAAGGCAGATGCTGGAAGATATGGATGGCCAAATGAAGTCAATAAGATAGGACATCCAAGCCACCAAGGATAGACAGAAGGCATATTCGGATTTGAAATGCCAAGATAGAACCTTCGAGGAAGGAGACATGGTCTTCATTCGCGTACACCCAAAGAAGAGTTCCCTATCCTTAGGAGATTGCAAGAAGCTAAGTCCAAGGTATTGTGGACCCTACAAGATCCTCAAGTGCCTAGGACCCAATGCTTATAGACTACAACTCCCTGAGAACCTAAAGGTTCATAATGTATTTCGTATCAGCCTACTGAAGAAGTATATATCTAATCCTAGCCATGTACTTGATGACCAACAAGTTGTAATGCCTAGCCAAGGAGTCCTTGAGCTACAGCCTGACAGGATCTTAGATGTTAGGGAGAGACAATTGAGACCCAAAACCTTGAGAGAATGCCTCATCCAATGGAAATATTATCCCAAGGAGGATGCTACTTGGATGGATGAAAGCACTCTCAACCAACAATACCCCCAGTTCTTCTCGAGATGAGGACATCTCGATTCCTCCAAGGGGGAGAGAATGTAATATTTCCGGTCAAAAATATTATTGAACTTGACTCCTTGCACGCCACATAAAACTTGTGCAAGGCTCTCTCCCACATCATAACTATCGGTAGTAGCTTAATCCATACCCTGCACGTGCAAAAATGAGGCCTCCGCATTGAGCAATTGAGGCCAGGGGTTCAAGACCGCATAGTAGCAGAAGAACACCCCTTTTAAAGGGGCAATTGGGATAATGATGAAATTTAAGTTAAATTTTTTTATTATTATCCCTTCCCCCAGCCGATGCATGGCTGGAGGGGAGGGAGTGGGAGAAGGAGGTGAAGAGATGGAGTGCATGGGGAGAGGAGAGAAGCATGAGAGCTCCACGTATGTGGAGTCTCTTCCCCCCCCCCACCCCCCCCCCCCCCCCCTTAAGCACTATATAGCCCCCCTTAGCCTTGGGGGGGAGGTACTAAAAAACAAATGTTGTCATGCTGATTGCCGCCGTGCTACTATAGCCGCCAAAAATCAGCCGCCCTGCTCCACCACAGGCCGCCTACAGTGCCGACTGCTGCTCGTACTCCCGCCGCCAAGTCGCTGGCGATCCCCCTTTTGTCATTGACTTCACACCCATCATTGGCCTCCACGTTTTTTTTTCTGGTTAAAACAGAAGCCTTTTAGAAGCTTCTTGAGAAGCTTCTAAGGAGGGGCTTCCATAAGCCCCATTCCCACAAGCCTTCCCGGGGTGCTTTCTAAACCGTGTTTCGGTGAAGGAATTTCCTGCGTATGAGGGAGAAGGCAAATCTTGAGGCTGTTTGGAGAACGCGTAGAAGCGAGGGTAATTCACGGAGTTCAAATCATCAACGATGGCTCCCAAGAAGATGCAAGGTGCACCCGTGGGAGGTTCTTCGTGGACATCCCCACGGATCCACAAGCCCAGGTTCCACGATTTTAATTCCACGTATATGAAATGCATTAAGCACGATAATTTTCATGGAAATGAAGCACTTATACATGTTCCTAATTCACCTAGCCTAGTTATAATGCATCTGGGAAAAATTGCCTACTCGAATGATTTACTAGATTTAATGCATGACATGAAATTGGGTTATTTGCATTTTCACTGTTATGAATGTAAATTACCTATCCATTTTACGAGTTTAGTAGCATGTTGCCTTGCCATGCATTTCAAAGTGACAAGCCTAAAACGCATATTGCCTAGCATTAAAAGGTTGAAATTGTCAAGTGCATCCTTGTTTGGCCGTGAAAGAACAAGTGTATTTTGCGTTTAGTTAATAACTTCCTTGTTATGTCTCGCATGGATAGAGTTGTTAACGTCCGTTGCACGACATGAAAATGAAACCTTGGACAATTGCATAGTATGGGAATGGAACCACGGACTTGCAAGTTGCATGCAAAAGATGCTTGGAAATGGATTAAGTCAACACTAGCCTTAGTCTTGCATGAACTTCATTTACAATGTTGTATCTAAGGGTCGCATGTTACATATTCGTCATGCGTAAATTTCATTTCATTGAGTTGCATTTAGAAAAGATCGCATATCATATCAAAGCATGAAATTCAATGGCTTAGGCAAAAGGGTTGTAGGTATAATTCCTTGATGAAAATCCTCGTAGGTTTCATGCAAGTTATTCTCTAAATTATCATGCGTAATGACCTTAGCAAGGAAAGTTAGGGTTATTGCAAACCTCTTGGTGCGTAGAAGTAATGAATCGCATGTTTACATGTATTGTGGCGTCTTGAGACTATTTACATCCTTAGAACAAGTTTAGCATCTCTAGGAAAGGATCATCCTTGTCGCAAGACAAGTAGGACAATTTATCCGAATCACTTGTAATATTATAACCGTTAGGGATTCATAGAGGCATAACTAATCGAAACGATAAACGCCTCAAATACTAGCTAGGGCTTGGCACCTTAAAAATACAGCCTAGTATCATACTCGGACGCCAAGTCAAAACCCTCAAACCCAAAGGTCCTACCCACATTCACAGAATGTTTGGGTCAATTGGACACTCATGCAAACAACAATCTAGGGTTCTACCCTAAGGGTCGACCGACCCAATGATAAAACTCGGATTGAGTTTGGAAACCGGCCTAGTACAATTAGGGTTGGGTTGGGTAAGAAGACACCCTAAACCCTGCATCTTGTCTAAACAAAATTCCTTGACCAGGAAACGCCGTTCAATGGGCGAAATGATCCCATGAATTAGATGCGACACTTATGCAAGAAGTTGCAACGTCGCATGGCCTTGTGGTTTAATCACAAGATTGATTTGCCATTCCTTGGAATGAGGTTGGCAGGTTCTAGCGCAAGTCTAACTTGCAAGAGGATGAGTAGACATCCTCTTACGTCACCTTTCTTGGGCCGACTTGCCAAGTTAAGGGAAGTTATGTTTTGCTTAGTAAGCAAAGGATCAATTAAGTTGGAGCAACGTGGTCGCCAGGATTCAATGTCTTAACTTAAGAAACCTAAAGTGTTGGTTAATTTGGGTTAACAGGGGTATGACCCGAACCCAAGGACAAAAGGGTGAACAAGCAAACCCTTGTGGATCTTGCCAAGTCGCAATTGATCCCAGATCGAATGCTGTATGCATTCAGAGAGAAGGATTCACTCCTTAGCAGTTGGCCAAATAAACAACCACTGGAATTGATTGTGCTTGTAACAGTTTAGGAGCACTGTTTGCATTGTTTGCTCAAGGAACTTAAGATGGAAAGATAATTAATGCTTCAAGTTGAAGGCCTAAAGGGAGAGACAGCATCAGTTACCCCCCACTGTCTGCCTGACCCTAACCAAGGGGGTTGTTAGCCGCGCCAGGAACGTGGATCGAACCCGCCGCGAGAGGTCTCTCCACCATTGGGCACTACTTGGAGTAAGAGGACACTTGCATGCCAGGGGGCTTTGGCCGTAAATCCCTTGCCTTCCGGGCCCTGCACAAGAGGTCCCGCATACTAGTCTATGGGCGGAATCTTGGATTAGTAATCCCTATGGATTGATGGATAGCCTTCGGGCGGATTATGGATTGCCTTCGGGCGGATTATGGATTAGCCTACGGGCTGGATTATATGGATGTATTCCAAAGATAATAAAATAACCTATTGAAAAGGAACTTGTTTGACACTGTTTTTCTATGTCAAGTGCTAAGATTACGTGAAGGAACCGGTGTCTAACTGGCTAATTAAGGAAGCTGTTTTATGCTTGTCCAACTAAATGTGGTAGGTAATTAGACAACTAAAGCAACCCTGAGGAAAGTGCGGTGGATGTGGCCATGGGTCCATCCTACGAATGGGTGGTCCCGGTTGTCCGGGAACTTTTCTCAAGCAAAATGGACAGCAAGGAACTTTTCTTGAAGGGAATGAACAACATGCAACGCTGACCTAGATTTCAGGTTGCTAGAATGCTGATTTATGTTGTTTTAGGGGAACGGAATGGGACTATGCCTTATGGGCAGAGAGTTCGAGCTTTGCATCCCTCTCATTTCCCATTCTCCTTGAACCAAGTGCAGCATGAATCCGCTTCGACCCTGACGTTTCTGCGTAAAGTAGTTCACCTGGGGTTCGACGCTAGCTGCCGTTCTAGGAGTTTGACCACTAGAAAAACCCTTATTCAGGTCGGTCCTAAGTGGGAACGGCCGGAATACTTCCGCTACGTGGCAGATTCAGGAAGACCTAGATCACAAACCTCGTAACATTCCATGGGAGTGTTGGGCAGAGCTTTTTAGAGTCTGTTCCCGATGGGCTACTAAGATGTGTCCTGAAATCGAACAGGTAGACACGTTACAATATTTTCCTAAAATCTTTCTATTATTTGCATTCTGAGAACACATGCTAAACTACATCACGAGTGCTTAGCATAAGGACACAAAGATAACATCTACTTAAACTTCCTAATCCTCTCTTTAATGACAACTTGTGTCAATGATTATCTGCCAAAAGCAAAATATTTATCCTATTGAAATGGGTAGTCCATAGACTTCCACACTCTAAAAGCACAAAAACTTCCAAACCCTTTTTTTACCATGAGGGAATATAGGTATGCAAGCTTTGATAAGTCTAGAGTTTCATTACCAATCATAAATCTACTTTTCAAATTCATCTCTCTTTCTATAAGACAAAAGAGGTATGGCAATTCTATTAACCCAAAACCTCCCAAGATTCTCTTTAGATGGCACAACTTATTTCTTTTTCTAATAACCAATACATCCTCTTGATTTCTCGATTAGTGAGATAGAATGCAATAATGTTCCATCTACAAACCAAAAATTCGATTTCCCATCACCTCATATATCAAAATATCTATTGATCCTGCTCGAGATCTGCATCTTGGAGAGCTTAGGATTATGCTTAATGGGGATAAAGTATTCATTAAAAGCCACACCATTAGTTTATTTGATTATAAAAATAAAAGTTCACATCTTCCTTATATTGCTCTTTTCCACAAAGCACTGTCAAAGAATACTAAACCATGTAACATTAGGATTTTGAGCTACAACAGAATCTCAATGTTTGATTCTGCAACCATTTGAAAATAACTTGCCCTACCAATCAAAACCATTCCATTAACCTAGTAGACAACTTAGCTTGATAACCCAATAGTTTAAAATGATAGCCAATAGTCAACCTTCTTAAACAAAGTGAAGCAAAACCTTCTAGCCTTGTAATATTTCAAATCATAGATTACCATACTTCCTTCACAAAGTAATATTGGGCAAAGCAATGGAGTGCTTGAGTCTTTATCACTAAAATTTCAAGGAAATTAGTTCATCAAGGTTGTTCCAAAAAGCTTCATTGAAAGGCAGGGAAACAAAGACTAAAGGTATTAAAGATATTCTCAATGACAACTAGCTTATAAGCAAAACTTAAAATATGTATTATACCATTTCTAAATTTTATGCTAATTTGTCCATAGATTCAACAAAAGCATTGCTTAATGTTGATTCTCTTAGTGGACCTAGTGGACATCATGGATAACTGAAAATAGTTCCCAAGTTAAATCCAAATGTGCAATCCAATATGGTTGCTCATTCCAATACAAACAAATCAACTCAATTCATTCAGTGTTTATAAACATAATTAGATTATGTGAGAACTATTTCATAGTTAACAAACAAGGTTCCTCTCAATTAGTGCAATTGTTATTAGCAAGCATTGGAGTCAAAAATCTTGAGCCATATGGAAGTGATAAACCTTTATTGTTTCCTTCATGTTTACTCCTTTCCATGTTTGTAAGCAAAGGTTATATTACCATGAGAACAATTCTTGGAACAACATGGATAATTAAAGATAGTTCCCTAGTAATATCCCAAATTTGCAATCCAATATGGTTGTTGGCTCCAATACAAATAAGTCAACTCAAAATTTTCAATGCTTATAATAAAACTAAATAATCTTCAAACTCTCCAATAGCTTGCCAACAAAGTTCCTCTTAGCTAGTGGAATTGTTGTCAACAAACATTGGAGTGAAAAATCTTGACCCATCTAAAATTGATAAACATTTAATGTAGCGATATTTGAAGATAGTTCCCTAGTTAAGTCCCAAATTTGCAATCCAATATGCTTTCTGATTCCAATCCAAACAAATCAACATAGTTTTCTCACTCCTTACAAATAGAACCAGATAATCTACAAACTCTCCAATAGTTAAGCAACAAAGTTTGTCTCTGCAACTAGTAGAATCGTTGTCTTATGCTATTGGTATTCTCCTACTTATGTTTCTAAGCAAAGGCTCTACAAAGAGTTTTTTCCTAGAGAAGTCATAGCCAAGAGGCATGTGATCATCTTAGTGGTCTAGTGCCAGGCACATTTTCTAGCAAACGTAAAATACATATTAGACCATTTATAAACTTTATGCTAATTTGTCCATAGATCTACCAAAAGCATTGTTTGATGTTGATTCTCCTAGTGGACTTAGTGGACATCATGGATAACTAAAGATGTTACCCAACTTAAATCCCAAATTTTCAATCCAATGTGGTTGCTAATTCCAATCCAAACAAATCAACTCAATTTTTTCAATGGTTATAAACATAATAAGAAGATCTGAGAACTGTTCAATAGTTAGGCAACAAAGTTCCTCTTAGCTAGTGCAATTGTTATTATCAAATTTTGGAGTGAAAAATCTTGAGCCATTTGGAAGTGACAAATCTTTAATGTGGCCTTCTTGTATACTCCTTTTTATGTTTTCAAGCAAAGGTTCTATTACCATGAGAATAATTATTGGAACAACATGGATAATTGAAGATAGTTCCCTAGTTAGATCCCAAATTTGCAATCCAATATGGATTTTGTTTCCAATACAAACAAGTTAACTCGATTTTTTCAATGCTTATAATAGAATCAAAAACTCACTAATGGTTAGTCAAGAAAGTTCCTCTTAGCTAGCAGAATTGTTGTCATCCAAACATTGGAGTGAAAAATCTCGAGCCATCTAAAAATGATAAACATTTAATGCAATTTTCTTGTATCCTCCTTTCTATGTTTGTAAGCAAAGGTTCTATTATCATGAGAACAGTTCCTACTACTTCCTAGATAGCATGGATAATTGAATATAGTTCCCTAGTTAAATCTCAAATTAGCTATCTGATATGGTTGTTCATTCCAATCCAAACAAATCAACTCGATTTTCCCAGTGCTTATAAATAGAACCAAATGATTTGCAAACTCTCAAGTAGTTAAGCAACAAAGTTTCTCTCTGTCTCGAGTGAAAAATCTAAAGCCCTCTAAAAATGATAAAACTTTAATGTGGCCTTCTTGTATTCTACTTTTTATGAGATTTTCCCTATAGAAGTCATAGCTAAGAGGCATGCGATCATCTTAGTGATCTAGTGCCAAGTAGTATTTCACTAAACTAGCTAGCATATAAAGTTAGTGCATCCAAACATGCAAAATTTATGACTCAAGTGAAGGATTTATTGGATAAGGGGATAATTTAGTATAGCTCATCCCCTTTCTATCGACTCTTTCATCTTGTTCAAAAGTCTTTAACTTTGAATAAAAATGTCATTTTCATGCTAAAAGGGCTAATTGAGTGGCATCTCTAACCCATATCTAAATATTTTCCCAAAAATCTTTTATTTGTTTGCGTTCATAGAAGAGATGCTAAATCGCAAATGATTTATTAAAAGCTACACTATTAGTTTATTCAATTATAAAAATAAAAATCCCCACCTCTTCAATATATTGCTCTTTTCTATTGGGCTACAACAACAAGTCTCAAAGTTTGATTTTGCAACCATTTGAAAATAACTTGGCTTGCTAATCGAACCATTCCATTAACCTAGTAAGAAACTTAGCTTGATAGACCCAATATCTTAACATGATAGCCCTTGTGGCTAATTCTTAGTTAGCCTACTTGAACAAAGTGAAGCAAAGCCTTCTAGCCTTCCCTCATAACATTTCAACTCATTGATTACCATACATTCCTTGGGGAACTAGTCTTTGGCCAAGCAATGTAGTGCTTGAGTCTTTATCACCAAAATTCCAAGGAAAGCAGTTTCTCAATATTGTCCTAACAAGCTTTATTGAAAGGCAAAACTAAGGCAACAAAGACTAAATGTGTTAAAGATATTCTTAATGACAACCATCTTATCAACAAAATTTAAGACACATATTAGAAGATTTCTAAATTTCATGCTTATATGTGCATAGATCCACGAAGAGAGTAGTGCTTGGTGTTGATTCATACCCCTACGGGACCTAGTGGATAGGATGGATAATTGAAGATAGTTCCATAATTAAGTTCTAATTTTGTGATTCAATATGTTTGTTCACTTCAATACAACCAAATCAATTCATTTTTTTAGTGCTTATAATGGAACCTGGTGATGTTCAAACCCTTGAATAGTTAAACAAGAAAGTTCCTATGAGCTAGTCAAATCATTGTTAGAAAATATTATAGTGAAAACTATCGAGCCCTCTAGAAGTGATAAATGTTTAATGTGGCCTTTTTGTACCCTCCATTCTATGTTTGTAAGCGAAGGTTCTATTACCATGAAAATAGTTCTTACACAGTATGGATAACTAAAGATTTCCCTAATCAAATCCTAAATTTGCAATCCAATGTGCTTGTTTATTTCTATACAAAAAAAAAATAATCTTTTTTTTTGTGCTTATAATAGAATCACAATATTTGTAAGATCTCCAATAGTTAATCAACAAAGTTCATCTCAAGTAGTGGAATTTTTGTCAACAAAATGTCAAAGTGAAAAATGTTTGTAAGCAAAAGTTTTATCTCCATAAAGATAGTTTTTGTGAGTTCTTCCCTAGAGAACTCGTACCCAAGAGGCATGAGATCACCCCACCGGTCTAGTGCACATAGTATTCTGCTAAACTAGCCACCATGTAGATTTTGTGCATCCCAACAAGAATAAATTATAACTCTAGTGAAGTGCTTATTGGATAAGGATTTGATTTGGCCTAGCTCATCCATGTTTTTCACTCTCGAAGCACAAAAACTTCTAATGCCTCTTTTTACCGTGAGGAAATCTAGGTGTGCAAGCTTTGACAAGTCTAGACTTTCATGTACCAATCATAAATCAGCTTTTCAAAATCATCCCTCTTTCTATAAAACAAAAAAGTTTTAACAACCTTATTAACCCAAAATTTCCCAACATTCTCTTTACATGGCACAACTTATTTCTTTTTGTAATACCCAATAAAGAAGATATTTACTCACACATATCACAATGCTATTAAAATTTCTACCTTTAGACATATTTTGAAATTCAACATGGTACATCCCTTTTCTACCATTTTATTTCTGAATGAAAATCATTGGTAACATTTGTAACTCTATGTATCTCAGGAGGCTTGAGTCCTCTAATTCTTATTACACTTTAACTACAATAAAAATTAGAGGTTTTAGCAATTCACATACTATACCCTTGTACATATACTTGCAAATATAAGATAAGGGCTAACTTAGTCTAGCTCATCCCTATTCTGATCATGACCTATTCTTCTAATCCAAAAGCCTTTCTCTTCAAAGATAAAGGTGGTTTTCATGCTAACATAGCTAATCCAGTGGCATCTCTAAACCCTATCTAAATATATTTTCAAAAATGTTCATTTCTTTACATTCCCAAAACAGATGCTAAACTCATACAAAAGAGGGCTAGTTTCACACACATGAAGAATGTGCTTATCCATTCAAATTTTGACTTGTATACATGCCCTTCTCCCCTAGGGCACCCAACCCATTTTCATGATTGGTCATCCCAGCCTTGGTCCTCTTTTCCACTCTTTTTCTATTCTTTCTTATTCTCATGACTCCTTTACATGCGCCTTTTCATTTACAATTCGCACAGGAGGGAACCTCGCACTCTTTTACAAAGGACTAAAATATGCTTTATCTTTTGTGTGTCCTATTCTTGATTTTGAATTTTTTTCCATGCTTCTTGATCTTCTTTTTCCATCATGCTATCTTGTTATGTTCCTTCTCAAACCTTCTTTGTGCCTTGTGTCATTCCAAGGGTTAACATTACCCCCTCCTAGTAGTTGAGTGCCAGTCCTATGGCATTGGATGGTATGGATTGGAGAGTTGAGGGTAGTCTGGGAAACGATACTTGGGGCTTTTGGAAAAATTGGTCATGTATGCTAATCTTGTGACATATGATTGGAGATTACTGGTACTGAAGATATGTTGACTGATCAAAGAGGGCCTCCAGAGTTGTTGGCGAGTTGTATAGCTGTAAAATATACTTGTAAATGAAGAACAGTTGCATTACCTATTAGGGGAAGTTCTACCTTACCATGTAGCGAGTTTGTGGAAGGGGGAGGTGGGTTGACAAACAAGCCTGGGGTGTTGTCCCACACTTGAGGACCCAATTCATGGAAGGGGAGGCGATGTGCACGACTTAGGGAGACAGATGTATCACAATGTCCTACCCTTAATGTGCCCTAAGTGCATGAAGTGGGGAAGGGCTAGGGATTTAATGGTCTCTAGATGCAGTGTTTGTGGCACTCATACATCACAAATGAGAAAATTTTATTTTTCTCTTCTCTCTCTCTCTCTCTCTCTCTCTCTCTCTCTCTCTCTCTCTCTCCCCCCCCCTTCTTCTTCTTCTTCTTCTTCTTCTTCTTCTTCTTCTTCTTCTTCTTCTTCTTCTTCTTCTTCTTCATTTTAAAAGATAAATAAATTACAAGGGACGATACTACATTGCATCCCATTCTCTTGCAGGGGTAGAGCTAGTGTTTAATTTACCTACTAAGAAAGGACTAGCTTAGTATATAGCTTTTATGTTAACTCCCATGTTTAGAGGTATAGTGGATAAAAATGGGTGGTTACACCTCGTGAATGAACTATCATTCATGTCCTCTAGGAGGTTCATAAAAGACTGGCAATAAAGTAGCTCTCATCATGAGCCTAGTCATAGCACAACTATGTATGCCTGCATTTATATCAAAAAAGAGGGGCAATAGTCGCTCTTCCTTTGCAGTGGGATTTTGCTTAAGAAGTATTCTTAGGAGACGTAAATAGTTACAAGTGGTGATAAACGTCACATCTAAACATTAAGAAAACTCCTTGAGGAAGTGCGCGATAAATGGGCAAATATCCTTTTTAGTGAAGGACATGCACTCCTAAAGGGTTGCGGCATTAACATTGTAAATTCAAGGGAAATCGTATCTTCCATGCACCTCTGAATCAAAATCTACTCAGCATCTCCTTGGTAGGCTCACCCATCACTTTATCCTCCTAATATCTAGTGGATTCCCTCTGTCACAACATTGGTTGCCTTGCTCTTTCCTCTAGCCACATTTTGCCCAGCTGTATTGAAAGCTTGATCACCTCCTTCGCCACCCTTGGTGACAGTACTCAATGAAGTGATTGAGAGTAGGAGAAGGTGAAAAAGTATGGATTGCTATGGCTTTCATATTTCTCCCATAGGGATAGTTCTCATGCCCAATTGATTGGAAAGCATTCTTTTCGTTGAGGGATAGGGGTTTCATGTACTAGCTAAGGCTTGGAAGTAAGCTTTCTCTGCTCTAAGTGACAACTCTACAAATTCCCACCTTCTATGCCTCATTTCACAGTTCTCTCTAGGGAAGTGGGGTCTTCATCATGCACTTTTGCTTGCAATTCTGGTTGTGGCGCTGGGTTTGTTACATTAGGCTACTCTTCCTCATCATTATCCTACTCAAAATTGGGCCCTTGTTCAAGATTTGGCTTTATAGGCTCCTGCATAGGGGGTTGTGATTGTTACTCTTGTTTTCCAAATCCCGTTGAGCTCTTGCATAGACAACCTTGCCTTGATTAGATGTTGCCTTTGCTCTTCCATCCTTAGGCTAGTGTTGGCTCTGGGTATCATTTTATGGAGGCCATATCTTAGTGCTCTCCTTGTGAGTTCTAATTTCCTTTTGAGCACATCGGTAGTTTCTTCTCCTTCTACATGAGTGATATGCAGCACAATGTTTAAGAAGGCCTCCTATTATGCTAGCATCCATGTCTCTATCACTTCTTCTTTTGCTTCAGTCATTATGGGCTCACTTTCTGATAGCGCTAGGCACTCTGTTAAATTCCTGATTCTAGCATTATTGATTTCTTCCCATCTTTCACCTCTCTCTTTCATCTATTCGAGACTTTGGTTTTGCTATCATAAGAGTATGGTTACCAGTAGCATTTGCTCTTGCTCTCTCCATATCACAAGCATCTTTTCTTTATCTTGGCCTTGGCATTCCACCTTCTCCTTTAGGATGCCTTGCTCATGGAGTGCTACCTAGAGTTGGTTATATAGCTCTGCCATTTTCTTCATGGCCTCTTCATCTATTTGCATCTTTATGACCTGCAGCTCTTCTCTCAATTCATCCCTCTGCCATTTCTACTCCTTGTTTTCTAACTCCATGCATTTGTTTTATTTGGAGTTTATGTAAGTTTTATTACTATTACCTTGTTATGTATTTAATTTTTGGTTTTTTATGAAACGAGGTTTACATTAAGGACTAAGTGAGTAGCAAAGGATGCTGCTTACTTTAAAGTTATTGGCTTTGGCTTTAAGGCACATAATTGCTCTAAAGCCATGTGCCTTTCCCTTTCTTCCTCATATAGGTCCCACAAATTTTCTTCACCCTATCTTTCCTTCAAAGCCTCTTTTAGTGCCATCACTTCCTTGGTGTATATCATCATTTGCCTTGTTTTTCTCAGTCCGAAAGGTTGTAGAAGCATCCTTTTCTACTTCTAGCTCAAGGCAAGCACAACTTTTCTCTCCTCATTCATTCTCTCGTATTGGCTCTAGAGCTCTTTCACCAGCTCATCATACTCTTCTCTGTGTTGCACACTACCAACAACACTGAAGTGGTTGATACCTCAAGGCATGGCACCTTAGGTCCTTTGCAGGATTCTACATCGACTATGCTACTGGTATTTTGGCTCCTACCATTGGGGTCCCTTCTGATGCTGTTGGTACTAGCTCATGCACTTTGCCTATTAAAAACTGCACCCATGCTGTCACCCTACTTTCATTGACCACTACTTTTCTGGCTCCTTGTGTTGGGGTGGTTGTGGTAGCCATAACTGATGGTTTTACATGCATGGGGGCCTTTCCCTTGCCGTGTGTCTACCATTGGTCTTCAGTCGCCTCCTTTGGAGTGGGACTTGTTCTAGGCACATCTTCATGTGTTGGGCTCATCATGGCCAATTCTTAGGCTTAAGAGGTCTGTTCTACTGATCTCTTGATGGAAATGGCCACCTACTAATCTTTATTCCTCCTCCTCTTATCTCTTCTTACATTCCTCCTCGAGTTTCCTTGACTCTTCTTCAACTCTCTATAAGTCTCTGCTTTCTTCAATTGGTGGATCTAGTCTTCCTGATGGGAATCCTTAGCATAATTTTTCTCCTCTCTCCCTAGCTGAATGGTGTTGAGCCTTACTCCCCCTTCTCACTGACCATTCTCTCACTTGAGGTTCCTTGTTCATCAAGAGGCTTGAGAGATGTCTGTGTCTCATAAAAGATAGCATGACAGCTACGTATAACCTGCTCGGCATTTAAATCCCATAACTTGTAAGCTTGAAAGTCACCATCTCCATAACCAAGGAGGATACATTTGTGTGACATAGGCATATCTGGCATGCATACAAATGCCTAGCAGCCAAACATGCTCAAGTAATCATAGGAGGGTCTCATGCCACTCCATGCCTCGTGTGGTGTAATATTGTCTAAATTCAAACACGATGTCCTATTAAGCAAGTAGACTGCCGTCATAAGGGCCTCATCCCAAAAGCCATAAGACAACCCAGCTATGGTAAGCATAGAAGCAATCTTTGCATGTAAGGTCAAGCACATGCCATGAGCAATCCCATAATACCGTGGGCACAAGAAATCAATGTCATACTGCTGACAAGAGGTCCGAAAAGCTGAGAGAGAGAGCATGACTCTTATAATCCATCTGCAAGCACCTAGGCCTGCTACAGCAGAATCCATAAACATGTCAAGCATAACTGCAGCATCCTCAATCTGCACCAAGGGAAAAGCCCAAACACGGTGGGTAGCATGATCAACAAAGGTCACAAAGTACGATGCTCCACCAAGTGACTCAAAAGGCATAGGTCCATATACTGCACAATGGACAAGATCTAGAGGAGCATGCCTCGTACGATCGCTATAAGCCAAGGGAGCTCTACAAGGACCAAAAGTACAATCAGGGCAAGCATGAAGATCTGTAAGTGACATAGGAGGCAGTAATGAGTATGAATGAGACAAGATCTCCATCTCTCTATGGTGCATATGGCCTATGCAATAATGCCATAATAATGCATGTGGTATCCGAATAACCGCAACCATAGAATCTCCCACATGAGAGACATGCACTGGGTAATGAGAACCAACTCTAGAACCTCTAGCCAAAACCAAGCAACCATGATAAATCTTCCATGACCTATCCTGAAGAGAAACAGAGTAACCTACATCATGCAACTGACTAACAAAAATCAAGCTCTTCCTGAGCATGGGAACATGTAAAACATCCCTAAGCATAAGAGAAGTCCCATTAGGCAAAGCTAGGTGTATGTCCCCTATACCAAGAATAGCATAAGTCTACTCAAGGCCCAAAGAAATGCATCCATCAAACTCCCTGTAAGTAGAGGACCATGCTTTATGTGGAGTAACATGAAAAGATGCCATAGAATCCAATATCCAATCTGAGGCGTAGGCCGTTTCACTGAGCAAGAAAGTTGTAGGGAAACTAGATGACAAGAGTACATACTTAATTGCATCATCATGGGTAACAATATATACCTCACCACTAGTAACAGTGGTAACACCCATTGCACCTCATGTATCTCTGACTCTCTACTCATGTTGAGTCCGTCTCTGTCTCTGCTGCTCTCTAATCTGTCTAAAACATTTTCTTTTAACATGCCCAAGCTTTTCACAATGGAAGGATACAACATCTGTAAACTGAAGAACCTGTAGAAGACCCAAGTCATCATGAATAGGGCTATTCATAGCATCCACAGAGCTCAAGGAGTCAAGGGTTGTCCCAATAGAGGGAACCTGCTCATGAAGACAATCATCAGCAAGTAAATCAGTGGTAGAAGCATGCTGCAAAGGCTCATGAAACCTCAACGGATGGGAGGACATAAAGGCATCAACCAAGGATGCAAAAGCTCCCATATGAAGAAGAGTCGTAGCCAACTGCATGACGTAACCAACCACAATACGGTAAAGCATAAGACATCTGTCATAAGAGCATATGGTATTCAACCATGAAATCAGCCCATAACCATATGCATATGCATAGGTCTGCAGTACATCATGCCACCTAGGAACATTCAAGTCAAGTAAAGACCGTGACAAGTGGCAAAGCATCTTGCAAGAGTCAAGCTCCAGGAGAAGCCCAAACGCCTGTACAACATCATCCATACAAGTGGCTCTGTAAGGTAGACAACAATAGACCATGTGCATAGACAGGTAAGCATGCATAACATCTGCTCTCTAACATGGACGGGCAACAAGAGCCCAACTAGCATAGAAGCTAGACAACAAGGGAGCAAGAAAGTCATAACTGCAGCCCAAGCACTGTAAAGTCCACTAATCAACCAGGTATCCCACAATAAATCCAAGTATCAATGAGCAATCACTACTCAATAACCAACTGCCAAGACAAGGAAGCAACACTGCTCAATACTTGTCTGCATAAAAGTAAATCCAAGATCCATAATCGGGGCATTAACGGCCAAATAGCATCCAAGTTGCATAAGTGATAAGCCAACCAAATGCAAACTACTCCACAAAATTCTCAAATGCAAGTCGATTCAAGCCCAAGCATCTGCCATACTACAGCCGAACCCAAAAGCATCCACATCAGACATCAATCCCATAATGGGTAGCACAAGGCATAAACCTTGTCGAGTGAAATGCCAGCTGCAAAGAAAATGAAAGTGAACTAAGAATTGAGCTCTACTCTTTGCTCAAGAAACATCTGGGAGCATAAACATCAAAGTGGCATCATCCAAATACATCAGCATATCATCCTGAGTAGTCGGGAGCACCCATAAACCATAGGCATAGCCAAACTAGAGATAAAATAACATGTCAACCAAGGTAGCATAAATCTCAACCAACAATGAAGTGTCTGCATCCAAATTAAAGCTCAATAGCTCTCAAATAGCATATTTGAGCATAAACCATGATGACCAAGCATCAACATATCCAATAGGACACCCGAATGTCAACAAAGAGCAGTATGCATAAGCCATCCCTTATAAAACCTTATAGACCTGTGGGAGCTTTTGCTCAACCACCAAGACCCATGGACCGCTTATTGTTTCAAGCGTTCCAAGCGAGCTCTAATGGCTATCCCTCACCTAGCCAATGCGCCGTCGATCCTACGAGTGTAGTGAGCTTACCTTGATGCTTGATCGAGTACCCTCCTCTCCCTTGCACTCCGGTAGCTTCACGATTCTTGATGCTAGCTCAAGCATCCTCAAGCCTCCTCCTTCCCCAAGCTCCATCCTCCATAGCCACACGCGCAAGAGAAGAGAAGAGAAGAGAAGAGAAGAAAAGAGAAGAAGAGAAGAGGAGATGGTGAAGAGCTTCACCCTCTTGATCCCTCACTCTCACACACACTCACTCCCTCACACTCTCACACTCCCTCTCTCAAGAGCACACACAAGCAAGAAGGAGAGAAGAAGAGAGGAAGAAGAAGACTCTTTTTGCCACACACCAAAGAATGAGCTTCTCATTCACTTTTCAACTTTATATACAAAGCCCTAAATCCTTTTTGGGCGGTTATCCTCTTTTCCCTCTTTTACATGGCCGGCCGTAGCCTAGGCCCTTTTTCCCATTTCCCACCATTCTAATTTATCCTATTCCCAGCTAATGCGTACACTTTGCACAGGAGCGAGCCTGGCACTCTTTTACAAAGATTCGGGGGCGCTCCCACATTTTAATGGTGCGCCCTTTTTCTCTTTTGTTGTCTCGGGCCGACACCGAGGCTTTCTGAGGGTCGTGCCCGAACATTTAAATTTTTCAGGGACTGGTTATCGGTCAAGGCACCTTTTTCTGCTTTTATCCTGCACCTTTTTTGCTATTTCCATTTTTTTCCATTTTTCGCTCCTCTGTGCTGCGGGAAACACGGTAACATTACCCCCCTCCTAGCCAAGTGCCAGTCCCATGGCACTGCGGTGGGACGTAGTGGCTAGTTAGGTCGGCTGCTAGGCGGAACAAGTAGGTGGGTGACGCTGCTTCCAATGTGGTTGGGTGAATGATATGTGATGGAGTTTAAGGACGATGACCAGGAAAGATTCCGGCATGCTTTAGGCTCCATGAAGATACTCAACATCTTTCACACTGTTGTGGCACCCCTTATGTAGCCGGTCGTCTTTTGAGTATCAGAAACGCTTGAAGCAATAAGCAATCCCTTAGGAGGATGGTATTGGAGGGATTTATTCTGGAGAAACCCCCCGAACGTTGTTTGCCTTGAAAATGTGTGGCTTTGATTGAAGATCCTTGTCTTTGAGTTGAAGGTCTTCAGTTTTGAGTTGAAGGTCTTCAGGCTTGTGGAATCAATAAGCGATCCGTAGATCTTGAGGCATTGGGCATGGATCATTGGACGATGAGGTTCCAAGATCTATGCCAATGGCAGTTCTACCTTGACTTGGTTCAATCATGGTAGCCATTAGTAGGCAGATGGCTGGATGCCGGCATATGAAAAGAAGTTTTGGTCATTAAAGGATGCCGTGGGGGATCCTCTTTCGCGGAGTAGCCATTTCTTGAAACTCAAACATAACCTGCAAGAAAAGTTGTGCACTCCCTAAGGGGTGTGTCTGTCTCACCGTGCAGTGTGTGGTACCCGTGGCAGTGGAACTGGGAGATGGGTCTAACGCCCTTGGTAATGTCCCACCCTTGAGGACCTAGTTTGTGCTTCGTTGGAGGTGCGGTGCGAGTCTTAGGGTGACAGGTCTGAAAGTCCTGCCCTTGATGTGCCCTAAGTGTGAAGTGGGGAGGGGGCTAGGGAGAACCCTAGGTGCAGTGACTGTGGTGCTTCTTTTGTTTCTCTCTCTCTCTCTCTCTCTCTCTCTCTCTCTCTCTCTCTCTCTCTCTCTCTCTCTCTCTCTCTCTCTCTCTCTCTCTCTCTCTCTCTCTCTCTCTCTCTCTCTGTGGAAATGATACATAGGCCTAATTGTCTTGATCGGAATGAGGAGGAGAAGGGGGTCGGATAGACTTGCTAAAAAACTGGCGACTTTGCATGTAATCTTTCAGATTCATGCGGACATGAAGGGAAGTGGTGGAGAGGAAGGGGTGGTTGCATCTAGTGAATTGGCTGTCGTTCATGTCTTCTAGGCGGGCTAGGCAAAAAGAGGGAAGAAGACTAGCCCTCATCATGAGACGAGCCATGGCGCAGTTGTCTATAGCATTAGGGTCAAAGGATAGGGGAGGTAGGCCGCGCTCTTGTGGAGTCGGGTCCTGCTTAAGAAGTAGCCTAAGTAACCTAAGATAATTACAAGTAATTACAAAAGCGGGGTCAGGACATGAGGAGAAATCCACAAGAAAGTGCATCATAGACTCATCTAGGCTTTCTGCGGTAAAAAGAAGGGCATGCTCAAAGGATACTACAGTGGAGTTATAAATAATGGGAAAGTCATACCGCCCGTGGAGGGTGGCATCAAAATCTACCCCTACCCTTCGAGGGTACGCCATGTAGGTAGGGTTGTTCCGCTCGAATGGCAGGGTGTTACAAAACGCCATCCAGGCGAGCATGCTGATGTCGCATACTCACCTCCTCCACAGGGGTTGGCTTTTGTAGTTTTGTACAGTGTGTGGGATTTCAAAAACCTTATCTTGCCAATAGTCGGCCACTTCTGTGCCCCAAGAGGTTGGGGTCTTTTCTCGCTCTTCCAGCCATTTTTGCCCCAACCGGCCCACCGACCGTGATTACCTCATCCATCACTTTGAGCGGCAGGACCCTCCGCAGACTGTTGGGTAGGAGGAAACTGAAGGGGAATGGATCATTTCCTAGTTCCTGTACCTCCCACACCACCAGTTCTGCGTGGAATCCTGCGGGAAGATCATCAGGGCACGGAGGGAGAGGTGCGGACGGTAGCACGGCTGGCTTGGCTCTCAGTTTTTTTCTGGCTTCCTCTACCAGCTTTTTGCGTCTTTCCCTAGAGACGGCTTTTCTTTCCGCAGATGGGTCCTATTGTGGCGGCTCTTGAGACTGCGACGAGGGGGATTGTGGGACTACATCCTCCCTGAATCGATTCATATCGATTTCCAGCTCTGCTTCTTCCCCCTGCCATTCTGCGTGTGCTGCTTCTTCCTCGAATCCGAGGGTGTCTATCTCCTGGGGGGTTAGGCCGGCCAGCATTAGGTATTTTTTTTGTTCATCCAAACTCAACCTAACCTCTGCAGGTAATGGTGGCATCTGTAGTCCAGCATGTAGGACTCTTCGTGCCATGCCGAGCTTTCTTTGCATCGCCTCCAATGGCTCTCCTTGCATTGTGTGGGTGGCGTCCAGGATGGTGTCGAGGAAGGCCTTCTGTTGAGTGTTGAAGGCCACTTGGGCTACCTCTACCTTGCTCTCTGTGATGATTTTCTCATTTTCTGTCAGAGCAAGGCGCCGCACCAGTGTCTTCACCCTTTTTTCGTTGTGCGCAGCCCACTCCTCTGCTCTTTTGTTCATTACTTCCAAGCCCTCTCTCTGTCTTAGGGTTAGCATCATGAGTTTCTGCTCATAATCTTCCAATTCCCTGACTAGCCTCTCTTATTCTCCTCTTTCAGAGGTCAGCTGGTTTGTCAGGCGCTCGAGTTCCTCCTGCTGTTCCTCCATGCCTCGTTTTCTTTCTTCGTCCCTGGCATTCAGCTCCGCCACGAGTGTATCAATCTGAGCAGATTTCACAGCAAGCTCCTGGTATTGCGCTATTAGGAGCTTGTGCTCTCTTTGCATTTTTACTAATTCTTGTGTCTCGTTTTCGAGCAGCTGCCTCTAGTGCTCCTCCCTCTCGTCCCTAGCCTTTAGTTCTTGTCTGAGATCTGCAATCTCCCACTGCTGCAAGGCTATCATTCTTGTTTTATCCAGCTGGAAGGCGGCAACCGATTCCTTCTCGGCTGCCAACTCGACCACGGCTATCTTGCGTTCCTCCTTAGCTCTCTCCAATTGGGAGAGCAGCTCGGCGACGTATTCGTCGTAATTAGCCGATGGCGTCATCGTTGTGTGGATGGGCGAGGTTGAGGCTTCGACTTTTTGCTTTTTGGGCTCTTGCATGGACTCCGCATCCGTGGCTGGCCTCTTCTATCCTGTGGCTGTAGTCTCTGTGCTCTGTCCTTGGCCTGTCTCCTTGTTGATGAAATACTGCATCCACACCACGAAGTTGGACACATCTGCACTGGTCGGAATACAGGGGGTGATGGTGGTGAGTTCAGCGGAAGGCACCGGGAGGGTAGGGATCGGATGGAGCGGGGCCTTGCCCTTGCCTTCAGGGACTGGGGGTGGCACAAACTCTGGCACTTGTGTGCTAGACCCTGGCCCCTCTTCTCTATGCGGGCTCAGGCTCCTTAGTTCATCTGCTCGGCTCTGTTGTTCGATGGACCGGCGGGTGGCTTCCGCCAGGTCCTCTTCCTCCTTTCTTCGTAGCTCTTCCTCTTCCTCATCCGTTTTTCTCTTCCTTTCCTCCTCCGCTTTTCTTTGCTCTTCCTTCTTTCTCCCTTTCTATTCTTTTTCCCTCTTGTTCTTCTCTTCTGCTTCTTGTTTCGATGCCTCCTTTGCTTTCTGTAACTCCTCTTTTTCCCTCTCCTCCTCCTGTCTCTTTGTCCTCTCTCCCTCCTTTACTTCTTTCAGGGATTCTTTCTTCGCCCTTTCCAAGTCTTCCCTCTCCTTCTTCCTGCCTTTGTCATTCTTCTTCTTCCTCTGCATCACCTTCTTCTTGGTTTTCCTGATTGTCTTTTTACTAGTCTGTCCCTCCCCTTCTTCTTATGTTTATGTTTTGTTCGATGGACCTGTCTTTGTCCTGGTGAGGAGGCGACCTCTCTGGCGTTTCTCCTTCTCCCTCTTCCGCCTCCTGTGCTTCCTTTATTGCCTCCTGGATGAGTGCAGTCAAGACTCCTCCATACCCAATGAAGGAGGCCTTGGAGGAGGCTTTCTTCATGGGTGTATAGATTTTGAGATGGTTCTTGGAGTATAGATGACTATGGGGTTTTTAAAGGACACTTTGCACCCTCTCCTCGGCCCACTGTTACAATGCCACCTTCTTGGTCTGGGTTGTATGTTCTGAGGAATTCTATGCACTTTAGGTGATCCGGCTCCTGCGAGAATTTTTCAATATACTTTGTAAGGTTGCATTGTTCCACCACCCTCCTGGCTGCTTCCTCCTTGGTCACCATGACTTCTATGTTGTGGATGGTTCGAAACTTGAGTTGGCCGAAGGCGCGGTTCTCTAGATGGATGCGATACTGCTCCCTTTCCTCATCTGTGAACGGGAGTGGATGGGCGCGGTCTTGCTGCGACATTTTATGCTCCTGCCATAATTCGTAACTTTCATAAGCATTTTCCACATATCACTTCACTGGTTACGTGAGAATAAAAACTCTTGAATGAATTTCTTAGGAAGCCATTTTTTCATACTATATGCTTATGCTTTTCACTACCTTTACTTTACTGTATCCCCTTTTGATTCATTTCCCATCTGATTCCTTTCACCTTCACCACATACCCCCTCCCCTTCCGTCTTAGAAAAGAATCCTTCCTAGGATTGGGGGTCAAAAGGTTAGGGGCTTTGGGCCTGTTGGGGTAGGAGTTACTTGTGAAGGAGCCAAGTGTAGAAATTTGGATTGTATTCCAGTTGAACGGCGTGGTCCAGATCAAAGGGTCGAATTCTTATGTGTGTGACATATGTGAGGAAGTCACCAGAGTCGACTCGACTTGCGATGTGGAGCTTTTCCTCTATTAAGAGGCGGTCAAGATAGGGATGTTCCGTGATATGCTCATCCATGGGTCGGCACCGAAGAGTGGTTAACACTCTATACGAGGTAGGCGCGACGTAGGTGGGATCATATTCTGCTGTTTTGATGGCTCAGCGTTGCTCGGCGTTGGTCATTATGCGACATCTGTCAACCTCCCATTACAACCTAAGAGTGTACCACTGCCTCAAGAAGGGTGATCCAGTATCAGCAAGGTGGAATAACCTTGCGATCTCTTAGTCAGTGATAGCAGAAGTGGTTCGTGGATCGTATGACGTGATGAGGCGTTGCTTAATGGCTTGCTCTTTGGGGAGCTCGCTACCGAGCAACTCAGCCGCAGAGCGAGAAGCCTGTGCAAAGGCGAATTCAAAAGTCTCCCAAGAGCAAGGCATATTGCGCACTTTCGTTGCAAAGGGTTCCGCTAATAGACCCAAGTCCAAGCGATCATAGCTGAGGGCTAGCAACACAAAGGTGGCATCGAGCCGTTTGATACAGTCCACCACATCATCTCCGATGTCCTCTGCAAGGTCAGCAGCTAGCGCTAGAAATGACTTTCGTTCATAGGAGGGCATAAGGTCGATGGGGATGGTTGAGGTTTGCTAGAACTAGAGGCTTTGACAGTACATAGTTGCGGTTGGGAGTCTCCTTGAGCCTGCAACCGGGCTGTTTGTAAGGTGGGTGGGTTAGGGTCAGTCGCAGTAGCTGGGCTGCTGCAGTCAGCTTTGCTGTGGAGAGTCGGGTTGACTTGGTCAGATGATGCCACCTATGACGGTGGCTGTTGCTTGGGCCGATAAGTTTGTGCGACTCTCTTGGGCCGAAATATAGATGAGTCGGATGGCTGAGGCTCTGGAAAGCACTACAGCCTATGGTCTTGAGGTGTTGGGGGACATGGGCTGATCAAGCTTGAGGGTGGCATATGACTAGTGCCTTTGGCCGTGGAGGCCTTAGGGATCCACAGTGAGGCATTTCCCTCATAGTAGCCTTGTGCATGCAAGAGCGCTTTAGGGACCCATCTTTGCTTAATCACGCGGCTCTTCCTGTGATTGCGTCTTGGCCTTCTAGGTTTAGAGTTGTGGGTCTTATGTGGACAGGCGCGTCTAGTCCTAGGCGGTTCTCGAGGCTGTTTAGGCACCCATTGAAAGCGAGGCTATTGGGCCCTTGCTTTGGTTGCTGCGGTCTGCGGTTTATGGAAATCGGGGAGCGGCAGACGCGCACTACCTCCCTCCTTAATCTTGCCTATGGATGTTTCTATCGGTGGCCCTGCGGACGGTGATGGTGCCACGCAGCCCTTGCTGAAAGCTGTGACAATGCGCACATTGTCGATTGCTAGGTGGATGTGCTGCGACTCATAATCAACATTGTAGTGAGTCTGCTTTTTGAAGGTTCGCCCGAGCAGTGACTCCATGCCTGCATCTGTAGTACTCGGCAACACGTAAAACAGCATTGGAACAGTCTCAAACTCGATAGAAACGAAGACCCTTTGGCCTTCCACCATATCCAAGATCTAAGAGGGGGTGTTAGTAGTCATATGTGTCTAATCATCTCTTACTTGTGAGCCTCAATCTGAGTCAAATGAGGTCAGGAGCTCTGACATTGTACTTGTCAGTCATTTTATGTGTTTTAGACACTTTAGATGGAGGGCACATTAGTGCATTTCTTTTATTGCTATTTTTAGGGTTTTGACCACATTTAGGGTTTTCCCTCTTTTTGGCCTATATTTAAGTAGCATGCCCTTCCGCTTTTATTACCAATATCCATCATTGATCCTTCATAATCGCCAACCCTCCTCATTCTCTCATCCCCTTGCTACCATATGTAGTGCCCACATTGACATGTAGAGCTACATGTTGGGGATGACTATTGTAGCCTTGTACCTTCGGCCATTCTAGTCACATTGTTCCTTCTCTCTCCTATGCTCTCTTTGTCTCCTTCTCTCCATGTTAACCTTCCTCTTTCCATCATGCACTCTCATAGGGTAGGGCTAAGAAGATGGCAGCCTCCTCGGCAATCGGCAATGCATGGCTTCATGTGTTGGGGGTAAAGGCGCCTCCGCCTAGCCGCTTGTGTATTACTACACTGACAGTCACCACCATTGCACACTGCAGGTGGCAGACGCCCATCACCGTCACTGTATTCTTTATTCTTTTAGTGACAAATTGAATAAAGGAAGGCCCAATCACACATTGTGACTATTGGAGTTCCCATTTCTTGTCTCTCTCTTTCTTGCTCTTGCTCTCCCGCCATAGCTCTCGAGTGCAAGCTTCAATCCTTCTCACCTTATAACTAGTATTAGAGCTCGGCTTCACAACTCTTGAGCTTGGTTCGTGGCATTCTCAGCTTCCCATCGACTCCCCACTCGCATTGGTTCTCCTTCGCGACAGCCATATCCGACCTTCCCGAGCTCCCGTCACTCCCCGACTTCCCGAGCTTCTTCCCGACCTATTAAGGCACCCTCAGGGCATTCAAGCAAAGGTATTTGATCATTTTCTTCAAGGTTTACTTCATTTCTCAGGTCTCATAGGCTGTAAACAAGATTGGGGCAGCCATCATTGAAGCTCCCTTGCTTCATATCTCACTTGCCTTTGAACAAGACTTGTTGGGGCTCATTGTGGGCCACCATTGGCCACTTCTCTTGCCCCCCAACACCTCAAACTTCAACCACGTGAGTAGCAAGCCTCCCCTACAGATCTGGATAGTTTGCGCCATCTTCTTGTAGCTTGTGTACATCACCAAAGCAGCTCCCTACTTCCTAGTGGTCATTGGCATGATGTTTGGGCTTCATAATGCACTCTTAACATGGTCTATGGCTTGGTCTTGAAGGCTTGAGCATTGGACATTGATTTGGGGCTGATTCAAACACTATTTGGGACTGTTTACAGCAGTTCACAATCATGTTATGCTGATGCTACATTGATAGTAAATGCTATGCTTGTCTAGGCATACATAGTCAACCGGTTTGATGCCTATTGGATGCCGATCGACTTGGGGATGGATTGCACATATTATGCCATCATTTTTGGATTGATTTCCATACTAAAATTTCTCAGTTTTGATAGTCATTCTTGGCTGTAATAACAGTGGGCTGAAGCTCATTTGATTGCTTTGGGTTATGCCTATTGATTTCGGGTTATGTCTTGGATATATGCAATGAAGTATTGATCTTCAGGGTACGACTTCGAGCTTGGATTCCATTTCGAATGCTTTTGGAAGAGCTTTGATATTACACACTCATTGATATGGTTCATGCTTGACAGTGGTATATGCTTTGACAGTGATGCTCTTTGGGTCTATGCATACCCGTTGCCTACTGCTTAATGCTCATGTCTCGGTTGACTACCCTATGCATATGTTGAGCTTGAGTGCTCATTGAATCTCTATCTTGGATGCATTTTGGATTATCTGGAGTTGTCTTGGATGTTACTTGGCTTGTCAGAGTTTATTGGGATGTATGTCTTACTCATGGATGCTACCTACAGTTGCTTTGTAGCCGTCATGCTCTTGGGATGCTATTGAGGCATTGTCTTGGTCACCTATCTTTGGCATTTTGACTTGGTTTGATTGAGCCGTTGAGCTCGTTTATTTGCCTTTTGTGCCAGTGGGAGCATCTTGTACGCTTGACCGACATTGAGCAGGAAGTTTATGCTATTTGAGCATTTTGCAAATACTTGAGACTTTGGAATCTCTTACACTTGGATATTGCATGGTTCATGCACTGATGTCTTGAAGTTGCTTTTGACTTGAGCTTGGGCTTTGCACTCTTGTGAGCATACACCTACTGGTGTCAGGTCTTGCCAATGTTATGTATACTTTGCCCTATTGTACAGGGGGTATGCCCACTGACGAATGCTTTGGTGGCATGTTTGGGTGTTTGCTCAGGGTCTTGATGACTGTTTGGTGCTGATTTATGCCCGTTTATGGCTGATCATGTCTTGGCTGTCATTTATTGACTTGGTGCAGTGACTTGGTCAACAGTTGACTCTCACAGTACCCTACTATCATATATTATAGCAAGCATATAACTCTGGACTGACATGGATTTTTCATGCTGAAATATTCTAAAATGATGTACTTTCACCAGTACTTGGTGGGCACTAGCTTTGGCTACACTTTTCTTGCCATTTTCTCTCGATTTTGGTGATTTTTGGGTCATTTTTTGCAGTAAACAGCAAGCAATTTTTGAACTGTCTACAGTCTTCTAGCTTGCATTATGGCGAGTTCGTCCACTGATCATGCTATTTTCAACATCACTAAGCTTGATGGTACGAATTACTCTTATTAGAAGAGCTAGATTTGGCAGGTATTGGTGCAAGAAATCGCAGATCAAACCATTGAGGTTCAGTGGGCAGTCGCCTGCAACTATGCCAGATGAGGAATGGTTTAAGCTTGATGAGTTATGCAAGTCCACTATTGTATTATCTCTAACAGAACAGGTTCATTACAATGTATTTGAGGAAGAACAGAGTGCATGGCAGTTGTGGGATAAAATCAAGAATCTCTATGACAAGAAAAGTCCAGCGAGTCAGATGTATTGGCTGAAGCAGCTTATGGATCTGCACATGAAGGAGAATGTGACTATGTCTGCTCACTTGAGCCAGTTCCATGCTATACTCAAGAACTTGACTTTGCAGGATATCACTTTTGCAGAGGATGTCACTCCTCTTTTCTTGCTTGGTACTCTTAATGAGTCATGGGATGTATTCCGCACTGCATTATGTGCCTCTACTGCTACCTTGAAATTATCTGATGTTGAGAGTGCTCTTCTGCAAGAAGAGGTTAATCGTAAGAATTTGGATGCTTCTCGTGTATCACATGCTATGACAGTTAGAGGCAAGAATGATGGATATGGAAAGCATGGCAATGGCAGTGGTAGTGGCCATGGACATGATTCTCAGAAATCTCGGTCCAAGTCTCGTGGGAAGTCACGTAGCAAATCTCGTGGCAAGAATACAGATGTTACTTGTCACCATTGTGGGAAAAAGGGCCATATTAGGCCATAATGCCATGAACTGCGCAAAGATAAGGGGAAAGACAAAGTGCAGGATAAGTCTTCTGATTGCAGCATAGTGCCTGCAAAGTCCAGTGTTAAAATTGAAGAGATCAATGTTATGCAGCCCGAGGATGTTGATGATGATTATATCCTTGCAACTTCATCTAGTGCTTCGCAGATGACAAAGATACACTCTATGTATGCATTATGTTGGCTCTTGGACTCAGATGTGTCCTTTCATGTGACACCTTGCCAAGAGTGGTTTCATTCATACCGTACTGTTTTGGGTTCTGTGTGTTTGGGTGATGACAGGCTTCTTGATATTGTGGGCATTGGTGATGTAAGGCTGCAGTTTCCTTCTGGCAGCAGTTTTGTTATGCAGGATGTACGTCATGTCCTTGCTTTGACACGTAGTCTCATGTCAGGTGGACAGCTTGATGACGCAGGATATCATGTATGTTTTGGAGACTCTGCATGGAAGATCACTGGTGGCAGACTTGTGATTGCGAGAGGTGCTAAGGCTAATAGCCTCTATCCCTTGATTGTATCAGCTTCTTCCCTTGATCATGTTTTTTCTGTGGGTTCTATCCCACATGTATCTCTTTGGCATGCCCGTTTGGGCCATATGTCTTTAAAGGGAATGAAAATGCTTTCTGGTTTGCAGTACTTACCGCCCCTTGATTATGCATGTTTTGATTCATATGAGCATTGTCTTTATGGCAGGCAGACTAGGTCTACGCATAAGAAGTCTGGTAAGCCACGCATGAGTGAGCCTTTGGCATTGGTACATTCGGATGTCTGTGGGCCCATGCCTTGTCAGTCTATGGGTGGTGCAAAATATTTTGTTACTTTCATAGATGTTTTTTCACGGAAAGTTTGGGCTTATCCCATTAAGCTGAAATCCGATGTCTTGGCTGTGTTTTAGAGATGGCTTGCATTGGTTGAGATCTAGTCTGGGTATAGGCTAAAATGCCTAAGAACAGATAATGGGGGTGAGTATGTCTCATGTGCTTTTGAGCAGTTATGTGATTAGAGGGGTATTAAGCGTCAGTTGACCGCCCCCTACACCCCCCCAGAATGGTTTGGCTGAGCAGATGAATAGAACCATCTAGGAGCGTGTATGCAGTATGCTTAGCTATGCAGGCCTACCACAGAGCTTTTGGGCTGAGGCAGTTAGTATAGCTGTGCATGTCATAAACAGATCACCTTCTAGTGGTTTGGATTTCCAGGTTGTAGAGGAGGTATGGACTGAAAAACCTCCCTCTTATGCACATCTCCGTGTCTTTGGATGTGAGGCATTTTGCCATGTGCCCAGGGATAAGAGAAGCAAGCTGGATCCTAAAAGTGTCAAATGCATTTTCCTTGGTTATGGGGATGCAGGCGAGATGGGTTACCATCTCTGGGATCCGCAGGCGCGGAAAGTCATCCGTAGTCATGATGTAGTCTTCCATGAAGACAAGATGCATCGGCAGCCTGAGAGAGTTGTTGAGATCCGCAGGGTCATATTTCAAGAGGAGCCGAGAGCTCCCGCACAGCCAATTGGACAGCCTACAGTTGTAGTAGATACTCATGGTCAAGGTGTTGGACATGCAACTAGGCAGGCAGCAGAGCCTACTGTGAGATGGTCTACTAGAGACAGACGTCCACCTAATAGATTTCAACCCTCGATGCATTATGTCTTGGTTATAGATGCAGGAGAGCCTTTCACTTATTGTGAGGCTATGTGCAGGGGGTGACAGTCACTCCTGGGAGAGGGCTATGTAGTCTGAGATAGACTCCTTGCATAAGAATGACACTTGGGATTTGGTTTTCTTGCCTACGAGCAAGAAGGCTTTGCCATGCAAGTGGGTGTACAAGCTAAAAAGTACCCATGGACACCCCAAGCCGGCATACAAGGCTAGATTGGTAGAAAAGGGTTTTAAGCAAGAGCATGGTGTGGACTTTGATGAGGTATTTTCTCCTGTGGTTAAGATGACCACCCTGCGCTTAGTCTTGGCTTTGATTGCTCAGCTTGACTTGGATTTATACCAGATGGATGTCAAGACGGATTTCTTACATGGGGACTTGCATGATGAGATTTATATGGAGCAGCCTCCGCGGAGGCTTTGCAGAACCTGGCATGGAACACCTAGTGTGCAAATTGAAGAAAAGTCTTAATGGCTTGAACCAGGCACCTAGGGAGTGGTATCATAAGTTTGATGCCTTTATGCAATCACAAGGCTACAACAGGAGTGCTATGGATCCGTGTCTTTACACGAAGAAAGCCCGAAATTGTTCTTTATTGATTTTGGTACTCTATGTGGATGATATGCTGATAACAGGGAAAGCTCATGATGAGCTAGATGCTCTTAAGGCTCAGCTCAAGAAGAGCTTTGAGATGAAAGATCTGGGACATGCCTTTCATATACTTGGTATGCGTATTAGACGCGACAGGCATCAAGAACTCCTCTACTTGTCACAGAGGGAGTACATTCATAAAGTTCTTGAACGCTTCCGCATGCAGGACGTAAAGCCTATTGGCTATCCATTGCCTTCTTATGTGAAGGTATCACAGGCTGATTGTCCACAGACAGATGAGCAGAGGGCCGAGATGGCCAAGATTCCCTATGCATCCGCAGTGGGTAGACTTATGTATGCCATGATAGCCACTCGTCTAGATATTGCCTTTGCAGTTGGTATTGTGGCACGCTATATGGCTACACCTGGCAAGAAGCATTGGGATGCTATGAAGGGTATCATGAGGTACCTAAAGGGCACTGTAGATATGTGCATATGCTATGGCAGCCATGATATAGGAGTCGTAGGGTACACTGACTCTGATTATGTAGGACATGCAGATAGTAGGAAGTCCACTTCCGGCTATGTATTCACCTATGCTTGAGGTGTTGTTTCTTGGATGTCTAGGGTGCAGAAATGCACGGTCCTTTCTACTACAGAGGCCGAGTATGTTGCAGCCACTGAGGCTTGCAAGGAGGCCATTTGGTTGGGTCGTTTGGTTGCTGACCTTGGTATTGATGCTATCCCTATACTGCATTCGGATTCTACATGTACATGTTGTACTGTCTTTTTATTTTTCTTTTCACTCCTCACTAGGGCAGATTCGCCTTTAAGTGGGAGGTTGTTGGGGGTAAAGGTGCCTCCGCCTAGCCGCATGTGTATTACTACACTGACAGACACCGCCACTGCACACTACAAGTGGTGGGCACTTGTCACCATCACTTTATTCTTTATTCTTTTGGTGACAGTTTGAATAAAGGAAGGCCCGGTCACACATTGTGACTGTTGGAGTTCCCATTTCTTGTCTCTCTCTTTCTTGCTCTTGCTCTCCCGCCATAGCTCTTGAGTGCAAGCTTCGATCCTTCTCACCTTACATCATGTCCAACCCTTCCGCAATTCATGTAGGTGTGGTCATGGGTTGTACGGATATTCTAATAGAATATGATGATACACTGAATGTGCAGCCTCATGGGCCATCATAATGCATCTTGAATTTTTGCAAGCTCCAAGTTAAGTCCTACCATTTCCTATGTAAGCTCCACACTCTTCCCTTTGTCCAATGTATATAAAATAGGCTAATTACTATGGATTATGGATCTCTCACCATGGATGGTAATGATCTTGTGGGTTGAATAGCTTTTGTGTTCCTTTCCTTTAGCAAATCATCCACACGGATCACTTCTTCTTAAAATTTGGTTCCCATCGTTTTTTTAAATTTCAATTGCTTGCTAGCATTTTATAAGATTCTCCATTTTTGATCCCATTAATTAACATGATGGAGATCACTTTTTGAGTAGGTCATTTAGTTGTTGCCAGAATCCTCTTACAAAGATATTGGACATGGGTAATGTAATCGTGGATTTTCTCCTTATCTTTCTAACTTACATTCATCAGTTTGAAAATCAATTTTTTTGCATATCCCGCTTTCAAAAATCTCTTGATGAAGAGGTCCTTAAGCATGTCAAAGGCATTGCCTTCAGCATCATTGAGGCTAATAATCCAAGTGTATCCTTTTTCTTCTAGGCACAACCTGAAAGCTTGTGTGCATTGGCCAATGTCTTGGAGGTTGTTGGCCTCATAGACATGTTCAAACTACTCCATCAAGTTGTAAGGATCATCTCCCACTTTGTACTTCTTGAGTTGTTTTGTGACAATAGGGATTTTCATTTTGCTCATGGTGTTGTCCCCTATTCCTAATCTAGCCAGGATCGAGGTAGCTAATGCCATGCTACTCTGGTCATTGGCTGAATTATCTAGTAACCACTCAAGAGTTCAATTGGAGTGAGAGCTCTATCTCAAGCACTCTTTCTCTATCTAGATTGGCTCCCAGCCCAATCTAGAGCTCAATCTCTTATCTTTGCCTATCAACTCTTTGTGCTTGCATGAACCTAGGAACTTATTGTAATAGGTCTTTTCCTAGCCTTCTTTCTTCTTTCAAGTCTAATATGATCTCATGTATTGATCTACCTACAAATACTAATCTTGTTTTCTAGACATATTGTGCTAATAACAGTTGGATTTCTATTGGGAATTCCCTAGAGTCAAACCCTAGGTCATTTGCATTTGAATTCAACACTGACATGGTTACTTTTTCTTCTTGTGTGACTAAGGTTTTAATGATGCAAATAAGATCGGGTAGAGTAGCAAGTGACCCTAATGAAGATAGCTTTCCTTGCTAGGCTACAATTTTCCATTAGCAACTAGTCACTTAGGATCAAGTCAATCACTGGTTGGTTCTCCCTTCTTGATTAATGTGCAACATTGATGGTTAGAGTCTTGCTCATTTTTTTTCCTCGAATGTTTCCAAGAGTTGGCTTGCATTTCTTTATGTCGCCTTTCTCTTCCTACAAAATGCTTGTTGGGTCAATCTTCTAGTTCCAAGGTTTTGTTTTTACCTTACTTGGCCTCTCATATGATCCCATTTTCATTTTTTTGTTCCTTCAAATTATCTCATTATGCATTTCGTACTTCTTTTAGTGGCAAAGAAGTCTCTTTAATATTTGTGCAATTGATAGTGTAAGATGCATAATCATATTTTCAGTTTTCCACAAGAAATGTGATTGAATGCAATGCACTTTTTGTGAAAATGGCGCTCAATCAAAGTTTTAGATTAATTTGTGTATAATTCTCATACAAATATTGTAGCTCAAAAATATGTGATATAGCATTGAGACACTTAACATCAACCTTGAATGATTTATGTACTTGAAATTGTTGCTTGACCTTAAAGTATCAACCCCCTTTGGATTTAGTATCGAGACACTAACATCAACCTTGAATGATTTACGTACTTGAAATTGCTGCTTGACCTAAAGTATTAACCCCCTTTGGATATAGTATTGATACACTTAACATCAACCTTGAATGATTTACATACTTGAAGTTGCTACATGACCTAAAGTATTAACCCCCTTTGGATTTAGAAATCCACTTTGTACATTGTGTGATTGTCACAAGGTTTGTTCACCCCTACTCTCTACTCAAGTTTCTCATGGATGATCTAATAATGCTCACAAGGTTTAATCAAGTGAAGTGTATGTGAAGATATGTTAGAGTTTGCATTAAGGAAGCACAAAAGTATGGTCATGACTAAAACACAATGACTCAGATAGTGATGTGCAAAACTCAAACCCTAAACACAAAACACAAAATGCAAAACACAAAACACAACATGTAAAAAGATAAACACAAACAAAGAAGAGAGCTCTGAAGTGAATGAATCATGTAAAAAGATAAACACAAAGAGAGAAGAAAGAGAACTCTGAAGTGAATGAATCAATGTTGTAGATGAAGGAAAGAATGTAAAAGATGTACAAGGGCAGGGCTATCCATTAGATGATGGCTCTCTTTAGGAGTGGGTTGAGGGAGATGTCGATATGTGTTGTCCATTGGAGATGGATCCTAAGTATAGTAACCCCATTAGTTGGAGTAGAGGTTCATGAAGAAAGTGTTGAAAACACAGTAGTTTAGCGGCCTTTATAAAGCTAGGAGCCACCAGTGACACAGTAATGAGCCAATGGGTGTAGGAGTAGTGAAGATTACCTAACATGGCACATGGGTGGAGAGAATGTCATAGTAGCAGCGAGCTATAAGGAAGGGAGCGAAAGTGATCAAGGTTTGCAAGCACATGCATAGTCCAAGAGTTCAAGGGTCATAGGGCTCTCATGCTTCATTGTTAGACTCTTCGTGAGTCCCTTTGGCTAATCTCTCTTGACTGGTACCCTGAGTGCTCTCTATCAGCAGAGCTACTCTTGTCTTGTTCATAGTCCCCACATTCTGCAATAGTATGTCATTATCTTATCTCACTATTGTCTTGTATTCATGATGATTCTCTGATCTAGCACTAGTTGTTTCCCAAAGTCCTATGTCTATATCCCGTTCAGTCTCTAATAAATGTATCGTTCTTATTTCAGCAATATATTTGGATTGATCTTTTGAGTACAGTCGGTATTCGATCTCATTATTGTGACTATGCTGCTCTGCACCCAAGACGCTGACTGTTGAGTGTGATGTCGATGTCCACCTGAGTTAATTCTGAGTATATATATCCTCTATTATATGGTAGTAGTACTCAGACCTGATTACACATGGCAACCATGAGCATCATTCCTCCATATGCTAAGCTGAATGCATATGTGTTCACTTAGTCCACCTAATGTAGTCTCGGCTCTAGGCCATGCACAACTAGATACTCATTACCAAACAATACCACCTCCTGAGGCTTTTTCGATCCTCAATGAGATTGTATTTGGAGCGCAATAATCTTCTATGGAATTTCAAAATTATTGTTCACACTCCACTCCATCGATTGATAAAGAATCTGACCTTTCCATAATTCCTCACACTACCCCACCAAACCTAGCAAATTGGGTCACTCAACTTGGTTGGTGTCCCCTTAGTAGCCCCAAACCCACTCTCTCATCCAATCTCAATGGTTCACCCACCTAATATCTCTTGTCCAAAGTTCTCTTGATCTTCCAATGAGGATCTAGTTACCTTTATCCACTAATTCGATGTGGTATATACAACCAACTACCCTGGCCAGGACAATGAGACCCATAAGGTCTTTGCATTCGAATCCTTGATGTAGAAAAAGGTTGAGACGTGGCTAGTAGTAGAACATGGCTAGACATCATGCAATGAAGCATTCACCACTTTACGTATCTTGTCCGAACTAGACCAATGACATATGCTAGACAACGAGCAGTCAACATAATGAGTGGATATGATTGGGATTAGCTCTCTTCTTCAAGTGCTTAAGAATCAATTCTCACCTAAATTTATTGAGCTAGAGAGCCATCATGATATCAAGAACCAAAGCCTTCATAAATGAGGGGAAGAGGATGATCATGGTGTTAATATTGTTCTATATCAATGTTTGTTTGCCATAGTTAGCCCCATTTTTACTTTGCAAAAAGTAAAGAGAAAATATAGGGTTGGCTTCCAAATCATTCTAATGGATTTGACCTTGCAGAAAGGGAGTGGAGTAATTTCATATTAAGCAAATATAGGTAAATCAAGAGAAAGTCTACATGACTGTTATGAAGTCTCTTATTGGTGAGTAGGTTATAGATTGTATGGTAACTAACCAATGGTACTTATTCAACCATTGGCCAGTGCAAGAATAAGACATTTGTATAATTGGGCTTATGGGTTATGGTGGTCCAAATTTTCATCATTTGGATAACTTTTTGAGTTTTCATTGTGTGACATGTAGCAAAACGACCCTAGTGGTAGTAGTGTTTGAATGAATCTAGACTAATTTTGTAAGAATACAAGCGAACAAGTCATTTTAAGAAAGAAAAAGAATAATCTTATCTAAAAAACAAACGTTGTAATAGAAAAATTAGTATTATTATGTAGTACGTTTTATAATATACTCATCTTGAAAATTTGGATATGTTTACTACATCTAAAAGAGTCCAAACGTTGATGCTTCTCCTAGAGGGAAAGTTCTAATTGCAACACATAATAAGAACATTAAGGGGCTTGAGATATGTTTTGGTGATATCTAACATGTTAAGGGATTCAATAAAAATTCTTAAGATAAATCCTCTTTGCAAAAATGCTCAAGCTCCACATTAAAAATTTCGACTATAGCCTTTCCCTTTGGACAAAAATCAACAAGAAAGAGAAATGGAGTTCCACCCTTTCTCTAAGACCAAATCTAGCTCTATGTAAGGTGGTTATGAATAAATTCACAAATAAGGAGAGTATCTCCACCAAAAGGATGGACATGTCCTCTCTTTATGCTTGCTATGATAGGGAAACAGAGATAGTTGGGCATCTCTTTTGGAAATGCCATGAGACAAAATCTTTATGGAGGTGGGTACACAAATGGATAAGTAATGCGTGGCATGTCACCGTTGTTCGAGTATATGCATAGCCATAGAGGTTAAGCAACGAAGGGTCCTCTTGCTCCATGCTATATCCTTCTCGAGTCTTTCTACCAAGTCTTCTTTGACTAGCATCCTAGGTGCTCTCAGAGCAAAGCTTATATTGTATTGTTTCATAGTCCTTGTGTTTGGCATTAGTACTGCCTTGGTCATTGTACCTTAGAGTCATCTAGTCCCCCCTTTTTTTTTCTAGAGAACTATGTCAAGACCATTTGGTCTATGATTCCATGATTGATGTATTGATTCTAACTTTAGCAATATACATATTGGATTGAGTCTTGAGTACATTTGCTATTTGATCTCTATGCTATGAATACATATTGCTTTGCAACCTAGGCATTGTATGTTGAAAGTAATGTTTGTGTCTATTTGTGTCGGCTCTCAGTATGCATGTCGTCTATGGTGGTTGTGCTTGGACACCTAGTTTCTTTGATACTAGAGGTTGAAGTTTCTTCTTTTACCCCATGTGCATTAAGATACTTGGCTTATCTACAGTTTTGCTGGAACTGAAGCACAAGTGGAAAAAGGAATGCCCCATGGCAACAATAAATATTTGGAAAAGAAGATCTAGTAGTGTGTGGAAAGCCTCGCCGTCCTTTAGAATTAATGTATTAAGATGGAGAATTTTGATTAGAAAGCTGCCCTTGAGGACCAGGCTTACGAAGAGGATTAGAGTTTCTCCTTTCTACCCATTTTGTGGAAAAGATGAGGAGACTGAAAAGCATGTCTTTTGAGACTGCCTGCATGTTAGACCAGTGTGGATGACCTTTAAAAAATGGCTCAAGGAAGCTAATCTGAGGTTTGAATTTGGGATGTCAAATGCCTTCTTTGCAAACCGCTCGAATTTTGATGATAAGACTTGGAAACTCATCAGTCTGGTCACTGGAGCGGTGTTGAAATTTATATGGCACAAGTGGAATAATATGGTATTTAGAAGAAAAGAAGTTGAGCTTACTAATAACAATTTAGACTAGCTTAGAATTGAAGTCCTTACGGCTATGGGTAGCTGCAGTACATGAAGAAGTCTTGGATATATAGGCTCTTTTGGAGGAAGTTAAGCATTTTGGCTTGAAGCCTATTGCATCTCTAAGATGATGTACTAACTTTATCCTTTTGTTTGAAATACAATTTCACCGCATTATAAAAAACTAATGTTAAGATTTGTAAATTGTCATAGCCTTGTCGTCATCAGCGTATGGATATATAAGCTTTTGCTTTAATCTAGCACAAAGTGCACCATGTATCGTTGCATGAAACTTGACGCCCCTGTAGCGTGCAGTCGTCTCTGCCAGCCATGGCCAACGCATTTTTGCTTTACCGTCCTTTCGTTCCTCGCTTCCCCGCGATTATCCGGGCCCCTCCATTCACAGTAGCAGCAGCATTCTCGTCTATATCCCGACCACCACCAGCAGCGTCTTTGCCTGCACGCATTGAGCTCGAGCAAACTCAGGTAGACCATATCCTGTGATCCTTTTTAATGAAACTGTATAGAAGACAGAAGCCCGCATCAGTCGCTGTTCTATTCTGGTGATATGTTTAGTTCTCTCGGTAAGCCAAATCTCTCTTTGAGGACTCGTTTCTCAGTAGATAGCCTTGAACTTCTTGAATCATGTTGACCTAGGTCAGCATTGACCAATGGGTTGTAGTGTGGCACCGTAGTATCGTTCATTTTCCAATGGAGAACAGGATCTAAGAGAATGGTTACCTAATTTTGAGCGACTGGCACACATTGTTGCACAAAATGTCTATCAGTGCAAGTTAGGAGTTCCCATGGTCTTAGTAGGTTGAAGCACTTCCTTGGTATGAAGGTCTTACTAATGAAGTGAGGAACAATTGGATCAGGTTCAAACAAGCACTTGTTCAGAAGTTTGGATACGGAGTTCCAACTGCTGAAAATGACATCTAGTCAAAAGATATTCAATAAAGTTTAGAGGAGGATGTTCAGGTCTTTTTGAGCAGTTTATGGTCATAATTGGAGAGGATTACATAAGTACAGAGGGACTACTTCAAACTAAGGAAATTTATGGTAAGCCTACACCCAAAGGTGAGAGACAAAGTGGGTTGGAAGCTATAGAGGCATATGGCATAGCTCTTGTGCAAGCTACAAGAGCAAGAAGCCAAAAAAGAAGAGGGAGTAGAGTTAATGACTTTTGGAGCTGTTGGAGTCTAGAGAAAGCAAGGCAACCTTATGAAATCAGCTTGTAGAAAGAGGTTACTATGTTCTAGTGTGGCCACATTCAGTTAGAGAGATAGGAGCCATGTATCCATCATATGGAAGAGGAAGAGGTTAGATTGCTTTGTATGACAAGATGTGAGGGTCCCACAAGGATAGGTCAATATTACCAATGGAGGGAGAAAACAAGTCCATGGAAGCTCTATTAATGATGAGGAAGTGGATGTACTTGTAATAGGAGGACTAGCAAAGTTGCTGTCCATCAATGCTAAAGAAAGAGCTAGGAAGATGGGAAAGCAAGTGGTTCTAGAGGCTTAGAATATTTAAGAAGCCAAGCACAAGAGATCTAAAAAGCTAGTAATTGAATATGATTACCTTTTGGGATAAGGAATTGAAGAGTATGACTTATCAAGGATTAACAACTTTAAAAGACAATTATTACTTTTGATTAGATGCTTACTTATAATATCTAGATTGAGAAGACAATCGACCAAATGTGTTAGTACTAGGATAGTAAGAAAGCAAGGACTGATAGAGCATTGTGAAATCTAGACAAAGGGAAGATCTTGTTTTAGTTTTTGATATAGTCTTAGAGGGGTAAAAGGTTGTCCAAGCATACACAGATGGAGGAGTTTAAGTTTGTGTGATAACAGAAAATACTTTGGAGAGAGTGGAAATATTATATATGGATAATAAAATCAACAATATTAGATATGAGGTTAACTTATGCTCTAACTGTCCGATTGTCACAGTGATCCGCCTTCACAGAGCTGTATTTGCTATTGTTAGACACCTTTAATATTGACTACTACGTTTTGGGATCTGTTAAAGCACGACACACTCTTTTGCTCATACTCTTTGCCTCAATCCTAGAGACATGGGAGTTTGAGTTTCAATATTTTACCTTTGCATAGTGAGTTTGTTGCATTAAGCATTGTATTTATTCATTATTCAAATTTCTTTCATCTTTTGTATTCATTGTCTTTAAGTTATTCTAACCTAATTGTGTTTCTTTATTAGTTTATGTGATTATTGTACGATTGTGTTTGTATTTTGTAGTTGAGCATTTTTTTTTCTTTACATGGTATTAGAGCTAGGTACTCATTGAAGAAACCTAACCCCTTGATTGGAAAGCTCACCTTCAGAAATATAAGCTATAGAGGAAAGATAATATAAAATGCTTCCATATTAACTCAATCTCCAAAGTAGCCTATGCTAAGAATTGAGCAAGAGAGATTCCACAATCTAACTTGTAAGGCTTCAATATGGATGGAGATGCTTTTGTGCTTAGACAAGTGAATAATTCTCTTGTAAGGGCATTGTCCAAGTGATCATTGCAAAGTATTTTACATAAGTATGATGATTTGCATTGTCCTTTGTATCATCCCACACATTGACATTTTGTTCTTGTAAATATGCATTTGTGCGCATTTATCAATTTTTAGTTAGAGAGTGGTGGGCTTTGGTTTCACCATATTCATACCAACTCCCACGGCAGTTTTTCTTTTCATTATCACATATCTTCCATAGCCTTCTTCATCAATACCCTCGGGTTGTAAGGATAGCTTATCTATTTTGTAATGTGTTAGGTCTAACCATCCCTTTTATTTTTCCTCGGGGCACTCTTTTCCCTCACCTTTCCCTCCCCTCCCTTGCTTTCTCTCTCTCTCTCTCTCTTTTTCGTAAATTCTCTCTCTCTCTCTCTCTCTCTCTCTCTCTTTGTGTGTGTTTCTTTTTTTCCTTTTAAAAAAAGAAGAAGAGAAAAGTTCAATTTGGTTTCATCTGTCTTGGTAGGTCATTGGGTAGTGGACAAGCATACTTTATTTGATGCCTTGGTCTCTTCGAGATGATCACTTAGGCTTTCTTGTGGTAAGATAACCATTGCCTTTATAGTCTTGGTAGGGTATTAGAGGCAATCGACACGCACCCTTTGCTTAATGTAGTCTTGGTAGGTGAGACATCTTGGCATCAAAGAAAAATTGAGCTTAAGCTATCTTGACTGTTCCTTTCTAGCTCCAATTTTAGGTCTGAGATGAAATGTTGAGCTAAAAATGCATTTTAGACTTAATTGGCCATCTATAATAGCTTGAAAACTCGAAATTATTAAACTATATTAAAAAGAAACATAATCTTAGAGAATATATGTGTCCCATAAGCCAAACCTTCATTTGGGAGGACTATCCATTTATAAATAGATAGGCTGTCCACCACTTAGTCCTTGTTGAGAAACCCTTTATTCGCAGTTTTGTGTTTAGGGTTTTGTGTTTTGCATTTAGGGTTTCACATTTTGCGTTTAGGGTTTCACAGTGGATAGTCTCAGAAAGAGCCTAGGCGCCCACGGTGGGGCGCCATCGTAGACAGCTGGCGCCCTCCCTCCAGACGCCGCCCTAGTGGGACAAGTGAATAATTTTTCCACGAGGGACATTGTCCAAGTAGTCCCTACTGCATGCGTATTCTCATCATGTAGCACACTACTCTATGTATCTAATTGTGCAGAGCATACTTGGTCTCCACCTTACCATCATCTTACTCCAGCACCCTTTTTCTCATCATTGATACCTTTGAGTGGTTGGGTTAGCTTGTTTGTTTTGTAATGTGTTGGATCTAACCATTCCTTTTTATTCTTCCTAAGGGGCACAGTTACTTGAAAGGCTACAAATCATATTTATTCTTTCAATAAAAAGAAAAAGAAATTTAATGTGGTTCAATCTGCTTTTGAAGGACTTGGTAGGTCACTGGGTAGTCGACTAGTATCCTTTGTCTGATGCCCTATTCTTTGTGGGGTGACTACTTGGATTCCCTTGGTAAGATAAACATTGCCTTTGTAGTCTTGGTAGGCCAATGGGCAGCCGATGTGCACCTTTTGTTTGATGCCTTGGTTGCTTTGGTGTGGGATACCTTGGGGAAAAAATTAGCTTGAGCTTTTCTTGTAATGCCTTCTTGATTCCAATTCTCGGCTTGAGAGGGAATGTTGAGCTAAAAATTCATTACCCTTTAATTAGCTCTTTAAAATGGTTCCAAAACAGTAAATTACTAGAAGTTTTATTAAAACGGGGAGTGGTTTTATAGTAGTTGTCGTTTAATATCCCACTGTCACTAGTGATTAGCTTCCATAATCTATATTAGGTCATTTTTATATTTTCAGCACTTTTTCTTATCACCCTTTGCTTTGATTGCTAGTTACTTTATTGTACTTTGGATCCGTCTCCAGTGGAGGATACACATTGACATCACGCTTAGCTTGCTCTCATGAGAGCCACCGACTATTGGACAACTTTGCTCTTAAGCATCTTTACATTCTTTCCTTCATTTGTAGCATTCATTCATTTATTACAAAGTTCATTTTCTTCTCTGCTTGTGTTTGTGTGCTTTGTATTTTGCGTTTTGCATTTTGCGTTTTGCATTTAGGATTGGAGTTTTGCATGCCACTGTCTTAGTCTTTGTGTTTCAGTCGTCGTCATACTTTTTGTGTTTTCTCAGTGCAGACCCTAGCATATCTTGAGACTTATCGGCAACTGCCACGTGGTAGATTTATCTACGTTTTGCTGCTCTAGATTGCTACCAAGATTGCCACGCCAGATCCTATACTTGCATTTGCTATTGCACCCTATTGCCATGCTGCCATGTCATTATCTGATTAGTATTCTTTTGATTCTACTGTTGATCGCTGTGTCAACTGTTCTTGAGCTGTATTTGCTGCTGTCGCTTGACATCTGTGAGGCTATCTGCTATGATTTGGGATCCGTCAAAGTACAACACACTCTCTAGCTCATACTCTTTGTCCTAATCCTAGAGACATGGGAGTTTGCAGGTCAATATTTCACAATTGCATAATGTGTTTGCTGTATTAAGCATTGCATACATATTCATTCATTATTTTCTTCAATGTTCATTATCTTTGAGTTCTGCTAATCCTAGGTGTATTCTTTAGCAGTTTATGCTTTGCTGTACAATTGTATTTGTTATTTGTAGAATGAGTATTTCTTTATAGGTGGATTGCCCAAGCCATAAGAAAGTGATTGGGACTAAGTGGATCTTTAGTACCAAAATGAAAGCTAGGATTTTGGATACATACAAGGCTCGCCTTGTAGTGCAAGGTTTTCACCAAAAGCATGGCATTGATTATAAAGAAACCTTCATACCCACAATGTGGTTGATATCATTCCGCTCGTTAGTAGCACTAACTACTCAAATGATTGGCCACTCTATTAGATGGACTTTATACATGCCTTTATGAGCAATTATTTGAGGGAAGAAGTCTATGGGGAGTAGCCTCGTGGATTTTCTCGTGTAGACCATAAAGATAGGGTCTTTCATTTACGCAAAGCTCATTACGGGCTAAAGCAAGCATATTGTGATCATGGTTCCATAGAATGGAGAGTTTCTTTGAACTCATAGTTTCCATTCTATCCCTTGTGACCCAAACTTATATGTTAAACTCACTTCAAAGGGATTCAGCTATATCTTATTGTATATAGATGATATATTGATTAGAGGCTCAGATTCTACTATTGTTGTAGATATTAAGGCCTAGCTTAGCTCTACTCAGTTAGATGTCTTATTTTTTGGGGATGGAGGTAGTTCGATTTGGGGATTCCATTTTTGTTACTTAATAGTGTTAGAGATATGGTCATCTAATCGTTCCCTAGACAGGCATGTATCCATGCATTCGAGAGCAATTTGTCAGAGTTTGTGTGCTGCAGTACAGTCATCGCATTTATTGCAGGATGCCACATCAACAGTCAAGTTGTCAGCCAGATCAACAGTCGGACACGTCAGCAGGTCGCCATATCAGTAGTTGTGTTGGATGCCACATTAGCAGTCGGACAAGTTGCCACGTGGCAGTTGTGTAGTCAGACGGTCTTTTGCACAATTAACTGCATTTAATGTAGTTGACCTGTACCAGTTGTTTGGCCTATTATTGCAGATTTAGAGCACACTTTTTGTCATATTCTGATCGCAGATTTCAGGCTCAGTTCAGGGCAGAGATCGTGCTGGCTGCTATAGACTTCGAGGTGTACAACAGGGTGATATCATCAATGTGGAGATACACAGACATATGAATTGCACCCGTGTACATATCTGTATTTCTTATTCAGCATTCTTGATGTTGCAGATGTGCGTTCTTCTGTCTCTTTCTCTCTTTTTTTTTTTGTAAAAGGTAATTGTATTAATTACGAAAAAAAGGTACAAGTTGACGTGATTACAAGATGCACGATGGCTCTAAGCCATCGAGTTACAAAAAGTCATGGCAAAGATGCAGAGGAAATTGCCGTATGCCAGGGAAGTAAGTCCTCCCGAGGGAGTAAGTCAAGAGTGTCGAATGAGATCTATTGGCCAATGCAGGAGACCTCTAAGCCTCGCAATATGTCCCAGAACATTAGAGGCCAAATCAAAAAGAAAGGCATTCTGAGTGGTCCAATTGTGCCAGCAGCCCCAATATCTAAGAAAGTGAAATAAGATCTTCATATGCGACTGTGCCGGTGCGGGGTATTTGGGCCGTACAAAAACCCAATCAAAAGGGCTTAGGGAGAACCCAACCACTGCTCGCCAAACCGCTGACAAGAGTGACCAGATATTCTTCGCGAGAGGGCAAGAAATAAATCGATGACGGACCGATTCCACACTGGTGGTGCAAAAGAAACAGTTGCTGTTAGAGATACGACGCTTGGGAAGGGCGGAAGCAAGAGGAAGACCACCAATCATGACCCTCCAAAGAAAGACCTTGCATTTGAAATGTGTCTTGTTCAACCAACCCTCCATCACAGTTGCCTTTCACCACGACTGAGCACATGGCACGAAAAAGAGACCAACGAAGAGCCAGCATATGAGTTTTGGCATCCAGATAGCCCCATCACCCATGCGTTTGGGGGTATATGCATGCGACCAAGAAATCCATGAAATGCTTGCATGCAAGGAGTCATTCTTCCATAACATGAAACAAATGTACTTAGCAGGAGCATTCAAAGTAGTAGCAGTCCAAGGCAGCAAAGGCAAGAAATATGTGAGCATTGGCAACATAATTGTCTGAGCCACTTTGAGGCGAACATGGAAGGGCCAAGCCTGCGACTTCCAATACAGAAACTTAGCTGCCAGTTTCTGTGAAATCCACTCTAGTAGTTGCTTTGGCGGAACATCAACATCAATCATCATTCTGCATGATGTACATGCGGTCCAACCGTGACCATGCAGTTGCATACTGCGCAGAATGGAAAGTAAACCCAGTAGAAGAAGGGTGTAGCCAAGACCAGAGATCTTGCTTAAGTACGGCAAGAGCAAATGCATTCCACACACGACTTTCCGGAGCGTCCATCACCGAATGCTCTGATGTGGACTGTGAAGAAGCAACACACATATTAAAATCCCCCATAAAAAAACCCCGTCTGCCAAGTGACAAGGAGGACTGCAAAGTATTCCAAAGATCCCGGCGGGATAAAGGATCATTCGGAGCATAAAGGCCAAGTAACCATAAGATCTCTCCTTCAAATAAAACTTCAATCACCACAAAACGGCCATGTACATCATTTTTAAGAAGAACAGGCTGATATTTCTCATGTACAATCATAAGTACACCAGAATAATGCATGACATGTGTCCCCGCATAAAACAGGCGATAGCCATGGCAATCCACAACTTTTCCTGCTTCACCATGACTCTTGTGCTCAACAGCACACAAGACATCCCACTGATTCTCATGCAATGCAGTCCACATGGCATGTTGCTTATGGCGAGAACAAATGCCTTGCACATTCCATGTGGCTATCTTCATGTGTATTCAAAAAGAAAATCAAGTATGAGGCACAGCTTGCCTCGATTTAAGCTTTTCTGCTAGAATGTCAAGGACTCCCTCATCCAAAAAATCAGCTAACACGGCAAAAGAGTTCTGACGGCCAGATTTGGAGGTGGACGGTATATCCACTGTCTTGGGGATGGAACGGGGATAGCGACGATCCCATGGTGTAATGACGTTACCTCTAGTATCAAAAGCCAACTTAGCAGGTGGACCCTTTGGACCGTTCGTATATACTTTCCTAGTAGGCTGATTACGGGGAGCAGGAGAAACCATGGCATGAGCAGTGTGCTCTGAAGACAACATTTCTTTCCTGCGCATATAAGTGCGCATGGAAGCTTAGGAAGTAGTAGGCACAGTATCTGCCATGCCTGCATCAAACCTTTTACCTTTTATTGCACGTACATCTACCCAATCGTTGCCACGGGAATCGAAACCCGAAACATGTTTACCTTTATCCACAACTTTAGGCAGCTGGGTTGCATCCTACAACAGAGCATCAAGCACCACATTTTCCATGGGCAACACAACATGCTCAGCATTTGAAGTCGGTTGCTTCTCTAGGCATTCAGCCATAAAATGCCCCAAATTTCCACACGAAAAGCAATGCCTGGCAAAGTTACCCCATTTCAAGCGAAAGTGCAAAGGATGCATGCCAGAGCAATTAAGACGTAACCAAGCAGGCCTTTTCCTAGCAGTGTCCCATAACATACACAAACGGTTACGATTCATAGCCCTGAGGCTCGGGGGGATCAGAACAGTGCCCACCACGGCCATGGCATCCTTTAACAATGGCCAATAGACAGCCGGACAATTTTTCACTTCAACCCACACCAGGCATTCACTTTGAAGTAGACGCTGAAAATCTGCCATTGGGCGCCATGGCACAACATGGACCAAACGACGATCAAAGAACAATGGCAGTTTAAACATGAGATCAACAAGATGCTGCTCAGATTTCAACAGCACCTCATAAAAGCCTCGGGGCTCAACAAAAATCTCTTCAACACATTCCTCTTATAGCAGACTGCGCAGCCACTGGCGAATACGGGAAAGCACTGGGAGCTTCCCAGTGAAGAAGAGTATAACAGCACGTTCATAAAACACCGAAAATGAGCGCAAAACATTTTTCGGGTCCACAGTGGCTTCTAGAACATCTTCAGTGGTAGAGTCAGAAAACGCTTCATGATTATGTTGAACATAATCGCCAAGCAGAGTGTTGGCAAACTCCAGCAAATACTCCTAGTCAACATCCTGAGAATCCACAGAATCTGAGGCAACCTGAGCATAAGAGCGTTCCTGAGGATCCATGATCTCTTCCGAAGTATGCTTGGTGCGTTTGCCCGCAGGCTGGAAGTCAGGACCAGGGGGCATCTCCTCTGTGCAAGGAACCATATCCTCTGGTTTCTTTGTATCAGAATCCGGACCAAGAGCTGCCACTGTTTGGTCTATAAAAGCCATATCCAGACCAACCATGGTGTATCACTACTTGCGTTGGTTAGATGCCGAGGCAGGAGCTCATAGGAGGTAGAAACGGCGCAGGCCAGCACAGGCCTCTCTCTCTCTCTCTCTCTCTCTCTCTCTCTCTCTCTCTCTCTCTCTCTCTCTCTCTCTCTCTTTCCAGGCTATGCACGACAGCTTGCAAGAAGAAGCACAATCCTAGAGTCGGGTCCAGCACTCCCCACAGCCCACAGCCCATAGTTCCTTGGACTGATTGCATGGTATGGGTCTGCACCCAGCAGATGCCAATCCCAGTCCCAAAGCTGATCTGCACGAGCAGTCAACACTGCCGCTCATGTCTGCTACCCTGTTCTGCGCGGGTTTGCCCTAATTTGCCTGACAGTTGCTGACGAACTTGCCGGTTTGCAGAAGGAGTGGCGCCTCTAGTTCGGTGTCCTGCTGTTCCTTCAACAGGCGCGGGCCCCAGGGTAGTGCAATCTCGAAACAAGTCAGGTGGGGGGCGCCAAGCTGTTGCCCGCTTTCTCCCTTGCTGAGTGGCTGTCGGGCGCTGCTACAGCCTAATCAGGCGATGAGGGGCAGAAGGTCTGCGTTGCCAGTCCGTGTGCGGTCTGACAGTCAACGCAGATCCTCGTGACAGGAAAAAAGATGACACGCAAGTCAGACAGGCGGCGTTAGGGCTAGACGCACACGCGACGGCATCCTCTCCTGCAACGGCCTCTCTCTCTCTCTCTCTCTCTCAAGAAAAGGCCGAGAAAGGGAAAAGCTCTCTCTCTCTCTCTCTCTCCCTCTCTCTCTCCCTCTCTCCATGTTTACTCTGTCAAAAGATGGCATACCAGCGAGATAGTAGGGTTTGCGAGGAGGAACACGGAGTGAACTTGGTAAACATGGAGAAGAGAAGAGAAGAGAGAAGAAACTCTGATGAATGGAATAATGAAGTTTTGAATCATGGAGTGAATGTGATACAAGGGTACAAGGGTGCCGTAGCACAAGGAAGATGATGAAGATAGCAACGAACCACGAATCATACTATCCTCTTGAAGGAGTGTGAGGGTAGTGGAGAGGTTGGAGAGGAGTGACGGTCTGAATGAATCAGCCGTAAGGAATGAATGAGAGAGTGGCCTATAAATAGGCATAGTCAGTCCAGGGTGACGCCTCTTTTTGGGGCTGTAAACCCTGAACGCAAACCCTAAATGCAAAACGCAGAAACGCAAAAATGCAAAATGCGGGTGAAGGGTTTCTCAACACCCCCTCTCAGGCCCAAAAAGGGGAACAAGAGAAGAGTGAGGTGGAGATGCAATGCTACATGCTGAAGAATGCTCATGCAGCAGGTGCCACTTAGACAGTGTCCCGCGAGGGAAAATTGTTTACTTGCCCAAGCACCCTAGTACAAAGATGATGAAAACATGCAATGCATAGGAGGAATGCCAGACTTTGTGTGGTGCCGAGAACTATAAGGATATGCTCGTACTCGATCTCGGGAGTTGGCTCCATGTTGACCAAGGGACAAAGAACATCCACCCTATAATCTGAGAATACCACCTGAAAGGAGACCTTTGAAGATAGTCGGGAGATTGGATGAGCTGTAGAATCCAAAACTCCACCTTGGGAGAGAAGCCACTAGCTCTATGACTCCATGCTGGAAGAAATACGAAGGCCTAGCCACCAAGTCACTGCTGAAGACCCAAGGGCCCCGATCTAGGTAGATCCTCTAGATCCTGGGTATGAGTAGAGAAAATGAGTGCTCAAAGGATAGCCACTCCTCGAAAGTGAAAGGTGGTGGTGTGTGAAGAACTTTATGGCACATAGGGTCCCTCTCTGAATCGGAAGGAGAAGTAGGAGCTCCCTCTGAAGCCGAGGAACTGGAAGCCCCCTTTGAGAGCGAAGTAAGAAAATCCCCCTCTGAATCCCAATCTGAGAGAGAAAGAGAATTCAACCACTCATGGCTCATGGACTACGAAGCATTTGATGACGAAGGAAGTGGCGCCGATTGTGCCGAAGAAGCTATCTGGGGCGCGGAAGAAGCAGCCGAAAAGCACCTAGAAGTGGCCTCTTGAACCTGAGTGGCAGAGGATGGAGAAGAAGGAGGCTCAGGATGAGCCAAGGGTAGAGAATAGTCATGGGCTCTGAGGAGAGTGGATTGTGGAGGAGATGTGGGCTGTGGAAGCCACTGTACTTGGAAGGGGGTGGGGGAAACCTCCGCACTGTGGGGTGGTCTCGAGGGGGGCTTATCCCCTCGTAAGGTCTTAGAGCCTCTTTGTGCTTGAAAGGACTTAGTGAGCGTTGGGTGCGGCTTATTGCCTTGAGCATAATACTTTGATAGCTGATGCAAAACAATCTCTGTGGCCTAGAAAGGAGAGGTGACACAAGGAATGTCTAGTGGAAGACGCATATATTTTGGGGGGTGGGGAGCAAAGGTCGATGCCGACAGTCATCAGTGGAATGATCGTTCTTGCCGCAGTAGGAACACCCAGTAGATTGGCAATCTGTTGGTGGAGACTGTCAGAAGTGGAGCAACGGTGGAAGCATAAACATGTGCTGAAATAAACTGCTGAAACAGAAGACAAAAAGAAAAGAAAGAACACGATACAGATGAGAACTCAGATGTATGCACGGGAAATGGAATCCATATATCTGAACATGAGACAGTCGCATACAACAGTGAGTCACTGGCTGCGTGGGCACTGGCACTGGCTCCTCTCTCTCCACAGAGCTTGCAGATGGTGAAGATGATAATGATACTGACTGAGGAGGAGCACTGAGTATAAATAGGCTGAAAAAGTGGGGAGCAATAATGCTGGTCGGACAGCATTAATGCTGGCCGACTGGTGCATAAAAATGCCCCAATGACATAAAATGCCATACCAGAAAAATACCTAAAATACCTAATAAAAATGCCCAGCCCAGATCAAGCTCAGACTCACACATGAGCTGACAAATACTCTGCTAACACCCTCTCTCAGATCATGAGTGATCTGATACAATACAATAGTACAATGAAAAGGGATCAGAAACTATACAACATAGAACCACCAAGTAGAACCATGGATACCCAAGCAGTGGGTGATCAAGCCACCACCAAGATGCCTCGGAGAGAACCTGATGTCGATGTCGATCGTACCAAACACCTAGAAATAGAGAAGATCATAGCATGTCTCTGTGTCCATCACCAATGTCTCGCAGTAGCATACAAGACCATCCTGTCAAACATGCCGCTGAACATATGTGACCATGGATTCTCCGCCTTTGGCCAGACCGCCAAAGTGTCCCCTCATGTCTCTAGACGAAAGCCTCCTGCTCTCTGTCAGATAACCAGCTCATCATGAACCTAGATGTCAATCCCAGCTCTAGGATTTGATTCCGCCAGATTGAAGTCGATGCGTCAGGGACGTCCCTCTCTGGAACCTGTGCACCTGTATAAAAGTATAGATGAGACGCGGCTGCCCCATCTGAACACCCGCTCACACTCCCTCTCTGGCACAAGAGAGTCGTGAGGGATGACCTCATCACCACCGCTAGAAAGCAGTCGAGGAAGGGGCCACCAAGCCCTTCCCGCGATCCGAGGAAGAGGATCCCTTCCGTGCCTTGGACTTCACCTTGGTCGGAGGATCTGAGTCGGAGTCTGATGAAGAAGAGGACTCATCGGTAGAGTCAACATCCTGCTTCCACCGCTGCTCCACTTCTGACATGGTTGCCACAGTGGTAACACTGGGCCTTCGACTTCTTCTTCCCGTCACCCCTCTTTGAAGCTTTATAAGCCTCGCCTCCATAATGTGCCGGAAGCCGCCCCTGTAATCTCAAGGATGTCTCATGCTCAAGAAGCATCGAGGTCATATGTGTAAAACTAACAGGAGACGGTGATGTCTGCGCGCGCAAAGCATTGGCCACTCCATCAAACTCCGGGGGAAGCTTGTAGAGGACCGTCCCGACGAGATGCGCCTCGGGAAGAGCAGATTGCATGTGCCGAAGCTGGTCCTGTACCTGCGTAACATGAAGAAGAAAAGACTAAATAGTATCTTTCGGCTCAAACTTCATCTGCTGGAGCTGGCCATAAAGTGTGACTGCCCGCATGGTGGAAGGTGCCTCGTATATCTGTTGCAACTTCTGCCATACTTCAGGAGATGTCCTACAGGAGGTAACCGCCGGTAAGACCGCTTTAGAAATACACCGAAGCAACGCCGAGTAAGCACGGGCATTGTCCGAGTCCCATGTGAGCACCGCTTCCTCATGGTTGTTCTCATCAAAGTCTTCAGGAAGAGGAAAAGGACGGAGAGGTCGAGGATTAGCTCCACAGACGATGTACCATAACCGCTTTTGCACAAACCAAGCTTTCATGACAGCACTCCATGTGAGATAATCAGGTCCATGTAACTTATCATCAGTGGAAGTGCACGGAGGAGCCATATGGAGAGGATAAGAAGAGAAGTAGAGAAGAGATGGAATTGAGAGAGGAAACACAGCCAAAACACAAGCACAGACTGCAGAAAATGAGAGTTCACATGCAATATAACCCAAAATCTGATCAATAGAAGACAAAATCTGCTGTAGAAAGTCAAAAAATCAGTCAAAAACTGCCAAAAACAGCAAAAAGGGCCTGAATTAACAGTCACCCAGCCACGAGAGACGCTGAATCAGCAAAGCGCAGGCTGTAAACTGGAGAAAAACAGGTAGAACACTGTCGCCAGCAGCTGCAGATGAAAAACGCAGGCAGCAGAGGGTGCGAAGGCAGCAGGCGATGGCAAAACTGCAAAAAACGCAGGCTGAAAACAGCCCTAAAACAGGTCGCCTGGCTGCGACAGCAGTCGTCGGATCAGCAGGGGTACAAAACAATCCTGAAATCAGCAAGAAAACACAGCAGAAACACAAATCCTGAAAATTGATACCATGTCAGAAGTGGAGCAGCGGTGGAAGCATAAACATGTGCTGAAATAAACTGCTGAAACACAAGACAAAAAGAAAAGAAAGAACACGATACAGATGAGAACTCAGATGTATGCACGGGAAATGGAATCCATATATCTGAACACGAGACAGTCGCATACAACAGTGAGTCACTGGCTGCGTGGGCACTGGCACTGGCTCCTCTCTCTCCACAGAGTCTGTAGATGGTGAAGATGATAATGATACTGACTGAGGAGGAGCACTGAGTATAAATAGGCTGAAAAAGTGGGGAGCAATAATGCTGGTCGGACAGCATTAATGCTGGCCGACTGGTGCATAAAAATGCCCCAATGACATAAAATGCCATACCAGAAAAATACCTAAAATACCTAATAAAAATGCCCAGCCCAGATCAAGCTCAGACTCGCACATGAGCTGACAAATACTCTGCTAACAGAGACGCCATGGTACCGGTGTGGCAAACTGGAGAAGGGAGGGTGGAAGGGAGAAAAATGATATCTCCCAATGCGCAGCAGAAATGATAGAGAAATGAAATGTTGATATTGAATCCGCCACCGGTCTTTGTCTTCTCTGATGAGGAGGATCTTTGTGGGAAAACGCAGCCAAGGAAGGTTGGATCTAACGCAAACAACAATGTAGGAGAGAGAAAGACTAAAAACGCAAGAAAAACCAACAGTAGCAATTAGTATACTGAAATCAGCTTTGAACAGTGTGTGTTAGGTTGGAAACATGCACTTGACTATTATAGACAGCAATGGCCAGCTTGGACTGCGATGTCCTTCGCGTTCGGGGTGCGGGCAGCAAGCTGAAATACCTGAAATCTGCAAAAACGAGATTATTTTCTAAATGGAGAGTGATCAGCAACAGTCGCTCTACTGTAAACAGCTGCAAATTGCGGGTGGAAGGTTGGAAACAGGCGCCAGACTGTAGATGACAGCAAGGGACAGCTGAGACTGCGATGTCCTCCGTGAAAGGGGTGTGGGCAGCAAACTGAAAACACTTGAAACCTGCAAAAACGAGATTTTGATGCAACGGAAGAAGAGAAGTGGATGCGGAACCGGCCACCGGTCTTTGCCGTCACTGGAGTGCAGGATCTTTGCCGCTGTTTGAGCAGATCCAACTCTGATACCATGTCAAAAGATGACGTAACAGTGAGACACTAGGGTTTGCGGGGAGGAACACGGAGTGAACTCGGTAATCATGGAGAAGAGAAGAGAAGAGAGAAAAAACTCTGATGAATGGAATGAAGAAGTTCTGAATCATGGAGTGAATGTGATACAAGGGAACAAGGGTGCTGTAGCACAAGGAAGATGATGAAGACTGTCACGAACCACGAACTACAATGTCCTCTTGAAGGGGTGTGAGGGTAGTGAAGAGGCTGGAGAGAAGAGGTGATGGATTGAGTGAATTAGCCGTAAGGAATGAATGAGAGTGGCCTATAAATAGGCACAGTCAGACTAGGGTGGCACCTCTTTTTGGGGCTGCAAACCCTAAACGCAAAACGTAGAAACACAAAAAACGCAAATTGCGGGTGAAGGGTTTCTCAACACACTCTCTCTTAGTCTCGGTCATATGCTTCCGCACTGCTGCACTCTAACATGGTATCAGAGCAGTGTAAAGATTGATTGATAATTCACAGAATTGAAGAGGAGTTTTTCAGTGCAACACAAGGCTGCCTTTCAGCATTTGAGGGTGAGTAGGAGGGTGGCGCATCAAAACAAGGCTAAGGCGAGCGTGGATGTGCGGGAAAGGAGTAAAGTGGTTGATTTTGTGGTGGATTTTTGTGGTTTGGGTAGGAGGGCTGCACATCGGAACAAGGCTAAGGTGAGCATGGATGTGTGGAAAAGGAGCAAAGTTGCTGATTTTATGGCAGATTTTTGTTGTTCCAGAAGAAGGTAGGCTACGTTTTGAGTCTTCAATTGTAGATTTCACCTTTTCATCACCTTTTGCTGGTGAAGAAGGTGCGAGACGAGCAGAGAAGAGCCCTAGGAGGATACATTCTACAGTTAGCAAGGGCTGCTTTTGTGTTTTTGTAGGCATTTCTGAGGCTAACATGGAGTTTCAAGCTATTATTGTTGGGAATAAAGGGCCGCCGTGCCTTTTTTACGTACTCGGGTGCGAACACATCCTTAGCACTTGTACTTTACATATAACTATCACAAAAAATCTAAAAGAGATATTTTGGCACCAACGCTGGCTCACATCTTTAATAGGGCAGTTTGTGAGGGATTTCCAACCTGTTGGTCAGACCATATTATTGTGCCGCTCTTTAAGAGTGGAGACCCCGCGCTACCTAGTAACTACCGAACTATCATGATTGGACACATGCTGGCCAAGATATATGGCTCTATCGTGGAACAAGCATTGAGTGAATGGGTCGAGATGCATTGCCTGAGATCAAAAGGCCAGGCTGGCTTCAGGAGGGGATATACAACTCTAGACCATATTTTTACATTGAGGGCAATCATCGAAGAAGGCAAGGCATTCAAGAAAAGATCTACTGCTGTTTTGTGGACTTTCGCAAGGCCTTTGACACAGTGCCATGTGCTAGACTCATGAGAAGAATGCAAAACATTGATGTGCCTGTAGAGATACAGTGGAGTATCTATGCCTTGTATGAGACAGTGACGGGCAGAGTACGAACACCTGAGGGCATCTCAGATATAGTCAATAGCACCATTGGGGTGAAACAAGGCTGTCCACTTTCACCGACACTATTTGGACTGTATATAGATGAAATTTCAGAATATGTGGATAGGACTGGTGGGGCCGGAGTCAGCCTAGCTGGAGTGCTGATACCATTACTGCTTTATGCCGATGATATTGTACTTATATCTGACTCACCTGAGGGACTAAATAGACACTTGGATGCATTATCAGCTTTTTGCAGAGATAGAGATCTTAATGTGAACCTTGGGAAAACTAAAGTTATGGTATTTAACACTTCAGCTGCTTGGGTGATAAGAGCTGAGCACCAGTTTACTTTTGATGGGGAGCCAGTGGAGATGGTTAGGCAGTATGTCTATTTGGGGGTCACATTGAAGGGACCACGATTCTCTTGGAGAGAGACATCAGAGGCTCGTTTGGCAAAAGCATATGCAACCTTAGGTGCATTGGAGAGGCAATGTGCTCACATACAATTTCATGAGCCGCGCACCAAACTGTGGCTTTTTGACACCCTGGTTACACCCACACTCCTATATGGGACAGCTATTTGGGGTCCAAGTCTCTTTCACACGAGGAGACAGCCTTTGGGAGACCAGGATGGACCAGAGAAGGAATACTATGACTGGTGGGAGCATATGGAAAGACCACTGGTCATGATGATCTCACGTATGATATGAGCGAAGAGCTCGACCCCACATGAGATTATCAAAGCTGAGTTGGGAGCATCACCCATGGTATTGGTCGAGGCAGTGACTTTCATACATAGACTATGGGAGCTCCCCCAAGATAGATACCCATGGCTAGCCCTGGCCTCTTCTAGACAACTAGCAGCAGATGGTGACAGACATTGTTGGTATGCTCAGATGAGTACATGGATGAGTCTACATGGGCTGCAGATTGACAGACTACCCCCCTTTGACTATAGCTTGGATTGCCCTACACTTGACCTAAGCTGATCAGAGCTAAACCATGTGATCAGAGCAGACATATTGAAGTTAGATACGGAGAAGACCTGGATCCGAACCCCCTCCCCCCATGGCACGAGGATGGCACATTACCAGACCCACTTCCTTCAGGTATCTGAGGATGGTTTCATCACCTGATCCAATTACATGGACACACAGCTGCCTCATGGACTACGCACAGTTACTGGTCAGATCCACACCTCATCCCACCACCTGAGGATTGAGACAGGCAGATGGGAGGGTATACAGACAGAAGAACGCATATGCCCACTATGCGATAGAGAGCCAGAGTCAGAGGAACACTACATCTGCCGATGCACTGTATATTATGATATACGAGGTAGATACCACTATCTGTTTCGAGAGGGTTTTGGACCCTTGAGACAGATCATGCAGTTTGAGGATCAGAGATGCTTGGGATTCTTCCTCTTGGAGCTCCAGAGGCGCAGAGCAACAATTCTACGGAATAGGAGGCCCCCACAGCTCGGCTCACGTAGACAAAGAGCAGTCACTGACTTTTTCATTGATACACGACAGAGTATGGCAGATACCACTACTACTGCCACACAGCCTACAGGAGTACATCATCATTGGACCTCATCTTCTGTAGGTGTCCCTTTGGATAGAGCAGTGGCACTTAGCCGGTCTAGGTGCCCACGTCCACCCGGACGAAGGCCTAGACATCCACACCACAGACAAATTAAAGCCATCATTGAGCGGCATAGGAGACAGATGCCGAGACGCCTCAGCCATGCAGAGATACACCTCCTTAGAGAACAGACATATCATTGATGGAGAGTTTTCCTTTTTCTACTCTCACTTTCAGATCATTGACATGTTTCCCTTTTATAGGACACTATTTCATTTTTTTTCAGTCTTATAGGCATGTTTTTCATCTTTTTCTCGTTCCAGATGAGAAACACACCATCATTGTATGTATTGCTTTGGTCTCATAGGCCACATTGGCCTTTTAGAGACGTTAATATACTCTCTCTCTCACTCTCTATTGTTGTTCACTCTTTGTCTTTCTCTTCGCCATTTGCCATTGTTGAATATCTCATCTCTACTATGACTCGTCACAGAAATGGTGAAATTTCTTCGAATTGGTTGTCAATTTGAACCCTGGGAGTGAAAATTTTCAAGGGCTCCAAATTTTAGACGGCATGAGCCGAGATTTGGAAAGAGATGGCCAAAATGGATGGGAAATTGCAGAAATTTCAAAAAGATCCCAAATCTGAAAATTAGGGTTTTTGCACTTTTTAGGGTTTGTAGGAAATCGCAGGTAGGGTTGATAATATGGCAGGTAGAGGTGAGAAAATAGGAGGCAGAGCTGAAAACAGTAGCAACTTCTCTAAAATAATAGCTTCTTGAGGTGCATGCGGGTTGTGTACGAGACTGCATGTAGAGTTGCGCGCAGGCTAAAAACAGCAACAGCTCGTCCTTCTCTTCCTCGGGCGGAGAGCTCTGACTGGCAGCAATAAGACCTTAGGCGGGGTGGCACCGGTTGATAGTAGTTGAATTGAATTCATGCGTAGAACCTTGCTCTGATACCAAATGTTGGAAAATGATAGTGAGCTATGGAGGAGAGAAAAGAGAGACAATGAGAGTGTGCTGAAGCAAAAGAGTAGAGTGTACTTGCTGAACTAAAAGAATGAGAATGAAAGGTTAGGTCTAAAGATAGATCTAGCTCTAACTCAACTAGAGTTTACTCACTTTAACTTTAACTCTAAGAGTGGTGACACAACTTATAACTTTAGTTGTGTTCACACTAAGGACTAAAAAAGAACTAAAGACTAAAACATTGGGTATTGCCCATAGAATTGACAAATTCTAACAAGGGAGAAACGGGTCCTAGAGTGGCAAGAGAAATGCCAATGTCGATGAAGTCTATTGATGAAGATTGCCAATGAAGAAGCTCCTCATGATCCTGGGAAGCCCCTTTTGAAACACTAGAGGCTAAGAAATCCGCAGCCACATCACCGAGATCGTCCCCCTCTGAGAGGGATGAGGGGTACGAGGAAACCATTGGAGGAGAGGGTGGGGGATAAGAAGGAACCTATGGAAAAAATGGTGCACAAGTGGGAATGAGGGTAGCAAGAGACGACTCCCTTAGAGGACCTTACATAAGAGAAGGGGAATGGGGCCTATAAAGCCTGCTCTCTGTGGAGAAATGCCCTAACATAGAAACACAAATAACACCGTACGACAAGGCATAAACTTATAGAAGTATGACTATTGAATATACAGTGCTCATGCAGCAAACACACTGTAGTGAATGAATACTGTACCTTGAACTCCTGTATCTCAAGGATCAGGGCAGGGGTAATGAGCTAGAGAGTGTGTCGTACTTTGAATGGATTGTGAATCACTCCAAAAGACTGAAAAGAGATAAATACGCACAGATGCATGTTTGCATGAACAAAATGCCAATGGATAGGGTAAAAGAATAAATGAATGAAAAAACTGTAAGCATCATTACTGTCACTATCAATAGAAGGAGCCGCTCCCTCTCAAAGTGGAAGGGAAAGCAAGAGGGAAGCATGCTCTCCCTGTCAATCTGAAGAAGTAGGAAAGGGTGTACCCAAGCCGACCCTGGGTAAAAGGTATCGAAGAACCGGCCGGTTGACCGCTTTGATCAAAATATCTATAAAATTGTCTGATAAAGATATAAAGTCTCAGCCGATAGTGCCTAGCTCAACCTGCTCTCTGGAAAAGTGGAAGTGGACTTTCGCATGCCACGCCTGTGGTGTGATGATTGGATTGTCCGCTAAGGCAATGACACTCTGGTTGTTGTAGTAGACAATGGTAGGAGAGTCATAAGGAAAGTGAAGCGCCGCTAGTAAGCTCCTCAGATAGATGGCCTTGGTGGTGCCATTGAAGAGAGCCCTATACTCAGTCTTGGCCGTGGAAGCCACCATCGTCTCTTACTTATGGTTGGACCAAAAAAGAGAGATGTGTTGCCCAAGGTAAAGAGGTAGTCGCCATGGGAGTGCCGGGTGTCAGGATCTCTTACCCAATTAGAATCAATGTATCCTTGCAAACATAAACCAGAACCATAAGTGAGGCCATAAGAATATGTACATCGTAAGTAACGCAACACACGAAGACATGCAATCCAATGTGACATCCTAGGTGTTGTGAAATATTGTTTGAGAATGTTGATTAAGTAAGCTAAGTTTGGCCTAGAATGAATTAACCAGAGAAGCTTTTCTACAACAGACCTATAGGTATGCGCATCGAAGGGCTTTTATATTTTATCAACAGGCGTGTATGTATACATGACACCTGAAGACTCTAAAGTGGGATATGACGAGCCGAGAGCCAAAGAATGCCTCACATGGGGTCTTTTGAGGAAGAGCTGTAGTTGGGCATTGGTTGAGAATGTACACTGCAGTGTTAGCAACCTCAACCTAAAGGCGCTCAGGGAGCTCTACTACAAACAACATAGAGCTGCCATTTCCATGAATGTCCAGTTCTGACGCTCTATGACTCCATTATGAGAGGGGGAGTTGGTAGAGGTGAGTTGGCGAGAGATGCCATGTTGCTGTAGAAACTTGGAAAACTCATGGGAGATGAAGTCACTACTGCTATTACTCCACATGCAACCAACACGACGACCCCTTTGCTTATGAACCAACAACACCCAAGTAGAGAATTATGTGAAAGCATTGGACTTAGGCTCGAGGAAGTACACCCACATGTATCTCGAATGATCATCCACTATCAAAAAGAAGTCCAGTGCACCGTTCAAGGCAGCAGTGAATATGGGCCCACAAAGATCAACGTGAATCAATCTAAGAGGTGCCTCAACTCTATGTGTAGATTGCTGAGAAAATGGGAGCAACAAGAGCCCCCTCTGAGAGGGATTATTTATATATGAAACTGATTGAACAGTAGTGTATAACGCAATAGATGGATTTCTGATAATGTAGATGTGGGAAATAATGTGGGTTCCTTTTGTCCTTAAATGCATCAAATTGAAATGATAATGATGAAGCTGCACCTACTTCATTTTGACCATTGAAAACAAAATTGTTTGAAGTAAAAGAAGAGGAAGAAGTACTCACAGTTTCTTGTTTCAATTGCTTACCTAGTCTTGAGTTCATAAAGAAATATTTGTCTTTCTCATTACTCATAAACCAGAAATTGTTTTGCATACGCCCTTCATCATCAAAATCATCCAAACCAATAGGCGAAAGGGAATCATCATTAACAGAACCTGAAATGGTGGACATACTTGGCACCGGAGAGAATAAGTAGGAAGGCAATGGAGTATCCATTGCACTCGGTGCCGGTTTCCACTTGTGGATGGCCAGTCCTAAGTGGGGATTCCGCCCTTCCTGCATGGTCAGTAGATCGGTGCACCGAATCTAAAGGGTGAAATTTAGACTTACCTTCTATTTGTTGCTGGGCTCTATGCATCAAAATGAGATTGTACTCAGCTGTAGTGATCTCATAAGGTTGTGGAACTCCATGGTAGTCCAATGTCTGTTCGGTCATGTCGAGAGCTTGTGAAGTAAGCTATGAGGCCCACTCCGACTCGTTCCTCCATGGATTTAGCTCGAGTGTGAGAAGTGGTGCAGAAGTAGTGTTCAAAGTCATGTGTCCTTTTGTTGATCTTGCTTCTAGTGTAGAGCTTTCAGATCAAGGCCTAAGTTTCTCTCAAAGAACTCGGCTTTGATACCATGTGAAGAAATATGCTAACATAGAAACACAAGTAACATCGTACGACAAAGCACATACTGATAGAAGAACACAGTTAGGGTTAGGGTAACTCAGAGATAATGAACACAGAGAATGAACGAAATGATATGACTATTGAATATACAATGCTCATGCAACAAACACACTATGTAGTGAATGAATATTGTACTTGGAACTCCAATATCTCAAGGATCAAGGCAGGGGTAATGAGCTAGGGAGTGCGTCGTACTTCGAACAGATCTTGAATCGCAGCAAGGTAGCCTCTGGACGTCGAACACCAGCAAGCGCAGCCAGGGAACTTAGGAAGGCTCGATTTGATACAGACGACAAAGCAGGAGAGAGAAAGACTAAAAACACAAGCGAGAAGAGAGAAAGACTAAAAACAATGGCTGCAAGAGAGAGAAATTAGCAAATGTAAGTTGCAAGAGAGAAAGACTGAAAACGCAGGAAAAACCAACAATAGTAGTCAGGATACTGAAATTAGCTTCGAATTGTGTGTGGTAGACTGGAAAGAGGCGCCATACTGTTGTAGACAGCAATGGCCAGCTTGGACCGCGATGTTCTCCGCGTTTGAGGTATGGGCAGCAAGTTGAAACACCTGGATTTGCAAAAACGAGATTAAGACTGAATGGAGGGCAGTATACCTATTTATAGGAAGTTTGGGCCCTCCCAAGTTGGTTTGTGCTCATGGGATATAGACACTCTCTAGGAATACATTTCTTTTTAAATAAAAAAGGTTTACTTCTTAATTAAGCGTGTTTTGGGATTGTTTAAGTGAAATTAATGCATTTTTAGCTCAACACTCTCTTGCCAACTTGTTGTGATAATAGCCCCTATGGAAGAATCCTCAATACAAATGGCATGCTTGGTGAAGACAACCTAGGTACCAAGCATGGTAAGGCCATAAATTAAGAGAAGTGGAAAGCCCAAGTCCGGAATATAAAGTGTTTGTGAAAGGGAGCTCGACGCTTGGTCGGGAGGCAAAGTGCCAACACCACAAATAGGCACCGAAAGAATGTTACCATTAATGACTGAATCCTCAGAAGGGCATAGATCTTGCAACAAATCACCTTGTGGAGTCATATCACTAGAAGCTCCACTATTAACCAACCAAGGCCTTTTAGAAGACGAGGCAACCACTGAAGAAGGCTCCTCTAATTGAATAATATGAAGGAACATTGACCCATGGGTAATCGGTGGAGTAGAGGTAGAAGGCTCGGATATTGTAGCTCCATCCTTTGCTCTTGGATGAAGGTGAGGGTACTTCTTCCAACATTTCTCCTTTGAATGTGTCCTCTGTCAGAAGTCGTGCAACAATGGAAGCATAAACAACATATTGAAATAAACTGTTGAAACACAAGATAAGAGAAAAAATGAATAAATGAACACAAATACAAATGAGAACTTAGATGTATGCTTGGGAAATGGAATCCATATTGAAACGAGACAGCAGCATACAACAATGAGTCACTGGCTGTGTGGGCACCCTGGCATCGGCTCCTCTCTCCCAGAAGAATCCACAAATGATGGCTGAAGTATACAGAGGAGGAGGAGCCCTAGCAATATATAGGCATAAAATGGGGGGAGCAATAAATGCAGTTGGCTAGCATTAAATGCTCCCCAGCCCTAGATCGCACTCCAAAAAATGCTAGATAAATACTACATAAATTGCTGTAGCCTCTGCAACACAGACTCACACCTGAGCTGACTAATGTGCTAACACCCTCTCTCAGATCAGGGGTGATATGATATAATACAATAGTACAATGATAGGGAACCATAAACTATACAACATAGAACCACCAGAAAAACCATGGATATCCAAGCAATGAGTGGCCAACCCACCACCAAGATGCCTCGGAGAGTATCTGACGTCGATGTCGAGCGTAACAACATCATGTGAAAATAGAGAAGAATCATAGTAGCTCTTTGTATTATGTCACCTATGTCACTCAAGACATACAAGACCAATCTGCCAAACAGGTCTCTGAATATGTGACCATGGAATCTCCGCCTTCAACCAAAACTGCCAAAGTGTCCCCTCATGTGGGTTCCAGACGAAAGCCGCCCGCTCTCTCTCAAGTAACCAGCCCATCATGAACCTAGATGTCAATCCTAGCTCCAAGATTTATACCTACCAGACTTTGGTTGATGCGTTAGGGATATCCCTCTTTGGATCCTGTGCATCTGTATAGACATATAGATGAGGCACGGCTGCCTCATCTCACCACCCTCTCACACTCCCTCTCTAGCACTGGAGAGTTGTGAAGGATGTCCGCATCACCACCACTAGAAAGCAGCCGAGGAAGAGGCCACTAACCCCTTCCCACGAGCCGAAGAAGAGGATCCCTTCCGCCCCTTGGACTTCGCCTTGGCTGGAGGATCGAAATCGGAATCTGAGGCAGATGATGACTCGTCAGAGAAGTCCACATCCTGCTTCATCTTTTGCTCCTTTTTCTTCTTGGAATCCGCTAACTCTTTGCAGTCCTTCCTTAAATGACCTTTCTTGCCACAGTGGTAACACTGGGTCTTCGACTTTTTCATCTTCGAACCCCTCTCTGAAGTTGCAAGAGCCTCACTTGAACCTCCATAATGTGACGGAAGCCTTCCCTGTAGTCGCAAAGTAGCCTCATGCTCAAGTAGCATGGAGGACATGTGAAGAAAACTGACAGGAGTCGTAGATGTCTGTGCCCGTAAAGCATTCGCCACTCCATCAAACTTTCGAGGAAGCTTGTAGAGTACCGTACCAACAAGATGTGCCTCTGATAGGGCAGACTGTATAGTGCGAAGTTGGTCCTGGAGTTGGTTAACACGAAGTAGGAAGGATTAAATCGTATCTTTGGATTCAAACTTCAGTTGGTGGAGCTGGCCATAGAGAGTAATGGCCCTCATGGTGGAAGGAGCCTCATACATCAACTGTAACTTCGACCATACATTTGAAGTTGTCGTACAGGAGGTGACCGCCGGTAGGACTTCTTTGGAAATACAGTGAAGTAACATTGAATAAGCACGGGCATCATCCGAATCCCACGTAAGCACAACCTCCTCATGGTTGTCTTCATCAAAAGCAGATGGAATAGGAGAAGGTTGTCGAGGACGTGCCACAGCTCCGTTAACCATGTATCATAATCGCTTCTGAATAAACCAAGCCTTCATCACCGCACTCCACGTGTAATAATCAGGTCCATGGAGCTTGTCATCAGTGGATGTGCATGGAGGAGCCATCTGGAGAGGATTGAGAAAAAAAGTAGAGAAAAGAAGGGATTGGGAGAGGGAACACAGTCAAACCATGAGCACAGACTACAAAAAACAAGAGTTCACATGCAGTATAACCCAAAAGCTGATCAAAATAAGCCAAAATCTGCTGCACAAAGTCAAAAAATTAGTTGAAATCTGCTAGAAACAGCAAAAACGGCATGTTCTACCAGTCACCCAGCCCAAAGTAGTGCTGTAAACAGCAAAACGCAGGCTGCACACTGCCTAAACAGGTGTAGGGAACTGTCGCCAGCAGCCTAATGAGGAAAACACAGGCAGTAGGAGGTGTTGGACAGGTAGGTGATGCAGATGCTGATCAAAACGCAGAGTATGGAAGCCAAAATCTGGTCGCAATCAGGTTGACAGCAGTTGCCAAGGCAGCAGAGGGGTAAATCAGTCCTGAAATCAGCAATAAAACACAGCACAAGGTGTGCACAACCTGAAATTTGATACCATGTCAGAAGTGGTGCAGCAATGGAAGCATAAACAACATGCTAAAATAAATTGCTGAAACACAAGACAAGAGAAAGAAAGAAAGAATGAACATAAATACAGATGAGAACTCAAATGTATGCTTGGGAAACGGAATCCATATCGAATACGAGACAACAGCATACAACAGTGAGTCACTGGCTGTGTGGGCATCCTGGCATTGGCTCCTCTCTCCCTAGAAGAATCCACAAATGATGGCTGAAGTACACAGAGGAGGAGGAGCCCTAGCAATATATAGGCATAAAATGGGGGGAGCAATAAATGTAGTTGACCAGCATTAAATGCTCCCCAGCTTTAGACAACACTCCAAAAAATGCCAAATAAATACTACATAAAATGCTGTAGCCTCTGCAGCATAGACTCACACCTGAGCTGACTAATCTGCTAACATTCTCTTCCCATAGTATGTGTATTTAGGCTTTTTCGAGTTGGAGTTAGAGTGTGAAGAACTCTCCGGTCGTTTAGCCCTTGACTTTCTTGTCTTCTTCTTTCCCCCTCTTGAACCTGTAACAAAAGCTTTGGTGGAGGTTGTTCCATTGGCTACCTCTTTGGCGCGCTCGTCATGCTCCAAAACAAGCAGGACAAGCTCCTCCCATAGAAGCTTCTCATGGGGTCCTCGATGTAAGAAGGTTGGTGTAGAAGATATCAAACTAGGGAGATGGCAGCTAAGTCAAAAGAATCATAGCCATATCCTCTGAAGAAATCATCTTGCCAAGGAAGGCAAGCTCATCCCTCATGTCCTCCAACTTGTTGATACGATTCTTCATGGAAGGAGAATCATCAACAACGAGCAATTGTAATTTCTTCTCAAGAGTAATCCGATGGGCAAATATCTTCTGATGGTACAAAGAAGCAAGCTTTGTCCACATTTCTGCTGTTTTCCGCAACCTGCGCACATGCACTAGGACATAATCTTGTAAGCTCATAAAGAGGAAGATAGGGCTCTAGAGTTGAGCTAATTCCATAAGTCCGCATGATCCATGGATGATCCAACAGTGGGATGCTCCACTGGATGGGAAATAGGGTGGGTAATGAACTCCCAAAGCAGGTATCAACGATACTCTCCACCTTACACGACCAGAGCGAGTAATTGGAATCATAAAGCCAGTCTTCTTTGGGAAAAAAAGGGAGTATGGACACCTGTATAGAGGGTGCCATGAATGGCATATGAAGGCCAGCAGAACATGCCTTTTGTGAAACATGGAGAATGAGGAGGAGGGGGATCTTGTACAAACGGGCTAGGCAACCTTCAGTCATTGCGTGAACTAGTATGACAATCTCTTCGTCTCTAAGAGAAAGGAATAGAGACCTTATCCTTTGAGTTAGCAAAGAACTAATTATAAGACATCTTCAATATCTTGCAAGACACCCACAAGAAATCTGTGTTTTGGCGGTAAACAATCCCCAAACAGGAGGAAACGGCTACAGGATCACAAGGAAGTTGATGTAGAGGGTCCGGATGGTGGAGACAAACTGTTGCATGCACAAGGACTATGTGCGTTTGCTGAGGAGAACTGCTGCATGACTAAGGAACACTACGTTTATAGCAGAAGATTGTTGCTTGACTGAGGAAGTGTCACCTCCAGCAGGAGAGGAAGTGGGCAGCAAAACGAGTACCTGGTACAAGCGAATGCCTCCAAGCAAAAAGCTGTGTTTTTAGCAAAACGTTGATGTGTGACAAGGCTGCGTGGCAATTTAGGGTGGTCTCCTCCGTGAGAAGTCAACTTTGTGTCTCTCTTAGGCGATGATACCATGTGAGAGTGCACGACGGAAGAAGGAACACGAACACAAAGAGAGTAGAAAATGAAGGAAAAAATACTGCACTGATTGAAGACGAATGTTGAATACAATGATGAGGACTGACTAGTCCCTGCACGTAGCCCACAGTGTTAGTGAGGGCACCATATCAAGTTGATGATGACAGGAGCACCGGAGACAGATGTGTCAAAAATAACAGGTATGATTTGATACCGTGCCAAAATAAGCGATAGTGCAGAGAGACAATAGGGTTTGCGGGGAGTAACACAGTGTTTATATAGCAAACATTGAGAGAGAAGAGAAACTCAGAAACACAAGAACATGGTGATGATGCACTAAATCATACTATGAGAAGGAAAAGCTGATATAGCGGAGTGGAAGCTCAAAAGAAATTGCACTGTCCTGTTTGGTTAGGCGGCAACACCTGTGGGCAATCTACATAGTGAAGGGAGTGAAATGTAGTCCTCCGGGTAGTGGGCTATCGAAGTAATTACTGGAAGGTGAAAGACAACTGAAGCAGAAGAGGAAGGGTAAAGGTAGCCATGAGCTAAGAACCGCAATGTCCTCTTGAAGGGGTGTGAGGGTAGTGGAAGGGGCTGGGGAGAGAAGGGAAGTGATGGTGATCGAAGAAGGTGGTAAAGAATGATTGAAGAGAGAGGTGGTAGGAATGTAAAGAATGAATGAAGTGATTGCCTATTTATAGGCATAAGTTGTCTAGGGTGGCGCACCACTGTGTGGGCACCCATTGAAAAAGTGGCCAAAATGTGGATACCTGTCTTTTTTGGGATTGTCAGTGTGAGACCCTAAATGAAGTGTGTAAACTGAAGAAGTGGTTTCTCAATAGAGGAATATGATGGAGTTGGAGTGTGCACTTGCTAGGGAAGAAGAAAGATAATGATATGAATGAGTGCTAAGTGGGGAATGGCTATAAATAGCCACAAAATCCCTAAAGTGGCCTACTGAAATCTAGAAATGCATAAATGCTGGCCGACCAGCATTTAATGCTGGTCGTGGCATAATAAATATCTAGAAAATGCCAGATGGCCAAAAAATCCGATTGGCAAGGATAATGTCCAGTAGGTGTGGACAGCTTGGAAAATGCAGAAATCGCCCATGAAAAACACATTGGAACCCGACAAACAAAAGAAATGCACCCAGATATCCACTCTAGAAGAGTAGCCTCCCCCATCAAAACACATGACAGACCTGTCAGAGCTCCAAAAGTCCTCGTCTATGAGGCTCAAAGGTAGGAGATGACAAGGCATGACAAACATGACTACTAACATAATCAACACTCAAAAATAGTGTTTTAAGAACTATGAATTTACAAGCTTCATATAAATGGCAAAGAAAGGGAATTCTTTTTAGAAGAGATTTACTACTTGGGCCATATTGTATCCAAAGATGAGATATGCATGGATTGAGAAAAGCTCAAGGCTATTGTTGAATGGTTGGAATTGACGAGTGGCATTCCAGTGGACTAAATGAAAGGAAGCTTTTGAAGCTCTGAATTCTATATCAGCAAAAGATCACTTTTGATTATATCAAATCTATCAAAACCTTTCATTGGGAATGTGTTGCTTCATGAGATTGCATTAGTGTACTCTTGAACGAGGAAGGACATGTGGTTGTGTATGGAACATAGTTACCAGGAACGGGGAACGGGACCCCCCGGAATGGGGGGAACGCCCAAAGTTAGGGAACGGGAACGGAGGGAATGGCGCGCGCGCGCGCGCGCACACACACACACACATATATATATATATATAGAGAGAGAGAGAGAGAGAGAGAGAGAGAGAGAGAGAGAGAGAGAGAGAGAGAGAGAGAGAGAGAGAGAGAGAGAGAGAGAGAGAGAGAGAGAGAGAGAGAGAGAGAGAGAGAGAGAGAGAGAGAGAGAGAGAGAGAGAGAGAGAGAGAGAGAGAGAGAATCGCGATGCTGCTCCTGCTCCGTGCCGCCCTGCCATCGTTAGGTCAGGCGCGCCCTGCGGTTGCTTTCATCAGCGCCGTCGCCGCCTGAAGCCCTCCCTGGCGCCACCCCCTGTTCGCCTCAGCCTCGTTCGTCGGGCGTTTGAGTGCCGTCATCATCGTCGAGGGAAAGCGTGACCCTGTTACCTGTTCGCCATCGCTGTCGCCTGCGCTCCGTCGCCCTCGCCTGCACGCCCTGCCGCCCTCGCCCGCAGGCCCCGCCGCCGTCGCCTGCAGGCCCCGCTGAAATACTCCTCGCCTGAGTACCCTCCCTGCCCTAGTCCCGCCCGCACATCCTGCAGAGGTGCGCCTTGCCAGATTCACCTGTTTCTGCCGCCCTGACGCCCTGTCGCCCTGCCGCCCTGTTTCTGCCGCCCTACCCACGCCGCCCTGTCAACTTAACCTCTGCCGCGGTTCGAGGCGCCGCCTGCGTGTGCCCCTCCTTTCGTGCAGAGGCGCCCAGCTCCTGTGAAACTCTAAACCTGACCTTCGTCAGAGAGGCAGCGTCCGGGATCACGTGCCCGCTGCTCTGTACACAGAAAGAGAGAGAGAGAGTGTGTCGGTTAGTCCTTCTGTGAGATCAGTTCGTCACACACGATGGCTGGTTTGGATCTGGATTTCCTAGACCAAACGGTGGCCGCACTTGGCCCGGACTCTGATGCTGAGGAACCCGAGGATATGGTTCCGTGCACTGAAGAATTGCCCCCGGGTCCTGACATCCAGCCTGCGGGCAAACGTACCAAGCACACCCCGGAAGAGATAGGCGTTACTCCAGATCGTTCCTATGCGCAGGTTGCTTCGGATCCGGTGGACTCCCAGGAGGTGGACTGGGAGCATCTGTTGGAATTTGCCAACACTCTGCTTGGTGAATATGTTCAACACAACCAGGAAGCCTTCTCTGCCTCTGCTCCAGACGATGTTCTGGAAGCTACCGTTGAGCCAAAAACTGTCCTACGCTCCTTTTCGGTATTTTATGATCGCGCGGTGATACTCTTCTTCACTGGTCGCATCCCGCTAATTTCCCGTATTCGCCAATGGCTGCAGAGTCTGCTACAAGGGGAATGTGTTGAAGAGATTTTTGTTGGACCCCGGGGTTTTTTTGAGGTCCTTTTGAAAACGGAGACGCACCGTGCTGCTATTCTGTCTAAACTGCCTTTGTTTTTTGATCGTCGGTTGGTTCATGTGGTTCCATGGCGCCCGATGGCAGATTTCCAGCGCCTCCTGCAACGTGAATGCCCTGTGTGGGTAGAAGTGGAAAATTGTCCGGCTGTTTATTGGCCGCTATTAAAGGATGCTATGGCCGCTGTGGGCACGGTTTTGGTCCCTCCCAGTCTTAGGGTTGTGAATCGCAACCGCTTGTGCATGTTATGGGATACTGCACGGAAACGGCCTGCATGGTTACGCCTCAACTGCGCCGGCATGCATCCGTTACATTTTCGTTTGAAATGGGGCAATTTTGCTGGCCATTGTTTTTCCTGTGGACAGTTGGGGCACTTTATGGCTGAATGCCCCGAGCAACAACACGTTTCAGATACAGCTCATGTTGCTCCGCCCATGGAAGATATGGTGTGTGATGCTCTGTCGCTGGATCCTATCCATCCGCCCCAAGTTCTGGCTAAAGGTAAACAACAGATTTCGGGTATGGATTCCCGTGCTACTGATTGGGTTGAAGTACGCGCCAAAAAAGGCAACAGGATTGGTGCAGGCATGGAGAGTACTGGGCCGTCTACCTCACACGATTCCATGCGAACATATATGCGCAGGAAGGAAATGATGTCGTCAGAGCGCTCTGCTCCTGCTATGGTTTCTTCAGCCCCCCGCCATCAGCCCGCCAGGAAAATGTATTCGGATCGTCTCAAGGGTCCACCTGCACAGCTGGCCTTTGATACCAGAGGCAACGTCATTACTCCGTGGGACCGTCGTTACCCACGTTCCAACCTCAAGCAAGCCGATATGCCGTCAACTTCCAAATCTGGTCCTCAGAACTCGTTTGCGGTGTTGGCAGATTTCTTGGATGAGGGAGTCCTGGACATTCTCGTCGACAAAGTCAAATCGAGGCAAGCTGTGCCTCGTACCTGATTGTGTTTTGTATACACATGAAAATTGCCACGTGGAATGTGCGAGGAATTTGTTCTCGTCACAAGCAACATGCCATGTGGACGGCATTGTATGAGAATCAGTGGGATGTCCTGTGCGCTCTTGAGCACAAGAGTCACAGTGACGCCGGTAAAGTTGTGGATTGCCATGGCTTTCGTCTGTTCTATGCAGGTACACAGGCCAAGCGTTATTCGGGTGTGCTCATGATTGTACATGCCAAATATCAGCCGGTTCTTATTAAGAATGATGTTCATGGCCGCTTTTTGGTGGTTGAAATCTTATTCGAAGGGGAAATCCTATGGTTACTTGGCCTCTATGCTCCGAATGATTCGTTATCTCGCCGGGAGCTTTGGCAGACTTTACAGACTTCCTTGTCACTTGGCAGACGCTGCTTCTTCATGGGGGATTTCAATATGTGTGTTGACTCTTCCCAGTCTACATCGGAGCACTCGGTCATGGATGCGCCGGAAAGTCGTATGTGGCACGACTTGGCTCTTGCTGTTCTTAAGCAAGATCTTTGGTCCTGGCTACACCCGTCTTCTCCAGGCTTTACTTTCCATTCGGCTCAGTATGCCACAACATGGTCGCGGTTGGACCGCATATATATCATGCAGAATGATGATTTTCTGCCTGAGATGCTCGAAATAAAAGTGTTGCAGCAATATGTCTTGTCGGACCATTTCCCTCTGCAGTTCGAGTTGCTTGCACAACCCATTGCCCCATTCAAGCACTTTCTGGAGAGACTCCCTTTGCGTTTCAACTCCTCCTACTTAAAGCATACAATTTTTCAGGGCTATATGCAGCAAATCCTTGACAGATTCTCCTTGGACTTTTCCTCTCAGGGCACTGCGTCATTTGACCGATTGCTCTCTAATGTGCAGCGGGTTGCTCGGCAATATGGGATCTATCATGCCTCTCTTTGTCGGCGCCGTCGACAGGCAGCGGAGGACTTGCTGCTTTTGGTTCGCTCCCTGTTGATGGACACTCCGGATGATGCATTTCTGCTTGCACTGGCCCTGCGGGTGGCCGATCTTATTAAAGAATTCCAGTTAAAATCGTATCAGCAGGCCAAATTGCAACATCTAACAGAGACCTTGCAAGATAGTGCATGTCAGACCCATAAGTTCTTTCGAGCTCTCCATGCCTCTCCTGCTCGTGAGAAATTGACCAGACTCGAGGATGCACAAGGCCACCTTATCCTGGATCCACAGACTATTGTGCATCTGTGCAGGAATTATTTCCGTGACCTTCTCGGTTCTGCTTCTCCTCCATCAGCCCAAACTACTCAGGCCCGTTCGGTCTTTTATGACCTGGTCCGCAATCAGTTACCGCAGGACATGCAAGCTACTCTGGAGTCAGATATTGGTGAAGCAGAGGTTATGGATGTCTTGTTACACTTGCCCAAAGATAAAAGTCCGGGTTGGGATGGTCTCACCAATGAGTTCTTTGAAGCTTTCGCTACCCAACTGGCGAAACCATTGCAGGCTCTGTTTCAGCAGGTGTGGGAAACGGGGATCATGCCTCCCTCATGGAAACAAGGTCTTATTAAACTGCTTCCAAAAGTTCCTTCGCCATCTAAGTTGACACACTGGCGCCCCATTTCTTTGATGGGTTCCATGTACAAAATCTTTTCCAAAGTAATGGCGAATCGGCTCCATAAGCATCTCCCTGCCCTTGTGCACCCTCTCCAGTACGGTTTCATTAAGGGCCGAAATATTCTACACAATGTCTTGAATGCCCAATTGGCCATTGATTATGCCCGGCATTCTAATCAGGAGGTGGTGTTGGTTCAACTGGACCTGGAAAAGGCTTTTGACTATCTGGACTGGTCTTTTGTTGCTGACCTTATGTCCGCTATGGGCTTTGGTGCTCGGATGTCTCGTCTGATCTACACCATTAGTGCTGCGGCGTCTTCGCGAGTCATGCTGAACGGAGGTGTTACTGAGCCTTTTGTCCTTGCCCGTTCTGTCAGACAGGGGTGCCCTTTGAGCCCTTTATTCTTTGCCCTTGCGACACATCCAGTTCTTTCCATGTTATCACATATGGCCGCCTCTTCCTAGCTGTCCGGACTGTCGCTTCCTACAGGGCAACATTTCATTAGCCAATCCCTGGCGGATGATACCTTTATGATTTTGCGTGCGGACAAGGATAACCTCCGAAAAGCATTGGATGTTTGGGGTCTCTTTGGCCAGGCGTCAGGCCTTCGTATCAATCCGCTCAAATCAGCCATTCTAAGCTGCACGGAGTCGGATTTGCAATCCTTGGACTGGCAAGGTCTGGTTGTTCCTCGAGGTTCTATTGTCAGGCATCTTGGATACCCATTGGGGGTTGATGTTCCCCCAAAGCAGTTCCTGCAGTGGATTTCTCAGAAGATGATGGCCAAGTTTATGTACTGGAAGTCTCAGGCCTGGCCTTTTCATGTTCGCCTCAAAGTAGCCCAGATAATTATGTTGCCAATGATCACATATTTCTTGCCATTGTTGCCCTGGACTCCTACGACTCTGAATGCTCTCACTCAGTCTATTCGCTTCATGCTCTGGAAGAAGGACTCATTGAATGCAGGTATTTCCTGGATCTCGTGGTCGCATGCGTGCACCCCCAAAAGCATGGGTGGCGGAGCTATATTAGATGCCCAAACCCACATGCAGGCACTCCGTTGGTCCCTTTTCCGCGCCATGTGTTCGGATGATCATCATTCGTGGGTCGCTATCGCCCGTTCTTTCCTTGAGGGTCATGGGCTTCGGCATGGCAATACCCGACTCCGGAGTTCTTGGTGGCACGTTCTTAATGCGGATTCGCGGTTTTCCAGTTCTTCTTCATCATTGCTTACTCATTTGGTGTGTTCCTGGAAACACGTCCTTCGAAAGGCTCAGTGGCACCCAACGGAGGATCGCCTGGCTACTAACTCTTTTCAATTGGAATTACTGGCAGTCTCGCGTCTACTTTCGTGGGAAGGTAAACATGAGCTTAGACCACAATTCAACCGGATGGCACGGTTGGGCTTGTCTTCAGTTGCGGATGCCACCCTTGCCAGTCGCAATGTGCTTATCTCGTTTCGTACTGCTAGGAGGATTTTCCGGATCCCCCGTGGATATAGGCCTTTATGGGAACAGCTCGCGACGGTGCTCCAGAACAGACAACCCTTCCCTGCTCTTGCTTTGGATCATCCCTGGCAGGATTGGGACCTACAAGGCCGGCTGCCTTTCAGCAAAGCTTCTGCTAATCAAGTGTATCATCTCCTGATTAAAGACAATCAATGGCTAGTTACTAAAGCAAATGCTTTATGGGGATTGCGTAAATCCCGCTCGTGGTGGAGGGTCACTGTGATGGAGGGCTGGGTTAACAAGACACCCTTTAAATGCAAAGTCTTTCTTTGGAGAGTGATAATTGGGGGTCTTTCGCTTGCTTCGGCTCTTTCCAAGCGACGAATCTCCAATGGCACCTGTTTCTTTTGCACCACTACTATGGAATCCGCCCGCCACCGATTTATATCCTGCCCCGTCGCTAAGAAGGTCTGGTTATTTTTGTCGGCCATTTGGCGAGAGGTGGTTGGTATCACACTGCGCCCCTTTGATTGGGTTTTGGGCCAGCCCAAATACCCTTCTCCCGCACAGCCACATATGAAGCTCATGTATCACTTTCTTCGCTACTGGGGCTGTTGGCATAACTGGACCATTCGGAATGCTTTTCTGTTTGACTCCGCCCATAATGTTCAGCGACATATTGTGAGGCTTAAGGGCCTCTTGTATTGGCAGTTAGCTCTTCTCCATCAATCTGATTTGCTCTCTACGGAGGACTTCCGTCCTTGGCATATGGCAATTTCCTCCGCATCCTTGCCATGAAATTGTAACTTGTAGTACTTAGCACCTCTTCGCATGATGACTTGTATTGTCGTCATGTATCTTGTAATCAAGTAATCTTGTATTTTTTTCGTAATTAATACAATTACCTTTTACGAAAAAAAAAGAGAGAGAGAGAGGAATGGAGCCGCCGGTTCCTGTTGCCCTGCGGTTGCCTGGTTCTCCACGCCCTGCCATCGTGTCGCCCTGTGCCGTCGACGACCGACGACCCGCCTGTCGTCACCTCTCGTGCGCGTCAGCTCCGTTGTTGCCTGACGTTCCGCCTCTGCCCGCCTGTTGTTCGCACCCTGTCTGCACCGTCGACGCCTGCAGTTCTGCACGCTTTCACCCGCTATTTGCGCCCTGTCCTGCGCCGTCAGCGAAAACCCTAAGCACTTCAGTCGTGGTTTCTGCCTGCGAGTCCTCGTCCTCTGCACCTGAACGTCCGTCTGCACGCGGTCGCCTATCTCATGAGGTGCAGGTTTCCCCGACGCCACCCGTGCTTGACAGGTTTGAATCGTCCCTGCCTCTTTTGCAGTGTCAGAACGAGAGCCGTTGTCTCCTGTTCCGCCTTCTGTCCCGTGTCCTGCTGCCTGTCCCGTTCTATCCCCTGCCCGATCGCGCTGCCACGTCACCAGTTGCCCCGCTGCCTTCGTCTGTGCTGCTGTTTGCAGCGCAGCCTGCTTGTGCGTGTCCTCTTCTGCCGAGGTGTCCAGCTGCTGTGAAGCCCCACGCCCGTCGGCTGTCAGAGAAACAGCGTCTCGGCCAGAGTGCCCACTGATCTGTTCAAAGAAAAAGAGAGAGAGAGAAAGAGACTGCAGCTCTTCACTCGACCTCGGATCGGCATACACAGTGATACAATATGGTTGGTCTGGATCTGGCTTTCATAGAACAAACGGTGGTAGCTCTTGGTCCGGATTCCGATACCGAGGAACCAGAGGATATGGTTCCATGCACAGAAGAGGTGCCTCCTGGTCCTGACTTCCAGCCTGCGGGAAAACGCACCAAGCATACTTCCGAGGAGCCAATGGATCATCAGGATCGGTCCTATGCTCAGGTTGCTTCTGATTCTGTGGACTCTCAGGAGGTTGACTGGGAGCACTTGTTGGAGTTTGCCAATAGTCTGCTTGGCGATTATGTTCAGCATAATCAGGAAGCCTTTTCTGATTCTGCAACTGAAGATGATCTGGAGGCCACTGTGGACCCGAAAAATGTCTTACGCTCCTTTTCAGTGTTCTATGAACGCGCCGTGATTCTCTTCTTCACTGGGCGGATCCCATAGCTTTCCCGTATTCACCAGTGGTTGCAGAGTCTGTTTCAAGGGGAATATGTGGAAGAGATTTTTATTGGGCCTCGGGGTTTTTTTGAGGTGCTGTTGAAATCTCCGAGACACCGTGCTGCTCTCCTGTCTAAACTGCCTTTGTTTATAGATCGCCGTTTGGTCCATGTTGTGCCATGGCGCCCAATGGCGGATTTTCAGCGTCTGCTGCAACGTGAATGCCTTGTCTGGGTTGAAGTGGAAAACTGTCTGGCTGTCTATTGGCCACTGTTAAAGGACGCCATGGCTGCTGTAGGCACTGTTCTGGTCCCTCCAAGCCTGAGGGCTGTCAATCGTAACCGTTCGTGTATGCTATGGGATACTGCCAGGAAAAGGTCTGCATGGTTACGCCTTAATTGCTCCGGCATGCATCCTTTACACTTTCGTTTGAAATGGGGCAATTTTGCAGGACATTGCTTTTCGTGTGGTAAATTGGGGCATTTTATGGCCGAATGCCCAGAGAAGCCCCATACTTCAGAACTTGAGCATGTTGCGCTGCCCATGGAAGATATGGTGTGTGATGCTCCGTCGCAGGATGCCACCCAACCATCTAAAGTATTGGATAAAGGTTAACAACAGGTTTCGGGTTTGGATTCCTGTGCCAATGAATGGGTTGATGTATACGGGGAAAAAGGCAACAGGCCTGTTGCTGGCATGGTGGATACGGTGCCGGTTTCCTCACAAGATTCCATGCGTACTTATATGCGCAGGAAAGAGATGTTGTCTTCAGAACACTCTGCTCCAGTTACGGTTTCCGCTGTTCCCCGTCAACAGCCCACAAGGAGAGTGTATTCGGATGGTCCAAAGGGTCCACCTGCTACGCTGGCTTTTGATACTAGAGGTAACGTCATTACCCCATGGGATCGTCGTTATCCTCGTTCCAGCCCCAAGACAACGGATATGCCGTCTACCTCCAAATCTGGTTGTCCGAACTCTTTTGCAGTGCTAGCCGACTTTTTGGATGAGGGGGTCCTGGACATTCTTGCAGACAAGGTCAAATCGAGGCAAGCCGTGCCTCGTACCTGATTTTCTTTTTGAATAGACATGAAAATAGCCACGTGAAATGTGCGAGGAATTTGTTCTCGTCACAAGCAACATACCATGTGGACTGTCTTGCATGAGAATCAGTGGGATGTTTTGTGTGCTGTTGAGCACAAGAGTCACGGAGCAGCAGGTAAAGTTGTGGATTGCCATGGCTTTTGTCTGTTCTATGCAGGGACACATGCCATGCATTATTCTGGTGTGCTCATGATTGTCCATGAAAAATATCAGCCTACTCTTATTAAAAATGATGTACATGGCCGCTTTGTGGTGATTGAAATTTTATTCGAAGGAGAGATCTTATGGTTACTTGGCCTCTGCGCTCCGAATGATCCTTTATCTCGCCGGGAGCTTTGGCATACCTTGCAGGCTTCCTTGTCACTTGGCAGACGGGGTTTTTTGATGGGAGATTTCAATATGTGTGTTGATTCTTTGCAGTCCACATCGGAGCATTCGGTCATGGACGCGCCGGAAAGTCGTATGTGGCATGAGTTGGCTCTTGCCGTTCTTAAGCAAGATCTCTGGTCGTGGCTACATCCTTCTTCTACAGGGTTCACTTACCATTCGGCCCAGTATGCAACAACATGGTCGCGGTTGGACCGTATATACATTATGCAGAATGATGATTTCCTTCCTGAGATGCTCGAAATGAAAGTGCTGCAGCAATATGCCTTGTCGGACCATTTCCCTCTCCAGCTTGAGCTGCTAGCACAACCCATTGCACCTTATAAGCAATTTCTGGAGAGACTTCCTTTGCGTTTCAACTCGTCTTATTTGAAGCATGCAATCTTTCAGGGCTATATGCAGCAATTGATTGATAGATTCCTATTGGATTTCTCCTCTCAAGGCACTGCTTCGTTTGAAAGATTGCTCTCTAATGTGCAACGGGTGGCTCGGCAGTATGGGATCCATCATGCATCTCTTTGTCGCCGGTGCCGACAAGCAACAGAGGACCTGTTGGCTTTGGTTCGTTCACTGCTGGTGGACACTCCAGATGATGAATTTTTGCTATCACTGGCAATGCGTGTAGCTGATCTTATTAAAAAATTTCAGTTGAAATCTTATCAGTAGGCCAAATTGCAACATCTGACGGAGACTTTGCAAGATACTGCTTGTCAAACTCATAAGTTCTTTCGAGCTCTTCATGCTTCTCCTGCTCGAGAGAATATGACTAGACTTCAGGATGCAGAAGGTCGAATGGTCCTTGATCCGCAGACTATTGTCAACATGTGTAGAAATTATTTCATCGACCTTCTTGGTTCCACTTCTCCACCTTCATGCCACATTACTCATGCCCGTTCAGTTTTTTATGATCTGGTCAGCAATCGGGTTCCGCAGGACATGCAAGCTACTATGGAGACTGATATTTGTGAGCCAGAGGTTATGGATGTTCTATTACACTTGCCCAAGGATAATAGTCCTGGCTGGGATGGTCTCACCAATGAGTTCTTTGGGGTTTTTGCTACCCAACTGGTGAAACCATTGACGGCTCTGTTTCAGCAGGTGTGGGAAACGGGGATCATGCCTTCCTCCTGGAAAGAAGGATTTATTAAGCTGCTTTTAAAAGTTCCTTCGTCGTCTATGTTGAAACATTGGCGCCCAATTTCTTTGATGGGTTCTATGTATAAAATCTTTTCCAAAGTAATGGCGAATCGGCTCCATAAGCATCTTCCTGCCATTGTGCATCCTCTCCAATATGGATTCATTAAGGGCCGGAACATTCTGCACAATGTATTAAATGCACAACTGGCAATTGAGTATGCAAAACATTCCAATCAGGAGGTCGTACTGATTCAATTGGACCTGGAAAAGGCTTTTGATTATTTGGACTGGTCTTTCATTGTAGAACTTATGTCTGTTATGGGATTTGGTGCCCGGATGTCTCGTCTGATTTACACCATCAGTGCTGCGGCGTCTTCGCGAGTCATGCTGAATGGAGGCGTTACCGAGCCATTTGTCCTTGCCCGCTCTGTCAGACAGGGGTGCCCTTTGAGTCCTCTCTTCTTTGCCCTTGCGACTCATCCACTTCTTTTGATGTTATCTCATATGGCAGCTACTACTCAGTTGGATGGATTGTCGCTTCCTTCTGGACAGCACTTCATTAGTCAATCCTTGGCTGATGACAGCTTCATGATTCTGCGTGCGGACAAGGATAACCTTCGTAAAGCATTAGATGTTTGGGCTCTCTTTGGTCAGGCTTCCGGTCTTCGCATCAATCCTTGGAAATCGTGCATTCTCAGCTGCACGGAGTCGAATTTGCAGTCATTGGACTGGCAGGGTATAGTTATTCCCCGTGGCTCCATTGTCAGGCATCTTGGGTACCCTTTGGGTGTTGATGTTCCCCCAAAGCAGCTACTACAGTGGATCTCACAGAAACTGTCGGCTAAGTTTCTATATTGGAAGTCTCAGGCCTGGCCCTTCCATGTTCACCTCAAAGTGGCCCAGACAATTATGTTGCCAATGCTTACATACTTCTTGCCATTGCTGCCCTGGACTGCTACTACACTGAATACTATTACTCAGTCTATTCACTTCATGTTATGGAAGAAGGATTCCCTGCATGCAGGCATTTCTTGGATTTCTTGGTCGCATGCGTGCACCCCCAAACGCATGGGTGGAGGGGCTATTTTAGATGCCCAAACTCATATGCTCGCACTCCGTTGGTCGCTTTTCTGCGCCATGTGCTCGGATCATCATCCGTGGGTTGTTATAGCCCGTTATTTTCTAGAGGATCATGGGCTTCTGCATGGGAATACCCAAATCCGGAGTTCTTGGTGGCATGTTCTCAATGCTGATTCTCGGTTCTCCAGTTCTTCCTCGTCCCTGCTTGCCCATTTGGTATGTTCCTGGTGGCTGGTCCTTCACAAGGCTCAGTGGCATCCAGCAGAGAATCGCTTGGCTACTAATTCTTTTTAATTGGAATTATTGGCAGTTTCGCGGTTGCTTTCGTGGAAAGGTAAACATGAGCTTCGACCAAAATTCAACCGCATGGCACGTTTGGGATTAACTTCAGTCGCGGATGCCACCCTGGCCAGCCGGAATGTATTGATATCCTTTTGTACAGCCAGAAGGCTTTTCAGGATCCCTCGTGGATACAGGCATTTATGGGAACAGCTTTTGATGATCCTCCAGAGCAGACACCCCTTTCCTGCCCTTGCTTCGGATCGTCCCTAGCAGGACTGGGACTTGGCAGGCCGGCTGACTTTAGAAAAGGCTTCAGCTAACCAGGTGTATCATCTTATGATTAAAGATCATCAATGGCTGGTTACTAAAGCTAATACTTTATGGGGATTGCGTAAATCCCGGTCATGGTGGAGGGCAACTGTGATGGATGGCTGGTTGAACAAGACACCCTTCAAATATAAGGTCTTTCTTTGGAGAATGATGATTGGTGGTCTTCCGCTTGCTTCAGCCCTTTCCAAGCGCCGAATCTCCAGCGGCAACTGTTTCTTTTTTACCACCAGTGTGGAATCCGCTTGTCACCGATTTATTTCTTGCCCTGTCGCTAAGAAAATCTGGTCATTCTTGTCGGCCGTTTGGCGAGCGGTGGTTGGTTTAGTGCTACGCCCGTCTGATTGGGTTTTTGTGCAGCCCAAATACCCCACACCGACACAGCCACATATGAAGATCATGTTTCACTTTCTGCGATATTGGGGCTGCTGGCATAACTGGACCATTCGGAATGCTTTTCTTTTTGATTCCGCCTATAATGTTCAGCAGCATATTGCTAGGCTTAAGGGCCTATTCTACTGGTAGATAGACCTTCTCCGGCACTCTGAGATGCTCTCCCGGGAGGACTTACGTCCCTGGCATATGGCAATTTCCTCTACGTCTTTGCCATGACTTTGTAATTCTTAGGTCATCTGGTTCTTGTAAAGAGATAGTGTCCTCTTTTCACACGATGGGGTAGACCCATTGTGTATCTTGTAATCATGAAAACTTGTACTTTCTTCGTAATTAATACAATTACCTTTTACGAAAAAGAGAGAGAGAGAGAGAGAGAGAGAGAGAGAGAGAGAGAGAGAGAGAGAGGGAGAGAGGGAGGGAGGGAGGGAGGGAGGGAGGGAGAGAGAGAGAGAGAGTTGTGTGTAGGTGCCTACACGTTCTGCCTCGTTCCCGCTTCGTTTCCTGCCTTCCCGTCTTCTGCCTTGGCCATTCGTCGTCTGCCCAGGTCGGGACCTTGATGTGCGATCGTGCCCTACTGCTCTGCGTCTTGCCTGACGTCTCCCCTTAGACTCATGCACAGCCCGTCCTGCCCTGCCGTTGCCTGTCCTCTCGACCCGTGCTACCTCCCTGCGTGCGACCTTCCGTCTCTGTTCTGCACGAGAGAGAGAGAGAGAGAGAGAGAGAGAGAGAGAGAGAGAGAGAGAGAGAGAGAGAGAGAGAGAGAGAGAGAGAGAGAGAGAGAGAGAGAGAGAGAGAGAGAGAGAGAGAGCTTTATGACCTGGTCCGTAATCAGCTTCCGCAGGACATGCAAACTACTATGGAGTCCGATATTTGCGAGGCAGAGGTTATGGACGTCTTGTTACACTTACCCAAGGATAAAAGCCCGGGTTGGGATGGTCTCACTAATGAGTTCTTTGAAGCTTTTGCTACCCAACTGGTGAAACCTTTGCAGGCCTTGTTCCAGCAGGTGTGGGAAACGGGGATCATGCCTTCCTCATGGAAAGAAGGCCTCATTAAACTGCTTCCAAAAGTTCCTTCGCCATCTAAGTTGACACAGTGGCGCCCAATTTCTTTGATGGGCTCAATATACAAAATCTTTTCCAAAGTAATGGCGAATCGGCTCCATAAGCATCTCCCGGCCATTGTGCACCCTCTACAGTATGGTTTTATTAAGGGCCGAAATATCCTGCACAATGTATTGAATGCTCAACTGGCAATTGATTATGCCAGGCATTCCAATCAGGAAGTCGTACTGATTCAACTGGACCTGGAAAAGGCTTTTGACTATCTAGACTGGTCCTTCGTTGCTGAACTTATGTCTGCTATGGGCTTTGGTCCGCGGATGTCTAGTCTCATATACACTATCAGCACTGCAGCGTCTTCGCGGGTCATGCTGAACGGAGGTGTTACTGAGCCCGTTGTCCTTGCCCGCTCTATCCGGCAAGGATGCCCTTTGAGCCCTCTATTTTTTGCCCTTGCCACACATCCAGTTCTTTCGATGTTATCTCATATGGCAGCCTCTTCTCAGTTGGCAGGACTGTCACTTCCCACAGGACAGCACTTCATTGGCCAATCCCTGGCGGATGATACTTTTATGATTTTGCGTGCGAACAGGGATAACCTTCGAAGAGCCTTGGATGTTTGGGCCCTTTTTGGTCAGGCGTCCGGCCTTCGCATCAACGCACTCAAATCAGCCATTCTCAGCTGCACGGAGTCCGATTTGCACTCCTTGGACTGGCAGGGTCTGGTTGTTCCTCGTGGCTCCATCGTCAGGCACCTTGGGTACCCTTTGGGTGTGGATGTTCCCCCAAAGCAACTGCTGCAGTGGATTTCTCAGAAAATGGTGGCTAAGTTTATGTATTGGAAATCTCAAGCCTGGCCTTTCCATGTTCGTCTCAAAGTGGCCCAGACTATTATGTTGCCAATGCTCACATATTTCTTACCTTTGTTGCCCTGGACTACTACGACTCTCAATGCTCTTACTCAGTCCATTCGTTTCATGCTATGGAAGAAAGACTCATTGCATGCAGGTATTTCTTGGATCTCTTGGTCGCATGCGTGCACTCCTAAACGCATGGGTGGCGGAGCTATTTTAGATGCCCAAACTCACATGCAGGCACTCCGTTGGTCGCTTTTCCGCGCCATGTGCTCGGATCATCATCCATGGGTCGATATAGCCCGTTATTTCCTTGAGGGCCAGGGGCTTCAACATGGCAATACCCAGATCCGGAGTTCTTGGTGGCATGTTCTTAATGCTGATTCGCGGTTCTCCAGCTCTTCTTCGTTGCTGCTCACTCATTTGGTGTGTTCTTGGAAACACGTCCTCCAGAAGGCCCAGTGGCATCCAGCGGAGGATCGCTTGGCTGCTAATTCTTTTCAATTGGAGTTGCTGGCAGTTTCCCGTTTACTTGCATGGGAAGGTAAACAGGACCTCAGACCACAATTCAACCGGATGGCCCGTTTGGGTTTGTCTTCCGTTGCGGATGCCACCCTTGCCAGTCGTAATGTGCTTATATCTTTTCGTACAGCCAGGCGGCTTTTCAGGATCCCTCGTGGTTACAGGCCTTTATGGGAACAGCTTTTGCGGGTGCTCCAGTGCAGACAACCCTTTCCTGCCCTTGCTTCAGATCATCCCTGGCAGGATTGGGACCTACAAGGCCGGCTGACTTTAAGCAAAGCCTCTGCTAACCAAGTGTATCATATTCTGATTAAAGATCATCAATGGCTCGTCACCAAAGTGAATGCTTTATGGGGATTATGTAAATCCCGGTCATGGTGGAGGGAAACTGTCATGGCGGGCTGGTTGAACAAGACACCCTTCAAATGTAAAGTTTTTCTTTGGCGAATGATGGTTGGTGGTCTTCCGCTTGCTTCGGCTCTCTCCAAGCGACGAATCTCCAATGGCCACTGTTTCTTTTGCACCACTGCTGTGGAATCTGCCCGCCACCGATTTATTTCTTGCCCCATCGCAAAGAAAGTCTGGTTATTTATGTCGGCTGTCTGGCAGGGAGTGGTTGGTTCCACCCTGCGCCCCTTTGATTGGGTTTTCGGTCAGCCCAAATACCCCGCTCCTACACAGCCACATATGAAGCTCGTGTATCATTTTCTTCGATATTGGGGCTGCTGGCATAACTGGACCGTCCGGAATGCTTTTCTTTTTGACTCCGCCTATAATATTCAGCGGCATATTGCTAGGCTTAAGGGCCTCTTGTATTGGCAGTTGGATCTTCTCCGGCATTCTGATTTGCTCTCTAGGGAGGACTTACGCCCCTGGCATAGGGCAATTTCCTCTGCATCTTTGCCATGAAGTTGTAACTTGTAGCACTTAGAACCTCTTCACATGATGACGTAGACTGTCGTCATGTATCTTGTAATCAAGTAGTCTTGTATTTTTTTCGTAATTAATATAATTACCTTTTACGAAAAAAGAGAGAGAGAGAGAGAGCTGTTGATCTGGGGCTCACCTGCTTGAGTCCGTCCGCTTCTGTACCGGCGCCCAGTTACGGCCTGCGTGTCTTTGCCCCCCGCGATTTTTTCACTCGGCCTCTGTCCGACATACGTACTGATACAATATGGCTGGCCTAGATCTGGCTTTCATAGACCAAACGGTGGCAGCTCTTGGTCCGGATTCTGACACCGAGGAACCAGAGGACATGGTTCCGTGCACAGAAGAGATGCCCCCTGCTCCTTACCTCCGCCAGTGGGCAAACGCACCAAGCATACTTCGGCAGGGATAATGGATCATGAGGATCGTTCCTATGCTCAGGTTGCTTCTGATTTTGTGGACTCCCAGGAGGTTGATTGGGAGCACTTGTTGGAGTTTGCTAACACTTTGTTGGGCGATTATGTTCAACATAATCAGGAAGTCTTTTCGGACTCTGCAACGGAAGATGTTCTGGAAGCCACTGTGGATCCGAAACATGTCTTGCGTTCCTTTTCAGTGTTCTATGAACGTGCTGTGATACTTTTTTTCACTGGTAGGATCCCGCTGCTTTCCCGTATTCGCCAGTGGCTGCACAGTCTGCTACAAGAGAAATGTGTTGAAGAGATTTTTGTTGGCCCCCGGGGTTTTTTTGAGGTGCTGTTGAAATCAGAGACACACCGTGCTGCTCTCCTGTCTAAACTGCCATTGTTCGTTGATCGCCGTCTGGTCCATGTGGTGCCATGGCGCCCCATGGCAGATTTTCAGCGTCTGCTGCAACGTGAATGCCCTGTGTGGGTTGAAGTGGAAAACTGTCCGGCTGTTTATTGGCCACTGCTAAAAGACGCCATGGCTGCTGTGGGCACTGTTTTGGTCCCCCTAAGCCTAAGGGCCATGAATCGCAACCGCCTGTGTATGTTATGGGACACTGCTCGAAAAAGGCCTGCTTGGTTACGCATTAACTTCTCTGGCATGCATCCTTTACATTTTCGTTTGAAATGGGGCAACTTTGCAGGACATTGCTTTTCATGTGGAAAATTGGGGCATTTTATGGTTGAATGCCCAGAGAAGCACCACACTTCAGATGCCGAGCATGTTGCGCAGCCCATGGAAGATATGATGTGTGATGCGCCATCTCAAGATGCCACCCAGCCACCTAAAGTTTTGAATAAAGGTAAACAATGGGTCTCGGGTTTGGATTCTGGTGGCAATGACTGGGTAGATGTACGCGCGAAAAAAGGCAACAAGCATGCTGTTGGCATGATGGATACTGTGCCTGTTGCCTCATCAGATTCCATGCGTACGTATATGTGCAGGAGAGAAATGATGTCTTTAGAGCACTCTGCTCTTGCTATGGTTTCCTCTGCTCCCTGTCAAGAGACAGCTAGTAGAGTGTCTTCAGATGGCCCTAAGGGTCCACCCGCTAAGCTGGCTTTTGATACTCGAGGTAATGTCATTACCCCATGGGATCATCGTTATCCCCGCTCCATCCCCAAGTCAGCGGATATGCCATCCACTTCCAAATCTAGTCGTCAGAACTCTTTTGCCGTGTTAGCTGATTTCTTGGATGAGGGTATACTAGACATTCTCGCCGAAAAGGTCTCATCGAGGCAAGCTGTGCCTCGTACCTGATCCTCTTTTGAATCCACATGAAGATAGCTACGTGGAATGTGCGAGGAATTTTTTCTCGCCACAAGCAACATGCCATGTGGACAATATTGCATGAGAATCAGTGGGATGTCTTGTGTGCTGTTGAACACAAGAGTCATAGTGAAGCAGGTAAAGTTGTGGATTGCCATGGTTTTCGTTTGTTCTATGCAGGGACACATGCCAGGCAGTATTCTGGTGTGCTTATGATTGTACATGAAAAATATCAGCCGGTTCTTATCAAGAATGATGTACATGGCCGCTTTGTGGTGATTGAAATTTTATTCGAAGGAGAGATCTTATGGTTACTTGGCCTCTATGCTCCGAATGATCCTCTATCTCGTCGGGAGCTTTGGCATACCTTGCAGAGTTCCTTGTCCCTTGGCAGACGGGGTTTTTTGATGGGGGATTTTAATATGTGTGTTGATTCTTTACAGTCCACATCAGAACATTCGATCATGGATGCGCCGGAAAGACGTACGTGGCAGCAGTTGGATTTTGCCATTCTTAAGCAAGATCTCTGGTCTTGGTTGTATCCTTCTTCTACAGGGTTTACCTTCCATTCTGCCCAGTATGCCACAACATGGTCGCGGTTAGACCGCATATACATCATGCAGGATGATGATTTCCTTCCTGAGATGCTCGAAATGAAAGTGTTACAACAATATGCATTGTCGGATCATTTCCCTCTGCAGCTTGAGCTCCTTGCACAACCAATTGCTCCTTTCAAGCAATTTTTGGATAGACTCCCATTGTGTTTCAACTCGTCTTATTTGACGCATGCAATCTTCCAGGGCTATATGTAGCAATTGATTGATCGGTTCTTATTGGATTTCTCATCCCAGGGCACTGCTTCCTTTCAACGATTGTTCTCCAATGTGTAGCGGGTTGCTCGCCAGTATGGGATCCATCATGCCTCTCTTTGTCGGCGGCGCCGACAAGCAGCCAAGGAACTGCTGGCTTTGGTTCGTTCTTTGCTGGTGGACACTCCCGATGACGCATTTCTGCTATCACTGGCAACGCGTCTGGCTGATCTTATTAAAGAGTTTCAGTTGAAATCCTATTAGCAGGTCAAATTGCAACATCTGACGGACACTCTACAAGACAGTGCTTGTCAGACCCATAAGTTTTTTCGAGCTCTCCATGCCTCTCCTACTCGAGAGAATATGACGAGGCTCCAGGATGAAGAAGGTCAAATGGTTCTTGATCCGCAGATGATTGTGAATGTGTAGAAATTATTTCCTCGACCTTCTTGGTTCTACTTCTCCGCCTTCAGGCAAAATTACTCATGCCCGTTCAGTTTTTTATGATCTGGTCCGCAATCAGGTTCCTCAGGACATGCAATCTACTCTAGAGGCAAATATTTGTGAGTCGGAGGTCATGGATGTTCTGTTACACTTGCCTAAGGATAAAAGTCCTGGCTGGGATGGTCTTACCAATGAGTTCTTTGAGTTTTTTGCCACCCAGCTCGCGAAACCTTTGACGGCTTTGTTTCAGCGGCTATGGAAAACGGGGATCATGCCTTCCTCTTGGAAAGACGGTCTTATTAAACTACTTCCAAAAGTTCCTTCTCCATCCATGTTGAAACAGTGGCACCCAATTTCTTTGATGGGTTCTATGTATAAAATCTTTTCAAAAGTTATGGCGAATCGCCTCCATTAGCATCTTCCTGCCATTGTGCATTCTCTCCAATATGGTTTTATTAAGGGCAGAAACATTTTGCACAATGTCTTAAATGCGCAACTGGCAATTGATTAGCAAGGCATTCAAATCAGGAGGTCGTACTGGTTCAATTGGACATGGAAAAGGCTTTTGATTATCTGGATTGGTCTTTCATTACAGAACTTATGTCTGCTATGGGCTTTGGTGCCCGGATGTCTCGTCTGATCTATACTATTAGTGTTGCAGCATCTTCTCGGGTCATGTTGAATGGAGGAGTTACCAAGCCAATTGTCCTTGCCCGCTCTGTCAGACAGGGGTGCCCTTTGAGTCCTTTCTTCTTTGCCCTTGCGACTCATCCGGTTCTTTCGATGCTATCTCATATGGCAGCTTCTACTCAGTTGGCTGGATTGTTGCTTTCCTCTGGACAGCACTTCATTGGTCAATCCTTGGCTGATGACAGTTTTATGATTTTGCGTGCGGACAAAGATACTCTTCATAAAGCATTAGATGTTTGGGCTCTTTTTGGTCAGGCTTCTGGTCTGCGCATTAACGCCTTGAAATCGGCCATTCTCAGCTGCACGGAGTTGGATTTGCAGTCACTGGACTGGCAAGGCATGGTTGTCCCCCGTGGCTCCATTGCCAGGCATCTTGGGTACCCTTTGGGGGTTGATGTTTCCCCAAAGCAGCTATTATAGTGGATTTCACAGAAACTGGCGGCCAAGTTTTTGTATTGGAAGTCTCAAGCCTGGCCCTTCCATGTTCGCCTCAAAGTAGCCCGGACAATAATGTTGCCAATGCTTATATATTTCTTGCCATTGCTACCCTGGACTACTACGACACTGAATGATCTTACGAAGTCTATTCGTTTCATGTTATGGAAGAAGGATTCCTTGCATGCGGGTATTTCCTGGATTTCTTGGTCGCATGCATGCACCCCAAAACGCATGGGTGGAGGGGCTGTTTTGGATGCCCACACTCATATGCTGGCACTCCGCTGGTCTCTTTTTCGCGCCATGTGCTTGGATTGTCATCCTTGGGTCGTCATAGCCCGTTACTTTCTTGAGGAGCACGGGCTTCTGCATGGTAATACCCACATCCGCAGTTCGTGATGGCATGTTCTTAATGCAGATTCTCGGTTCTCCAGTTCTTCCTCATCTCTGCTTGCCCATTTGGTGTGTTCTTGGAAACTGGTCATCCGGAAGTCTCAGTGGCATCCAGCGGAGGATCATTTAGCCACTAATTCGTTTCAATTGGAACTGTTGGCAGTGTTGCGGTTAATTTCGTGGGACGGTAAACATGAGCTTCGACCACAATTCAACCGTATGGCACGTTTGGGCTTAACTTCGGTCGCGGATGCTACTCTTGCCAGTCGCAATGTGTTCATGTCGTTCCGTACAGCCAGGAGGCTTTTCAGGATCCCTCGTGGATACAGGTTTTTATGGGAACAGCTTTTGAGGGTGCTTTAGAGCAGACAACCCTTTCCTGCCCTTGCTATGGATCGTCCCTGGCAGGATTGGGACTTTGCAGGTCGGCTGCATTTAGAAAAGGCTTCAGCTAACCAGGTGTATCATCTTCTGATTAAAGATCATCAATGGCTGGTTACTAAAGCTAATATTCTATGGGGATTGCATAAATCCTGGTCATGGTGGAGGGTAACTGTGATGGAGGGCTGGTCAAATAAGACACCATTCAAATATAAGGTCTTTCTCTGGAGGGTGATGATTGGTGGTCTTCCGCTTGCTTCAGCTCTTTCCAAGCGCCGAATCTCCAATGGCAACTGTTTCTTTTGCACCACCACTGTGGAATCCGCCCGTCATCGTTTTATTTCTTGCCCCCTTGCTCAGAAAATCTGGTCATTCTTGTCAGCCATCTGGCGAGTGGTGGTTGGTTTCTCGCTTCGCCCGTTTGATTGGGTTTTCGCGCAGCCCAAATATCCCACACCGACACAGCCACATATGAAGATCTTGTTTCACTTTCTTCGATATTGGGGCTGTTGGCACAACTGGACCATTCGGAATGCTTTCCTTTTTGATTCTGCTTATAATGTTCAGCGGCATATTGCTAGGCTTAAAGGTTTCTTGTATTGGCAGATAGATCTTCTCCGGCACTCTGACATCCTCTCTCGGGAGGACTTACGCCCTTGGCACATGGCAATTTCCTCCGCGTCTTTGCCATGATTTTGTAACTATTTGGCCCTCTGGTTCTTGTAAACAGTCAGTTTGTACACATGATGGGGTAGAGACATCGTGTATCTTGTAATCATGAAAACTTTTCGTAATTAATATAATTACCTTTTACGAAAAAAAAAGAGAGAGAGAATCAACACTTAAGTCTTAGAATCTAGAGAGAGATATCATATCAACCATAATTCGTGAAATTAGAGACATAAAAACCAAGTTTCAACAATAATAAAGATTCAAAACATTGTAATGAGCAATGGATTGTCGCATTCATGATTCAACATTATAATCAACAATGTTGCATAAGTCCAACAAGTGTGCATTGCAAAGACACAAAATATGCACTAAACTTTAAAGTCTAAAGATCCAAGTTACAAGAGCTCCAATTTCCAAGTCAATACTATAAAGTTTCAAAAGGCTAGCCGCTAAGTGCTCTGATTCATGGAAGATGACTCCACTGTGTTTGAATGCTCATCCTGCTGAACAACATCCTGGCCATCACCATCATCGTCATCTTTTTCCCAACATATAAAAGAATCAGCCTTTGCAATTGATGTACGAGCTAGCTAGTGAAGAATGGAGCTCACATAAACTAGGTCATTCGTATTCATCGTACCAAGACAAATTCTCTTCTTTGAGTGAATGTGATTGAATAAGCTCCATAGTTGCTCTAAACAAGAAGAGTTAATTGTTTGGGTAAGAATACGAATAGCCAAACTGCAACTCTGGAGCTTCTGCCCTGTAGTCCTCCCACCATAAAGCAGCCCCAATATTTGTCCTGTCCTCTAGTGCATCCTCTGTACCAAACATCCCTAATGTTTTCCGATACACAGGGAGCTGATTTTTAATTTTGCGTTGCATTTCACGTCTAGGATAAAGCCTTGCAAGCAATGTGTTCCAAGCCTTGACCACCTCAAGGTCCCTTTCTTGCATCTTTCCTTGAAACTCAGGATCAAGTACATATGCTGCAGCATGTATAGGAGAGTCATACTCATTCCATCTGTTGATGCATAACTCCTTGATTTGCTCATACTTGTCTGCATTTGGTTTCAAACTCTCCAACTTCTCAATCATGTGATCCATATCTTTATAAATCTTCCCAATGCATGGATCCATGCCATCTGCAAGCCTCAACATGTGCATAATAGGAGGCAGTCCCAGTCCAATTTTCAAATTCATCACTAGCAAATAGCTACCTAATTGCACCTTTGCAACAGTGCAATCGACCAAGCATAAGAAAGTTATATGTAAATTGTGTATCCGAGTATTTGAGAAGCTCTTTGTCACTTCTTTTGCGAAACTCAGCATGCAAGTATTGATGATTAGATATAAATATGATAATCTTGTTGCCTTTTGCAACAAGAGATGCAATCCATGGCAAGTCCCCAATATCCTTCAACAAGTTATTCAAGCAATGCTCCATGCATGGACTAAAGGTGATATGTGGATACATTGCCATTAAAATGTTTCCTGCTGCCTTGTTTGTAGGTTCACCAGCTGCCACAAACTACACTACATTTTTTTCCCCAACAGCCTGCATTGCCTCACACCACTCGGATGCCAATACATCTGCACTCTTTCCAGTCTTTGAAGCATCATGACTATCAATGAAATATACATCCCCACGAGAATATGCGACAACACTATGTATGGACCCATGGCGTGTGTAACTCCATCCATCTGCTATCAATGTCACTCCATTTCTTGCCCATTGATTGTGAATATTTGTTTTTGCAATCTTTATGGCTACTTTCTCCTTTTTTGAAGGGGGCTTATATGTGGGTCCATACTCTGCAATCTTTATCACCATATTTAAAAAATAAGGTGACTTGACTGATTTGAATGCAATATGGTCATGATAAAAAAAGCGTGCCACTGCTACATCTGTTTCCTCTTTTTTCTTTGGTTCCCATGAAGTGTGCAATTAACTTTGTCTAACACCACAACCTGCTACCACTGATGGCCCATGAGAAGGCTGCGTAACCACTAATCCTGGTGGTCTTTTGCATGAAGCACCATGCCTCGTTGGCCTTGGAGTCCATGTTGTTGGATCCATTGCTATATTTGGCATCCTCGTGGCATGCGAATTCCCCATAGAAGTGGCTATGGGGTCAAGTAACTTCTACATTTTCTCAATTGATACATTGGTGCAAAAACACACCTCTTTTTCCTCCTTATCTAGAAGATGGACTCTCACTTTATCAGCCCCACTAGTGCGAGCATAAGAGCAAAGTTTGCATCTACCTCATCCCACCATGACCAAATAGTGCTTCGACTTTGTCCAATTGTTGATGAAGTACCTGTTGAGGATGATGAAGATCCCATAGATGTCAAAGCTGCCATCTATATAAAAGTGACAAATAATCGGTAAAGTTCAGTGAAATTGCAGAAACTTGCAGCCAAAATTTCAACATGCATGTGTTAAATGTTTGCTAAAAATGTTTAAACTTTGGTACTACTTCATCTTGCATTCTTTTACTGAAAATGCCACAAATTTGGGCATTCTAGCCCGCATTCCCTTGCTGAAAATGCCCCAAAATTTGGGGTATTTTTAGCTCCCAAATTTGGGGCAATGATTGATTCAAAATGCCACAAATTTGGGGCATTCCAGCCTACATTCCCTTGCTGAAAATGCTCCAACATTTGGCGCATTTTCAGCTCCCAAATTTGGGGCAATGACTGATTCAAAATGCCCTAAATTTGGGGGACTCTTTCAGATCGTGGGATGATGGATCCCAATGCCCCAAATTTGGGGACATTGCAACCAAATTTGGGCCCCAATCCTTGAGAAAGCCCCAAACTTTAGGACAATTGCCAACAATTGATCCAAAATCCCCCAAATTTTGGGGAGATAATGATCTCATTGAACAAAAATCAGTATTGAGTAGACAAATACTTTGGTTGGTGCTTTACATGAGATTCCTCACTTGATTGCAGGCGGGAGTCAAGCTTGGCAGGCAAGAGAGATGGGCCAGGCAAGCAAGAGAGGTGCTAGGCAGGCGGGAGAGGCAGGCTAGGTAGGCGGGAGCAGGCAGGTGAGGCTGGACGCGGGAGAGACGAGAGGTGGGCTAGGCAGTTGAGCTAGGCAGGCAAGAGGGGCGGGAGAGGCAAGAGTTGGGCCAATGATAGGTGACAGCAACAACGATAGGTGACTTGCGATCCTAAATGAACGTCAGACAGACATGATCGACGAATTAAAAAAAAAAGCTCCACTGTTGGAACGAGTGTTCCAAATAGGAAACAACCCTGGAACGGACAGGGAACAGCCTGGAACGGGAAAGGGAATGGGCTAGAACGTTCCGCCAGCGTTTCCTGGGCTCGGACCTCCTGGAATGTGTTAATCCGTTCTTAAGTGCCGGAACGGGCGTTCCCTATCTCTATGGTATGGAAAAAAAAAAGAATGTCACCACATATAAATAGGAGTTGATAGCCATCATTCAAGCTTTAAAATATTGGAGGCACTATCTTTTAGGTGGAGAATTTCTCATCAAAACTAACCATGACAGTCTAAGAGCTTTTCTCAACCAACCACAGATTTCTAAAAAGCATATTCATTTGGCCAACTATTTAGCACAATTGAACTTTCAAATACTGCATATTCTTGGAAAGTAAAACAAGGTAGTTAATGCCTTGTAAAAAAGACCTCAAGTTCATGCAAGGTCCACGATTTATCATATAGATTTCATTAGTACAAGAGATATGTATACTTCTAATGAAGATTTTAAAGTCATTTGGAAAAGTTTATCGCTTCGTAAAAAGATAGACTGTTACGTTATCAAAGATGAGATTCTTTTGGTGGGGAATAAGTTGTGTGTCATAAAACATAAAGTCTAAAGTAAAGGAAGAATATCATGTTACTCCCTATATGGCTCATTGTGGTATTTTTGGCCAAATATATATCTTCTTGCCAAGCCTTTGAAGAAATATTGAGCGATTCATGAAAGAGTGTCAAAAGATAAAGGTTGATGCCAAAAGCTTGTAGGGCTTTTGCAACCACTATCAATTTGGAGCTAAACCTAGGGAAGCACTGTGATGGATTTAATCTTTTGCTACCAAAATCAATAATTGGTAATCATAGCATATGTGCTTTATGATAGGTTTAGCAAGCAAGCTCATTTTATTCCATTGAAGAAGAGTATTAGGTCTCAACAAATGACTAGAATATTATTCAACAAATCTCTAAGGATCATGCAATACCACAATCCATCATGGGTGATAGAGATCCATGAACTACTAGTTTCTTTTGGCAAGCTTTCTTTGAAATTTGAGTATGAAGCTTACATTTTCTTTTTCTTATCATCCTTAAACAAATGGTTAAAGTAAGATAGCTAATCTCAAAATATTGCTATATTGAAGTGCTATTGCCATGAAGCTAATACATAATGGGAAAAGTAATTGCCTTTGGTAGAGTATGCCTATAACAACACAATTCATGCTTCTACAAGTAAAGCACCCTTTGATATCATATATTGTAAACTGCTCTTACTACCTATTCAAAAAACAAGGAGAATATATTTCATGCCTACAAGTTGGTGCATGATATGGGTATAGCTTTTGCTTAAGTTAGACAAGTTATACAAAGAGATCTTAAGGAAAACAAAAGAAAATAGCAAATAAGCATAGAAGACACTATGGTTTTCTAGAAGGAGATTAAGTGTAGCTAGAATTGACAAAGCTATCTATGAAACTTTAATAAACCATCATCGCAAGTCACTAAGCAAGCAATAAGAAATTATGGGCCATTTAAGTCAATGAAAACAATAATGATATTTGTTACACGTTACAACTTTCAAAGCATTGGAGAACTCACAATGCTTTTCATATTAATCTTTTAAAGCCTTATGAAGAGCCTCCACCATCATTGGAAGTTGTAGCAAAGGATTCACCTAAAGTAGATGAATAGGAAGAGATAGTTCAACCATAACAAATAGTGTTTCACATGGTTAGAAAACAAGGAAGGAATACTTATAGAAAATTCATTTTGAAATTTAAAAATTATTGCGATTTAGATTCTAAATGGATGTCAACATAGTATTTCAAAGACTATCTAGAAATAGTGCTTGTGTGAGGAAGCTGTAGTACTATAAGTACTACAAGCAACTTCTTGAGGACAAGACAAATTTCAAGCAGCAAGGAATGTAACGAACCTTTTATATACCAACTAGCTTGCTTCTTCTTCTTCTGCAAGGGCACTAGGTCTTCGCAATCCTTGTGTAAATGTCTCTTTTTACCATAGTGATAACACTGGGCCATTCATCTTCTTTTTGTCACCCCTATATGAAGCTGCAAATGCCTCATCCTAGCCACCATGTCGAGATGGAAGCCTCCATTGTAACCTCAAGGATGTCTCATGCTCAAGTAATATTGAGGACATATGAGTGAAGTTCACAGGCATTGAGGATATTTAGGCCCATAAAGTATTGGCCACTCCAAACTCCGAAGGGAGCTCATAGAGCATAGTCCCCAATAGATGAGCCTCTGGAAGTGCGGACTGCATGTGTCGAAGTTGATCTTGTAATTGTGTAAACACGAAGTAATAAAAAGATAACATCCTTTGGCTTGAACTTCATCTGCTAGAGCTGACCATAGAGGGTCATTACGTGGATGGTCAATGGAGCCTTGTACAACATCTAGAGCTTCTTCCATAACTCTAAAGTTGAACCTCTTTAGAAATGCATTAGAGAAGAGCGGAATATGCATGAGCTTCATTTGTATCCCATGTAAGCACAACTTCCTCATATTTGTTATGGTCCCAATCATTTGGAAGAGTAGTTGGAGTTTGGGGCCACACAATAGCTCTTGAAACCACATACCGTAATCACTTTTGCACAACCCATACTTTCATAGCAACACTTCATGTAAGGTAGTCGGGGCCATGAAGTTTATTATGAGTAGAGTAGCAGGGAGGTGCCATTTGGAGAGTATGGGATGAGAAAAATAAGCAAAGAAGAGAAGCAGAGAGAGAGTACAGCCAGAACACAGCAGCATAGACTGCACTTGCAGGAGTTCACACGTAGTGTACAGAGGAACTGATCACAAAATGATTGCTGCAAATAGGGGAAATCAGGTTAGACAGGTGAAAAACAGCTAGAACAGGCGGGAAAATACTGCCCATCCCGCATGAGCATAAAATGCAGAAAATGCAAATGCAGATTAAAAAAATGCAGACTGAATTAGCATTAAATGCACCCATACAAAGTGCAAAAACCCTAAACACACTCTAGAGCACAGAAATGCAAAGGGCTGAAGGTTGGAAACAGGCAGAAAATACCAATAACTGGTCACCCAAGCTGTTGTAGACAGAGGAAGATTGATCAGCAATAGATGACAGACCTGGAACAGCAGAAAAACAGCACTCCAAGGCCTAGCACGGACGTTTGATACCATGTTAGAAGCGTTTATAGTGATGGAAGTGTAGAAGCCGTAGTAGAAGACTGCACAACACAAGAAAGACTGCAAGGAAAAAGAGAAATAGAAGAACACAAGAACATTGCAAAGAGAGAGCTCAAAAGTATGGTCAAGAAATGGAATACACATACCAAAACCTGAGATGGTCATGTACAATAGTGAGCCACTAGTTGTTTGGGCATTGGCACCAGCTCCTTGTCTTTGACATGACTTGTAAATGATGAATGAATGGAGGAGGAGAGCAACCAGCCTATAAATAGGCCATAAATCAGGAAAAGTCGGCCAGCATGGGCCAATAAAATAATCAGGTCCGCTATAAAATAATGAACAAAAACTCATAAATCAGGTGTTAGAAAATGAAACACATAATAATAATGTGCCCATCCCATAGTATAAGCACATGCTCACTCATGAACTAACTAATCTACTAAAACCCTCCATCTAACGTGCCTAAAGCACATAGAATGATAGACAAAGACAACATGAGAGTTTCTAATGTCCTTATTTGACTCAGACTGAGGCTCATAGGCGCAGGAGATGATGGTATGCAATACGCATACTTGCTAACATTCCCTCTTAGATCGTGGATGTGGTTGAAGGCCAAAGAAGATGCCAATATGAGGGTGGCAAGAAGAGTGCCAATTCTAATGAAGTCCGTCAATGAAGAATGCAAGCCTAGGAGCAAGACCCCCCCTTGAGATGAAAGCCCAATCAAATAGAAGGCCAACATAGGCCAAAGGAAATAAAGAGGCCTTGAATGGATCACCTCTGAAAAGTCTAGTTGGGGATGGTGAGTGTGTTAGCTTGCCATTCAATTCTACCAGTTGTCATTTGTTGGTTGTGAGCTCTGTCAGAGTTTGATGGAGATAGAGGAGCTCTGACTATGTTTGTCATTCAGTTTTGTGTGCATTCCTTCCCCTGAATCAGCCCTATTTGATTTTGTTCAGCTCTAGATTGCAGTGTTCTCACCAAGCAGCTGCCATGCCATCATTTACACTGCACTGCCCATATAGTAGTTGGACTGCATTTTATGCAGTTAGCCAACTGGTTGAAATCAGCCAGCTGCTGGTTGGCTAGATTTCAGCATTTATGACTATTTATAGCCACTGGCTGGGTGGGGCAGATCATTCTTTCCTATCTCTTGCAAGTGCTCTCACAGATTGTAGCATTCTTCTCCATCTTCTCTGAGTACTGCTGGCTGCACACTCCATCTCTATCACTGTCATCATCTTTGGTGTTGTCCTCATTTTCCAGCCTGACTTTGTGCCCTCACTGATGCTTTGGGCTGCATGCAGGGATTGATCGGTTCGCCATTGTATTCAGCATTCATTTCAGATTCAGTGCAGATTTCTCTTCTCTTCCTGTTGTCTTCTCTCTTCTCCTTTTATCTCTCTGATTGTGTTTCTCTTTCTTTGCTCACTCTCACATGGTTCATTGCCTATGTGAGGACATGGAGGTTTCCTTCAGAGAAGACCGCCCTATTGTTGAAAACACAAATTTTCAGCCTGCTGTTTGCTACAGAAAATGCAGATTTTTTTGCGATTTACATATGCTTTCAACAAAGGCAAGACATCTACAACTATATCCTTGCAGGTATAACAGCTTATTCTCTCTGTTTGGGCTCTTCTATAGCCAAAGGCAGTAGATTTAGTGTGTTTACAGGTTTAGAGACATGGAATATCACTAGTTCCAAGGTTTTGATGACTCAAATGAGGAGTATATTCCTAATCCCTTGGAGAGGCGGCATGATCATTGCGAAGATCAGAGGTTTGAGCCTTGTTCTGAATGGGAACCCTCTCTTAACAGATCACATAGATCAAAGCAGCCATCTCCTCCTCCCTCTCTTCATGTCTCGCATAGGACCCATCCTTCTAGCCCTAGGATGCCTATGATGGCACCTTCTGTACAAGTGTTCGTTCTTCCTTCTCTACCCAAAGAAGATTGTTTGGATGGATCAAACTACCCCCTTTGGTCTTGCAAAGTGGGGTGTATTCTTGATACCTTTGATATTTGGGTTTTTTTCACTACCGCTATTCCTTGGCTCGTGGAGGATCTTGTTATTGACTCATCTATGGATCATGTAGCTCTTTGGGATAGGCTCAATTCTGGAGCCGCATCTTTTCTCTTTATGGGCCTTCAAGACTCTATCCTTGTTCATGTGCATAGGTTAAAGACGGTGGCAGAAGTGTGGACAAAAATTTCTTCTCTCTATCATTAGAAGACATTTGCCCATTGTATGACCTTGGAGAAGAAGCTTTGCATGCTCTCGGTTTATGACTCTCCTTCCATGAAGGATGATATCAACAAAATGGAGGATATGAGGGATAAGCTTGCATCCCTTAAATGGACGATTTATTCGGAGGATATGGCCATGGTTCTTTTCACCCGATTGCCATGTCCCAAGTATGATGGTTTCTACACCATCCTTTTGACATTGAGAGTACATGAGACTTTTCTTTGGGAGGAGTTAGTCCTTTTGTTTTGGAGCATAACAAGCGTCTTAAAGAGATAGGAGCTAGTGGCTTTTGTGAGAGAGTGTAATGCATATTCTTTAGCTTAACAGCCCACTCCCCTTCTAGAGAACATCACCAGTTCATGGAGCCTTGTTCAAGTGCTGCCATGCTGATCATAGCCCCCACACAGTTGGGTCACCTGATTTCCAGCCTTGCAGTCTAGAGCTTGCTGCTCTGTTGGTTTGGGGTCTCACATCAAGTGCCCGTCACTCTTTGCTGCCTGGTGACTTGTTCCAGCATTAGCCAGACCTGCGTTTGCTATTCCTACAGGCTGCGCAACATCCCATGAACTTGTTGCAACAGTCATTTGCATAAGCAATCCTATGGTTTGCTGATTGGAGGTCTTCTGGAGCTGCCATTGCTGCAGTTTGTCATTAGGCAGGCCACCTTGTTTTTCGTTGAGCCTTTTGCCCATTTGTGGAATGTTGACATTGTCATCTTGTTAGCTAGCTCTGTGCTGTCTGCATATTGGACTGCGTATACTACTGCCACCATCATTTGACATATCAGACTGTTGCTGCTAACAGCGTATGCTACTGTCACCATCACTCGACATATCAAATTGTTGTTGCTACATTTTGGGATTGGTTCAAGCATGACACACTTGGACACCTATTCTTTTAGCCGAGACACAAGCTTTGCAGCTCTCTGATTGTATCACCTTTATACTTGTTATTCATTCATGAGCATTCAACATTTTACAGATTGTGTCCTCCTTGTATACTACACATTTTCTCTACTTGCCATACCATATCTTTACATGGTATGAGAGTAGAGGTGTTCTAAGAGTTAAAGATCCTCTTCGCTTGTGAAGAGCAAAGTTTGGCATTCCAAAATGCAAGGACCGTTAAGAAGAGTGCTAGGGTTTGCACTGAGGACATACAGAGTGTACGACCACGACAGAAACACAAAGACGTAGACACAGACACAGAGGGCAAAACTCAAACCCTAAACGCAAAACTCAAAACTCAGACGCAAAAAAATGTAAGAGTGTACAGTGTGCTCAAGGGTAGAGCAATGTCAGAGTTTGACGTCCATCGAAGACAGATCCTAAGTCTGTGACCACCAGTCGGAGTGCTGAATAGTGAATGGCAGCAGGCTAGTCACCAAAACACAGCAGTTTGGAGGCTGGAAACTGGTAAACGCAGCAGTGTATCATTGATCAAGGGCTAGAAACTGTGCACAGTCTGCTGTAAACAGCAGGTTGAAACAGTGTCTCAGAGTGTTAGGGCCTGCAATGCTGAAAACGCAGGCTGGCTGACCCTGGAGATGATGGATAGCAGGCTGAACAGCAGTCTGGGACAGTTTGGAGCAGTCGCCAGCAGCTGAGAGCTGTCGCCTACAGCAATGGACAGGCTGAAGATGATGTGGCTGCAGTCGATGATGGCTGGATAAGAGATGGAGGCGGGCTGTAGGCTGGAAACTGGGCGCCAACAGCAGCAGAGGGTGTGTGGGCTGGTGTAACTTGCAAAACAAGGATGATTGCTGAATGGGGGCAGCCTGTCTATTTATAGATGTGGAAGGGCGCCCCAAAAATTAGGGTTTTCACTAAATTTCTCGAACTGCTCCTAGTTTTAGGGTTTCCACTGAACTCTCTCGAACCTCTCCCCGTTTTAGGGTTTTACTCTAAAAGAGCATTTTAAGTGTGTTTTGGGGTTGTTTAAGAGGCTAATCAGCAAGTAATGCATATTTTAGCTCAACACCCCCTCTTAGGCCCAAAACTGAGCCGAAAGGCTAGCCCAGCCATTGTGATGTTGATGTACCTCAAGGTGTTCCACCCCAAAGCAGCCAAGGCATCGGACAAAGGGCGCATGTCGGCTGCCCAGTGGCCTACCAAGACTACAGAGGCGATGGTTATCTCACCAAGGGAATCCAAGTAGTCACCCCAAAGAGGATAGGGCATCGGACAAAGGGTGCACGTCGGCTGCCCAGTGGCCTACCAAGTCCTACAAAGGCGGATGGAACCACATTGAACTTTGTGTGTGTTTTTTTTTTTGAATAAGTGTGGTAAATTTTATGGGATGCGACCAATTGAGTAATAGTGACCCAAAAGACGGGAGTAGGGAGGATACACCCAACACATCACAAAACAATACAAGCTAACCCATCCACTTAGGGTGACGATGACGAGAAAAAGTAGGTGACGAGGTATCCATGTGATGAAGAAGGATGGTGGTGTGGTAACAACAGCTGCCGGTGGAAACAGCTTAGGATCCGCTCAAGTGATGCTCTGCACAATGAGATGCAAAGTATGCTACATGTTGAAGAATGCTCATGTAGTAGGTGCCACTTGGACAGTGTCCCTCATAGGGAAATTGTTCACTTGCCCAAGCGCCCTAGTACAAAGATGATGAAATCATGCAATGCAAAGGGTAAGGTACAACAAAGGGGAGAAGTCGATGTGGAAGACAAAGTGCTGAAGCCTGTAGAATACCAAGAAGGATAGGAAACCCCTCTCAACCTGGATGTAGATGCCGAAGAAGGAAGAGGAGCCTGATGTCGGTCTTCGTGTGGTACCGAGAACCATAAGGAATGAAGAGGAGGAGGAAGCATCCCAGCTGGAAGAGCTAGGTAGAAGTCAACGCCATGATAGCATCAAGAGAGATGCTGCACGATCCGTCTCGAGAGGAAAAGTCTCCTTGCTGGTAGAAGAGCAAAACTCCAAGGATGATGAAACCATGAAGGAACGGCGCACATCCCAAGTCTCTAGCCCAGGTAGGACTGGGCAAACCTGCATGTTAGCTCTACACTGATAACAAAGCCTGCAAAGGAGATCAAAGTGTGCAATCACAGAGGTTAGTAGTGAGATGCTCCAAAAAACAAAACAAAACTAAAATGAAAAGCTAATTGAAGGAACAAGTGCAAAGATGCAAATGTGTATGTGTGTGTGAGTAAATGCAGTGGAAGACTTAAAATGTAGAGACAAAAATCCTATGGGCCTGACTCTAAGAGTGCGAAAAATGAATGCTAGACTGACCTAGGGTATCCGAAAGGACCTAGAGATATGCTAGTTTAAGAAGGTGGCCACCATCGCGTACGTCCAGTAGCAGGGCTCTGCCAAGGGAACGCCTGACGAGGTGGGAAGGTGGGTGAGATAGATGCATGAAGTGCAACAGGATCGGAACCTGTAGACTAATCAATCAATCCTTCAGGAGTAGAGAAGGATGGCCGCTGAGACTGTCCGGGGGCCACATGTCTAGCAGTCGATGTGGGGGCTGGAGGAGCAGATGGGGCAGCAGCGGAAGGCGTAGTCCTATTGGATTGTGAAGTTGTAGCAGTCTGCTGAGGCTTTTTAGGTGGAAGACCTTGGGCCTTGGAGCGACACTCCTCGTCCACATGGCCTGCTCTCTGGCAGTGTGTGCAAAACCGGTTTTTCTTAGGGAGTTGCTGCCAGATAGGTCTTGATTGTTTGGTTCCATCTGAGGAAGAGGAGTCACCCTTTGATTGGCTTCCCTTCGCATCTAGCGAGTTCTTGCCACTTGTGGTTTTCCCTCTTGAAGAAGAGGCAACCAACCCCTTCTGCTTTGAATAAGGCTATGATGAGGATTTCTTGTGGACTTGATCATGCAGCCTTGCGTAACGCAAGAAGTGGCACTCAAACTCGTAGAAGGTTGGCAATCGAGGTTGGGAGATGATGTGTTGAATGAAATCGAAGTATTTTGCGGGCAACTTATGTAAGAAGAATGTAACCTGATCATGATCTGACTTTGGAGAGCCAGTAGTGGCGAACTCGGTAAGTAACCGCCTATAGTTAGTCAGCTTGACTTTCAGATCATCCCCTTTCTTAAGAGAGAACTCTTGAAGCTTAAAGTCGAGATTGATGCGCCGAGTACGATCACGAGCCGCATAGCGGTCGAGAAGGTGACTCCAACACTCTGACGCAAGCGGGAAGTGCTGCAACTGAGTGTGAAACTCAGGAAGCAATCCCTGTATTAGCTCAACATTGGCTGTAGCATTGCGGACTCTCCATTGACGGATGTAGTCAAGGTGAGCTAGTCGAGGGTCCGGCATAGGCTCTAGACCAATGACGAGGGCCCAAAGACCTTGAGACTCAAGCACTTGTTGCATGAAACTCGACCAAGTAGTGAAATTTGACCCGTTAAAACGGGTCTTATCCGTGAATGCATTCTTGGCCGTTGCAACAGGAGTGGTAGTGCTTGGAGATGGATAGTGTGAAAAAGTGTAGTGGGGGAGGATGGGGGAGTGGATTACACTTGGGAATGGGCCCCAGAGTGCCCACCAGGCATGCGGGTAGTGTGCAAGGTGGATCCATAGGTAGGGATGGGCTGACTAGGCATGGGCATGGTAGCCACGTGAGGAACCCAAGGAGATGGGATGGGAATACGAGGAGAAGAAGATGGGAATCCTCACGTAAGTGTAACCCAAGGAGAGTGTGAAGACACACCATAAGCTGAGGATGGAAACCCCTGCGTATGAGTGGTCATGGGAGATGTGAAGCTGGGGATAGTGAGGGGGATGCCCATCACAGTCGACCCAAGAGTTATGGGTGTGCTCATTTGTTGAAAGGTAAGAGGCACGGTGTTAAAGGGTGGCATTTCCCCTAACGAAGTACCATGGTGCAAAGAGGTAGAGAATGGGGTGGAGAAGGAAAAGGTGCTAGGAGCGGAGATGGAAGATCCAACCCCTAGGGCGTGTGAAGCAGATGTGGAGTGTAATCCAAGATTTTGGAAAGATGATGAGAGATGATCAAGGTGTGATATAGAAGAGGGTGGGATGGGAGGGAAGTGAGAAGTGTGTGTGATATGCTCAAATGAAACAGAAGCTGTAGATGTACCTGAATTCCGTCTGTTTCTTTAGCCCCCTCTATTGAAGTTCACATACGCAAAGCCATCCGGATCCTGTACCTCAAAAGAAGAAACAGGCGAGGGTTTTGATTCATGCAACACAAAAGAATTGTACAAACCTGACATTGGACATGGCTGAGATGATGAAGATGGATCACCAGACGTTCCGAATGCCGTATATCCTCCATGATTGGAGAGGTGGCCAGCCTCACCAACCGGTTCGGATGTGGTAGCAAAACTGGTGGGAGGGGTGTAAACATCACCGTACTTGTTGCGATAGTACTCCTCAAAGTCCTCCTCTGTCATGTTAGTGAAATCTGGTGAAGGTGGAGTGTCGTCCTCCTCACGGAGTCCATAATGCCGTCTCAGGACCTCCAATGATGGAGAAGCCTGATAAGACATCATAGGAACTAGAGAAGAAGGTGTCTGGGACATTGTGATTTGGTTACGAGTCGTCTTGTGTGCCTTGTTGATAAACACGGATCTAGAGCTAGTTAACTATGGTGGATGCAAATCGAACACACGATACATTATCAAGAATGAGAGATTGTAACTCAAGTGAATTAGGTTCCAAGATAGATTAGCTTGGACTCGTAAACACAATCTTGAGTGAATCAAATTGATAGTGCCATTACATGAAATGAGTGTCAAGGACATGCCTTTATAGCTTTTTGGATAGTACCACTGTACCTCACTGTGCATATGGGATTTTGGACATCTCTTCTTAGAGCATACAACTTTTGTCATCTCTCTTATACAAAGCCTCTTCTAGGCATACATCATTTGATTTCTCAACACCCCCCCTCAAATGATGAGTCCCTACACTTGCTGGCTTTTGCCCCTCCTTCATGATAACATGGCCCGGAAGACTAGCTCATAGGCAGCCTAGTCAAGTTAAAGCTTGAGACTTTACATCTTGGCAAGGGTTGTACAAATTAAATTCACTAAGGAAAAGAAAGATCCACTATGGAAAAAAAAACATATGAAAGATACAATGAAAGTTCTTCAAAACAATCTGTCAGAGTTGTTGATGGTAGTGGAAGCATATTCTTCTTCTTCTCTTTCTTCCATGTATTGGTTCTGGTGATGATCACTTTGCAATTGTTGGGCTCTCTTCTTGTGGAAACATTCACTGGCTACATGGCCAGTCTTACCACAATAGTGACATGTAATCCGATCCTTGTTATTGTTGTTGATGAATCCTCGACCTCTTCCTTTAGGTCCAGCAGCTCCTTTGGTGTACAAAAGATTGTCCCTAGATGATGAGACATTGTCTTTTGCAATCTTGGTTTTTACTTTGCCTTCTTCATCGAGTAGTGAGTGCTCAATATCTTTAAGTGTGAGGCTTGGAACATTACTCAAAGTGGACACAAGATTTTCATATGGATCCTTGTTTACACTTGCAAGCAGTACGGCTATTGCTTCATCTTCCTCAATATTCTTTTTAAGAGATGCAAGTTGAGTTTTTAAACTCTTAAACTTATTAATGTGTATGGTCATAGAAGCACTGTCTTTGATATCCAGTTTATAAAACTGCATGAGAAGTTTTACCTTTGAATTCTTTGCTTGAGTACCAAACATTTTATCAAGTTCCTCCCAGGCGGTTTTAGCATTTCTAATGCCAGATATATGATGTAGCACATCATCACTTAATCCCCAAGCAATGATGCCTAGTGCCTTATTATTCATCTTCTTCCATTCTTTGGATTTGAACTGGTCTTCTTCAACGAACCCATCTTCATCATCTTCCTTCTTGTTATCTGCATCGTCTTCGAACAAGTTCCATAAGTCTTTCCGCATAAGATGGTACATGGTCTTTTCCTTCCAGGCATGGAAGCCTTCACCATTAAATTTTGCTATATGTTCCACTTCAGTCATTTTTAGTAGGAGGTCTTACCACGAGAACTCTTGGGCAGTGTCTATCCTTTTTACAAGAAGATAAGGGATTCGATAATTGTGCAAGCAAATAATTTCATGTAGGAAGGTCTTACCAATTGGCAATCTTGCTCAATGGCAGTGTCTAATCCCATACAAGTGCTTCAGATTTTGAAGAAATGGCACCAAATTCTAGTGTCTAAAGAAACTTGATGGAGTAGAAAATCGATTTATCGTGAATAGCTTAGAGTGTGGGAGTGTGAACAAGGGTATTTGAAAAAAAACTTATTGAAACCTTAGAGATAAGGCTCTTTAAAGCCTTTAAGGATTTAATCGTGAGTTGCTGGAAGTCCACCCAGCATGGCTGCCTCTCAAAATTCGTGCGCTTGCTTCGCACACAGGAGGAGTATCAGGCTCAGCAGGGCCCTGCTCCACAGAGTCTCTCCCGCACTAGCAGCCTTGCTCAGAACCGTGTCCCTCCTCCCATTCAATGCAGGAGTCCGCCTGGCACTTGTGCCTGTTGTCCAGCCCGTGCGTGCCTTCTGCGCAACAAACGCATCCTCCAGCCAGTCTTCGTCCAGAGCTAGTTAACTATGGTGGATGCAAATCGAACACACGATACATTATCAAGAATGAGAGATTGTAACTCAAGTGAATTAGGTTCCAAGATAGATTAGCTTGGACTCGTAAACACAATCTTGAGTGAATCAAATTGATAGTGCCATTACATGAAATGAGTGTCAAGTACATGCCTTTATAGCTTTTTGGATAGTACCATTGTACCTCACTGTGCATATGGGATTTTGGACATCTCTTCTTAGAGCATACAACTTTTGTCATCTCTCTTATACAAAGCCTCTTCTAGGCATACATCATTTGATTTCTCAACATGCCTTGCACAAAGACTAGCTCTCAACAATATCCGCAGGATACTCTTTACAAGAGCACCGGCTCCGATACCGTGTTAAGAAGAGTGCTAGGGTTTGCACTGAGGACACACAGAGTGTACGACCACGACAGAAACACAAAGACACAGACACAGACACAGAGGGCAAAACTCAAACCCTAAACGCAAAACTCAAAACTCAAACACAAAAACTCAAACACAAACAGAAGAAGGGAGAGAGAGAAAACAACTCTGAAGTAAATGAATGCTGTAAATGAATGTAAGAGTACATAGTGTGCTCAAGGGCAGAGCAATGTTGGAGTGTGACGTCCACCGAAGACGGATCCCATGTCTGTGACCACCAGTCGGAGTGTAGGAGTGCTGAATAGTGAATGGCAGCAGGCTGGTCACCAAAACGCAGCAGTCTGGAGGCTGGAAACTGGTAAATGCAGCAGTGTACCACCAATCGGTGGCTGGAAACTGTGCCAGTCTGCTGTAAACAGCAGGCTGAAACAGTGTCTGAGAGTGTCAGGGCCTGCAATGCTGAAAACGCAGGCTGGCTGACCCTGGAGATGATGGACAGCAGGCTGAACAGCAGTCTGGGACAGTTTGGAGCAGTCGCCAGCAGCTGAGAGCTGTCGCCTACAGCAATGGATAGGCTGAAGATGATGTGGCTGCAGTCGATGATGGCTGGATAAGAGATGGAGGCGGGCTGTAGGCTGGAAACTGGGCGCCAACAGCAGCAGAGGGTGTGTGGGCTGGTGTAACTTGCAAAACAAGGATGATTGCTGAATGGGGGCAGCCTGTCTATTTATAGATGTGGAAGGGCGCCCCAAAAATTAGGGTTTCCACTAAACTTTCTCGAACCGCTTCCAGTTTTAGGGTTTCCACACTGAACTCTCTCGAACCTCTCCCCGTTTTAGGGTTTTACTCTAAAAGAGCATTTTTAGTGTGTTTTGGGGTTGTTTAAGAGGCTAATCAGCAAGTAATGCATATTTTACCTCAACAAGGACACCTTCTAAGATGTCTTGCTCATCGTCTACAAGGCATTCTCCTTCACATCCTATGACAGTGACTGCAAGGGATTGGTATTTTTAATAGTCTCCTTTAGACCCTATGACATCTGTCGTAAAGGATTGGTTCTCTCAATCTAGAATGTATATGCTCACTTTTGAGGAATACAAGATAGTCTTGGGGCACAAGATTGTGAAAGATCAAGTTGGAGCAAGCTTTGATGCTTTTACTCCACTTCTCACAACACCATAGTTGTCAGGTATGAAAGGTATGATACAGTAGGGTATGATTAAATATGGTACTAACTGGTATCTTAAGATTTTATAATGTACGATACGATATTAGTATGAGAAAAAAAAACTTGATTTAAAAAAAACTATAAATGATAGAACACATGTTTAAAGTGAAAATAGCAATGCCATTACTATGAATGAATATATGAGGTTAAAAGCCAAAATTGGCATATACTAGGCCCTCACGGTTGCATGTGCAACATGCGTACAACAACATACATCATACATGGATCATAGATCATAGATAGGACTCAAGAGTAGATACAATGATACAAAAAAGAGAGAGGCCTAGAATGAGGCATCATTATCATCATCATCATTATCAGGACTATTTGAGTGCTCATCAAGAGAGTCTAAAGATGACTCCTCGGTATCGGATGGTGAGACACTCGTACTCATCCTCATTGATGAGATTACCATCATCAAATGATGGCTCTGTAAGCAATGGATGCCATTATCATCCACCTTATTTGGGCTATACATTGATGAGATCACCGACTATATCACTAGTGGAGGAGGAGTTGGCTTTGACTTGGTAGGTATCCATGATGATTTGGAAAAGGGCCTCTATCTCCATCACAATATATTGTTTTGATTTGAAAGACATAGGAGGGACTTCAGAGACACCTTGAAGCCCTCCACTGCTTTTTGCCTAGATAGAGGATTGTCAGTGAACCTTGGGAAAACCAAGGTCCTCATCTTCCACACATCAGCCTAGGTCCGTAGGGGATCATACTTCACTCTAGATGGGCAGCCAGTAGAGGTAGTGAGCTCATATGTTTACTTGGGAGTCACTTTTATTGCCTCATCAGGCCACTTTTCCATGGCGTAGGCAGCACAAGATCGTCTCATTAGGGGATATGCATCATTGGTGCTTCTAGAGAGATTGTGCCACCAGACATACTTGCAGGAGCCATATACCAGGCAGTGGCTATTTGCCACCATGGCCACTTCTGCTCTCATGTGTTCAGTGGCTTTTTGGGTCCCTTACTTGCCACATAAATTTGGACATAGATAGAACGGCCTCAGATTATTTTGTTGTCATGCATGATACGCAACAAACCCTCAGGTGCCCCGCGAGATACTTAGAGCAGAGTTTGTTGCAACATCCATGGAGATAGAGGCCCTTTTCCAGATCATCACTTTTATATAGCAAGTACTTTTATTGCCACATCAGGCTGCCTTTCCATGGTGCAGGTAGCACACGATTGTCTCATTAGGGGATATGCATCATTGGCGCTTCTAGAGAGACTGCCACCAGACATACTTGCAGGAGCCATATACCAGGCAGTGACTATTTGCCACCATGGTCACTCCTGCTCTCATGTGCTCAGCAACTTTTTGGGTCCCTTACTAGTCACATCAGTTTAGACACAGATAAAGCGGCCTCAGATTATTTTGTTGTCATGCATGATATGCAGCAAACCCTCAGTGCCCACGAGATACTTAGAGTAGAGTTTGTTGCAACATCCATGGAGATAGAGGCCCTTTTCCAGATCATCACTTTTATATAGTGAGTACAAGACTTGACATTTGACAGGTTACCATGGAGGGAATTGGAGGCCTCTAGACAAATGGTCCGTGAGGGATGCGCGAGCTCATGGTACTTCCAGGTGGAACAGGTGTTGGCCAGGTATGACATTGACATGACGAGCCTCCCTGCCTTCCAGTATGACCCTGATTCACCTTTTGTCCAGCTCCTGGGACAGAGAGGAGCATGATCATTAGGCAGGATTTGTGTCAGAGACAGACAGACAGCACATGGGTGGCACCCAGGCCCCTCTCCCCACGAAGATGCAGCACTGCGGAGACCTTTTCATGAGACTCACAGAGGATGGGTTCATTACTAGACCATTGTACACGGATTGCTACAAGCCACAAGCCATGAGAGTTGCCATAGACCAGCTCAGAGTATTGCCACACCACTTGGAGATTGAGACATTAGTAGACATTAGTATATCTTTCTTTCTTTCTTTCTTTCTCTCTCTCTCTCTCTCTCTCTCTCTCTCTCATGATTCATCCATTCCACAATTCACCACACTGATGAGTACCACACCATAAGGTACATCTGCCATAGGTCACACTCCTATACCTTAACCGGGTGGTGTAGGTGCAATGTTGGTGGGAGTTCCACTCCCAAACCAAGCACCGATGGGGACCTACATGCAAGGGTATCTGAAACCAGCCTTCTTTGATTGGAAGGGTAGTGGTATTTCATGAGTTACAAGTAAACAACAGCAAGCAAATAATGAATGAACAAATTTAGAACATTACCAATCAAATGAGACAACCAACACCAATGGCCTAAAACCATATGCCCCTTGTAGTATTTCTTTAATATTTATTCTAGAAGTTAATTCTATAACATAAAAAGACTGAAACTCTGAGAGACCGGTGAAGTACTGAATTTATTCATTCATTATTTATTTGGTTATAGGTGTTATCTTCACATAAGATAGAATCGAGTCATCATCATCAATCCCACGTGGAAACTGCTTAGCGTGACACCAGATGCCACATCATAGTGCATGGCATTTCCTGCAACAAATCACACTTTACAGTCATTAAGGTTAGGGTTTGTTATTAAGATACATGTAGAGCAAGCCCTAGTCTATACACAGGACACCATGTGGCATTATTAGTGTTCAGAAATAATCTTTTAATTGCTCTTTAAACATCCAAATATTTTGCACTCTCTTTGGGTCATGTCTATTCTCCAGTCAATATAGCAGACTAAAATACACCTGCAGTTTTAGTTAAGTTGAGTAGTTTGATACTCTTGATTGTTATTTACTTGCCATCTTGCAGGTAGCGATACAAGGCAGAGTTTTAACAGTTGTCCAGCCAAAGGAAGTTGATCAGGTTTTGGACATGTATATAGAACAAGGTAAAGGTAGTTGGGATGAGAAGAGGTCTTGGTTTGCTTTGACTCTTTTTCTAATGGATTCTGTTAATTGCCAACTTGTAGGAAGACTTGATGGGGATCCATACTGGTGCAGATTATGGCCATCAGCCATCATCCTTGCAGAGGAGGTACAATCTATTTGAGTTAAAGTTGATAGTGAAGACAGGTTTTGTTGAAATTGAGTGTAGTTATGGAATTGTGATATGATTTGGGATTTTTCAGCTTCCTTGCTCAGCTCTGTTGTGATAGTTGGCATAGATGTTTATATTTGGGTCAATATCTGATAATAAATTATCTCTTCTTGTAGAGTCGTCATTGAATCTGTGTCTTTGGAGACTTCCTTCAATATGATGACAATCCTTAAACTCTCATGATACACCTAATTGCAAAATACACACTAGCTCCTGAAACATAAGTGTGAATATGTTGAGAGTATGTACAAGCACCATCATTACATCCACATAAAGTTCCAGATTCCTCCGCTTTCTGTAACTCAATTGGTGATAGCTTTGTATTTCCCAAAAACCTTTGAAGCAAATTGAAATTTTTGTGTCAGATTTGTAATGCTGATATATGAAGTTTTACTCATCAAGCAATGGAGCTGAAAGGTGTAGCTAGTAATTGTTGGTGAGTCTGGCAAAAAGCTGAGCTATAGATAGAAAGTTCAGATATTCAATTTGGAATTTTCACTGTTCTACATGTTGGATGAGCCTTCAATAGAACTCTTCTGTGGTTGATAGATAAGCTTCGTAAAAATGCAGTAAAGGAATTCTAAAATTTGATTCATCACCACCTTCTTACTGCCTATACTCACCTCAGGACAACTGCCTATACTCCACAGCAGCATTTCTGTTTACTTTCGCTGCTAGAGCAGTAGTCCACCCCCTTGCCAGTTCTGAGCTCCTGCCACCAAGTTTAAGCCCAGCTGATCTCATTAACCACATCAATACATGTGCTTTAATACTCAATTAATGTTTTAGAATATTAGGATTGATGTAGATCTGCTAATCTCACTCGTTGCTTGTTGCACCAAGCCTCAAGATTGGAATGAAGAAGAAAGTCTGATTAAAATTGTTCATAGAAACTGATAGTTATATCTTTGCCTGCAGCTGTGTCAGAAGAGAAAACTGTCTTACTTGTCAACAAAATTTGTTACAGTTGATAGCTAACATTAACCCATCAAATGGCTGTATTGGGTTATTTCACGTGTTAATTTATTGAATTATCTGATATCTTAATTGTTGGCAAAGTTTCATACTAAGTTTGACATGTAGCTAGCATTAACCCACCAAATGCTTATAGTGTCATACCACTATTTTGCAGATCCTAAGAAATCCACAGCTTGTCACTGAACTACATGTCTGCGATCTTGGTTGCGGACTAGGTGAAAACCTGAGTTCTATCTTATATTGTGGCTATACACTTATGCTTGTACTGACTTCTGGCTGTGAACTTTGCTCTGTAATATTCACCATAAGCATGTCCTAAAAGAGCTTGCAAACTATAAGCTATTGTTGTGTTTAGTCGAATGGTTATCATTTAAGAAAATTTTGCTCTTCCCCTTATAAAGATGCTCATTGTGCTGTATCTATTAATGCCCAATGTTCAGAAGTAGAACTTCACCTCCTAATGTGGAAAACCTTCAATAATGATGACTCAAACTGATGAAACTTGCAAAACAAGGGATAAAGCAAGTAGCCGGGCATACTCCTATTTATAGACATGGATCCTCCCAAGGTTTGGGCGTTTGCTTATGGGACATAGAAACTTTGTGGTAATTTTTGAGAACTGTTGCTGTTTTAATGAGCTAATTAAGGTTAAATGAGAAATGCTCCTTCTTTAGCTTGATTCGGAAGTGTTTTAAATGTGGACAAATAGTACACATAAGTGAAGAATGTCCAAACAAAGAGCAATGTCCAAACAAAGAGCAAAGCAAGGTCTTTCATAACAAATCTAAGCCACTAATGACAATCAATGCTATGAGTGATGTAGCAGAAAATGTACATAATACTCAAGAGATACACAAACTATCAAAGCCTTGGGAATAGCTGCAAGGTAAAGTGAGCCATATTCTTGATAGACCAGGGGTGAATGGAAACTTCATTTTGTTATAGTTGGAAAATCATTATCAAGGATCACTTTCCTCTTTCTAGGATTGATAATATTTTGGATTGTTTAGGAGGCTCAAAGGTTTTAGTTATAATGATTTGAAGAATTGTGATACCGGATCACAGTAATTAGGGTTGTCTCCGCACGTAGTATAGATTGATTCGTACGGTATGGTTTGGTATGCATTCATATGATTTAGTATGAAAAATAGGCACCTTTTGGCCACTCTCCTTCAAGGCCACTCTCCTTCAAGGCTACAACTTTCTTTGGTTTGGTATGCATTCATATGATTTAGTATGAAAAATAGGCACCTTTTGGCCACTCTCCTTCAAGGCTACAACTTTCTTCTTTTTTCATTCTTCTTTCTTTTTCTTTCTTCTTTCTTTCTTATTTCTCTCTCCCAAGCCTCTCTCTCTCTCATAAGCTTCTCACACCCTCTTTTTCTCTGAAGCCTCTCATCTCATGAGACATCGCAAACTCACCAGCAAGCATATCAGTGAAGCAGCTAGGGACCGCATCATAGTTGAGATCATGTGCAGATCTTGAGACCAGCTATAGTCCTAGGTTCCACCACACTTTTGTACATGGTTATATCATATCTGGTTCTTCTTTCCTTTCCTTTTCTTTTCTATCGATGGAACAACACTACACATGGTTTAACCCTAGTATAGTCCCTTCGTATAGTTATTTTCAGTATTGTTTCATAGGCCACCCACTTATTTGTAATGTTATCTTTACCTTATTGATGAGATGACATTAGACATGGATGTACTCTAGATTTTGCCTTATAGGCCACATTGGCCTTATGTAGACGTTAGTATATCTTTCTCTTTCTCTCTCTCTCTCTTATACACACACACACATATACACACAACCTTCTCTCTCTCTAGCTTCTCCATCTCTCTCAACCTTCTCTCTCTCAAGTCCACACTTCTCTCATTTGTATGATCATTCATGCATGAGTATCCACTCCCATTTATGTAGTTGTAAGTTGTAGGTAGCAGCATGTTGTGCATGCACCATTAAGTTTTGGCATGTTATCCTCAAGTATTCATCTTATATACTTTAATAGCAGTGCTATTCAGACTTGAAATATCTATTCTATTATCTTTAGTCCAAAATAATCAAGTTACTTTTCTCATATTAATATTTTACCGCACCTTATAAAATTTTAAGATACTATTTAATACCATATTTTATTGTACCGTATTGTATCATACCTTTTGTACTTGATAACCATGACAATAATACCATAACATCTACAGAAAATTGCTTTCCACACTTCATTTGGTCTTTATGAATTTTTGGTGGTTCCGTTTGGATTAATCAATGTGCTAGGCACCTTGAATTGAATGATGGATCACATTTTTAGAGATCATCGCCAATATGTTGATATTTTCTTTGATGATATTTTTGTATTTAGCAAGAATAATGAGGAGCATTTTTAACATTGGAAGGTTTTTTTATAACTACTTTGACAAAATGAACTCTTGATAGATAATAAAAGGAGTGAATTTTTCATGTGTAAAATAAATGGTAAAAGAGCGAATTGTTAATGCGTAAAATGCATTTTCTAAGGTATATCATCTCTTTTGAAGGGATTCAAATGGATTGTGAAAAGATAAAAGATAACTCAATAATGGCTTAATCTTCATGATGTAGATAAGGTGTTTTTTTTTTTTTTTTTTTTTTTTTTGGCGTCTGCTCTAATTATCACAACTTCATTAAGCATTTTGTATGTATGACTTTTCCCCTTCATGATCTTACAAAGAGCTCGTTTTTCTCTTCATGATTTTACAAGAAAGAAAAGGTCCTTTCAAGGGAGAAGGGAAAGGCAATTTTCATGAAGTTGAAAACGACCCTTACTTTTGAACCTATTCTTATTATTCTAGATTTGGTAAAATAAATTGTAGTGGAAGTAGATACTTGTGGTGATTGTATTGGTGCAATGCTTAATCAAGAAGGTAATATAGTAGTTTTTGCGTCTAAATGATGAAGAGAAACCATGTGACTTTTATGAAGATAAAGCTTTTACAGGAGAAATATGCAAGATGTATAAATTTGTTATCCATCTTTCATTTTCAAATTGTGTACACTTCTAAAAAGCATATGCTATGCTTTTCTAGAGTGCCTCAAATTACAATTACTATAGTGATAAGTGTCATTGAGTACTTCCTTTATTAGCTAACATTGCAAAGAGATACACATAACTTTATTGAGGTTTTACTATGGCTGTTAAAAATCCAATTATGACAAGTAAAATAGTCCAGGATTGTTGCAGTCTCTCCCAATACCTAATGCTTCATGGGAATTTATCACAATAGGTTTTATCTCAAGTATTCCAAGAACACCTCAAGATCATGACATGATTTGGATCATAATTGATAGATTTAATAAGTAGTGATGTTTTTTTCCATGTCACTTCAAGTCCTCACAAGTTGCAATACCTTTTATTTAATATATCTTTAGATACATGGTATGCCTTTTGAAATCATCTCAGATAGAGATTTAAAGTTCAAAAGTAACTATTGGCATGCTTTATTCCAAGTTCGCAAGTAACTTTAAAGTTCCCTATCCTTTTCATTCTTAAACTAATCGCCAGATGGAGTGATGAATTTCACTTCTTTGGATATATTGAAAGCTTATGTTAGTGAACATAAGTGCTAGTGAAAGAAATATATTCCATTGCTAGAGTTTGCCTCTAATAATACCATACACTCATCTACGAGGAAAGCTCCAAATGAAATAATATATAGGAAGGTGATTCCTCCTTTAAACATTCGTACTAAAGATAAGTTTTTAATGCAAATTAGTTTTCTTGAGTTTGCTTTAGACATAAAATAACAATAGATTAAGTCCGAGCCACTATTAAAGTAGCCCAAGAGAGACAAAATAAGCAAGCCGATAAATGAAGCCAACATTTGGCTTTTGAAAAGGATCAATATGTTTTACTAAGATTTGATCAAGGTAGGCTAAAACAAGGTCTTTGTCAATTAACCAAAGCTGTCCAATAGATACTTATTTGGCTTTTGGAAAGGGTTAATATGTTTTGCTAAAATTTGATAAAAGTAGACTAAAACAAGGTTCGAGTTAAACTTTATTTTGTTTAAAGCTGTCCAATAGATACTTTGGACCCTTAAAAGTAGTTAATAAAATCAATGAAGTTCTTTTTGCAGACTTGAGCTTCTCACTCATTGGAAATACATAGTGCTTTTATGTAACTTACTTAAGCCTTATATGGAGCTAGCATCAAGAAAACATATTATTGAAAATCTCCCAAAGTTGAAGAAATAAAACAACTCTTTGAATCTAAACAACATTTGTTTAATAAGGAATAACTCTTTGAACTTGAATATATTTTATTTTACAAGGATTAAACAAAAAAAAGGCATTGTGATACAAAAATCCTTGTTGAAATACAAAGATTTATCCACAACACATGCAAAGTAGATAATTGGAAATTTCATGAAGGATTACTCTGACATCCTTTGACTATATGAAAAAGCTTTTCAACTGAGGACAATTGAATAAAAGTTGGAGGCATTTCACAATAGGACATTAAAAAAACTTGTGCCCTTTAAATTAATTTGTATAGTTAACTACTTATTAAATTTAGTTACTTTGTAATTGATGAATATGTAGAAATGTACATTAGGTTTGGCCACTAATGAGAGTGGTAATAGGCCATGGTGAATCCATGCATTGGGTTCAATCAAGATAGTGCATACTTCCATCTATACGACTCAACTGGGCACTTGTGACCCGAACTCTGGCATATTAGGTTAGACTTGCACATAAAAGATCGGTTCAAGTCCGATAGTAAGCATATTTGGTAGGTAAGATTGGTGAGAATAGATAGTTACAATTAACAAGATGCATGACCATAAAAAGCTTGTACAATGTGCATGTGTAGGTTGATAGTTTAGAATGCATATGTCTTTGCATCATAATCTTGTGTTAAATTGGTTTGCAATGTATGTGAAAAGAGATTTCATATGATATCCATTTATGGGATCCCTAATTTTAGGACGTCTCTAAATTTTAGGAGCCTTAGATTGTTAATTCTAAAAATAGGAAGTTTGTGTTTTCACATTTTTTAAGAGTGAGGGTTGAAATCAATTTTCATTCTATTGAGTATTTGTGTCCCAAACAAGAGAGTGATAAGGGATGGTCCCAGGACCTTCACAAAACAAGCATACTATCCCTATCATTACTGGGTGTCGGTGAAAAAGGAAAATGGCTAAGGTATGGGTGACACAAATATAGCAAAGATGTGAAGCAAGCAAGACAAGCAAGGCAAGCAAGCAAGCTAGGGAGAACTACCTTGGAGACTGCCACGCGCAATGCTAGGAATATGGTAGATCTAGAGACAACCACTCCAAAAGACCGAAAATGGATAAATGCGCATAGATGCATGTTTACATGAATAGAATGCCAATGTATGGGATAATGCAAAGGGAGATGAAAGATGCCATGCTCACGCAAAATGCAATGGAGCGGTTCCCTTAAACAGTGCCATTGTAGGGAAATTATTCACTTGCCCAAGTGCACTTTTACAATCATGTCATCCTGACAGTGTGAATGAAGCTATAAATGTCCATAGGTACAATACAAGAGAATAAATGAATGAAAAAATTATAAGCATAATCACTGTCACTATTAAGAGAAGGAGCAGCTTCCTCTCAAACTGGAAGAGAAAGCAAGAGGGAAACATCCTCTCCCTGTCAATCTGAACAAGTAGGGGAGAATGTATCCAAGCTGATCCTGGGTAGCAGGTACTGAAGAACCGGCTGGTTGATTGCTTTGGTCAAAATGCCTGCAAAATTGTCTGATAAAGGCATAAACTCTAGGCGGATAGTGCTTAGCTCAACTTGCTCTTTGGATAAGTGGAAGTGGACTCCCACATGCCGTGTCCGTGGTGTGATGATCGGATTGCCCGCAAGGGCAATGGCACTCTGGTTGTCACAGTAGACAACAGTGGGAGAGTGACAAGGGAAGTGAAGCGCTCCCAGTAAGCTCCTCAAGTAGATGGCCTCAGTGGTGCCATCAAAGAGAGCCCTATCCTTAGCCTTGGCCGTGGAAGTCGCCATCATCTCTTGCTTACGGTTGGACAGAAAAAGAGGGCTGTACCCAAGGTGAGGAGGTAGCTGCCATGGGAGCGCAAGGTGTTAGGATCTCCTGCCCAATCAGAATCAATGTACCGTAAATAACGAGCATACGAAGACATGCAATCCAATGTGATATCCTAGGTGCTATGAAATATTGACTGAGAATGTTGACTGAGTAAGCTAAGTCTGGCCTAGTATGAATTAAGCAGAGAAGCTTTCCTACAACAAACAAAGGCTTTCCTATTTTATTAGCAGGTGAGTGTGTGTGTGTGCATGCACGACACCCGAAGACTTTGAAGTGGGATATGACAGGCCAAGAGCCAAAGAATGCCTCGTACGGGGTCTTTTGAGGAAGAGCTGTAGTCGAGCATCGGTTGAGGATGTATACTGCAATGTTAGCAACCTCAACCTAAAGGGCGAGACAACTCATAAAGAGAGTCATAGCCAAGATGCCCTAGGCGGAAACGCCAAAGACACTCATTGTTTGTAGGCTTCCGAGATGTGGCTAATGCTTGCAAGCTATGGAACACGGAGCCCTTGGTTGTCGGTTGGGTAAGAAAATGGGTTATGTAGTATAGGCCATTAGGCTGTGCCTCACCGCAAGCAATTACTAAACCAATTTGAGCATCAAGGACCTCGACTGTGGTCACTGTAAAGAAAACAACTCGCCCCAACCGGCAAAGTTGCTGAACAAATAACAAGTTCACCCCAAGCTGAGGAAGTTAGTATATATTGTCCATCGAAGCAAGATCCGAACCCTTGTCAGTGGCAAAAATGACGCAACCTTGAGCTTGGATCTTGATTGAGGAGTTGTTTGCTACGCGGACGGGCTCGGGTACGATAGATGTCCTCTATAAAAGTCATGTGATGTGTAGGTCCATTGTCCACAATCCAAACATGTGTTGATGTGCTCGGCTATGACTAGTGGGCCTCTATGGTAACCTCGTCGGGAGGCAACTTATAGATGTGGACGAGACTCACATCGGATGTCTCTACGAAGACAATGGGGGCCTTTGCAGACTAGTCAGACAAGCCCTTTGGAGTTGAGAATATTGTGGATTGAGATGGTTGATTGGTGGCAGTGTGGGTCTGACCTTTCCTTTGCCTCTTGCCATCGCTCTGCCTCTCCTAATGGCGGTTGCCCGACTTAGGGGCGGGGGTCTGTGACTTGGGTTTTGGTGCCGTGCCTCTTATCTTTGATCGATACTCGTCGTCAAAATGGGGAGTCTTTTAACAATGTTGACAATACCTATTCTTCTTAGGTACGTTCTACCACTCGGGTTTGAGTTGAGACTGGGAGTTTCCTTGTGATTCCCTTGCTTGATTTCGATTTTGATTAGAGTTTGATTTGGTTTACCCTTTCCTTGCTGCTCGTTCTGAGAATGAGCAACAAGAACCCCCTTTTGAGGGATTATTCATATGAAACTGATCAAAGAGCCGTGCATAATGCAATAGCTGATATTCAAATTTATAGAATGTGGATAAATTGAATAGAGAAACCACTTGCTACACAAAATTGAAGTATTTAGGCAGCAGCTTGTTGAGAAACAATGTGACCTGATCATCAGAGGACTCCAGAGTTCCTGTAGTGGAGAATTCGGCAAGGAGACGCTAATACTCAGCCAACTTGACTTTCAAGTCTTCTTGGTCAGAGATTTTGAAGTTCTGAAGCTCATGGTCAAGATTTATTCGACGGGTCCTATCCCGAGCTGCATAGCGGTCAGTCAAGTGTGCCCATCGCTTTGACGCTAAGTCAAAATACTGAAGTTGAGAATTAAACTCAAGCAATAAGCCCTGCATTAGCTCGACAATAGCGGAAGTATTCCTAGCCTTCCATGAGTGGACGGCCTTGTATGGAATAAGTGTGGGATCAGGTTGGGGTTCCAACCCCTACACAAGATCCCATAGGTTTTGTGAATCAAGGACATGTCTCATCAAGTTCGATCAAGTTGGAAAGTTTGATCCCTTAAAACGAGTCTTGTCATTGAATGCATGCTTAGCGGAAGATGAGGTAGAGCCATGAGGTCTCAGGAATGTGGGGTAAGATGGATGTGGAGGATAAGATGGTGGTGGTGGTGGTGGAGGTGTGTGATAAGGAGGAGGAGGGGGAAGAGGTGGGTAGGTAGATATAGACTGTGAGTGTCCAATGAGTGCTGATTGATGTGGAGGTAGTGGAACATGAATGTTGCCATAAGGTGCCGGTGAAGGTGGAGGCACTGGGACATGTAAGCCTTCAAATGTCGGGTGGGACACAACATAATGACGAGAGGGCCCACTAGGTAATGCCATGGAGACAAATTGTGGCACCAACTGATTCACACTCGGGAGAGACTGGAGAGAATATCCAGGTTGCAATGATCCCGAAAGTGTGTGAGGAAAAGGTAGAACACCTTCTGACAGAGGAAGAGATGAGGTCTTACGGCAGCTGTGCCTAAGTTTGAAGAACCCCGCGGTGTGGTAAATGAAACACATGTGATCCTATATGAGAGGCAACCTGCGGTGCACTTAATGGAGGCTGAAAGGATGTGGCAGTGGAATAAGAGGGTGGGATGTGAGGGAGATTAAATGGAATTGTGATAGATGTAGATGTGAAAAATAATGTGGGTTCCTTTTGTCCTTTAAAAGCATCAAATTAAAATGATAATGATGAAGTTGCACCTACTTCATTTTGACCATTGAAAACAAAATTGTTTGAAGTAAAAGAAGAGGAAGGAGTACTCACAGTTTCTTGTTTTAACTACTTACCTAGTCTTGAGTTCATAAAGAAATATTTGTCTTTCTCATTATTCATAAACCAAAAATTGTTTTGCATACGCCCTTCATCATGAAAATCATCCATACCAATAGGTGAAGAGGAATCATCATTAACAGAACTTGAAATGGTAGACATACTTGGCACCGGAGAGAATAAGTAGGAAGGCAATGGAGTGTACTCTGTGCCAGTTTCCACTTGCGGATGGCCAGTCCTAAGTGGGGATTCCGCCCTTCCTGCATGGTCAGTAGATCGGTGCACCGAATCTAAAGGGTGAAATTCGGACTTACCTTCTATTTGTTGCTAGGCTCTATGCATCAAAATGAGATCGTACTCAGCTGCAATGATCTCGTAAGGTTATGGAACTCCATGGTAGTCCAATGTCTATTCGGCCATGTCAAGAGCTTGTGAAGCAAGCTGTGAGGCCTACTTCGACTCGTTCCTCGATGGATTTAGCTCGGATGTGAGAAGTGGTGTGGAAGTAGTGTTTGGAGTCATCTGTCCTTTTGTTCCTGCTTCTTGTGTAGAGCTCTCAGATCAAGGCCTAGGTTTCTCCCAAAGAACTCGGTTCTGATAGCATGTGAAGAAAATACTTTAACCCAGAAGTACAAATAACACCATACAACAAAGCACACACTGATAGAAGAACATGGTTAGGGTAAGGATAACTCAGAGACAATGAACACAGAGAATGAATGAAGTGATATGACTTTTGAGTATACAATGCTCATGTAGCAAACACACTATGTAGTGAATGAATTCTGTATCTCGAACCCCTATATCTCAGGGATCAGGGCAGGGATAATGAGCTAGAGAGTGTGTCGTACTTTGAATGGATCCCGAATCGTAGCAAGGTAGCCTCTGGTGGACAGGGAGAACATTCGAAAGGCATTAGATGTTTGGACGCTCTTTGGTCAGGCCTCTGGTCTTCGCATCAATGCCTTTAAGTCAGCCATTCTCAGTTGCACGGAGCCTGATTTACAGTCATTAGGCTGGCAGGGTCAGGTGGTTTCCCGTGGCTCCATTGTCAGGCATCTTGGATACCCATTGGGGGTGGATGTACGGCCAAAGGACCTACTGGAGTGGATTTCACAAAAACTGGCGGTGAAGTTTATGTATTGGAAGTCGCAAGCGTGGCCATTCCATGTCCGCCTCAAAGTGGCTCAGACAATTATGCTACCAATGCTAACGTTTTTCCTGCCATTGCTGCCGTGGACGCCTACTACTTTGAAGGCTCTTACTCATCCCATTCGTTTCATGCTATGGAAGAAGGATTCACTGCAGGCAGGCATTTCGTGGATTTCATGGTCACATACATGTACCCCTAAACGCATGGGTGGTGGAGCTATTTTGGATGCAGAAACTCATATGCTGGCTCTTCGTTGGTCTCTTTTTCGTGCCATGTGTGTGGATCATCACCCGTGGACCATCATAGCCCGTTATTTTCTTGAGGACAGCGGGCTACGCCATGGTAACACACAACTTCGGGCCTCCTGGTGGCATGTCCTTAATGCTGACTCTCGATTTTCCAGTCCCTCTTCCTCTTTGTTACTGCACTTGGTCGGCTCTTGGAAAGTGGTGCTCCAAAAGGCCCGTTCGCATCCAATGGGGGACCGCTTGCAGACTAATTCCTTTCAGCTGGAATTGTTGGCAGTATCGAGATTACTTTCATGGGAAGACAAACATCAGCTTAGACCGAGATTCAACCGCATGGCCCGTTTAGGTGTGACTTTGATTGCGGATGCTACCCTTGCCACTCGCAATGTCCTCGCATCGTTTCGGACTGCTAGGAGACTTTTCAGGATCCCGCGCGGATACCGTGGTTTATGGGGAAAGCTTTTGTCGGAGCTTCAGGGTAGGCAACCCTTTCCTGCCTTGGCTGTGGATCGTCCTTGGCAGGACTGGGACCTTGCAGGCCGGTTGAGTCTGGAAAAGGCCTCTACTAATCAGGTGTATCATCTTCTCATTCAAGATCACCAATGGCTGGGTGTGAAAGCTAATACTGTTTGGGGACTGCGGAAATCGCTGTCATGGTGGCAGGCAACGCTGATGGAGGGCTGGCTGAATAAGCACCTTTCAAATGCAAGGTCTTTCTTTGGCGGGTAATGATTGGTGGTCTTCCTCTTGCCTCGGCCCTTTCCAAGCGTCGAATCTCGAATGGCAATTGTTTCTTCTGCACCACTATTGCAGAATCGGCCCGACATCGTTTTCTTTCTTGCCTGCTCGCCAAGAATATCTGGTCACTCTTGTCGCAAATCTGGCGGGCAGTGGCGGGGTCCTCACTAACTCCTTTCGATTGGGTTTTTGTGCGCCCAAAGTACCCCACACCGCCATAGTTACATATGAAGATCTTATTTCACTTTTTCAGATACTGGGGATGCTGGCACATTTGGACCACGCGCAATGCTTTTCTCTTTGATTCGGCCTCTAATGTACCGAGACATATTGCCAGGCTTAAAGGGCTCTTGCATTGGCAGCTAGATCTCATCCGGCACTCCGACTTGCTCCCTCGGGAGGATTTGCATCCCTGGCATATAGCAATTGCCTCTGGGTCGATGCCATGATTGGTGTAACCTTTTTAGTGCATTAGGACGGGGATTTCCCACACGTTGGCCTAGGGCCCTCGTGCCTCTTGTAATCATGTAATCATGTAATCTTGTACCTTTTTTCCGTAATTAATACAATTACCTTTTACTAAAAAAGAGAGAGAGAGAGAGAGAGGGTGATGGCGAGGAGTCTGGTGCGTGGGCGATGGCGGATCTGCTTCCTCGTCTAGCGGACGTGTCTGCTGCCTTCGTCAAACGTTTTGCCCTGCTCGTGTCATCGCGCCCAACCCTCGTCCTCGCGCCCAACCCTAGCCCGCGACCTGCTGTCTTTTTGCCGTGCGATCTTCTTGCTTACGTCGCCCTGCTCTGCGACGGACGGGTCACTAGCACAGGGTCTGCGCCCTGGTTGCGCTGTCGCGTCCTGCCTGTCCGTTAGCCTCTTGTCCATGCTGACGTCGGCGTGGTGATCTGCATCGCCCTATCCTATTCTGTCATCCTCAGTGCCTGACAGCGAGGGTGTGACAACAGGCCCCAATCTGGGTTGCCACATAGCGAGCGCGAGAGTGTGAACTGGCAAGGGAACGAGGCCCTCTCTGCCTGTGGACGTGCGCACGTGCGGCCGTTTGTTTCTGTGCACGCGCTTCCCAAGCTTCTTCGTCAGTCCAGTGCCGGGTCCGTTTTGCCTGAAAAAGAGGGAGAGCGGCCTACGCATTCCTGCCTCCCGTGAGATCTTCGTTCGGCCTCTAACCGGTTTATGCAATGATAGACCATGGCTGGCTTGGACCTGGATTTTATAGACCAAACGGTGGCAGCGCTTGGTCCGGACTTTGATACCGAGGAACCCGACGACATGGTTCCGTGCATTGAAGAGATGCCCACTGCTCCTGACTTTCAGCCTGCAGGCAAACGCACCAAGCACACTTCGGAGGAGTCAATGGATCATTAGGATCGTTCCTATGCTCAGGTTGCTTCGGACTCTGCAGACTCTCAGGATGTTGACTGGGAGCATTTGCTAGAGTTTGCCAACCTTCTACTTGGCGATTATGTTCAACATAATCAGGAAGTCTTTTCTGACTCTGCACTGGAAGATGTTTTGGAAGCCACTGTTGACCCCAAATCTGTCATGCGCTCCTTTTCAGTATTCTATGATCGCGCGGTGATAATCTTCTTCACTGGTAGAATCCCCCAGCTTTCCCGTATTCGCCAGTGGCTGCACAGTCTGCTACAAGGGGAATGTGTTGAAGAGATTTTTGTGGGGCCCCGAGGTTTTTTTGAGGTGCTGTTAAAATCTGAGACGCACCGTGTTGCTCTTCTGTCTAAACTGCCTTTGTTTTTTGATCGCCGTTTGGTCCATGTTGTACCATGGCGCCCCATGGCAGATTTTCAGCGCCTGCTGCAACGGGAGTGTCCTGTATGGGTTAAAGTGGAAAATTGCCTGGCTGTTTTTTGGCCACTATTGATGGACGCCATGGCTGCTATGGGCACTGTTCTGGTTCCTCCAAGTTTAAGGGCAGTGAATCGTAACCGCTTGTGTATGTTATGGGACACTACCAGGAAAAGGCCTGCGTGGTTACGTCTCAATTGCTCTGGCATGCATCCTTTACACTTTCGTTTGAAATGGGGCAATTTTGCAGGACATTGCTTTTCCTGTGGAAAATTAGGGCATTTCATGGCCGAATGCCCAGAACAGCAACACACTTCAGATGCTGGGCATGTTGCGCTACCCATGGAAGATATGGTATGTGATGTCCCGTTGCAGGATGCTATTCACCCACCTAAAACTTTGGATAAAGGTAAACAATAGGTTTCGGGTTTAGATTCCCGTGGCACAGACTGGGTTGAAGTACGCGCAAAAAAAGGTACCAGGGTGGTTGCTGGCATGGAGAATTTTGTGCCTTCTGCGTCACAAGATTCCATGCGTACTTATATGCGTAGGAAAGAAATGTTGCCGTCGGAGCACTCTCCTCCTGCGATGGCTTCCTCTACCCCCCGTCCTCAGCCCACTCGGAGAGTGTATTCGGATCGTCCAAAGGGTCCACCAGCTAAGCTGGCTTTTGATACCAGAGGCAACGTCATTACCCCGTGGGATCGTCCTTATCCCCGATCCATTCCCAAGCCCGCAGATATGCCGTCTACCTCCAAATCTGGTCCGCAGAACTCTTTTGCCGTGTTGGCTGATTTCTTGGATGAGGGAGTCCTGGATATTCTCGCAGAAAAGGTCAAATCGAGGCAAGCTGTGCCTCGTACCTGATTTTCTTTTACAAAAAACACATGAAAATAGCCACGTGGAATGTGCGAGGAATCTGTTCTCGCCATAAGCAACATGCCATGTGGATTGTATTGCATGAGAATTAGTGGGATGTCTTGTGTGTTGTTGAACACAAGAGTCACGGTGAAGCTGGAAAAGTTGTGGATTGCCATGGCTTTCGTCTGTTCTATGCAAGGACACAGGCCATGCGTTATTTTGGTGTGCTCATGATTGTACACGAAAAATATCAACCTCTTCTTATTAAAAATGATGTGCATGGCCGCTTCTTGGTGATTGAAATTTTATTCGATGGAGAAATCTTATGGTTACTTGGTCTCTATGCTCCGAATGATCCTTTATCGCGCCGGGAGCTTTGGCATACTTTGTAGACTTCTTTGTCTCTTGGCAGACGGGGCCTCTTCATGGGGGATTTCAATATGTGTGTTGATTCTTCGCAGTCCACATCGGAGCATTCGGTAATGGACGCGTCGAAAAGCCGTAGGTGGCATGAGTTGGCTCTTGCTGTTCTTAAGCAAGATCTTTGGTCCTGGCTGCACCCGTCTTCTACAGGGTTTACTTTCCATTCCGCTCAGTATGCAACAACATGGTCGCGGCTGGACCGCATATACATCATGCAGAATGATGATTTCCTCCCTGAGATGCTTGAAATGAAAGTGTTGCAGCAATATGCATTGTCGGACCATTTTCCTCTGCAGCTTGAGATGCTCGCACAACCCATTGCACCTTTTAAGCGATTTCTGGAGAGGATCCCTTTGCGTTTTAACTCATCTTATTTGAAGCATGCAATCTTTCAGGGTTATATGCAGCAATTGATTGATAGATTCTTACTGGACTTCTCCTCTCAGGGCACTGCTTCGTTTGAACGATTGCTCTGTAATGTGCAGCGGGTTGCTCGGCAGTATGGAATCCATCATGCCTCTCTTTGTCGACAGCGTCGGCAAGCAACGGAGGACTTGCTGGCTTTGGTCCATTCTCTATTGGTGGACACTCCAGATGATGCATTTCTACTAGCACTGGCAATGCGTGTGGCTCATCTTATTCAAGAGTTTCAGTTGAAATCGTATCAACAGGCCAAATTGCAGCATTTGACGGAGACTTTGCAAGATAATGCGTGTCAGACTCATAAGTTCTTTTGAGCCCTCCATGCCTCTCCTGCTAGAGAGAATATGACTCGACTCCTGGATGCAAAAGGGCACCTGGTCCTTGATCTGCAGACTATTGTGCATATGTGTAGGAATTATTTCATCGACCTTCTTGGTTCCACTTCTCCACCTTCAGCCCAAACTACTCAGGCCCGTTCAGTTTTTTATGACCTGGTCCGTAATCAGGTTCCGCAGGACATGCAAGCCACTATGGAATCAGATATTTGTGAGGCGGAGGTTATGGATGCTTTGTTACACTTACCTAAGGATAAAAGTCCTGGCTGGGATGGTCTCACCAATGAGTTCTTTGAGGTTTTTGCTACCCAATTGGCGAAACCATTGACGGCTTTGTTTCAGCAGGTGTGGGAAACGGGGATTATGCCTTCCTCATGGAAAGAAGGACTTATTAAATTGCTTCCAAAGGTTCCTTCGCCGTCTATGTTGAAACATTGGCGCCCAATTTCTTTAATGGGTTCTATGTACAAAATCTTTTCCAAAGTAATGGCGAATCGGCTCCACAAGCATCTCCCTGCCATTGTGCATCCTCTTCAATATGGTTTCATTAAGGGCCGAAACATTCTGCACAATGTTTTAAATGCGCAATTGGCGATTGATTATGCAAGGCATTCTAATCAGGAGGTCGTACTGATTCAATTGGACCTGGAAAAGGCTTTCGACTATCTGGACTGGTCTTTTGTTGTAGAGCTTATGTCTGCTATGGGCTTTGGTGATCGGATGTCTCGACTGATCTACATCATCAGTGCAGCGGCGTATTCGTGAGTCATGTTGAATGGAGGCATTACCGAGCCATTTGCCTTTGCCTGCTCTGTCAGACAGGGGTGCCCATTGAGCCCTCTCTTCTTTGCCCTTGCGACTCATCCAGTTCTTTCGATGTTATCTCATATGGCAGCTTCCACTCAGTTGGCTGGATTGTCGCTTCCTTCTGGACAACATTTCATTAGTCAATCCTTGGCTGATGATAGTTTTATGATTTTGCGGGCGGATAAGGATAACCTTTGCAAAGCATTGGATGTTTGGGCTCTCTTTGGTCAGGCTTCCGGCCTTGCATCAATGCGTTGAAATCAGCCATTCTTAGCTGTACGGAGTCGGATTTGCAGTCATTGAACTGGCAGGGTATCGTTGTGCCTCGTGGCTCCATTGTCAGGCATCTTGGCTACCCCTTGGGCGTTGATGTTCCCCCAAAGCAGCTTCTACAGTGGACTTCTCAGAAACTGGCGGCTAAGTTCCTGTATTGGAAGTCTCAGGCTTGGCCATTCCATGTTCGCCTCAAAGTAGCCCAGACAATTATGTTGCCGATACTCACATATTTCTTGCCCTTGCTGCCCTGGACTACTACTACTCTGAATGCTCTGACTTAGTTTATTCGTTTTATGTTATGGAAGAAAGATTCCTTGCATGCAGGCATTTCCTGGATTTCTTGGTCGCATGCGTGCACCCCCAAACGCATGGATGGAGGAACTATTTTGGATGCCCAAACTCACATGCTGGCCCTCCGTTGGTCTCTTTTCCACGCCATGTGCTTTGATCATCATCCGTGGGTCGTTATAGCCCATTATTTCCTTGAGGAGCATGGGCTTCGGCATGGCAATACCAAATCTAGAGTTCGTGGTGGCATGTTCTTAATGCCGATTCCCGATTCTCTTGTTCCTCTTCATCACTGCTTGCCCATTTGGTATGTTCCTGGAAACTGGTCCTCCAGAAGGCTCAGTGGCATCCGGCGGAGGATCGCTTAGCTGCTAATTCTTTTCAACTGGAATTGCTGGCAGTCTCGCGGTTACTTTCATGGGAAGGTAAACAAGAGCTTCGACCACAATTCAACCGTATGGCACGTTTGGGCTTAACTTTAGTCGCGGATGCCACCCTTGCCAGTCGCAATGTGTTAATATCATTTCGTACAGCCAGGAGGATCTTTAGGATCCCTCGTGGATACAGGCATTTATGGGAACAGCTTTTGATGGTGCTCCAGAGCAGACAACCCTTTTCTGCCCTTGCTTCGGATCGTCCTTGGCAGGATTGGGACTTTGAAGGCCGGCTGAGTTTCGGCAAAGCTTCCGCTAACCATGTCTATCATCTTCTGATTAAAGATCATCACTGGCTGGTCACTAAAGCTAATGCTCTATGGGGATTGCGTAAATCCCGGTCATGGTGGAGGGCAACTGTGATGGAAGGGTGGCTGAACAAGACACCCTTCAAATATAAGGTCTTTCTTTGGAGGGTGATGATTGGGGGTCTTGCGCTTGCTCCGGCTCTTTCCAAGCGACGAATATCCAATGGCAACTGTTTCTTTTGCACCACCAGTGTCGAATCTGCCCGTCACCGATTTATTTCTTGCCCTATCGCTAAGAAAATATGGTCGTTCTTGTCAGCCGTTTGGAGAGCGGTGGTTGGTTTCTCGCTAAGGCCCTTTGATTGGGTCTTTGTGCAGCCCAAATACCCAACACCGGCACAGCCACATATGAAGCTCATGTTTCACTTTCTTCGATATTGGGGCTGTTGGCATAACTGGACCATTCAGAATGCTTTTCTTTTTGATTCCGCCTGTAATGTTCAGCGGCATATTGCTAGGCTTAAGGGTCTCTTGTATTGGCAGATAGATCTTCTTCAGCATTCTGACTTACTTTCCCGGGAGGACTTGCGTCCCTGGCATATGGCAATTTCCTCTACATCTTTGCCATGACCTTGTAACTCTTAGAACTAGAACCGTTTCACATGATGGCTTAGTGCCATCATGTATCTTGTAATCAAGTAAACTTGTACTTTTTTCGTAATTAATACAATTACCTTTTACGAAAGAGAGAGAGAGAGAGAGAGAGAGAGAGAGAGAGAGGTGAGAGAGAGAGAGAGAGAGAGTCTGAGAGAGAGAGAGAGAGAGAGAGAGAGAGAGAGAGAGAGAGAGAGAGAGAGAGGAGAGAGAGACATTTTGGAACGCGATGGCGGGGAGAGAGAACGGCGCTCTTCGTTAGACCTGCGCGGCGGACGTTCAGCGCCTGTCGCCTGTGCATCCCGTCGCCCACGTCGTCATCGCCTGGCGCCTGTGCATCTCGTCGCCACGTCGCCCGCCGCCTGTGCAACCCGCCGCCACGTCGCCTGCAGGTCTGCGCGCCCCGTTGCCTTGCCGCCTGTCGACTGTGTGAGCCGTCGTCCACGCGCCAGGCTGTCCCGTCGCCACGTCGCCCGATATCCTACCCCTGCCCCTGCCGTCGCCTGGACCTGCGCGTCCTGACAGATCGTGCCGTTGACGCCTCGGGCTTGCCTGCCTGTCCCGCCCCTGTTCGCCTGTGCCAGCCTGCACCTGCTCGCCTGACGACTGCCCGCCGGAGCCGCTGGTGATCGTTTCCCCTGCGTCAGCGTGTAGCGCCCTGTGGCCCCGTCGACGCCCGAAGTTTGAACGCCTTCCGTTTGCAGAAACAGGAGCGACCTCAACTAACCTAACTCGCCCTTTACCAGGACAAGTGTGCAGACAGCAGTATGGCTGGCCTGGATATGGATTTTCTTGACCGGACGGTGGCCGCCCTTGGCCCTGATTCCGATGCAGAGGAGCCGGAAGATATGGTGCCATGCACGGAGGAGTTACCGCCGACTTCTGAACAGCCGCCTGCCGGCAAACGCTCCAAGCATACGCCTGATGAGCCAATGAGCCCTCCGGAACGCTCCTATGCGCAAGTGGCCTCTGATCCTGTAGATTCGCAGGAAATTGACTGGGAGCATTTGCTGGACTTCGCCAATACCCTGCTTGGTGATTATGTCCAGCATAATACCGAATCTTTTTCTGTTGCGGGAACGGATGATGTGCTGGAAGCCACGGTCGACCCCAAATCAGTCTTGCGATCCTTCTCGGTGTTCTATGACCGTGCCGTTATACTTTTCTTCACTGGCAGGATCCCAGTGCTTTCGCACATTCGCCAGTGGTTGCACCATCTGTTGCAAGGGGAGTCGGTTGAGGAGATCTTCCTTGGACCTCGCGGGTTTTATGAGGTCTTGCTGAAATTAGAAACGCATCGCGCTGAGCTCCTGTCCAAGTTGCTGCTATTCTTTGACCGCCGATTGGTTCATGTTGTGCCATGGCGCCCCATGGCCGACTTCCAGCGTCTGCTTCAACGCGAATGCCCGGTGTGGGTGGAGGTGGAAAACTGTCCGGCGGTCTATTGGCCCATGTTGAAGGATGCGATGGCAGTTGTGGGAACAGTGCTGGTTCCCCCAAGCCTCAGGGCGATGAACCGCAACCGTTTATGCATGCTCTGGGACACGGCCAGGAAAAGGCCCGCGTGGCTTCGCCTCAATTGTTCGGGCATGCATCCTTTGTATTTTCGCTTAAAATGGGGCAACTTTGCGGGCCACTGCTTTTCATGTGGAAAACTGGGGCATTTCATGGCCGAATGTCCTGAAAAGCAGACGTCTTCGGAGGATGCGCAGGTTGCGCTGCCCAAGGACGACATGGTGCTTGATGCCACGCCCCAGGAAGCCCTTCAGTCTCCTCATGTCATGGATAAAGGCAAACAACAGGTCCTGAGTGTGGATTCCGGTCGCACTGACTGGATTGAGGCACGTCCTAAAAAAGGTAAAAAGTTGGATGCAGGCCAGCCGGATCGTGGGCCTCCCGCTTTCCAGGATTCCGTGCGCACGTATACGCGCCGGAAAGACATGGCCACTTCACAGCAGGCTGCGCGTCCTACGGCCCCGTCGGGCCCCCGCAATCAGTCTCCAAGGAGAGCCTATACCGACGGCCCCAGAGGCCCACCTGCCAAGCTGGCGTTCGATGCCAAAGGAAATGTTATTACACCCTGGGATCGGCGTTATCCCCGCCCCTCTCCCAAGGTAGTGGATTTCCCTTCTACCTCCAAAGCAGGTCGCCAGAATTCTTTCGCAGTATTGGCTGATTTTCTGGATGAGGGTGTCCTGGATGCTCTCGCGGAAAAGGTGAAATCAAGGCAACAGGTGCCTCGTTCCTGACTTCCTTCTTTGAGAATACATGAAGATAGCCACGTGGAATGTGCGAGGCATTTGCTCTCGCCATAAGCAACATGCCATGTGGACCGTCTTGCACGAGAACCAGTGGGATGTATTGTGTGCAGTTGAGCACAAAAGTCACAGTGAAGCAGGAAAAGTGATGGATTGTCATGGATTTCGTCTGTTTTATGCAGGGACGCATGCTTCGCACTATTCGGGCGTGCTGATGATTGTCCATGAGAAATACCAGCCTGTCCTTGTTAAAAATGATGTGCAGGGCCGGTTTCTGGTGATCGAAGTCTTATTTGAAGGAGAGATTTTATGGCTGTTGGGCCTTTATGCTCCGAATGATCCCGCATCCCGACGCGATCTTTGGTCCACTTTGCAAGGCTCCATGTCACTCGGCCGAAGGGGGTTCTTGATGGGCGATTTCAATATGTGTGTTGACTCTTCACAGTCCACTTCCGGGCATTCGGTAATGGATACGCCGGAAAGCCGGGTGTGGAATTCCTTTGCTTTGCACGTGCTCAAGCAAGATCTTTGGTCGTGGCTTTACCCTTCTTTTTCAGGGTTTACTTTTCATTCCGCACAATATGCAACTACCTGGTCGCGACTGGACAGAATGTATATCATGCAGGGCGATAATTTTCTTCCCGAGATGCTGGAGATGAAGGTCTTGCGCCAATATGCGTTGTCGGACCATTTCCCCCTTCAGCTTGAGATGCGAGCACACTCGATTGCACCTTTTGTGCAATTCCTGGATAGGCTTCCTTTACGTTTCAACTCCTCTTATTTGAAGCATTCAATTTTCCAGGGCTATATGCAGCAGCTGATTGAGAGGTTCTTATTGGACTTCGCCTCGGAGGGCTTGCCTTCATTTGCACGACTGCTTTCCAATGTGCAGCGAGTTGCTCGCCAGTATGGGATCCATCATGCCTCGCTTTGTCGCCGGCGTCGACATGCAGCAGAAGACCTACTGGCGTTGGTCCGTTCCTTGCTTCTGGATTCCCCTGATGATGATTTTCTGCTGTCTCTGGAGAGGCGGTTGGCCCATCTTATTCAAGTGTTTCAGTTGAAATCATATCAACAGGCCAAGCTGCACAACTTGACGGACACAATGCAAGACAGCGCCTGCCAGTCTCATAAGTTCTTTCGCGCCTTGCATGCGTCTCCAGCTCGCGAAAATATGACCAGACTCCAGGATTCGGAAGGTCGCATGGTCACGGATCCGCAGACCATTGTCACTATGTGCAGAAACTATTTTATGGAACTCCTTGGTTCCTCTTCCTCGCCTTCTAGCCAGGTTACGCATGCCCGTTCGGTCTTCTATCAACTGGTCCGCCAGCAGGTTCCACTTGATATGCAAGCCGCTTTGGAGACGAATATTTGCGAGGAAGAGGTTATGGACGTTTTGTTGCACTTGTCGAATGATAAAAGTCCTGGCTGGGATGGCCTCACTAATGAATTCTTTCAGACCTTGGCCACGCAGTTGGTGAAGCCATTGGTGGCCATGTTTCAGCAGGTGTGGGAAACGGGGGTCATGCCCTCCTCATGGAAAGAAGGCCTTATCAAACTAATTCCAAAGGTCCCTTCGCCGTCAAAGTTGCAACACTGGAGACCAATCTCTTTGATGGGCTCCATGTATAAAATCTACTCCAAAGTGCTGGCGAATCGGCTTCATAAACACCTTCCAGCTATTGTGCATCCTCTCCAATATGGCTTCATTAAGGGCCGCAACATTCTGCATAATATCTTAAATGTGCAAATGGCGATTGACTATGCGCGGCACTCCGGTCAGCAAGTGGTATTGATCCAATTGGACTTGGAAAAGGCGTTTGATTATGTGGACTGGTCGTTCATTGCAGACCTCATGTCGGCTATGGGCTTTGGTACCCGCATGTCCCGACTGATCTACACCATTAGTGATGCGGCTTCCTCCAGAGTTATGCTTAATGGTGGAGTTACAGAGCCATTTGTCCTTGCGCGCTCGGTCAGACAGGGTTGTCCTTTGAGCCCGCTCTTTTTTGCCCTGGCGACTCACCCGGTCCTTTCAATGTTATCCTCCATGGCAGCATCTGCTCAGCTGGCCGGGCTGTCTCTTCCGTTGGGTCAGCACTTCGTTAGCCAATCTTTGGCTGACGATACCTTTATGATCTTGCAGGCGGACAGGGACAACATTCGAAGGGCATTAGATGTTTGGACACTCTTTGGTCAGGCCTCTGGGCTTCGCATCAATACCCTTAAGTCAGCCATTCTCAGTTGTACGGAGCCTGATCTGCAGTCCTTAGGCTGGCAAGGCCAGGTGGTTTCCCGTGGCTCCATTGTCAGGCATCTTGGATATCCATTGGGGGTGGATGTACGGCCAAAAGACCTGCTGGAGTGGATTTCACAAAAACTGGCGGCGAAGTTTATGTATTGGAAGTCGCAAGCGTGGCCATTCCATGTCCGCCTCAAAGTGGCCCAGACAATCATGCTTCCGATGCTTACATATTTCCTGCCTTTGTTGCCATGGACGCCTACTACTTTGAAGGCCCTCACTCATCCCATCCGTTTCATGTTGTGGAAGAAGGATTCACTGCAGGCCGGCATCTCCTGGATTTCATGGTCACACGCATGTACCCCTAAGCGCATGGGTGGAGGAGCTATTTTGGATGCACATACTCATATGTTAGCTCTCCGCTGGTCCCTTTTTCGTGCCATGTGTGTGGGCCATCACCCATGGACCATCATAGCCCGCTATTTTCTTGAGGACAGCGGGCTCCGCCATGGTAACACACGGCTTCGGGCCTCCTGGTGGCATGTCCTTAATGCGGACTCTCGTGTTTCCAGCCCCTCTTCCTCTTTGTTACTGCACTTGGTCGGCTCTTGGAAAGTGGTGCTCCAAAAGGCCCGTTGGCACCCAGCAGGGGACCGCTTGCAGACTAACTCCTTTCAGCTGGAATTGTTGGCAGTATCGAGACTCCTTTCATGGGAAGATAAACATCAACTCAGACCAAGATTTAATCGCATGGCCCGTTTAGGTGTGACGTCGGTGGCAGATGCTACCCTTGCCACTCGCAATGTCCTCGTATCTTTTCGGACTGCTCGGCGACTCTTCAAGATCCCGCGTGGATACCGTGATTTATGGGAGCAGCTTTCGTCGGAACTTCAGGGTCGACAACCCTTTCCTGCCTTGACTGTGGACCGCCCTTGGCAGGATTGGGACCTTGCAAGCTGCCTGAGTCTGGAAAAGGCCTCTACTAATCAGGTGTATCATCTTCTTGTGCAAGATCACCAATGGCTGGGAGAGAAAGCTAACACTGTTTGGGACCTGCGGAAATCGCTGTCATAGTGGCAGAAAACGCTGATGGAGGGCTGGCTAAATAAGACACCTTTCAAATGCAAGGTTTTTCTTTGGCGGGTGATGATTGGTGGTCTTCCTCTGGCCTCGGCCCTTGCCAAGCGTCGCATCTCGAATGGCAATTGTTTCTTCTGTACCACACCGGCGGAATCAGCCCGACATCGTTTTCTCTCTTGCCCGCTCGCCAAGAATATCTGGTCGCTCTTGTCGCACATTTGGCGCGCGGTCGTGGGATCCTCGCTATCTCCTTTCGATTGGGTTTTTGTGCGCCCGAAGTATCCCGCACCGCCACAGTTGCATGAGAAGATCTTATTTCACTTTTTCAGATATTGGGGATGCTGGCACATTTGGACCACGCGCAATGCTTTTCTCTTTGATTCGGCCTCTAATGTACCCCGACATATTGCCAGGCTTAAAGGGCTCTTGCATTGGCAGTTAGATATCATCCGACACTCCGACTTGCTCCCTCGGGAGGATTTGCATCCGTGGCATATGGCAATTGCCTCTGGGTCGTTGCCATGATTGGTGTAACCTTTTCAGTACATTGCTACGGGGCTTCCCCACACGTTGGCCTAGGGCCCTCGTGTATCTTGTAATCAGAAGAACAGAGAGAGAGAGAAAGAGAAAACCTCTTCACATGATGGCTTTGTGTCATCATGTATCTTGTAATCCAGTAATCTTGTATTTTTTTCGTAATTAATATAATTACCTTTTACGAAAAAAAAAAAGAGAGAGAGGTGAGAGAGAGAGAGAGAGAGAGAGAGAGAGAGAGAGAGAGAGAGAGAGGAACGACGATGGCGCGGAACGTGACGGGGAGCGCGAACGCGATGTCGTCGCCTGGTCGCCTCGCGCGGTCGTCGGCTGCCTGACCCGCGCTCGTCCTGCGTGTCGGGGACCCTGCCGTCGCCATCTGACGTGGGAGCCGTTGCCTGTCCGCCGCCTTTCGACTTGCTACAGCGTCCGTGCCTGCGCCTCTGCCTTCTATTACCACTTGCGTCTACGCCTGGCACTCTCCAAATCGTCCTGCGCCCCGCCTTCTTGCGACTGTGCTACGTGGCAGATTGGAGGTATCGACAGCACGGCCCTGTCCCCCGCTGACACCCTAGTCGTCCTGCAGTCGTGTGGGATCTGTGTTTCCACAGGCCTGCGGCAGTCACAGTTCAGGAGCGGCAGTGCCTGAGGAGGATCTGTGTCCTCCTTCCTTCCTGTGGCAGGTGACTGAACGACTGCGAGAGCCAGAAGCCAGTTCACAGCTACTGCACCTGTGCACAAAATTTTCATATAGGGCCTGAAGAACGGAGTCCAGCTCCTGTAAACCCTAAACCTGGCGGTTGTCAGAGAGGCGGCATCCTGAACAGCGTGCCCACTGATCTATATAAAGAAGGCGAGAGAGAGAGAGAGAGAGAGAGAGAGAGAGAGAGAGAGAGAGAGAGAGAGAGAGAGAGAGAGAGAGAGAGAGAGAGAGAGAGAGAGAGAGAGTTCGTCCTCTGTGTGAAGACAGCAGTATGGCTGGCCTGGATTTGGATTTTCTTGATCGGACGGTGGCAGCCCTTGGCCCTGATTCCGATGCAGAGGAGCCGGAAGATATGGTGCCATGCACGGAGGAATTGCCGCCAAGTTCTGAACAGCCGCCTGCCGGCAAATGCTCCAAGCCTATGCCTGATGAGCCCATGAGTCCTCCGGAATGCTCCTATGCGCAAGTGGCCTCTGATCCGGTGGATTCGCAGGAAATCGACTGGGAGCATTTGCTGGACTTCGCCAATACTCTGCTTGGCGATTATGTCCAGCATAATACCGAATCTTTTTCTGTTGCGGGAACGGATGATGTGCTGGAAGCCACGGTGGACCCCAAATCCGTCTTGCGATCCTTCTCTGTGTTCTATGACCGTGCAGTTATTCTTTTCTTCACTGGCAGGATCCCAATGCTTTCGCATATTCGCCAGTGGTTGCACCATCTTTTGCAAGGGGAGTCGGTTGAGGAGATTTTCCTTGGACCTCGCGGGTTTTATGAGGTCCTGCTGAAATCAGAAACGCATCGCGCTGAGCTCCTGTCCAAGTTGCCGCTATTCTTTGATCGCCGCCTGGTTCATGTTGTGCCATGGCGCCCCATGGCCGACTTCCAGCGTCTGCTTCAACGCGAATGCCCGGTGTGGGTAGAGGTGGAAAACTGTCTGGCGGTCTATTGGCCCATGTTGAAGGATGCGATGGCAGTTGTGGGAACAGTGCTGGTTCCCCCAAGCCTCAGGGCGATGAACCGCAACCGTTTATGCATGCTATGGGACACGGCCAGGAAAAGGCCTGCTTGGCTTCGCCTCAATTGTTCGGGCATGCATCCTTTGTATTTTCGCTTAAAATGGGGCAACTTTGCGGGCCACTGCTTTTCATGTGGTAAATTGGGGCATTTCATGGCCGAATGCCCTGAAAAGCAATCGTCTTCGGATGATGCGCAGGTTGTGCTGCCCAAGGACGACATGCTGCTTGATGCCACGCCCCAGGAAGCCCTTCAGTCTCCTCATGTCATGGACAAAGGCAAACAACAGGTCCGAAGTGTGGATTCCCATCGTACTGACTGGATTGAGGCACGTCCTCAAAAAGGTAAAAACTTGGATACAGGCCTGGCGGATCCTGGGCCTCCCGCTTCCCAGGATTCCGTGCGCACGTATACGCGCCGGAAAGAAATGGCCACTTCACAGCAGGCTCCGCGTCCTAGGGCCCCGTCGGGCCCCCGCAATCAGGCTCCAAGGAGAGCCTATACCGACGGCCCCAGAGGCCCACCTGCCAAGCTGGCGTTCGATGCCAAAGGAAATGTTATTACACCCTGGGATCGGCGTTATCCCCGCCCCTCTCCCAAGGCAGTGGATTGCCCTTCTACCTCCAACGCAGGTCGCCAGAATTCTTTTGCAGTATTGGCTGATTTTCTGGATGAGGGTGTCCTGGATGCTCTCGCGGAAAAGGTGAAATCGAGGGAGCAGGTGCCTCGTTCCTGACTTCCTTCTTTGAGGATACATGAAGATAGCCACGTGGAATGTGCGAGGCATTTGCTCTCGCCATAAGCAACATGCCATGTGGACCGTCTTGCATGAGAACCAGTGGGATGTATTGTGTGCAGTTGAGCACAAAAGTCACGGTGAAGCAGGAAAAGTGATGGATTGTCATGGATTCCGCCTGTTTTATGCAGGGACCCATGCTACGCACTATTCGGGCAGGCTGATGATTGTCCATGAGAAATATCAGCCTGTCCTTGTTAAAAATGATGTGCAGGGCCGCTTTCTGGTGATCGAAGTCTTATTTGAAGGTGAGATTTTATGGCTGTTGGGCCTCTATGCTCCGAATGATCCCGCATCCCGGCGGAATCTTTGGTCCACTTTGCAGGGCTCCATGTCACTCGGCCGAAGGGGATTCTTGATGGGAGATTTCAATATGTGTGTCGACTCTTCTCAGTCCACTTCAGGGCATTCGGTAATGGATATGCCGGAAAGCCGGGTGTGGAGTTCTTTTGCTTTGCACGTGCTCAAACAAGATCTTTGGTCGTGGCTTCACCCTTCTTTTTCAGGGTTTACGTTTCATTCCGCACAATATGCAACTACCTGGTCGCGGCTGGACAGAATGTATATCATGCAGGGCGATGACTTTCTTCCCGACATGCTGGAAATGAAGGTCTTGCGGCAATATGCGTTGTCGGACCATTTCCCCCTCCAGCTTGAGATGCAGGCACACTCTATTGCACCTTTTGTGCAATTCCTGGATAGGCTCCCCTTACGTTTCAACTCCTCTTATCTGAAGCATTCAGTTTTCCAGGGCTATATGCAGCAGTTGATTGAGAGGTTCTTATTGGACTTCGCCTCTGAGGGCTGGCCTTCATTTGCACGGCTGCTCTCTAATGTGCAGCGGGTTGCTCGCCAGTATGGGATCCATCATGCCTCGCTTTGCCGCCAACGTCGACATGCAGCCGAAGACTTACTGGCCTTGGTCCGTTCCTTGCTCCTGGATTCCCCTGATGATGATTTTCTGCTGTCTCTGGAGAGGCGGTTGGCCCATCTTATTCAAGTGTTTCAGTTGAAATCTTATCAACAGGCCAAGCTGCACAACTTGATGGACACAATGCAAGATAGCTCCTGTCAGTCTCATAAGTTCTTTCGCGCCTTGCATGCATCTCCGCCCCGCGAAAATATGACCAGACTCCAGGATTCAGAAGGTCGCATGGTCACGGATCCGCAGACCATTGTCACTATGTGCAGAAACTATTTTATGGATCTTCTTGGTTCCTCTTCCTCGCCTTCTAGCCAGGTTACGCATGCCCGTGCGGTCTTCTATCATCTGGTCCGCCAGCAGGTTCCAGTTGATATGCAAGCCGCTTTGGAGACGGATATTTGCGAGGACGAGGTTATGGATGTTTTGTTGCACCTGCCGAATGATAAAAGCCCTGGCTGGGATGGTCTCACTAATGAATTCTTTCAGACCTCGGTCACGCAGTTGGCGAAGCCATTGGTGGCCATGTTTCAGCAGGTGTGGGAAACGGGGGTCATGCCCTCCTCATGGAAAGAAGGCCTTATCAAACTAATTCCAAAGGTCCCTTCGCCGTCAAAGTTGCAACACTGGCGACCAATCTCGTTGATGGGCTCCATGTACAAAATCTACTCCAAAGTGCTGGCGAATCGGCTCCACAAGCACCTTCCAGCTATTGTGCATCCTCTCCAATATGGTTTCATTAAGGGCCGCAACATTCTGCATAATATCTTAAATGTGCAAATGGCCATTGACTATGCGCGGCACTCCGGTCAGGAAGTGGTATTGATCCAATTGGACTTGGAAAAGGCATTTGATTATGTGGACTGGTCTTTCATTGCAGACCTCATGTCGGCTATGGGCTTTGGTACCCGAATGTCCCGATTGATCTACACCATTAGTACTGAGGCTTCCTCCAGAGTTATGCTTAATGGTGGAGTTACAGAGCCATTTGTCCTTGCACGCTCGGTCCGACAGGGTTGTCCTTTGAGCCCTCTCTTCTTTGCCCTGGCGACTCACCCGGTCCTTTCAATGTTATCCTCCATGGCAGCCTCTGCCCAGCTGGCCGGTCTGTCTCTTCCGTTGGGTCAGCACTTCGTTAGCCAATCTTTGGCGGATGACACCTTTATGATTTTGCAGGCGGACAGGGACAACATTCGAAGGGCATTAGATGTTTGGACACTCTTTGGTCAGGCCTCTGGGCTTCGCATCAATACCCTTAAGTCAGCCATTCTCAGTTGTACGGAGCCTGATCTGCAGTTCTTAGGCTGGCAAGGCCAGGTGGTTTCCCGTGGCTCCATTGTCAGGCATCTTGGATACCCATTGGGGGTGGATGTACGGCCAAAAGCCCTGCTGGAGTGGATTTCACAAAAATTGGCAGCAAAGTTTATGTATTGGAAGTCGCAAGCATGGCCATTCCATGTCCGCCTCAAAGTGGCCCAGACAATCATGCTTCCAATGCTAACGTATTTCCTGCCATTGTTGCCATGGACTCCTACTACTTTGAAGGCCCTCACTCAGCCCATCCGTTTCATGCTATGGAAGAAGGACTCACTGCAGGCTGGCATTTCCTGGATTTCTTGGTCACACGCATGTACCCCTAAGCGCATGGGTGGCGGAGCGATTTTGGATGCACACACTCATATGTTAGCTCTCCGTTGGTCCCTTTTTCGTGCCATGTGTGTGGATCACCACCCTTGGTCCATCATAGCCCGTTATTTTCTTGAGGACAGCGGGCTCCGCCATGGCAACACACGGCTTCGGGCTTCCTGGTGGCATGTCCTTAATGCTGACTCTCGTGTTTCCAGTCCCTCTTCCTCGTTGTTACTGCACTTGGTCGCCTCTTGGAAAGTAGTGCTCCAAAAGGCCCGCTGGCACCCAGTGGGGGACCGCTTGCAGACTAATTCCTTTCAGCTGGAATTGTTGGCAGTATCGAGACTCCTTTCATGGGAGGATAAACATCAACTCAGACCAAGATTTAATCGCATGGCCCGTTTAGGTGTGATGTCGGTTGCAGATGCTACCCTTGCTACTCGCAATGTCCTCGTCTCATTTCGGACTGCTCGGCGACTCTTTAAGATCCCGCGTGGATACCGTGATTTGTGGGAGCTGCTTTCGTCGAAGCTTCAGGGTCGGCAACCCTTTCCTGCCTTGACGGTGGATCGCCCTTGGCAGGACTGGGATCTTGCAGGCCGCCTGAGTCTGGAAAAGGCCTCCACTAATCAGGTGTATCATCTTCTTGTTCAAGATCACCAATGGCTGGGAGAGAAAGCTAACACTGTTTGGGGACTGCGGAAATCGCTGTCATGGTGGCACAAAACGCTGATGGAGGGCTGGCAAAATAAGACACCTTTCAAATGCAAGGTTTTTCTTTGGCGGGTAATGATTGGTGGTCTTCCTCTGGCCTCGGCCCTTGCCAAGCGTCGCATCTCGAATGGCAATTGTTTCTTCTGTACCACACCGGCGGAATCGGCCCGACATCGTTTTCTCTCTTGCCCGCTCGCCAAGAATATCTGGTCACTCTTGTCGCACATTTGGCGCGCGGTGGTGGGATCCTCGCTAACTCCTTTCGATTGGGTTTTTGTGCGCCCGATGTATTCCGCACCGCCACAGTTGCATGAGAAGATCTTATTTCACTTTTTCAGATATTGGGGATGCTGGCACATTTGGACAACGCGCAATGCTTTTCTCTTTGATTCGGCCTCTAATGTACCCCGACATATTGCCAGGCTTAAAGGGCTCTTGCATTGGCAGCTGGATATCATCCGACACTCCGACTTGCTCCCTCGACAGGATTTGCATCCGTGGCATATGGCAATTGCCTCTGGGTCGTTGCCATGATTGGTGTAACTTTTTCAGTGCATTACTACGAGGCTTCCCCACACGTTGGCCTAGGGCCCTCGTGTATCTTGTAATCAGAAAAAAGAGAGAGAGAGAGAGAGAAAGAGAAAACCTCTTCACATGATGGCTTTGTGTCATCATGTATCTTGTAATCCAGTATTTTTTTCGTAATTAATATAATTACCTTTTACGAAAAAAAAAGAGAGAGAGAGAGAGAGAGAGAGAGAGAGAGAGAGAGAGAGAGAGAGATGAGCTCGTCGATGGCGCCCGCTTGTGACCTGCCGCCTGTGCCGATTCGTCGCCATCCGTTGCCTGGTTTCCCCGCGTGCAGACGGCATAGGCCGTCACCCGTCCTTTGTTTGTCCTGGCGGCTGGGGTCCCGCCTGTCACCCGTCCGTCTCGTGAGCCTGCGTTTCGCGCGTCTTGCTCCTCAGCGCCCTTTTGGTTCGTCACGGGTTCCCTTGCGCCCATTGCTTGCCCACTCGCGCTGCCACGCCGACAGACGCCCATTTGCCTTCGACCACTTTGCTGTCCGCGGGTCCGCTTGCTCGATTTGTTGCCCTCTGCAGAGGCGCCGAGCTGCGGTCAACCCTAAGCTCCGCTCTTGTCAGAGAGGCAGCGTCTCGACCAGAGTGCCCGCTGCTCTGTACACACACAGAGAGAGAGAGAGAGAGAGAGAGAGAGAGAGAGAGAGAGAGAGAGAGAGAGAGAGAGAGAGAGAGAGAGAGAGAGAGAGAGAGAGAGAGAGAGAGAGAGAGAGAGAGAGAGAGAGAGAGAGAGAGAGAGAGAGAGAGAGAGAGAATTAGATGTTTGGACGCTCTTTGGTCAAGCTTCTGGTCTTCGCATCAATGCCTTCAAGTCAGCCATTCTTAGTTGCACGGAGCCTGATTTAGAGTCATTAGGCTGGCAGGGCCAGGTGGTTTCTCGTGGCTCGATTGTCAGGCATCTTGGATACCCATTGGGGGTGGATGTACGGCCAAAGGACCTGCTGGAGTGGATTTCACACAAACTGGCCGCGAAGTTTATGTATTGAAAGTCGCAAGCCTGGCCGTTCCATGTCCGCCTCAAAGTGGCTCAGACAATTATGCTACCAATGCTGACGTATTTCCTGCCATTACTGCCATGGACGCCCAGTACTTTGAAGGCTCTCACTCATCCCATTCGTTTCATGCTATGGAAGAAAGATTCACTGCAGGTAGGCATTTCCTGGATTTCATGGTCACATGCATGTACCCCTAAGCGCATGGGTGGTGGAGCTATTTTGGATGCAGAAACTCATATGCTGGCTCTTCGTTGGTCTCTGTTTCGTGCCATGTGTGTGGATCATCACCCGTGGACCATCATAGCCCGTTATTTTCTTGAGGACAGCGGTCTCCGCCAGGGTAACACACGGCTTCGAGCCTCATGGTGGCATGTCCTTAATGCTGACGCTCGATTTTCCAGTCCCTCGTCCTCTTTGTTACTGCACTTGGTCGGCTCTTGGAAAGTGGTGCTCCAAAAGGCCCGTTGGCATCTTGTAGGGGACCGCGTGCAGACAAATTCTTTTCAGCTGGAATTGTTGGCGGTATCCACATTACTTTCATGGGAAGATAAACATCAGCTTAGACCAAGATTTAACCGCATGGCTCGTTTGGGTGTGACTTCGATTGCGGATGCTACCCTTGCCACTCGCAATGTCCTTGCATCATTTCGGACTGCTAGGAGACTTTTCAGGATCCCGCGCGGATACCGTGATTTATGGGGAAAGCTTTCCTCGGAACTTCAGGGTAGGCAACCCTTTCCTGCCCTGGCTATGGATCGCCCTTGGCAGGACTGGGACCTTGCAGGCCGGTTGAGTCTGGAAAAGGCCTCTACTAATCAGGTGTATCATCTTCTCATTAAAGATCACCAATGGTTGGGTGTGAAAGCTAATACTGTTTGGGGCCTGCGGAAATCACTGTCATGGTGGCAGGCAACGCTGATGGAGGGATGGCAGAATAAGACACCTTTCAAATGCAAGGTCTTTCTGTGGTGGGTAATGATTGGTGGTCTTCCTCTTGCCTCGGCCCTTTCCAAGCGTCGAATCTCGAATGGCACTTGCTTCTTCTGCACCACTTCGGCGGAATCGGCCCGACATCGTTTTCTTTCTTGCCCGCTCGCCAAGAATATCTGGTCACTCTTGTCACAAATCTGGCACGCGGTGGTGGGGTCCTCACTGACTCCCTTCGATTGGGTTTTTGTGCGCCCGAAGTCTCCCACACCGCCACCGTTACATATGAAGATCTTATTCCATTTTTTCAGATACTGGGGATGCTGGCACATTTGGACCACCCGAAATGCTTTTCTCTTTGATTCGGCTTCTAATGTACCGCGACATATTGCAAGGCTTAGAGGGCTCTTGCATTGGCAGCTAGATCTCATCAGGCACTCTGACTTGCTCCCTCGGGAGGATTTGTATTCCTGGCATTTGGCAATTGCCTCTGGGTCCTTGCCATGATTGGTGTAACTTTTTAGTACCCTAGTCCGGGGATTTCCCACACGTTGGCCTACGGCCCTCGTGCCTCTTGTACTCGTGTAATCATGTAATCGTGTACTTTTTTCGTAATTAATACAATTACCTTTTACGAAAAGAGAGAGAGAGAGAGAGAGAGAGAGAGAGAGAGAGAGAGAGAGAGAGAGAGAGAGAGAGAGAGAGAGAGAGAGAGAGAGAGAGAGAGAGAGAGAGAGAGAGAGAGAGAGAGAGAGAGAGAGAGAGAGAGAGAGAGAGAGAGAGAGAGAGAGAGAGAGAGAGAGAGAGAGAGAGAGAGAGAGAGAGAGAGAGAGAGAGAGAGAGAGAGAGAGAGAGAGAGAGAGAGAGATGCGTCGCCTGCAGCGTCGCCATCGCCTGGTGTCCCGTCGTCAGCGCCTGATCGTCGTCGCTTGCAGCTGCCGTCTGGCCGTCGCCCGCAGGCCCGTCGCCTGCCTCTGAAGCTGCCGTCGCCCGCAGGTCCGTCGCCTGCCTCTGAAGGCCCGTCGGCCTCGGCTGCCTCTGGTGCCCTGTTGCCTATCTCTCACGCCCCGTCGGCTACGGCTAAGTCCCCCACCCTGCTGCCTGTAGGCCCATCGACTGCGTCCCCCGCCCTGCTATCGCCTGCCTGAGCTGCGGGCTCTGCACCTGCGTTTCGCCCGTTCGCCCTGTGTATTAGGGTTTCTGCTGGCGCGGCCCCTGCCCTGCGCCCTCGACTATCCCACTCTGCCGTCGACTGCCAGCCCTGTGTTCCACCCTCAGGCCCCTGCACTGTTAGGGTTGTGCCCTGCCACACGCGTTCTTGGGACAGGCCACGAGTGAGGCTGACAGGTAAAGCTCAGGTTTCATCGGCTGTGCTTGTAGAATCCGCCCTTGGACAGCGCCGCTGTACAGAAAAGAGAGAGAGAGAGAGAGAGAGAGAGAGAGAGAGAGAGAGAGAGAGAGAGAGAGAGAGAGAGAGAGAGAGAGAGAGAGAGAGAGAGAGAGAGAGAGAGAGAGAGAGAGAAGACAGCAGTATGTCTGGCCTGGATTTGGATTTTCTCGACCGGACGGTGGCAGCCCTTGGCCCTGATTCCGATGCAGAGGAGCCAGAGGATATGGTGCCATGCACGGAGGAGCTGCCTCAGGGTTCTGAACGGCCGGGTTCTGAACTGTCGCCTGCTGGCAAACACTCCAAGCATACTTCTGATGAGCCAATGGGTCCTCAGGAACGTTCCTATGCGCAAGTGGCCTCTGATCCTGTGGATTCGCAGGAAATTGACTGGGAGCATTTGCTAGACTTTGCCAATACTCTGCTTGGCGATTATGTCCAGCATAATAATGAATCTTTTTCTGAAGCGGGAACGGATGATGTACTAGAAGCCACGGTGGACCACAAATCAGTCTTGCGATCCTTCTCGGTATTTTATGATCGTGCAGTTATACTTTTCTTCACTGGTAGGATCCCAGTGCTGTCGCATATTCGCCAGTGGATGCACCATTTATTGCAAGGGGAGTGTGTTGAGGAGATCTTCCTTGGACCTCGCGGCTTTTATGAGGTGCTGTTGAAATCGGAAACGCATCGAGCTGAGCTCCTGTCCAAGTTGCCACTATTCTTTGATCGCCGCTTGGTCCATGTTGTACCATGGCGCCCCATGGCCGACTTCCAGCGTCTGCTTCAACGAGAATGCCCGGTGTGGGTGGAAGTGGAAAATTGTCCGGCGGTCTATTGGCCAATGTTGAAGGATGCGATGGCGGTTGTGGGAACGGTGCTGGTTTCCCCAAGCCTCAAGGCAATGAACCGCAACCGTTTATGCATGTTATGGGACACGGCCAGGAAAAGGCCCGCGTGGCTTCGCCTCAATTGTTCAGGCATGCATCCTCTGCATTTTCGCTTGAAATGGGGCAACTTTGCGGGACACTGCTTTTCATGTGGTAAATTGGGGCATTTCATGGCTGAATGCCCTGAAAGGCAACCGTGTTCGGAGGATGCGCAGGTTGTGCTGCCCAAGGATGACATGGTGCTTGATGCCCCGCCCCAAGAAGCCCTTTAGTCACCTCATGTGATGGATAAAGGCAAACAACAGGTCCTGGGTTTGGATTCCCGTCGCACTGACTGGATTGAGGCACGTCCCAAAAAAGGTAAAAAGTTGGATGCAGGCCTGGCGGATCCTGGGCCTACTGCTTCCGAGGATTCCGTGCGCACGTATACGCGCAGAAAAGAAATGGTCACTTCACAGCAGGCTGCGCGTACTACGGCCCCGTCTGCCCCCCGTAATCAGTCTCCAAGGAAAGTCTATACCGACGGCCCCAAAGGCCCTCCTGCTAAGCTGGCGTTTGATACCAAAGGTAATGTGATTACACCCTGGGATCGGCGTTATCCCCGCCCCACTCCGAAGGCAGTGGATTTCCCTTCTACCTCTAAAGCAGGTCGCCAGAATTCGTTTGCAGTATTGGCTGATTTTCTGGATGAGGGCGTCCTGGATGCTCTCGCGGAAAAGGTGAAATCGAGGCAACAGGCGCCTCGTTCCTGACTTCCTTTTTTGAAGATATATGAAGATAGCCACGTGGAATGTGCGAGGCATCTGCTCTCGCCATAAGCAACATGCCATGTGGACCGTCTTGCATGAGAACCAGTGGGATGTATTTTGTGCAGTTGAGCACAAAAGTCATGGTGAAGCAGGAAAAGTTGTGGATTGTCATGGATTCCGTCTGTTTTATGCAGGCACCCATGCTACGCACTATTCGGGCGTGCTGATGATTGTCCATGAGAAATATCAGCCTGTCCTTATTAAAAATGATGTACAGGGCCGATTTCTGGTTATCGAAGTCTTATTTGAAGGAGAGATTTTATGGTTATTGGGCCTCTATGCTCCGAATGATCCCGCATCCCGACGGGATCTTTGGTCCACTTTGCAGGCCTCCATGTCACTCGGCCGAAGGGGGTTTTTGATGGGAGATTTCAATGTGTGTGTTCACTCTTCTCAGTCCACTTCAGGGCATTCGGTAATGGATGCGCCGGAAAGCCGGGTGTGGAATTCCTTTGCTTTGCACGTACTTAAGCAGGATCTTTGGTCGTGGCTTCACCCTTCTTTTTCAGGGTTTACTTTTCATTCCGCACAATATGCAACTACCTGGGCGCGGTTGGACAGAATGTATATCATGCAGGGGGGCGATTTTCTTCCTGAGATGCTGGAAATGAAGGTCTTGCAGCAGTATGCGTTGTCGGATCATTTCCCCCTCCAGCTTGAGATGCGGGCACAATCTATTGCACCTTTTATGCAGTTGCTGGATAGGCTCCCTTTACGTTTCAACTCCTCTTATTTGAAGCATTCAATTTTTCAGGGCTATATGCAGCAATTGATTGAGAGGTTCTTATTGGACTTCGCCTCCGAGGGCTTGCCTTCATTTGCACGGTTGCTCTCTAATGTACAGCGGGTTGCTCGGCAGTATGGGATCCATAATGCCTCGCTTTGTCGCCGTCGTCGATCTGCAGCAGAGGAGTTACTGGCTTTGATCCGTTCCTTGCTCCTGGATTCCCCAGATGGTGATTTTCTGCTGTCATTGGAGAGGCGTTTGGCCCATCTTCTTCAAGTATTTCAGTTGAAATCTTATCAGCAGGCCAAGCTGCATAACTTGACTGACATATTGCAAGATAGTGCCTGCCAGTCTCATAAGTTCTTTCGCGCCTTGCATGCGTCTCCCGCTCGCGACAATATGACCAGACTCCAGGATTCGGAGGGTCGCATGGTCACTGATCTGCAGACCATTGTCAATATGTGCAGAAATTATTTTATGGAACTTCTTGGTTCTTCTCCCTTGCCTTCTAGCCAGGTTACGCATGCCCGCTCGGTCTTCTATCATCTGGTCCGCCAGCAGGTTCCATTGGATATGCAAGCCACGTTGGAGGCGGATATTTGCGAGGAGGAGGTTATGGAAGTTTTGTTGCACCTGCCGATGGATAAAAGTCCTGGCTGGGATGGTCTCACTAATGAATTCTTTCAGAGCTCGGCCACGCAGTTGGTGAAGCCATTGGTGGTCATGTTTCAGCAGGTTTGGGAAACAGGGGTCATGCCCTCCTCATGGAAAGAAGGCCTTATCAAACTGATTCCAAAGGTCCCTTCGCCGTCAAAGCTGCAACACTGGCGACCAATCTCTTTGATGGGCTCCATGTATAAAATCTACTCCAAAGTGCTGGCGAATCGGCTTCATAAGCACCTTCCCGCTATTGTGCATCCTCTCCAATATGGTTTCATTAAGGGCCGCAACATTTTGCATAATATCTTAAATGTGCAAATGGCTATTGACTATGCGCGACACTCCGGTCAGGAAGTGGTATTGATTCAATTGGACTTGGAAAAGGCGTTTGATTATGTGGACTGGTCTTTCATTGCAGGTCTCATGTCTGCTATGGGCTTTGGTACCCGGATGTCCCGATTGATCTACACCATTAGTGATGCGGCTTCCTCCAGAGTTATGCTCAATGGTGGGGTTATAGAGCCATTTGTCCTTGCACGCTCAGTCAGACAGGGTTGTCCTTTGAGTCCTCTCTTCTTTGCCCTGGCGACTCATCCGGTCCTTTCAATGTTATCCTCCATGGCAGATTCTGCTCAGCTGGTAGGGTTGTCTCTTCCTTTGGGCCAGCACTTCATTAGCCAATCTTTGGCTGATGACACCTTTATGATTTTGCAGGCGGACAGGGACAACATTCGCAAGGCATTAGATGTTTGGACGCTTTTTGGTCAGGCCTCTGGGCTTCGCATCAATGCCTTTAAGTCAGCCATTCTCAGTTGCACGGAGCCTGATTTACAGTCATTAGGCTGGCAAGGCCAGGTGGTTTCCCGTGGCTCTATTGTCAGGCATCTTGGATACCCATTGGGGGTGGATGTACGGCCAAAGGACCTGCTGGAGTGGATTTCACAAAAACTGGCGGCGAAGTTTATGTATTGGAAGTCGCAAGCGTGGCCCTTCCATGTCCGCCTTAAAGTGGCTCAGTCAATTATACTCCCAATGCTAACGTATTTCTTGCCATTGTTGCCATGGACGCCTACTACTTTGAAGGCTCTCACTCATCCCATCCGTTTCATGCTATGGAAGAAGGATTCACTGCAGGCAGGCATTTCATGGATTTCATGGTCACATACATGTACCCCTAAGCGCATGGGTGGTGGAGCTATTTTGGATGCAGAAACTCATATGCTAGCTCTCCGTTGGTCCCTTTTTCGTGCCATGTGTGTGGATCATTACCCGTGGACCATCATAGCCCGTTATTTTCTTGAGGACAGCGGGCTCCGCCATGGTAACACCCGGCTTCGGGCCTCCTGGTGGCATGTCCTTAATGCTGACTCCCGTTTTTCCAGTCCCTCTTCCGCTTTGTTACTGCACTTGGTCGGCTCTTGGAAAGTGGTGCTCCAAAAGGCCCGTTGGCACCCGGTAGGGGACCGCTTGCAGACTAACTCCTTTCAGCTGGATTTGTTGGCAGTATCGAGACTACTTTCATGGGAAGATAAACATCAGCTCAGACTGAGATTTAACCGCATGGCCCGTTTAGGTGTGACGTCAGTTGCGGATGCTACCCTTGCCACTCGCAATGTCCTCGTATCGTTTTGGACTGCTAGGCGACTTTTCAAGATCCCGCGCGGATACCGTGATTTATGGGGAAAGCTTTCGTCGGAGCTTCAGGGTAGGCAACCCTTTCCTGCCCTGGTTGTGGATCGCCCTTGGCAGGACTGGGACCTTGCAGGCCGGTTGAGTCTGGAAAAGGCCTCTACCAATCAGGTGTATCATCTTCTCATTCAGGATCACCATTGGCTGGGTGACAAAGCTAATACTGTTTGGGGACTGCGGAAATCGCTGACATGGTGGCAGACAACGCTGATGGAGGGCTGGCTGAATAAGGCACCTTTCAAATGCAAGGTCTTTCTTTGGGGGGTAATGATTGGTGGTCTTCCTCTTGCCTCGGCCCTTGCCAAGCGTCGCATCTCGCATGGCAATTGTTTCTTCTGTACCACAACGGCGGAATTGGCCTGACATCGTTTTCTTTCTTGCCCGCTCGCCAAGAATATCTGGTCACTCTTGTTGCACATTTGGCGCACTGTGGTGGGGTCCTCCCTAACTCCTTTCGACTGGGTTTTTGTGCGCCCGAAGTATCCCACACCGCCACAGTTGCATATGAAGATCTTATTTCACTTTTTCAGATACTGGGGATGCTGGCACATTTGGACCACGCGCAATGCTTTTCTCTTTGATTCGGCCTCTAATGTACCGCGCCATATTGCCAGGCTTAAAGGCCTCTTGCATTGGCAGCTAGATCTCATCCGACACTCCGACTTGCTCCCTCGGGAGGATTTGCTTCCTTGGCATATGGCAATTGCCTCTGGGTCGTTGCCATGATTGGTGTAACTTTTTTAGTGCATTACTACGGGGATTTCCCACACGTTGGCCTAGGGCCCTCGTGCCTCTTGTAATCACAAAGAGAGAGAGAGAGAGCAAGAGAACTTCTTCACTTGATGGCTTAGTGTCATCAACTATCTTGTAATCAAGTAATCTTGTATTTTTTTCGTAATTAATACAATTACCTTTTACGAAAAAAGAGAGAGAGAGAGAGAGAGAGAGAGAGAGAGAGAGAGAGAGAGAGAGAGAGAGAGAGAGAGAGAGAGAGAGAGAGAGAGAGAGAGAGAGAGAGAGAGAGAGAGAGAGAGAGAGAGAGAGAGAGAGAGAGAGAGAGAGAGAGAGAGAGAGAGAGAGAGAGAGAGAGAGAGAGAGAGAGAGAGAGAGAGAGAGAGAGTTTTAGCGAACAGCGGGAGCGAGAGCCTGAGCGAGCACGGGAAAGGGGCCTCATGTTCCCTGACGGTGGATGTGCCCTCTCTGCCCTGCGGGCGTCTGTTCTTGCTAGTGCTCTGCCTGAGCCCCTTCATCCGTCAAGTGCAGGGTCCGTTCTGCCCGAGAGAGAGAGAGAAAGGCCTGTGCCGTTTTTGCTTCCTGTGTACTCCTGGTTCCGAGCGCTGACCGACACACGTAGTGATACAACATGCTGGTCTGGATATGGCTTTTATAGACCAAACAGTGGTAGCTCTTGGTCCGGATTCTGATACAGAGGAACCCGAAGATTTGGTTCCTTGCACAGAGGAGATGCCCCCTGGTCCTGACTTCCAGCCTGTGGGCAAACGCACCAAGCATACTTCGGATGAGACAATGGATCATCAAGATCGTTCTTATGCGTAGGTTGCCTTGGATTCTGTGGACTCTCAGGATGTTGACTGGGAGCATCTATTGGAGTTTGCCAACACTCTGCTTGGCGATTATGTGTAACATAATCAGGAAGCGTTTTCTGACTCTGGAACTGAAGATGTTCTCGAAGCCACTGTGGACCCGAAAAATGTCTTGCGCTCATTTTTAGTGTTTTATGAACATGCTGTTATACTCTTCTTCACTGGCAAGATCCCAGTGCTTTCCCGTATTCGTCAGTGGCTGCACAGTCTGCTAGAAGGGGAGTGTGTTGAAGAGATTTTTGTTGGGCCCAGAGGTTTTTATGAGGTGCTGTTGAAATCGGAGAAGCATTGTGCTGATCTCCTGTTCAAACTGCCATTGTTCTTTGATTGCCATTTGGTCCATGTTGTGCCATGGCGCCCAATGGCAGATTTTCAGCACCTGCTTCAACATGAATGCCCGGTGTGGGTTGAAGTGAAAAATTATCCAGCTGTCTATTGGCCCCTATTAAAGGATGCCATGGCCATGGTGGGCACTGTTTTGGTCCCCCCGACCCTTAGGGCCATGAATCGTAACCGTTTATGTATATTATGGGACACTGCTAGGAAAAGGCCTGCTTGGTTACGTCTTAATTGCTCTAGCATGCATCCTTTGCACTTTCGTTTGAAATGGGATAACTTTGCGGGGCATTGCTTTTCGTGTGGAAAATTGGGGCATTTTATGGCTGAATGCCGAGAGAAGCAACTGTCTTCATATACTGAGCATGTTGTGCTGCCCATGGATGATATGGCGCTCGATGCTCCGTAGCAAGATGCAACCCAGCCACCTAGAGTTTTGGATAAAGGTAAAGAACAGGTTTCGGGTTTGGATTTCCGTGGCAATGAATGGGTTGATGTACGTGCAAAAAAAGGTAAAAGGTTTGATGCTGGCATGGCGGATACTATGCCTACTGCCTCACAAGATTCCATGCGTACTTATATGCGCAGGAAAGAAATGTTGTCTTCAGAGCGCACTGCTCCTGCTATGGCTTCCTCTGCTCCCTGTCATCAGCCTACCAGGAAAGTATATATGGATGGTCCAAAGGGTCCACTTGCTAAATTGGCTTTTGATACTAGAGGTAATGTGATTACCCCATGGGATCGTCGTTATCCCCGTTCCATCCCCAAGACAGCAGATATACGTCCACCTCTAAATCTGGCCGTCAGAACTCTTTTGCTGTGTTAGCTGATTTTTTGGATGAGGGAGTCCTTGACATTCTAGCAAAAAAGGTTAAATCGCGGCAAGCTGTGCCTCGTACTTGATTTTCCTTTTGAATACACATGAAGATAGCCATGTGGAATGTGCGGGGCATTTATTTTTGCCATAAGCAACATGCCATGTGGACTGTATTGCATGAGAATCAATGGGATGTTTTGGTAGACATTTGTGAGGCGGAGGTTATGGATGTTTTGTTACACTTGCCCAAGGATAAATGTCCTGGCTGGGATGGTCTCACCAATGAGTTCTTTGAGGTCTTTGCTACCCAACTGGCGAAACCATTGACTGCTATGTTTCAGCAGGTGTGGGAAACGGGGTTCATGCCTTCCTCATGGAAAGAAGGACTTATTAAACTGCTTCCAAAAGTTCCTTCGCCGTCTATGTTGAAACATTGGCGACCAATTTCTTTGATGGGTTCTATGTATAAAATCTTTTCCAAAGTAATGGCGAATCGGCTCCATAAGCATCTTCCTGCCATTGTGCATCCTCTCCAATATGGATTCATTAAGGGCCGGAACATTTTGCACAAGTATTAAATGCACAACTGGCAATTGATTATGCAAAACATTCCAATCAAGAGGTCCTACTGATTCAATTGGACCTGGAAAAGGCTTTTGATTATCTGGACTGGTCTTTCATTGCAGAACTTATGTCTATTATGGGCTTTGGTGCCGAGATGTCTCGTCTGATTTACACCATCAGTGCTGCGGCGTCTTCGCGAATCATGCTGAATGGAGGTGTTACCGAGCCTTTTGTCCTTGCCCGCTCTGTGAGACAGGGTTGCCCTTTGATTCCTCTCTTTTTTGCCCTTGCAACTCATCCAGTTCTTTCGATGTGAACTCATCTGGCAGCTTCTTCGCAGTTGGCTGGATTGTCTCTTCCTTTTGGACAGCACTTCATTGGTCAATCCTTGGCTGATGACAGCTTTATGATTCTGCGTACGGACAAGAATAATCTTCGTAAAGCATTAGATGTTTGGGCTCTCTTTGGTGAGGCCTCTGGTCTTCGCATCAATACTTTGAAATCAGCTATTCACAGCTGCACGGAGTCGGATTTGCAGTCATTGGACTGGCAGGGAATGGTTGTTCCTCGTGGTTCCATTGTCAGGCATCTTGGGTACCCTTTGGGTGTTGATGTTCCGCCAAAGCAGCTACTAGAGTGGATTTCACAGAAACTGGCAGCGAAATTTCTGTATTGGAAGTCATAGGCTTGGTCCTTCCATGTTCGCCTCAAAGTGGCTCAGACAATTCTGTTGCCAATGCTCACATATTTCTTGCCCTTGCTGCCTTGGACTACTACTACATTGAATGCTCTTACGCAGTATATTCGTTTCATGATATGGAAGAAGGATTCCTTGCATGCAGGCATTTCATGGATTTCTTGGTTGCATGCATGTACCCCGAAACGCATGGGTGGTGGGGCTATCTTAGATGCCAAAACTCATATGCTGGCACTCCATTGGTCTCTTTTTCGCGCCATGTGCTTGGATCATCACCCGTGGGTTGTTATAGCCCGTTATTTTCTTGAGGATCAGGGGATTCTGGGTGGTAATACCCAAATTTGGGGTTCTTGGTGGCATGCTCTTAATGCAGACACTCCGTTTTCTAGTCGTTCATCATCTCTCCTTGTCCATTTGGTATGTTCCTGGAGAGTGGTCCTCCAGAAGGCTCGGTGGCATCCAACGGAGGACCGCTTAGCTACTAACTCCTTCCAACTGGAATTGTTGGCAGTGTCGCGGTTACTTTCTTGGGAAGGCATGCATGAGCTTAGACCAAAATTTAACCGCATGGCACGTTTGGGCTTGACTTCGGTCGCAGATGCCACCCTTGCTAGTCGCAATGTGTTGATAGTGTTTCGTACAGCCAGGAGACTTTTTAGGATCCCTCGTGGATATAGGGATTTATGGGGACAGCTTTTGATGATGCTCCAGAACAGACAACCCTTTCCTTCCCTTACTTCGGATCGTCCCTGGGAGGACTGGGATCTTACAAGCGGGCTCAATTTGGAAAAGGCTTCAGCTAACCAGGTGTATCATCTTCTGATGAAAGATCATCAATGGCTGGTTACTAAAGCTAATACTCTATGGGGATTGCGTAAATCCCGGTCATGGTGGAGGGTAACGGTGATGGAAGCCTGGTTGAACAAGACACCTTTCAAATATAAGGTCTTTCTTTGGAGGGTAATGATTGGTGGTCTTCCGCTGGCTTCAGCCCTTTCCAAGCGTCGCATCTCCAATGGCAATTGTTTCTTTTGCACCACCAGTGTGGAATCGGCTCGTCATCGATTTATTTCTTGCCCTCTCGCTAAGAAAATCTGGTCCTTCTTGTCGGCAGTTTGGCGCGCGGTGGTCGGTTTCTTGCTACGCCCTTTTGATTGGGTTTTTGTGCAGCCCAAATACCCCACACCGACACAGCCACATATGAAGATCTTGTTTCACTTTCTTAGATATTGGGGCTGTTGGCATAACTGGACTATTCGGAATGCTTTTATTTTCGATTCCGCCTCTAATGTTCAGGGGCACATGGCTAGGCTTAAAGGTCTCTTACTCTGGCAGATAGATCTTATTCGGCTCTCTGACTTGCTCCCTCGGGAGCTCTTGCTTCCCTGGCATATGGCAATTTCCGCTGCGTCTTTGCCATGATGTTTTGTAACTCTTGGGTTGTTTACTTCTTGTTGCGAGAGAGAGTTTTTGCACACGATGGCGTAGAGCCATCGTGTATCTTGTGATCATGTAAACTTGTACTTCTTTTCGTAATTAATACAATTACCTTTTACGAAAAAGAGAGAGAGAGAGAGAGAGAGAGAGAGAGAGAGAGAGAGAGAGAGAGAGAGAGAGAGAGAGAGAGAGAGAGAGAGAGAGAGAGAGAGAGAGAGAGAGAGAGAGAGAGAGAGAGAGAGAGAGAGAGAGAGAGAGAGAGAGAGAGAGAGAGAGTGGCTCTTCGTTAGACCTGCGCGGCGGACGTTCAGCGCCTGTCGCCTGTGCATCCCGTCGCCCACGTCGTCATCGCCTGGCGCCTGTGCATCTCGTCGCCACGTCGCCCGCCGCCTGTGCAACCCGCCGCCACGTCGCCTGCAGGTCTGCGCGCCCCGTTGCCTTGCCGCCTGTCGACTGTGTGAGCCGTCGTCCACGCGCCAGGCTGTCCCGTCGCCACGTCGCCCGATATCCTACCCCTGCCCCTGCCGTCGCCTGGACCTGCGCGTCCTGACAGATCGTGCCGTTGACGCCTCGGGCTTGCCTGCCTGTCCCGCCCCTGTTCGCCTGTGCCAGCCTGCACCTGCTCGCCTGACGACTGCCCGCCGGAGCCGCTGGTGATCGTTTCCCCTGCGTCAGCGTGTAGCGCCCTGTGGCCCCGTCGACGCCCGAAGTTTGAACGCCTTCCGTTTGCAGAAACAGGAGCGACCTCAACTAACCTAACTCGCCCTTTACCAGGACAAGTGTGCAGACAGCAGTATGGCTGGCCTGGATATGGATTTTCTTGACCGGACGGTGGCCGCCCTTGGCCCTGATTCCGATGCAGAGGAGCCGGAAGATATGGTGCCATGCACGGAGGAGTTACCGCCGACTTCTGAACAGCCGCCTGCCGGCAAACGCTCCAAGCATACGCCTGATGAGCCAATGAGCCCTCCGGAACGCTCCTATGCGCAAGTGGCCTCTGATCCTGTAGATTCGCAGGAAATTGACTGGGAGCATTTGCTGGACTTCGCCAATACCCTGCTTGGTGATTATGTCCAGCATAATACCGAATCTTTTTCTGTTGCGGGAACGGATGATGTGCTGGAAGCCACGGTCGACCCCAAATCAGTCTTGCGATCCTTCTCGGTGTTCTATGACCGTGCCGTTATACTTTTCTTCACTGGCAGGATCCCAGTGCTTTCGCACATTCGCCAGTGGTTGCACCATCTGTTGCAAGGGGAGTCGGTTGAGGAGATCTTCCTTGGACCTCGCGGGTTTTATGAGGTCTTGCTGAAATCAGAAACGCATCGCGCTGAGCTCCTGTCCAAGTTGCCGCTATTCTTTGACCGCCGATTGGTTCATGTTGTGCCATGGCGCCCCATGGCCGACTTCCAGCGTCTGCTTCAACGCGAATGCCCGGTGTGGGTGGAGGTGGAAAACTGTCCGGCGGTCTATTGGCCCATGTTGAAGGATGCGATGGCAGTTGTGGGAACAGTGCTGGTTCCCCCAAGCCTCAGGGCGATGAACCGCAACCGTTTATGCATGCTCTGGGACACGGCCAGGAAAAGGCCCGCGTGGCTTCGCCTCAATTGTTCGGGCATGCATCCTTTGTATTTTCGCTTAAAATGGGGCAACTTTGCGGGCCACTGCTTTTCATGTGGAAAACTGGGGCATTTCATGGCCGAATGTCCTGAAAAGCAGACGTCTTCGGAGGATGCGCAGGTTGCGCTGCCCAAGGACGACATGGTGCTTGATGCCACGCCCCAGGAAGCCCTTCAGTCTCCTCATGTCATGGATAAAGGCAAACAACAGGTCCTGAGTGTGGATTCCGGTCGCACTGACTGGATTGAGGCACGTCCTAAAAAAGGTAAAAAGTTGGATGCAGGCCAGCCGGATCGTGGGCCTCCCGCTTTCCAGGATTCCGTGCGCACGTATACGCGCCGGAAAGACATGGCCACTTCACAGCAGGCTGCGCGTCCTACGGCCCCGTCGGGCCCCCGCAATCAGTCTCCAAGGAGAGCCTATACCGACGGCCCCAGAGGCCCACCTGCCAAGCTGGCGTTCGATGCCAAAGGAAATGTTATTACACCCTGGGATCGGCGTTATCCCCGCCCCTCTCCCAAGGTAGTGGATTTCCCTTCTACCTCCAAAGCAGGTCGCCAGAATTCTTTCGCAGTATTGGCTGATTTTCTGGATGAGGGTGTCCTGGATGCTCTCGCGGAAAAGGTGAAATCAAGGCAACAGGTGCCTCGTTCCTGACTTCCTTCTTTGAGAATACATGAAGATAGCCACGTGGAATGTGCGAGGCATTTGCTCTCGCCATAAGCAACATGCCATGTGGACCGTCTTGCACGAGAACCAGTGGGATGTATTGTGTGCAGTTGAGCACAAAAGTCACGGTGAAGCAGGAAAAGTGATGGATTGTCATGGATTTCGTCTGTTTTATGCAGGGACGCATGCTTCGCACTATTCGGGCGTGCTGATGATTGTCCATGAGAAATACCAGCCTGTCCTTGTTAAAAATGATGTGCAGGGCCGGTTTCTGGTGATCGAAGTCTTATTTGAAGGAGAGATTTTATGGCTGTTGGGCCTTTATGCTCCGAATGATCCCGCATCCCGACACGATCTTTGGTCCACTTTGCAAGGCTCCATGTCACTCGGCCGAAGGGGGTTCTTGATGGGCGATTTCAATATGTGTGTTGACTCTTCACAGTCCACTTCCGGGCATTCGGTAATGGATATGCCGGAAAGCCGGGTGTGGAATTCCTTTGCTTTGCACGTGCTCAAGCAAGATCTTTGGTCGTGGCTTCACCCTTCTTTTTCAGGGTTTACTTTTCATTCCGCACAATATGCAACTACCTGGTCGCGACTGGACAGAATGTATATCATGCAGGGCGATGATTTTCTTCCCGAGATGTTGGAGATGAAGGTCTTGCGCCAATATGCGTTGTCGGACCATTTCCCCCTTCAGCTTGAGATGCGAGCACACTTGATTGCACCTTTTGTGCAATTCCTGGATAGGCTTCCTTTACGTTTCAACTCCTCTTATTTGAAGCATTCAATTTTCCAGGGCTATATGCAGCAGCTGATTGAGAGGTTCTTATTGGACTTCGCCTCGGAGGGCTTGCCTTCATTTGCACGACTGCTTTCCAATGTGCAGCGAGTTGCTCGCCAGTATGGGATCCATCATGCCTCGCTTTGTCGCCGGCGTCGACATGCAGCAGAAGACCTACTGGCGTTGGTCCGTTCCTTGCTTCTGGATTCCCCTGATGATGATTTTCTGCTGTCTCTGGAGAGGCGGTTGGCCCATCTTATTCAAGTGTTTCAGTTGAAATCATATCAACAGGCCAAGCTGCACAACTTGACGGACACAATGCAAGACAGCGCCTGCCAGTCTCATAAGTTCTTTCGCGCCTTGCATGCGTCTCCAGCTCGCGAAAATATGACCAGACTCCAGGATTCGGAAGGTCGCATGGCCACGGATCCGCAGACCATTGTCACTATGTGCAGAAACTATTTTATGGAACTCCTTGGTTCCTCTTCCTCGCCTTCTAGCCAGGTTACGCATGCCCGTTCGGTCTTCTATCAACTGGTCCGCCAGCAGGTTCCACTTGATATGCAAGCCGCTTTGGAGACGAATATTTGCGAGGAAGAGGTTATGGACGTTTTGTTGCACTTGTCGAATGATAAAAGTCCTGGCTGGGATGGCCTCACTAATGAATTCTTTCAGACCTCGGCCACGCAGTTGGTGAAGCCATTGGTGGCCATGTTTCAGCAGGTGTGGGAAACGGGGGTCATGCCCTCCTCATGGAAAGAAGGCCTTATCAAACTAATTCCAAAGGTCCCTTCGCCGTCAAAGTTGCAACACTGGAGACCAATCTCTTTGATGGGCTCCATGTATAAAATCTACTCCAAAGTGCTGGCGAATCGGCTTCATAAACACCTTCCAGCTGGGGGTGGATGTACGGCCAAAAGACCTGCTGGAGTGGATTTCACAAAAACTGGCGGCGAAGTTTATGTATTGGAAGTCGCAAGCGTGGCCATTCCATGTCCGCCTCAAAGTGGCCCAGACAATCATGCTTCCGATGCTTACATATTTCCTGCCTTTGTTGCCATGGACGCCTACTACTTTGAAGGCCCTCACTCATCCCATCCGTTTCATGTTGTGGAAGAAGGATTCACTGCAGGCCGGCATCTCCTGGATTTCATGGTCACACGCATGTACCCCTAAGCGCATGGGTGGAGGAGCTATTTTGGATGCAGATACTCATATGTTAGCTCTCCGCTGGTCCCTCTTTCGTGCCATGTGTGTGGGCCATCACCCATGGACCATCATAGCCCGCTATTTTCTTGAGGACAGCGGGCTCCGCCATGGTAACACACGGCTTCGGGCCTCCTTGTGGCATGTCCTTAATGCGGACTCTTGTGTTTCCAGCCCCTCTTCCTCTTTGTTACTGCACTTGGTCGGCTCTTGGAAAGTGGTGCTGCAAAAGGCCCGTTGGCACCCAGCAGGGGACCGCTTGCAGACTAACTCCTTTCAGCTGGAATTGTTGGCAGTATCGAGACTCCTTTCATGGGAAGATAAACATCAACTCAGACCAAGATTTAATCGCATGGCCCGTTTAGGTGTGACGTCGGTGGCAGATGCTACCCTTGCCACTCGCAATGTCCTCGTATCTTTTCGGACTGCTCGGCGACTCTTCAAGATCCCGCGTGGATACCGTGATTTATGGGAGCAGCTTTCGTCGGAACTTCAGGGTCGACAACCCTTTCCTGCCTTGACTGTGGACCGCCCTTGGCAGGATTGGGACCTTGCAAGCCGCCTGAGTCTGGAAAAGGCCTCTACTAATCAGGTGTATCATCTTCTTGTGCAAGATCACCAATGGCTGGGAGAGAAAGCTAACACTGTTTGGGACCTGCGGAAATCGCTGTCATGGTGGCAGAAAACGCTGATGGAGGGCTGGCTAAATAAGACACCTTTCAAATGCAAGGTTTTTCTTTGGCGGGTGATGATTGGTGGTCTTCCTCTGGCCTCGGCCCTTGCCAAGCGTCGCATCTCGAATGGCAATTGTTTCTTCTGTACCACAACGGCGGAATCAGCCCGACATCGTTTTCTCTCTTGCCCGCTCGCCAAGAATATCTGGTCGCTCTTGTCGCACATTTGGCGCGCGGTCGTGGGATCCTCGCTATCTCCTTTCGACTGGGTTTTTGTGCGCCCGAAGTATCCCGCACCGCCACAGTTGCATGAGAAGATCTTATTTCACTTTTTCAGATATTGGGGATGCTGGCACATTTGGACCACGTGCAATGCTTTTCTCTTTGATTCGGCCTCTAATGTACCCCGACATATTGCCAGGCTTAAAGGGCTCTTGCATTGGCAGTTAGATATCATCCGACACTCCGACTTGCTCCCTCGGGAGGATTTGCATCCGTGGCATATGGCAATTGCCTCTGGGTCGTTGCCATGATTGGTGTAACCTTTTCAGTACATTACTACGGGGCTTCCCCACACGTTGGCCTAGGGCCCTCGTGTATCTTGTAATCAGAAGAACAGAGAGAGAGAGAAAGAGAAAACCTCTTCACATGATGGCTTTGTGTCATCATGTATCTTGTAATCCAGTAATCTTGTATTTTTTTCGTAATTAATATAATTACCTTTTACGAAAAAAAGAGAGAGAGAGAGAGAGAGAGAGAGAGAGAGAGAGAGAGAGAGAGAGAGAGTGCGTGTGAGAGAGAGAGAGAGGGAGAGCGGCCTGCGTTCGTTTCTTCCACCCGTGAGCTCCTGGCTTTGCATTTGAACTGCACAAGTGGTGATTCAACATGGCTGGTTTGGATATGGCTTTTATCGACCAAACGGTGGCAGCCCTTGGTCCGGATTCTGATACAGAGGAACCAGAGGATATGGTTCCTTGCACAGAGGAGATGCCCCCTGGTCCTGAGTTCCAGCCTGCTGGAAAACACACTAAGCATACTTCGGAAGTGACAATGGATCATCAGGAACGTTCTTATGCTCAGGTTGCCTCTGATTCTGTGGATTCTAAGGATGTTGACTGGGAGCATTTGCTGGAGTTTACCAACACTCTACTTGGTGATTATGTCCAACATAATCATGAAGCTTTTCTGACTCTGAAACTGAAGATGTGTTGGAAGCCACGGTGGACCCGAAAAATGTCTTGCACTCATTTTCGGTGTTTTATGACCGTGCTGTTATACTCTTCTTCATTGGCAGGATCCTAGTGCTTTCCCATATTCGCCAATGGCTGCACAATCTACTACAAGGGGAGTGTGTTAAGGAGATTTTTGTTGGGCCCCGAGGCTTCTATGAGGTGCTGTTGAAATCTGAGAAGCACCGTGCTGATCTCCTGTCTAAACTGCCATTGTTCTTTGATCGCAGTTTGGTCCATGTTGTGCCATGGCGCCCAATGGCAGATTTTCAGCGCCTGCTTCAACGTGAATGCCCTATGTGGGTTGAAGTGGAAAATTGTCCAGTTGTCTATTGGCCACTGTTAAAGGATGCCATGGCCATTGTGGGCATTGTTTTGGTCCCCCCGAGCCTAAGGGCCATGAATCGTAAGTGTTTGTGTATGTTATGGGACGCTGCTAGAAAAAGGTCTGCTTGGTTACGTCTTAATTGCTCTGGCATGCATCCTTTGCACTTTCGTTTGAAATGGGGCAACTTTGCTGGACATTGCTTTTCGTGTGGAAAATTGGGGCATTTTATGGCCGAATGCCCAGAGAAGCAACAGACTTCAGATGCTGAGCATGTTGCACTGCCCATGGAAGATATGGTGTGTGATGCTCTATTGCAGGATGCCACCGAGCCATCTAAAGTTTTGGATAAAGGTAAACAATATGTTTCGGGTTTGGATTCCCATGGCAATGACTGGGTGGATGTACGTGCAAAAAAAGATAAAAGGTTTGATGCTGGCCTGGCGGATACTGGGCCTAATGCTTCACAAGATTCCATGCGCAGGAAAGAGATGTTGTCTTCATAGCATCCTGCTCATCCTATGGTTTCTTCTGCACCTCGTAATCAGTCTACTAGGAAAGTATATTCGGACGGTCCAAAGGGCCCACCTGCTAAGTTGGCTTTTGATACTAGAGGTAATGTGATTACACCATGGGATCGTCGTTATCCCCGCTCCATCCCCAAGACAGTGGATATTCCGTCTACCTCTAAAGCCGGCCGTCAGAACTCTTTTGCCGTGTTAGCTGATCTTTTGAATACACATGAAGATAGCCACGTGGAATGTGCGAGGCATTTGTTCTCGCCATAAGCAACATGCCATGTGGACTGTATTGCATGAGAATCAGTGGGATGTCTTGTGTGCTGTTGAGCACAAGAGTCACGGTGAAGCAGGAAAAGTTGTGGATTGCCATGGGTTTCGCTTTGTTTTATGCAGGGACACATGCCATGCATTATTCGGGTGTGCTTATGATTGTATATGAGAAATATCAGCCTGTTCTTATTAAAAATGATGTACATGGCCATTTTGTGGTGATTGAAGTTTTATTTGAAGGAGAGATCTTATGGTTGTTGGGCCTCTATGCTCCGAATGACCTCTTATCCCGCCGGGATCTTTGGAATACTTTGCAGATCTCCTTGTCACTTGGTAGACGGGGTTTTTTGATGGGGGATTTTAATATGTGTGTTGATTCGTCACAGTCCACATCGGAACATTTGGTGATGGACGCTCTGGAAAGTCGTGTGTGGAATACATTTGCTCTTGCCGTACTTAAGCAAGATCTCTGGTCTTGGCTACACCCTTCTTCTACAAGGTTTACTTTCCATTCTGTGCAGTATGCAACTACATGGTCGCGGTTGGACCGCATGTACATCATGCAGGATGATGGTTTTCTTCCTGAGATGCTGGAAATGAAAGTGTTGCAGCAATATGCCTTGTTGGACCATTTCCCATTACAGCTTGAGATACTTGCACAACCCATTGCACCTTTTAAGCAATTGGATAGACTCCCTTTGCGCTTCAACTCCTCTTATTTGAAGCATTTAATCTTTTAGGGCTATATGCAACAATTGATTGATAGATTTTTATTGGACTTCGCCGCTGAGGGCAATGCTTCTTTTGAACGATTACTCTCTAATGTGCAGGGGGTTGCTCGGCAGTATGGGATCCATAATGCCTCTCTTTGTCGGCAGCGTCGGCAAGCAGCGGAGGACTTACTGGCTTTGGTTCGTTCTCTGCTGGGGGACACTCCAAATGATGTATTCCTGCTGTCATTGCAATGCGTTTGGCTGATCTTATTAAAGAGTTACAGTTAAAATCTTATCAGCAGGCCAAATTGCAAAATTTGAGCGTTATCCCGACGATATGGTATTAAGCATGCTCAAATCTTATTAGCTCATTCCTTGTCTTTGTGTCAGAGTGGGGATTCCAATGATGACTTGCTCATATGCATTGAATGACTGAAAGGTGGGGTCCAATCTCTTCAGGAAGAGGAATATGAAAAATACAAACTGTTGGCCAGAGCTGAAGCTTTACATGATAATAATTGTCAAACTTATTAATTTTATGCTCGTCTGTATTAGAAATATGCCCGGGAAAATATTGTGCGCTTAAAGGATGGGCAAGGTGATATGGTGACTGATATTGCCTCTATTATTCGGATGACTGTTGACTTTTATAGGGCCTTGTTGGGTCCGCAAGAGATTATTTCTGATGCTGTTCTCTCTGCTCGAACATATATTTGTGACCTAGTTAGTAATCAGGTCAAATCGGAATGGGTGAATCTAATGGAGGCTAATATTTCTAAAGATGAAGTGGAAGAAGTGCTGTCTCACTTGCCTTGAAGGAAAAGATCAAGCTGGGATGGGCTTCCTAATGCCTGTTTTCAGCCCATGTGCAACTGCTTGAGGACCCATTAACGTGCTTGTGTCAGCAGGTGTGGAACTCTGGTATGATGCCTTCAGATTGGAAGATTGTTGTCATTAGGTTGTTGCCCAAGGTTCCCTCTCCAACCTCTTTGAAACAATGGAGACCCGTTTCTGTTATGGGATCGTTATATCAAATCTTCTCCAAAATTATTGCCAACAGATTGCAGAAAGTATTTCTGCACCTCATTCATCCACGTCAATATAGTTTTATTAAAGGTCGGAATATAATGCATAACATTTTGAATGTTCAACTGGGAATTGACTATGCCAAAGCTTCTAGGCAGCATGTTATTATGCTTCAACTTGATGTTGAGAAGGCATTTGATCATGTTAGCTGGTCATTTTTGCGGTAATTAATGTCTACAATGGGTTTTCGGCCCCGTATGATTTCTCCAGTTGATACCATCAGTCAGGATGCTGTGGCCCGTAGTGCTCTTAATGGAGGGATTACAGAGGAAATTGCCTTATCTCTGTCCCTTCAGCAAGGCTGTCCTCTTAGCCCTTTGTTGTTTGCTTTGGTAACTCACTATATGCTCTCATTATTGGATAAGTTGGGAGCTCAAGGTGAGATAGTTGGCTTAACTCTTCCCGGCGGTGACCAGCTTGTGGGTCAATCTTTGGCAGATGATTCGTGTTCCTTTAGGCGGATCATATTAATGTTAATCGGGCAATGGTGGCCTGTAATCTTTTTGCTTTGGCATCGGGTCTTCACATTAATACTCAGAAATCCACCCTTCTCTCCTGTACAGAGAATGATCTACAGGCCTTGGGTTGGAATGGAATAGTGATCACTAAGGGGCAATATAACTAGACACTTGGGATATCCTATTGGTGTGGAGGTTGCTCCCCATGCCTTGTTGGATTGGATGGCCTCCCGAATTCATGATAGGTTCATGTACTGGAAATCTCAGAGTTGGCCACTACATGTTAGACTAAAAGTGGCTCAATGCATTATGATCAGTATGATCTCATTCTTTCTGCCATTACTTCCTTGGCCTAAGAAGTCCATTTTGGATTTGGTTCAGCCTATCAGATTCACGCTTTGGAAAAAGAAAGGCAATCGTTTGGGCAAGTATGGATCTCCTGGCAGTATGTGACCACTTCGAAAAGGATGGGGGGGTGCAGCTTTGCTAGATGTTAATTTGCAAATGGCCACTTTAAGGCTATTCCTGTTGCAGAGTCTATGTATTCAGTGTCATCCTTGGTCAGATATTGCCAAATTCTTCATAGAAAAGACTGGCATCTCTCATGGTAGCACCGTTATTCATGCTTCTTGGTGGCGTGCACTTAATTCTACGAGGCCTATAAAGGTCTCCCAATCTTTTCTCCTTTCTCATTTGATAGCTTCCTGGCAGGAGATGCTTCATTTTGCAGTTTGGCATCCCCCGGTGTCGCAGTGCATAGGGTTGAAGGTCACCATAGGGGTTCGGCAAGAAAACTAGATAAGATAGATGGAGATGTGTCTTCAAGAGATAAGTAGATTACAGTGAATGTTTAAAGGTTCAAGAGGTACTTCACGGTCAATCACAGGGGTTTGAGAGAGAAGAATGTATGGGGGTTCAAGAGCTTAGACTCCGGAGATGGTAGAGATAAGAGAAGGGTTGAAGGTTTCAAGCCAAGTTCTTGAAGATGTTAATAGAGCTTCCAAGTCCATGTTCTTAGCAAAGATCACAAGAGTATTATCTCATAAGTTCTAACTCAAATCAAGCTTGTTTTCTTGACTGTAAGAGCAATCACAAATTATAAAATCAAGTACAATATGCTGTCATGTATCATAAACAACTCTGCATCCCATCATTCATACATGATGCCATAACATGAATCAACTTTGCATGATTACATTCAATGTAGACTGTTAGGGACAAAAGCTTATGAGTCAATAACAAGGCTTGTAGGGCAAAGAAACTTGCTTCAAGAGAGCTTCAAATTGAGTTTCTGATAAGGATAAGTTACCACAGCCAAGAAATAAGAGAAAAAGCTCCTCTTAATTCAACTCAAAGCATCTATGAATGATCTACAAACATTGCCCTGCCATAGGGGCACATAATATTTGCATATTTTGACAAGGTGTCTTCTGTAGAGTAAGAAATGAATTAAAAGAACAATGTTGTAGCTAATTCTCTGAATATAGCTGAAGATATAGCTCCAAATCAGCCCAAATAACTTCCGGAATTCACCTCTGATGATAGCATAAACTTCCCCTAACACGGTGTCGGTGCGTTTGGTGTCGAGAGTCCACCACGGAGGTAAGAGACAACAGAGTGAAGGTAGATTCAGGGAGAGGAGTAGACGAAAGAGAAGGGGTTTGAAGAAATTGAAGACGTAGAAGAATACTCCCAAAAAGAATTAGAAAATGTAGAAGAATACTAACAGAGATGAAGTGTGCCAGTTTATTCCTGCATTATGAAAAGATAAAACTCTAATAGACAAAAACGTGTATAAAATAATACCTTCCTCTATGCTGCTTAGATCGCCAATTTGATGCTTCCATTGGCTCTGAAAGGGGGGTAAAATATCAAGACGCCTAGCCAGAATTCTGCCAGATCACTCCTCCATCTCCCACTTTGGAGTGCTGTTCACTGCCTGAAAACAGCATCGCGCATCGCACGATTTCGTCAATCTCTCTTTTTACATAAAATCCTCTCAAATTGGCTGAAAGCTATATGCTTTCTTTTACATGTCATCCTAATCTAGAAGTTGTCTATAGTTTTATGGATTTTTACAAGAGATAATATCTAGAATATAAAAAAATTGGCTAAAACTTGCCCAAAAATCTAATATTTTTGAACCATGGACACTAATACTAATGTCTAAAATGGCATTGGCTCTCTAAATCAATAAGAAAGCCACACTCTAGATTTTTTTTACATGGTGTGCGCATAGCGGCACGACACCGGATATTCATAAAGAGGAAAATTTGCTGCAAGGAGAAATACTAGCTTCCTCACGGTTGTTGGATGGGCCACAAAAAGATTTGCAGCGAGACAAGTTTAATCAGTCCGTGATGGTGTTATTCCTGGGCAGCCTCGTCTTTATTCCTTTAGGTACTTTATTAATGTTTGTGCAAACCTTAGAAAGTAAAACGCCATTTTGGGAGAGACACATTAGTGATCAAACATCGGCATCCAGCGTAATCATTGGTGCTCCACGTGCAATAGGCGCAGTCCATGTCGGTTGATTAGTTGATCATCGGGTAGCAGCAATCTCTATGACATTAGTGTCAAGCCCATCATTTGACACATTCATGGCATTAAAATGGTGGCCTATCCAGCTGATAGTCACATGGTAGCTCAACCTCTAAGTGGCCATTAGAAAAGCCAAGGGTGGCAGCAATCATTGACATTCACAACTCATCATCCAATGGCGTCATTGCAACTAAAAGTCAACCGGCAACTATCCAAGGGCATATTCAGCTGCCATCTCAACAATCAACGCCCCTCCAACATGACATCAATTAGCATGAAAGGCGGATCAACAAGCGTAGTCATCCATGGTGGTAGCTCTAGCTTTGACCTCCAGCTATCTCATCTTCTTTGGTGGCATATTTTGTGCTGATCATGCTCCGCTCTCAATGGCTTCATCGTCATTGTTTTTTTGAATAGATAAGCTTTTTAGCTTATAATGTTCTTATTAAGGTTTCAAACCTTAATGACATTTGGCCCCATTCACACCAAGCTTTCACTAAGACTTATTCACATACAAGGCAATACACCATTGCATTTCTATCAATTTCAATGAGGGGAAGCGTTTTCTCAAAGAATTTGTCACCAAATGCACGGGGACAATAACATGTTTCATGTTGCAAGCAAGGGAGGGTTGCCAACACTATTTTGGACTACGTTATCAAAGAGCAGCAATATAGTAGAGGTTTATGCATCATCAAAGTCTTCAACGAAGGTGTCCAACCTTAGAGTTCTTCAACAACAAATCATTGTTTCATCTTTTAATGGTTAGGTTTTATTTATTTGATAGCTCCTCCATATCTTGCAATCGTAGACAGTGTGCCAGTTGTATTCACATTGAGTAATCCTGGACATTGTACTAGTTGTATTCATGTTGTGTAAGTCTAGAGATTGCACCATATGTATTCACATTGAGTAATCCTAGACAATGTACTAGATGTAGTCCTTTCTTTATCTAGGAGTGAGTACCACCTAGCCCAATCATCCCAATTATTCATTATCCATCTCTTGCGTATTATTTGAGCCATAGAGGGTGTTGAAATATGCCTCTCTAATAGGCTTATGTGAATCCCCCTCTAGTTGGTGAAAAAGGGTGAGATGCAAAATTCCTTTAGGAGAAGTAGTTGGACCCATGTGATCATGACAATGTAAGTAACCCACTTGCCTTAGCTTATATAAGAGACTCATCTTCATTGTCACAAACAACTCTTTTACTTATCAACATGAAGATAATTCTACTTTGCATCTAGTTTGTGTCTTGTTCTCTCTTTTCTTTCTATATACACATTTTCTCTCATACACAATCATGAGCGCACTATGGTACCATCCTCCATAGCTATGTCTTCTAGCTCATGATCATGTGTGGAAACACTGAATTTCCTACACTTCTTGAACAAGTTGCTTGACAAATACTTCCATTTTATCTAGTACATTATCTCCCTACATAAACTACCAACCTTTTACAAGTTTGAGTGCCAGTTCTTGCGTTACGCTAGGCTATATCATCAAGTCCACAAGAAGTCCTCCACACACATCCATTTAGAGAGGCAAGGATTGATTGCCTCTTCTTTAGGAGGGAAAACGACTAGTGGTAAGAACTTGCAAGATACGAAGGCAAACAAAAAATAATGATGATATCCCTTCCTTTGATGGAACTAAAGAAACACAACTCCTTTGGCAGCATATTCCTAAGAAAAATAAGTTTTGCACACACTTGGGCCATGTGGATGAGGAGTGTCATACCAAGGCCCAAGGTCTTATACCTAGAAAACCACGGTAGACTGCTATGACTGCTTTCACTCCGGCTGGCCAATCCAGTGAGGCTATGCCTCTTGCTACCACATCCTCTACTCCATTTGTCCCAGTGCCTACTAGATTTGCGGCACACGGATAGCCTCAATAGCCTATCTACTTCACTACTCCTAAAGGATTAGCTGATTGGTTTGCTGGCTCACCCATTGCACTTTACGCATCCATTTCTAGGGTATCTATTGTACCTTCTAGGACCACTTCCCCACCTCGCAGTACGTGATGATAGCCGCACACTCAGCCTTTCCCTTTTTAGATTTTCATTGCATACTTACATACTCATTGCATTACAGTTAGCTTTGCTTTCCTTATTTTCAGTTTTGTTTTTTGGAGCATCTCACTACTCACCTCTGTGCTTGCACTATGGCACTTTCTTCTGGTATATATAGCTGATCAGTTTGGTTAGGGAAGATATCCACTTTCTGTCTTGTAGGTGCTCTGTCAGGTGGCATCAATCTTCTCCATCTTTGTCGTGGACAGCAGGCTGCACACTCTCTGTCTCCGTCAGTGTCACCATCTCCGTCATTGTCACCGCTGTGTCACTGTTACCGTCACCGTCTCACAACGTCAACCATCTTGGTAGGAAATGTGAAGATATGCTAGGGTTTGCTCTGAGGAAACATAGCACATACGACCAATATTGAAACACAAAGACTCATACAGTGACATGCAAAACTCAAACCCTAAACGCAAAATGCAAACACAAATGCAAAACCCAAAACTTAAACACAGAGACAAACATAGAGAGAAGAAACTTTGAAGTGAAGGAATGTTGTAAATGAATGGAAGAGTATACATAACGCCCATAGGCAAAGCAATGGAGTGTCAAAGAGTAGAGTCCACCGGAGACGAACCGTGAGTGTTGTAACCACTAGTCAAAGATGAGAGAGTGCTGAATAATGAAGGGTAGCAGGCTGGTCACCTAAACACAGCAATCGAAGACTGAAATTTGGTAAATGTAGCAGTGTACCACTAGAGAAGGCTGAAAACTGGTCACTTGAGGTAGAGAATTGTTAGAGGACAATAGGAGAGGTGTGTGCTGATGTAGGTGGCCTGCTAGACAACAAAAACATAGGTACTACAGTGGTCTCCTGGTGGGAGAGATGGCAACAGCCTGTCCCTTGGCACGGGATGCTGAAAACGTAGGTCGATTAGGTGCTATGATGTTGCAGCAGATGGAGATCTCCGAATAGCAGGGCGATGGCTGAAAATAAGTTGCCTAGGGTGTGAGAGAGGACAGGATCGAAGCTCAGCACAGAAAACCAGTAGATAGTAGAGAGTGAAGCACGAAACCCAATGCAATAGACTGAAAGAGTGTAAGTTGAAAGTACAAGGTACAACCCTTAAACCTTAGGGTTGTAGGGGGTGTTTACACCTGAACACGGTAAGTGCACATAAGTGTGTGTCATAAGCACATACGAAGTAATACCATAAGTCTAGGGGAAAAAACCTCTCCTACCAAGAGTAAAAAGTGCCCCAGTGTCCTATTGATCATTGACACTCCTATGTGAGCATAGGCGTAAGTGAGGCGTGAGTGAAATACCCAACAAACCCCCCTGGAGTGAAGAGTGATCAAGAGTAAAAGGATCATCCGCCACCAAAGGAGATCAAATTTAAAGCATGGCGAAATGCTTCAAATTTTTCACGAGGAAGAGCTTTGGTGAAGATGTCTGCCACATTACTGGTGGTAGGACAATAGACAAGGCTGATATCACTTGCATGTAGCCTCTCTGACAAAGTGATAATGTATCTCAATATGTTTCGTGCATGCATGAAACACTGGGTTCCGTGCCCCTGCAATGACACTGTGATTGTCAGTGAACAAAGGAGTAGGCTCCGTAATAGATACATCCAAATTAGCTAGCAAGTGTCTAATCCATACGCATTCAATTGTGGTAGTGAAAGCTGCCTTGTATTTAGCTTCACATGACAATGTGGCAACATTGGACTGTTTCTTGCTAAGCCAAGATATGCAAGACGAGCCAAGAAAGAAACAATTGCCACTAGTGGAGTGACGTGAATCACAATCACCAGCCCAATCAGAATCACTGTAAGCATGTAATTGCAGTGGTCCCCCCTTGGCATAAAGCAATCCAAGAGATCTAGTACCCTGCAAGTAACGGAAGACACGCTTAACAGCTTGCCAATGCGACATGTGTGGCTGATACATATATCTACATAGGGTTGAAACTGCAAACTGTATGTCTGGCCTAATATTGCATAAGTAAATAAGACATCCAACTGCTAGAGCATATGTGTGTATATCAAACAAATCACTGTCATCATGTAATGACAGTTTAAGTCCAGGCTCCATTGGTGTACAAATTGGCTTGCAATCCTGTAAGCCAAACTTCTCAAGAATTTTACCAATGTATCTTGACTGTGATAACCCAATATCTCTAGCACTATGTATGAACTGAATGCCCAAGTAATAATGCAAAGACCCCAAGTCTGACATGCCAAAAGTTTGCTGCAAATTTTGTTTAAATGCTGAAATCTGATCAGCATGTGTCCCTGTAAGCAAGAGATCATCAACATAAAGACAAATGATCAGCATGGATCCCCCCTCTTTACATACGTAAAGGGTAGACTCAGATGAGCTGTTTATGAACCCTTGGCTAAGCAAGAAAGCATCTATCTTTGCATACCAAGCTCTAGGAGCTTGTTTCAAACCATACAAAGCTTTTTTCAGCTTGCATACCAAGTGTTCGCGCCCTCAACTGCAAAACCAATGGGCTACTATACATATACTTCCTCTTGAAGTTCCCCATGTAAAAATGCAATTTTAATATCCAACTGATGCACAGTCCATCCATAATGAGCAGCCAAAGCAACCATAGACCTAATGGTCGTCGTACGGGAAGTAGAAGCAAATGTCTCCTCATAGTCAATGCCTTTTTTCTGTGCGTAGCCTTTAGCTACAAGCCTTGTCTTGTATTTGTCAATGGATCCATCTGTTAGAGATCATAGCCTGCACAGTCGGACCAGCAGGGCAGCTGCACAGTCGGACTGTGCAGTCGGACTGCCACGTGACAGTCCGACTGTCTGCAGCCCAGTCGGCTGCATTTAATGCAGCCGACTTATTTCCAGGCTGCGCCCTATTTCTGGCGCCCCATTTCGTGGCAGATTTCGACTATTTATAGTCGACACTTTCAGCAGTCTATATACACACTTCTCTGACGCAGATTACAGACCGGTGACGCGCAGTCTCTGTCTCTGTTCACAGATTTCAGACAGCAGACAGTGCAGACTGCAGCAGACTTCGAGGTGGACAGCAGGTCGCATCGTCGAGGTGGAGACACGCAGTCCAGCGCACTGCGCCCATTGTATATCTTTGTATTCAGCATTCTTTATACAGCAGATCTTCATCGTCCACTTTCTCTTTCTCTCCCTTCTTTCTCTGCATTCTCTCTCTCTCAGTCCTACGCTTCCGCACCGCTGCACTCTGACACCATTTGCATTCCGTTTCAGCTTGTAGACCCATTTGCGTTTTCAGTTTGAGTTTTCAGCCTAAAAGTGCAGGTTTTGCTTTTTTATCGCCTTCGGTGGGTGAAGAAGCTTCAGGACGCGGGAGAGCCTTAGTAGGCGGAGTTTACCCAGTCAGAGGGGGCTGCTTTTGCGTTTGAGAAGGCATTGCAGGTGAAGATGTCTACAGAGATGGACTTGGAGTTCCAGGCGATTATGGACCGGAAGGTGCCTGTCTTACCAGCTCTTCCTACAGATCAGAAGCTCGACGGCGACAACTACCGCATTTGGCGCGTCATGATGTTGGCCATCCTTCAGTCCTATGATTTGGCGGAGTTGGTACAGGAGGATATTGACCGGCCCTCGGTAAGAGATAAGTCCACACTCTCTTCCGATGCTCGTATGGAGTTGGCCAGGGCCCAGTCTCATTGGGACAAACTGAATGCCAGGATTCGATCCTTTCTCTTCCTATCATGCACTACAGCGGTGATTTGAAGGAGGAGATCTATGTTGAGCAGCCTCCTGGCTTTGGTTCTTCAGATGGGAAAGTCTACAGGTTGAAGAAGGCTTTGTATGGCCTCAAGCAGGCTCCGCGAGCTTGGAACGAGAAGATTGATTCGTTCCTTCAGTCTCAGTTGGGATATCGGCGGTCCAAGGCCGATCCGCAGCTGTATGTTCACACTTCCGAGGATGGTTGTGTGCTGTTTGTTTTATATGTTGATGATTTGATTGTCACAGGTGATGATGCACAGCAGGTCTAGGAGACAAAGTCAGCTTTACATCGGACGTTCGAGATGACGGATTTGGGGCTACTCCATTTCTTTTTGGGCCATGAGATTTTTCAGTCTCAGAGGGGGATCTTTATCTCCCAACAGAGATATGTACAGGAGCTCTTGGTGTCTTTTGAGATGGAAGATTGTCGGGCCCTCTCTACTCCTATGGATCCGAACTGGAAGGCCACTTCCCATTCAGCTTCTCCTTTGGCGGATGCGTCCCGCTATCGACAGTTGATTGGGTCTTTGATTTGGCTTCTCAACACCAGGGTTGATCTATGTTTTGCTGTTGGGCTCTTGGCAGGGTTCATGAGTGAACCTAAGACGGTGCATTTGCAGGCTGCTCAGAGGATACTTCGGTATCTGAGGGGGACGTCTGATTTGGGGATTCATTACCCCGCAGGGACAGATGGGTCAGATCTTGTACTTGCAGGTTGGAGCGACTCGGATTGGGCCGGTGACGTGGACCACAGGCGGTCTACTACAGGTTACTGCTTTACTTTGGGTGCAGGTGTTATTTCATGGAGTAGCAAGAAGCAGCCCACGGTAGCCCTTTCGTCTACTGAGGCGGAGTATCGGGCCGCGTCTTCCACCACATGCGAGGTTGTGTGGCTTCGGAGATTGTTGGAGGAGCTTGGGTGCCCCCAGACTCGTCCTACATTGCTGTGATGTGACAATGAAAGTTGCATTGCCTTGGCAAGGAACCCTGTTTTTCATGCCCGGACGAAGCACATTGAGATCCAGTACCACTTCATCCGAGAAAAGCTTCTGGATGAGACCATCACTGTGGAGTATTGCAAGACGGAGGACAATCTTGCGGATTTGTTTACGAAGGCGCTTCCTCAGGCTCTACTTCGGCAACATTCCAGATCCCTCAGGCTTCTGCCCTGTCCAGGCTCTGAGAGGGGGTGTTAGAGATCATAGCCTGCACAGTCGGACCAGCAGGGCAGCTGCACAGTCGGACTGCCACGTGGCAGTCCGACTGTCTGCAGCCCAGTCGGCTGCATTTAATGCAGCCGACTTATTTCCAGGCTGCGCCCTATTTCTGGCGTCCCATTTCGTGGCAGATTTCGACTATTTATAGTCGACACTTTCAGCAGTCTGTATACACACTTCTCTGACGCAGATTACAGACCGGTGACGCGCAGTCTCTGTCTCTGTTCACAGATTTCAGACAGCAGACAGTGCAGACTGCAGCAGACTTCGAGGTGGACAGCAGGTCGCATCGTCGAGGTGGAGACACGCAGTCCAGCGCACTGCGCCCATTGTATATCTTTGTATTCAGCATTCTTTATACAGCAGATCTTCATCGTCCACTGTCTCTTTCTCTCCCTTCTTTCTCTGCATTCTCTCTCTCTCAGTCCTACGCTTCCGCACCGCTGCACTCTGACACCATTTGCATTCCGTTTCAGCTTGTAGACCCATTTTGTTCCAATGGCTTTCTTCCCAAATGGCAAGGACACCAAATCCCATGTTTGATTCTTAGTGATAGAATCCAATTCAGCTTTCATTGCTGCCATCTAATGCACACTCTGTTGTGCATCCTCAAAACATTCAGGCTCCTCTTCATCAAGGGTGCTTGCTGCCATAACAAACTCCATGGTATGTGCAGTATCATGCATATGAGCTTGCCTTCTAGTACGACCAGCCATGGGTGCATCCAGATGACTATCTTTCATAGTCTGTAAATACCATCTAGGCATTTGTCTTGCCTCCTGACTGTGCATAAGCTCTTGCTGAATTTCAGTTCCAGCACTTTGCTGAATATTCAGATCAGCAAAGGAGTAGTTGGCTGAACATTGAGTTCACTTGCTGAAACTCCAGCTGAATCACCAAATGTAATGGGCAGCAGCCCTTCAAATACATCACGGGCAGCTTGATATGTGTCTAAACCAGCCAGGGACAATTCTGATTTTTCATCAATTAGTACATCCCTACTAACAAACACCTTTTTAGAAATAAGATCATAGAGTTTGTAGCCTTTGCTCTCATTGTTATATCCCACAAAAATGCATTTAACAGCCTTGTTATCCAACTTTTTCCTGAGTACCTTTGGAATATGTGCATATGCAAGGCACCCAAAGATACGAAAGTGTCCAACAGAAGGTTTCCGGCTGTTCCAAACATTCAAAGGTATAATTTTCTTCAAAGCTTTGGTGGGGCATCTATTCAAAACATGGCAAGGACATATGACGGCTTCCATCCAAAAACTGTGAGGCAAGCTCTTTGCCTTTAGCATACATCTAGCCATCTCCATGAGTGACCGATTCTTTCTCTTTGCAACCCCATTCTACTGTGGAGTATAAGCAGTAGTGTACTAATGGACAATGCCCTTCTGCTTCAAAAAAGAATTCAGCATAGAGGACATGTATTCTCCCCCTCGGTCCGAATGGAGAGTCTTAATTTTACAACCAGACTGGTTTTCAATAAGTGCAATGAAAGCCAAGAATGCATCATATACTTTTGACTTTTTGACCAAAGAGTAGACCGAGCAAAATCGAGTAAAGTCGTCAATAAAGTCACAAAATAGTAGCATCCTCCCAATGACTTTGTCTACATAGGCCCACATACATCTGAATGCACTAACTGCAACCTGGCTATTGCTCTAAAAGCAACATCACAGGAAAATGAAAAACGATGCATTTTTCCCAAAATACATCCTTCGCACAAGTGCTCAGGAGGTCTCTCCTGTAGAGGTAATCCATCTAGCATGTGTGTACGTTGTAAGAGCACCAAGCTGCCATAGTTCATATGCCCCATCCTAGCATGCCATAACTTTGCTTGTATCATAGCAGGAGTAAGAGTGGATGTCAAATACTCTGAGTGATCAACTGAAAGAGCATCCAACTCGTATAACCCATGATATAAAGGGTCTGTCAAGACCAAAGTCATGTTTCTCTTTGTCTCTCACCATGCATCTGTCATCATCAAATGTGACTTGCAATCCACAATGTGCCAAAGAAGAGATAGAGAGCAAATTCTTCTTTATGCCTGGCACAAATAAAGCATCCTGTAGGCGGAGAATGGAGCCATCAATGGCTGTGAGCACAATCTCCCCAATACCTCGAACAGGGTATGATGCATTGTTAGTACACTGTACAGACTTGCCAAGTAGAGCTGCATGAACAGATGCAAATAAATCTCTGTGAGATGTAATATGCCTAGAAGCACCACTGTCAAAAAACCAAGTGCCTGCATCCTCAGTAGAGCTAAATGCTCGATCTGTCCAAGAGGTGTCATAACTGCATGTGTAAAAACACTAGTCCCTGTTTGCAATAAAGGACGCGGACTTAGTAGCAGTGGAAGGAGTATCAGAAACAGACATTCCTGACTTCTTTTTCTTCTCTTTGGCAATGTGCTTTCTGCACTCAGTGATGTAGTGGCTTGGCTTCTTGCAATAATGGCATTTTTCCTTTTTGGCTTGCGTGCCCCCTTGTTTTTTGTTTGCTTGTGAGGTGCTAGAAGTCCCAGAACTCTGCGGAGCATTCTTCACTTGGTTACCTTTGCCCTTTTGTCTAGCCATAAAAGTCTACTCAAAGGCTATAGCATCCACACCACTATTCCTCTGTGTTTGCTCCTCCTCTAGAAGCAAACTGACTAACTGAAGAAAAGTGATTGGCTGCACGGCAATCCTCATGGTGAGGTTTAAGGCCGTATGAAAAGCCAAGTACGAAGGAGGTAATGAGCTTAAAGTGGTAGATATCATCTGTGCATCTGAATAGTACTCATCAACATTCATGAGTTGCTCTCGCAAGTCCTGAATTTTGTTCAAGTGATCCTGAATAGAATCACCTTCATCCATTTTCAATGTCTCTAGCTCTTTCTTTAGGAAAGAGATGCGAGTCTCATTCTTGCCTACAAACATCTGCTCCAAAGTTAGTCAAGCTTATCGTGAAGAAGTTGCTGAACGAATATGGGGGATGATTGGTCGCTGAACTGCCAATGCAATTAGCGACAAAGCCTGTGCATCCCATGTATCCCATGGTTTTTGAGCTGCTGTTCTTTGGGGAAGTGGTTGAAATGGAGCAAGCTAAGGTGCCCGTTGTGCACGTCCTCTTGGAGGAGTAGTAGTTGGAGCCACAACTCTAGGTCTAGCTTCTTCTCCACTGGCATAATCCCAAAGATTTTTGGCCACAAGTACATTCTTCATCATGAAGGACCAAAGTGAATAGTTATTTCCATCCAATCTGTCCTCCTTGGATACATAGGTGAAAACATCTCCTCCGTGATTTGCTATGATTTTCAATTACCAAAAAAATGCAAAAGAGCAATGTCGAAGTAGGACTACACTCGAAATCTGAAAATTTTCAGAAATTGCAGAAAATAACTTTCTGCAATTAGTGTATAGAGGTGCACTTTGTCAAAACTGTCTATTATGCACGCAGTCCAACATGCAATCAGTGTTCAGCAACACTATACCAGCAAAATCCCCAAAATTTATTGCCTCGGATTTGTCAAAACAGTCTTTCAGTGACTATAACTGTAGTGCATATGCCAATATTCCCTGAAAAACATAAAAGCCCAAATTTTTTTTTAAGAATGTGTCCAAAAATTGCATTCAATGTGTCCTAGACACGTTTTTGAGTGTTGTGTTTGTGGCGTAGGAACCCCTGCTTCCAGAAATTGCAACTGGAATTTTTTTTTTTTGAAAAACAATTTACAAAAAAACGAGATTACTAGCGCAGAGACGTCAGGGAGGTGTCAAGCGGGTTGACTGGCGATGCTTCAGATGGGCTGTCACGTTCCTCACAGTGTAGCCGGCGGGTCAGACGAGCGGCGAGCTACGGGCCAAAGACTGCGGGAGGGCATAGACGGCTGCAGGTGGGTGTGACGATTGGTGACGAATGTTTGGCGGGTTCGTGCAGCTGCTAGCGGGCGACGTGGCGAAGGGAGTGTCGTAGCAGGATTGGTGGTGGGGCACTACAGGGGACAGGTACGATGGCCAGAGGGCAAGCGGGGCAATGGCGCTGAGCAAGGAGCTCCCTGGCGGACTGGTGAGCTGCAGGACGGTGGCGTAGTTGTGCTTCGTGGTGAACACAGTTGTACCTGAGTACAGTTGAGCTGAGAAGAGCAGAGCCAATGCTCTGATACCAAATGTGAGAGAGGACAGGATCAAAGCTCAACACAGAAAACCAGTAGACAGTAGAGAGTGAAGCAGGACACCCGATGCAATAGACTGAAAGAGTGTAAGCTGAAAGTACAAGGTACAACCCTTAAACGTTATGGTTGTAGGGGGGTGTTCACACCCGAACACGGTAATTGCCTGTAAGTGTGTGTCATAAGCACATACAAAATAATACCATAAGTCTGGTGGAAAAAACCTCTCCTATTGAGAGTAAAAAGTGCCTGTGTGTCCTATTGATCACGGACACTCCTATGTGAGCATAGGGGTAAGTGAGGCATGAGTGAAATACCCAACATAGGGCTAGATAGTGATGGGCTGCAGTCGGTGATGGTTGGACAGTAGATTGTAGTTGGTTGATGGCTGAAATCTGCACAATAGAGTGAGAACCTTGCACAAAAGGATGAGACTGAATGTTGGGCAGCTTGTCTATTATAGATGTTGAAGGGGTGCCCCAAAAATTACGGTTTTGGGGGACCACTGAAACTCTCAAACCGTCAAATTTGTGTTTTTTCATTAATTAAGCATGTTTTGAGGCTGTTTAAAGATGCTAATCAGCTTGTGAGCATGTTTTAGCTCAATAGGGGATGCTACCTCAAGAGCCATTCTTTGGATAGGTTGTCAGGAGTGTCAGTTTTTATGTGCTCCATCCTTCTTTTTTTGTGCATGGTCTTCTTGTGCATCTTCTCATTGCCTCATCCATTAGGCTACCATTTCTCCTACAGATTACTATCTATCCCCAACCACCTTCTTTGGTAGTTCCCTCGAACCCTCTTTCCCTTTTAGAGGGGGATATTGATATAGGTGATGATATGGATTCCTTGGCCCTTTTATTAGTTTCAGAGGGGGGTTCCCAGGATTATGAGGAGCTCCTTTAGGGATGCACATCCTCATAGGGTCTTGACATCATGCAATGACTACTTTCTCTCTTCTTTGAGCCACCCTTTCTTATTACTAGCATGCCCATTCAGCGCCCTTTGTTCCGTGATGTCTATCTTAGGTAGAAGTGTTTTACAATGCCTTTGTAGCTCCTTACTAATGTCTTTTAGTTGCATTAGAGACTTGGCTCATACATTCTCAATTGGATACATTTGGTCTTACTCATTCAAGGCCTCTCCGCTCCCATTGGCATGTTTTAGCCACCCCTATTAGCGTGTTCTCATCTGTAGGAGGGGTTCATACTACTTGGCTAGGTATCTTGATTGATGGTCTTCGTCAACATTCACATGGTTTGATTTTCCATTGGATTTTTTCTCTCCCCTGCCTTTAACCTGACCTAGGATGTGAGAGGGGACGTGTTAATACATTATTTGGTGTCTTCTTCTATGTACATCTTGTACTTGTGAAACTCAATAGACAAGGACATTGGGTGCTGTCACTATCACAGTTTGTCTTATTGTGTTCCAGTCTTCTCCATTTGAGGCACATTTCCATCCACCAGTTCATTGAGCCTATTCACACTGCACACTGATCACTTTAGTAGAGTGCATTTTATATTTTCCATGCAGGTAGTTTGGTGGCCATTTTGAGCAGGGGCCATACTTATGATATTACTCCAGCCTGTTCTAGTGTCTACTGCCTATTCATAGGAAGCCCCAACCCATGCCTCCACACATCCATCACATCCATCATTCCAACCAGTCATTCTCTCTCATCTTCCTTTCCACATTCCCATCTTCAGCCATCTATTCAATGCCCTCATTGACACAGCTCCCATCATGCAAGCCTTGATCGGGTCGCCTCAAGCTTCTACATTCCAAAAGCCATCTATTCAATGCCCTCATTGACACAGCTCTCATCATGCAAGCCTTGATTGGGTTGCCTCAAGCAATCGGTCCTAGGTTTGCAAAAGCTGATGATGCTCCTATGTCAAACAAAGACTCCATTGGGTAGTGGTGATTGCTGATGCCATGGTAGCAGCCATAAGGTGTGAACCTAACATTGAAATGGGTAGCAACGCATGATGTGTAGCAATGGAGTTCCATCAAGAGAAGTCCAACTATGATGAGGGTGATAGGTGGATAGATCTCATAGAATCACACAAAGACCCTCCAAGATTGAACTCAATGAGGAGCAATAAGTTTTAGTCATTTTCTTTGAGAGGTGGACAATTGGGCAGTGGCTTTTGTTTCTTTTTTTTGGGGGCGCCCGGGGGGAGGGAATGGGGGAAGGGTAGGATGACCGGCAATATATAGAGGGAGAAAAGGGATTTGGAGGAACAAATGTGAAGTTGTGCAAGAGGGTGGTGGCATCATGGCTGCATGAAGGATGGAGGAAGGTAAGTGGAAAAGGGATTGAGGGCTAGCTATGGGATGGGAGCATGCTTTGAGGGCTAGGAGAAATGACAAGAACTAAATGGAGATAGCAAGGGAAGTGAGAGGGAGAAAGGATGCCTGAGAAATGTTTGCACCCTAGAAAGCATGGGTTGTGGGGCTATATTGGATGTTGAGACTCATATGGTGACTCTTCGTTTGTCATTTTTCCGTGCTATGTCTATTGATCATCACCCTTGGGTCTTTATTGTTTGTATGTTCCTGAAGGACCACAGTCTGATGCATGCTATTACTAGCATTCAAGGCTCATGGTAACACTAATGCCCATTTCTTGAGATCCTTCTCTTTTTTGGTGACTCATTTGGTAAGCTCATGGAAGCTTGTTCCTTAGAAGGTGCACTGGCATCTGGCAAAGGCTCACTTTGTGGCTAACTCTTTTCAGATGGAATTGTTGGTTGGGTCAAAGCTACTCTTGGGATGAGAAACATGAAGCCCGACCAAATTTTAATTGTAAGGCATGTTTGGTCTTGTATTTTGTTGTGTTGATGTCACTCTGGTGAGTCGCAATGTGTTGATGTCTTTCTGTATAGCTAGAAGACTTTTTTAGATCCCTCACGGACATTGTGACTTATGGGGCCAGATTTTGATGGTATTGCGGCATAGGCAGCCCTTTTCCACTCTTGATTTTGATGGTCCTTGGCAGGATTGGGGTCTTGTTGGCCGGTTCAACTTTGAAAAGGCTTTGGCTAATTAGGTGTATCATCTCATGATCAAAGATCATCATTGGCTGGTCACGAAAGCTAATACTATTTGGGGCTTGTATAACTCTAAGGTTTGGTGGAAAATGATTATGATGGAAGGTTGGCTAAACAAGACTTTGTTTAAATGTAGTGTTTTTCTTTGGAGCGTCTTGATTGGCGGACTTCCTCTTGCCTCGGCTCTTTCAAAGCATCGAATCTCCAATGGCAATTGTTTATTTTGCATATTTTAAATGTTTTGTATAAAATACTTATTATAAGATAAATTATTAAGTATTTAATTTATTAAACTAATAAGTAGTCATTTTATATTAATTAATAATTTGAAAAGTAGTTTTCTCTACTCTTTTAATATTAAGTAAATACTTAGTGATATAATTATTTAACTAATAAAAAATATATATTTCACAGTAAGCTGAGAACTTGAAAGTAGTTAGTTTACATACATGGGTATACTTAAAAAATAAAGGTGTTGACGTGATGTTGGCCAGCTGCTCGCATAAAGCATTGTCTTAGCTACCTCAGCACTACCTCACCAATCATAGTATATGCCTATATCACAACAATTTTATATGACCAGTGTGGAATCCTCTCATCATAGATCTATTTCCTATCCTTTGGCGAGAAAATATGGACCCGTTTGTTTGATCTTTGGAGAGTTGTGATTGGGCCATCGTTGTACCCCTATGAGTGGGTCTTTGCTAAGGCAAAATATCCCACTTCGGTGCAGCCACATATGAAGATTTTGTTCCACTTTCTCAGATTTTGGAGCTGTTGATGTTAGAGATATGGTTATCTGGTCATCCCTTGGACAGGCAGCCATGTTAGATCGCCACATCAGCAGCAGTTGGTCGGCCAGTTTTGGTGCAGTCGGTCAGATTTGGTAGGCCGACTGCCATTTTTTGCTCCCTAATTTTTTGCTGTAAATAGCAGATTTCCAGCACACTTTGGCATTTATTCTGATTGCAGATTCAGGCTCAGTTCGGGGCAGATATCATGCTAGCTGCTGCAAACTTCGAGGTGTATAGCAGGTCGACATCATCGAGGTGGAGATAGGCAAGCATACAAACTGCGCCCGCGTACATATCTGTATTCTCTCTCTCTCCTCTCCGTGTTCACTCTCTCTCTTGATCTCAGTTATACGCTTCCGCACTGTTGCACTCTGACATGGTGTCAAAGCATCGCAAAGACTGATGATCGTGGGTAGACTTGAAGAGGAGTTTTCAGCGACGACACAAGGCTGTGTTTCAGCATTTGAGGGCGAGTGAGAGGGTTGTGCATCGAAACAAGGTTGAGCGAGCATGAGCATGTGGGAAAGGAGCAAAGTTGCTGATTTTGTTGTGGATTTTTGTTGTATAGGAAGGCCATGTTTTGAGCCTTCAATTATAGATTTTATCTTTTTCATCGTCTCCAATGGCTGGTGAAGAAGGTGCAAGACGAGCGGAGAAGAGCCCTAGCAGGCTGTGTTTTCATAGTCAAAGGGGGCTGCTTTTGTGTTATTGTAGGCGTTTTAGGTGAAGATGTTGTTTGAGACCGATATGGAGTTTCAGGCGCCGTTCTACCGGCTCTTCCATTAGATTAGTAGCTCGATGGTGAGAACTATCGCATTTGGCGTGTTATGATGCTTGCAATCTTGAAGTCCTATGATTTGGCGGAGCTTGTTATGGAGGCTATTGACCATCTTGCATCAAGAGACAAGTCCAAACTTTCTGCAAGCGATTGTGTGGAGTTGGCCAAGGTTCAAGCACATTGGGGCGGCAAACTGAATGCCCGCATTCACTCTTTTCTCTTCCTTTCATGTACTCTAGCCATGATTGTCCATATTGAACATTTCACAGTGGCTAGGGACATATGGTTGGAGCTTGATCAGATGTACAACTGAATGATGTTATGAAACATGTGTCTTTGGAGGTGCAGATGAGGATGTTGAATCCTTCCAAGCCATCTTCTATGCGGGAGCGGAGCATGTGAACAAGCTACGACAACTTTAGATATAGGTTCAGAATGTAGGGAAGGCCATCGCATCCGAAGACATGGTGATAACTCTTTTGTCACAATTATTGCCTAGGTTTAGTGCCTTTTACTTTGCATTGATTGCTTCAAGGCGAGAGTCGACTCTTTGGTGGAAGGAGTTGGTTCCTATGGTCTTGGACTAAGAGAAACAATTTAAAGGATAGAATGCTTTCCAGTCAGAGGCATTGAGAGGTTAGTCCTCTTAGAAGAAGGGGAAGGACAAGAAGAAAAAGAAGGACGACAAACCAAAGAAGGGCAAAGAGAAGAACTCCACTTGTCACATTTGTGACAAGATAGGTCACTGGAAGAAGGATTTGCCGACAAGGACAATAAGGACACCAAGAAGGAGAAGGCTTCAAAGGATTTTGGAGCGGTGGCCGCTTCCTCATCAGCCGCTTTTCTCCATTTGGAGGTGGTTTAGGCATCATTCCTGAAGGCTTCTAATGTTGCATTGACAGCCCCACACCCCCATGAATGGATTGTTGATAGTGGTGCCTCTTGGCACATGATCCCTTATTCTAGAGGTGTTGCCCATTTGTGGCCTTCGCATGGGCAGATTTTCATAGGAGATAGCTCTTCTGTTTCCATACAGGGTAGGGGTAATATGCTGTTGATTCTAGATGGACAGGTGGTACTCATACTTTCGAGGTGCTTTATGTGCTAGGTTTGGGTTACCATTTGCTTTCGGTGCACAAGATTTGTGCTCTTAACCAATTGGTTGAGTTTGATATAGATTCTTTTTGTATTCTTGAGCGTGGCTCGAGAAAGGTTCTTTCTATAGGTTACGTGGAGAATGGGATCTACAAGTTGAAGTCTCCTACCTTGACTTATTTTGTTCTTGCTTCACAAACACAGTCCGAGCTATGGCATGCTTGGTTTGACCACCTGAATTATGACTATCTTTGGAAGGCATCTAAGGTGTAGCTGTGAGAGTGCGCTGCGGAAGAGGGAATACGAACACGGAGGGAGAGAGAGAGAAAGCAGAGAATAAGGAAGAGAAATCTGCACTGACTGAAATGAATGCTGAATACACTGAAATGGACTGATCAGTCCCTGCACGCAGCCCACAGCGTCAGTGAGGGCACCAGATCAGGCTGATGATGATGGCAGCACCACCACGGGGGAGAAGGAGTGTCGGAATCTGCAAGAAGACAAGTGACCAAGTGGGGAGGGGGGCTGCCTATAAATAGGCAAAGGACAAACCCTAACCCTAACCCTAAAATGGGCGCAAACCCTAAAATGCCCTAAAATGGGCGCCCCATATCAGTGACCAAAAAGGTGGCCGGGCAGCCAGTGGTGGCTGCCCACTAAAAAGAGGCCAAAAAGAAATACACATCCTAAGATAGCCAGTCAAGAGTGACTAGCCTTCCCCATCATAACACATGACAGACATGTCAGAGCTCCTAATGTCCTCGTCTGACTCAGACTAAGGCTCACAGGCAGGAGATGACAAGGCATGACAAACATGACTGCTAACACCCCCTCTCAGATCCTGGATGTGGCTGAAGGCCGAAGAGGAAATAGATCCTGGGGTGGCAAGAGGAATGCCAATGTCGATGAAGTCCGTCGATGTAGACTGCCGCTGAAGGAGCTCCTCACGATCCTGGGAATCCCCCTCTAAAACACTAGGGGCCAGGGAATCCACAGCCGCATCACCGAGATCGTCCCCCTCTAAAAGGGATGGGGGGGTACAAGGGAACCACCGGAGGAGAAGGTGGGGGATGGGAAGGAACCTGTGGAATAGAAGGTACACAAGCGGGAACGGGTGTAGCAATAGACTGCCGCGGAGGACCCTGCATCAAAGAAGGGGAATGGAGCCTGTAAAGCCCGCTCTCCTGCCAACCTGTAGATAAAAAAGCTCCCGTAAGAGAATCCTCAATAACAACGGCATGCTCGGTGAAGATCACTCGTGTGCCAAGCCTCGTAAGGCCATAAACTGAGAGGAGGGGAAGGCCCAAATCCGGAACATGTAGGGCCTGTGAAAAGGAGCTCGAAGGTCGGTCGGTAAACAAAGGCAATGTGTCAACACCACTAATAGGCACCAATAAAATGTCACCAACAGTGACTGAACCCTCTGATGGACGGAGATCCTGTAACAAATCACCTCGGGGAGTCATATGACTCGAAGCACCACTGTCCACTAACCAAGACTGCGCAGAAGACACTGCAGAAGGATCCTCCTCCAAAGCATGGATATGAAGGAACACTGACTCATGGGTAACAGCTGGTGTAGAGGTAGAAGAAGGTTCCGATGTAGATCCACCCTTCGCTCCCGGACGAAGGTGAGGGTACTTCTTCCAGCATTTCTCCTCGGGATGTGTCCCTTTTCCACAATGTGGGCACTTCGGTCTCTGTGAATCTGTGTCAGAGCCTGAAGAACTGTCCTTCTGCTTAGCCTTTGACTTCTTCTTCTTCTTCTGTCCTCTCGAACCTGCAACAAAAGCTCTAGTGGAGTCGGATCCACTAGCACTGACCTCTCTGAGTCGCTCGTCATGCTCCAAGACAAGCGGGGATAGCTCCTCCCATAGAAGCTTCTCACGGGTCCTCGATGTAAGAAGGCTGGTGTAGAAGACATCAAACCGAGGCGATGGCAGCTGAGTCAAAAGAATCATAGCCATGTCTTTAGAAGATATTGTCCGACTGAGGGATGCAAGCTCATCCCTCATATCCTGTAATCTGTTGATGTGGTCCTTCATGGAAGGACTATCATCAATAGCGAGCATCCGCAACTTCTTTTCGAGAGATATCCGGTGGGCAAACGTCTTCTGTTGATAGAGAGACACGAGCTTTCTCCACACGTCTGCTGCAGTCTTCAACCTGTGAACATGAACAAGGACAGAATCTTGCAAACTCAGAAAGAGGAAAGATCTGGCTCTAGAATTGAGCCGATCCCATAAGGCTGCACGATCCATAGATGTCCCATCTGCGGGATCCACCTGAGGCCGGGGAATAGGAACAGAAACAAGCTCCCAAAGATCAAAGGAGTCCAAGATACACTCCACCTTGCAGGACCATAGAGAAAAATTGGAGCCATCCAACCGGTCCTCTTTGGGCAGCTGAGGAAGTACGGGTACTTGTACAGGGGGTACCAAAGGCTGCATCTTCGGCCCACTGGAAGGGGCTTGCCGAGATACATGAATAGAAGGGGGACGGGAAAGAGGAATAGACTCCGGACGACGGTCCTCGTGATAGAAATCACGCCTCCGTTCAGATGAGTGTTGAGACAAAAGCTCGTCATCTGAGTCATCAAAGCCTGTAAACTGATGAGAAGACATCTTCCAATCTGCAAACACCAAAACACAACAAGGGAAGGTTGCCGATGCCGAAACACAAACACCAGAAGCTCCTGAGCTAGCCGCCTTGCACAGAACGCAAGGATGATGTCAAACGCAAATGCTAACGATGCAATCACCACAGAAAAACAGCCTCCTGCCTCAAAACGCAGCCTGGGAATAGGTCGCCGGCAGGAAAAGAGCCACCTGAAGATGGAACAATAGCCAGAACAGCAAGGCGCAGGCTGGAGGAGTGTCGCCCAGCTGGAGGAGGGCCGCCCAGGCTGAAAACTCAAATTTGGGGATGACGCCAACAGCAAACGCAAATAGGTGGACACCAAAACAGGCCGCCTTGATCAAGGGGATGGTGCTGAAGGTGACGCCTCAGCTGTTGGAGATGTCTTGACCAGCAAACGCAAGGTTGTGGGTGTTCTCCCGCATAAAACTCAGCTCCGTGTACTCTCCTTCGGCTCTGATACCATGTGAGAGTGCGCTGCGGAAGAGGGAATACGAACACGGAGGGAGAGAGAGAGAGAAAGCAGAGAATAAGGAAGAGAAATCTGCACTGACTGAAATGAATGCTGAATACACTGAAATGGACTGATCAGTCCCTGCACGCAGCCCACAGCGTCAGTGAGGGCACCAGATCAGGCTGATGATGATGGCAGCACCACCACGGGGGAGAAGGAGTGTCGGAATCTGCAAGAAGACAAGTGACCAAGTGGGGAGGGGGGCTGCCTATAAATAGGCAAAGGACAAACCCTAACCCTAACCCTAAAATGGGCGCAAACCCTAAAATGCCCTAAAATGGGCGCCCCATATCAGTGACCAAAAAGGTGGCCGGGCAGCCAGTGGTGGCTGCCCACTAAAAAGAGGCCAAAAAGAAATACACATCCTAAGATAGCCAGTCAAGAGTGACTAGCCTCCCCCATCATAACACATGACAGACATGTCAGAGCTCCTAATGTCCTCGTCTGACTCAGACTAAGGCTCACAGGCAAGAGATGACAAGGCATGACAAACATGACTGCTAACAGTAGCTTGTTCGAGGTTTGCCGGATATAGTGGTGAGCCATCAGCCTTGTGTATCTCGCATTCGTGGAAAACGGCATCATGATGCCAATCCCAGCAAGGCTTCGAGGTGGTCTTTAGCACCCTTGGAGCTTGTTTCTATAGATCTTTGTGGACCTATGCAGATGGAGTTTTTTAAGGGGAGTTTGTATTTCATGCTTATTGTTGACGATTTTAGCAGGATGACATGGGTATACTTTTTTGCGCTGAAGTCGGAGGCCTTCTTCAACTCGATTAGTCTGGAGGCTGAAGACCTTGCAGTCACATAAGGAAGGAGAGTTCGTCTCTAACGAGCTTGCTTGATTTTGAGTAGATCGCGGTATTCACCAAGAGTTTGCCAACATAAACACAACTCAGGAGAACAACATATTGGAGCGGAAGAACAAGAGTGTGATCAAGATGGCTTGCACCATGATGGAGCATCATTAGACACCTTAGTGTCTTTGAGCCGATGCTATGGCTACTGCTATCCACATCCTCAATCGGTCACCTACTTTGGCCATGGTTGGTATGACCCCTTATGAGGCTTATTTTTGCGCCAAGCTAGATGTTTCTTATTTCAAGATCTTTGGGTGTGATGCTTATGTTCATATCCCAAAGACTCAAAGGGGCAAGTTTGTAGTGGCTTCGAAAAGACCGGTGTTTGTGGGCTATAGCTCGCAATCCTAGGGCTACTGCTTGTATGATCCCGTTAAGTGATATGTCTACACGAGTCGTGATGTGCAATTTGTGGAGGTTCCAACTTTAGAGAAATTGATGAGCACCATGTACTTGGAGATCCAGGAGATAGTTGGGCACCAGAGACTCTTCCTTTGGCGCCTGTGCCCCTTGGGAATGGTTCTTCTCTAGATGAGGGTTTTTTTTGCCATCGACTACCCCACATGAGCCATTGCCGATGGATGTTCCAAAGACTTCAATAGATGGAGAGCGATGAGGAGCTATCTTGCCTCCTCCTCGTTGGGCACGTGATACACTCCGCGAGGCACGGATTGCGGGGGTCCCTAAGGAGTGGTAGCTGGAGAATGGTCCACGGTGTTCTTGGAGGAACCAAGCACACTCCACCGAGCTTGTTTGTTCTAACTATGTCTGATGACTCATCTTATGTAGGATAGGGAGCCCACCTCCGTGAAGGAGGCTTTCCAATCACTGCATTGGAAGAAGGCTATGGAGCAGGGTTGGATGCTATTGAGCAGAATGACACTTGGGACCTTGTGCCTCAATCTGCTTATAGGAAGATGATTGGTGTCAAATGGGTCTTCAAGACCAAATGTCACAGTGATGGTACTCTGGATTAGCACAAGGTGCGGGTCATAGCAAAGGGTTTCGCCCAATAGCCAAGGGTGGATTTTCATGACACCTTTTCACTTATAGCTCGGATGGCTACCATTAGAGCCGTTCTTTCCTTAGCCAACCATAGGAGATAGCCGGTTTATTAGCTTGAGGTGAAGTTTGCCTTCCTCAATGGTGATTTGAAGGAGAAAACCTATGTTGAGTAGCCTCCTGGTTTTTCTTCATCAAATGGATAGGTGTGCAAGTTGAACAAGGCCCTCTATGGCCTCAAAAAGGCTCCACATGCTTGGAATGAGAAGATAGACTCATTCCTCTAGCAGAGATTGAGATATTGGTGCTCCATGGCTGATGCACAGCTTTATGTCCACATTTCAGAGGGGGCACATGCCTTGTTTGTGCTCTATGTGGATTATTTTCTTTTAACAAGTGATCATGTAGAGATGGTCAAGACAACCAAGGCAGCACTTCATGAGCAGTTTGAGATGATAGACAAGGGACTTCTCCATTTTTTCTTAGGGCATGAGATCTATCAAACTCCGCTGGGATCTTCATCTCTCAATAGCGGTATGTGCTGGAGCTCCGGACTACGTTTGAGATGGACGGATGCAAGTCTCTATGGACTTGTATGGATCTGAACTGGAAGGCCACAACCCATGTTGATTCTCCTTTGGCGGATGCTACCCGTTACAAGTAGCTTATTGGGTCCCTTATTTGGTTTCTCAACACTTGTTTTGATTTGTGTTATGATGTTGGTTTGTTGGACGCCGGGTTCATGACTAAACCTAAAGAGGTACATTTGCAAGCTGCTTTGAGGATTTTGTGGTTCTTGAGGGGGACCCCCAATCTAGGGCTCTTGTATCCAGCAGGTATAGATGGTTCAACTTTTGTGCTTGCTAGTTGGAGTGATTGAGATTGGGCTAGCGATGTGGACCACTGGTGGTCCATGGTAGGTTATTGCTTTACCTTGGGTGCAGGTGTTGTTTCATGGAGCACTAAGAAGCCACCCACGGTTGCCTTATCTTCAATTGAGGTGGAGTATTGACGAGTGTCTTCTACCACATGCGAGACGGTATGGCTTTAGAGATTGTTGGAGGAGCTTGGCTGTCTGCCAAGCGGTCCTACTACACTTCATTGCAACAATGAAAGTTGCATTGGCTTGGCCCGGAATCTTGTGTTTCATGCTAGGACGAAGCATAATGAGATCGAGTACCATTTCCTTGGGGAGAAGCTTCTGGATGACACTATCAATGTGGTTTACTGCAAGACAGAGGACAACTTAGTAGATTTGTTTACGAAGGCGCTTTCCCAGGTTTTACTTCATCAGCATTCCAAATCCCTCAATCTCCTACCGTGTCCAGTATCTGAGAGGGTTGTTAGAGGTATGGTTATGTGCTCATCCCTTGGATAGGCAGCCATGTGAGCAATGCCACATCAGATCGCCATGTCAGCAGCAGTTGGACAGGTAAGTGGCTAGATTTGGCAGCCTGACTGTTATTTTTGCTGCCTATTTTTTCTGCTATAAATAGCAAATTTCCAGCACACTTTGGCATTTATTTTGATTGCAGATTCAGGCTCAGTTCGGGGCAGAGATCGTGCTGACTGCTGCAGACTTCGAGGTATATAGCAGGGTGACATCATCGAGGTGGAGATACATAGATACACAAACTGCGCCCGTGTACATATCTATATTTCTTATTCAGGATTCTTCATACAGATCTACATTCTTCTATCTCTCTCTCTTCTCTCCGTGTTCACTCTATCTCTCAGTCTTGGTCGTACGCTTCCGCACTGCTGCACTCTGACAGTTGGCACAATTGGGTCACCTGGAATGCATTTGTTTTTCACTCAGCCTCTAGTGCCCAGGGACATAGTGCTAGGCTTAAGGGTCTTCTGCATTGGCAGTTAGATCTCGTTCAGCATGTTGATCTTCTTCGTAGGGAGTATTTGGTTCCTTGACATACGGCAATTTATTCTATTCCTTTGCCGTGGGGAAAATTGAAAGGCCAAGAAGAGGTTGGGAAATAGTGGGAAAGTGCACAATGGGTAGAAGGGGAAGGAGAAAAGAGAAGCAAGGAGGAAGCCAAGGAAGGGTGAGCGGCTGGTGGAGGCAAGAGGGGGCTGGAGAAGTAATTTAGCACAGCTCAACAATAGTGAACAAAGTTTGTTCTTCTACAGCAATGATTATCGACAATGTTGTTTGAATATCCTTCTTTAATGTAAAAGCTGTGCATCTCTCAAAATTTTAGATTCAGTTGTCTTTTTAAAACTTACAAAAATAAAAAGAGTGGTTTTGCTGTTGTCCAATAGGCTTGGCAGGACTTGCTGCTTTATTAGCTGGTGCCAAAGAGGTATGGTACTAGCTCATTCCTCTTTGGCGATTCTCTTGAAACTGCGTATTGTATAGGTCATTAAATGCTTTAAGTTAAATGCATGAATTTCAACATGATGCATTGCTCATACAGAAAAGTGATCTACAATGCTTTTGAAACGGGCATTCAATATCTTAAAGGCAGTGAATAACAAACGGTTGCACACAAAAATTCAACACCTGAAATCAGAAAGCAAATAAATCACAGTGGTGCTAGATTGCTCCTGCATAGAGAAATGCTAACACTAGATTGGCCCCAAATCCCATGGTCCCTTGTGGTGTTACTTAAATCTATTGAAGAGGCTGTCTCAAAACTGATAGAATCTCAGCACCACCAGTTGCCTAGATCTATAACCAAAAACTCTTGCAAGATTTCTTTGTCTCAACCATCCAACTGCCAATCCTTGCTCTCACCAGTAACAAGAGTATCCTTTTACAGCAGCATGCATTGAGCCAAAAGAGACAAATCTGCATGATAGATGGCAGCCATGCCAAACAGGAAACATGCAGGTGTCAGACCATTAGTTACCAACATGAACAATGGTCATGCACATGAAGGCAAGAGGTGGTACAGTCTGACTTGGTATTGTTTTTGAAGATGTGATGTACCTTTTGTTGCTGCATCTGGTGGAGATGGTGGTCTTGTTCATCACCAGAGATCATAATCACATGACTGTGTCCAGCTTAGTTCACTTTGGGGCCTATTGATAGCCCAAGTGAAGAATTGTTAAGTCTAGTGATGTTCTATCAGAATATTGTGGAGCAATGGAAGCAAAAAGATGAAGCTGCTGTAAACACAGAGAATTGAATCAAAGAACATGAACACATGAACTATAATGAACTTGGTAAATGGAATCCATATACCAAAGCACAAAAGTGTGTGCAAAGGCATGGGCTGTGGACAACCAGTAGAGTGATCCTAGTCTCCCTTTGTCTAGGAGGATGTAGTGTGCATTTATCAAATGAATGTGAGATGGAGGAGAGGCAGCCTTTACATAGGCTGAAATAAAACAAAACCACAAATAGGTCGGCCAACATTTAAGGATACCATTAATGCAGCTTGGCCAGGCATAATCATGGTGGTTGCTCAAAAATGAAATTCTCTCATATAGTATGCCCGTACAGCCATGATATGTACATTGTTAACACCCTCTATTAGATCATGGGAGACAAAGTACAATAAGATATACAATGATAAAAGACCCACCATAGTACATAGAACAATGGCAATTAGATAGGACCATGTATACCCAAGTAGTGGGTGATCTAGCCACCACCAAGATTGTTCGGAAAGGCAATGATGCTGATGCTGATGTTGATCACACCAATCCTTGATAACAGAGAGTAGAAATACCTGAATCTGATGCATGTCACTATCCAGCTCTGTAGAAAGCATGTCATGACCATAAATTCCTTGCTTTCAACTCGATTGTCAAAGTGTCCCCTCATGTGAAAACAAACTAGGGGCAGAGACCACTCTCTGTCTCACCTCTTATCATGAACCGGAAAGGCAAATTGGCTCTAGGATTTGAATTTGCTAGACTTCATCGGTGCTTGTAAAAAGCGACACTCAAGGTCCAACACACGTGCATATGGATGAGATTCACATGCCCACAACTACTCACACTCCCTCTCTGGCATTGACGAGTTGTGAGGAAAATTGGCACCATTAGGGCTAGAAGGAAAATTTTGGGGCCATTGTGGCCTTTCTTGCATGACCGTAATCCCTTGGAACCTGAGGTTGATGAAGAGTTGGAGTCGTCCTTGCCCTTCTTCTTCTCTTTCTCCTCCTTCTGTTTTGGCAATGCTGCTAAGTTATTGTAGTCCTTGCGGAGGTGCCCCTTCTTGCCATAGAAGTAGTATTGAATCTTCTTCTTTTCACGTATTACCCCTCTTTGAAGTAGCCAAAACACTAGAAGGGTGGTTGCCGAAATGAGATGGAAACCTCCATTGCAATTATAAGATAGGATCATGCTCAAGTAGTATTGATATCATGTATTGGAAACTAATGGGAGTATTCAATGTTTGAGCTTGCAGGGTATTTGCAACACCATCAAACTTTGGATGCAATCTGTAGAGAATAGTCCTCACAAGATGAGATTCAAGAGGAGCACATTGCATGTTGCGAAGCTGATCTTGGATCGGTGCTACTCAAAGAATGAATGAAGGAATTGTATTATCCTGCAATTAACTGTATAGGGTAACAACTCTCATTGGTCAATAGAGCCTCGTACATAAGGTGGAGCTTCTCCCATATCTTGGGAGATGCCCTGCAGAAGGTAACCACTAATAGGATTTCCTTTAAGATGCATCAAAGAAGTGCGAAGTATGCTTTGGCATCATTGTTGGCCCAATTTAGGACTGCTTCCTCATGGTTGTCTTTGTCCAAATTGGTTGGAAGAGGACAAGTTTTTTGGGAACGCAAGGCAGATGTTGAAACAATGTACTAGAGACGCTTGTGCACAAACTATGCTTTCATTGCCACATTCCAAGTTAGATAGTCCGGGCCTTTTAAGTTTGCCATTAGTGTTCCAACATGGAGGAGCCACTTGTAGATGGTACGCATAGAAGATGAATAGGTGGTGTTGAGTGAATACCTATGGCACTTATAGTTAATAAGCCCAATAAAAAGAATTCATCAGTTCATGCAAGAAAGATCGGTTCGATGAAAGACAAGAAAGAGGAACAATATGTGAAGTTCAGTGTAGTGAACATACCAAAGAGTTCAATTGTTCAAGCAAGAAAGGCTCGTTCAAATGAAAGACGAGAGAGAAACAGTACTTGAGTCTTGAAGTGAGTGCAGTGAACATAGGCATGACAACCAACACATGTGAACCTTCCCTTTGGTGTGTAGATCAGGCTGAATATGCAGAAAGGAGGAAATCATATGTAGGCACTAGTGAACAAAAAAAGTGAAAATGAATACACAAAAGATGAAATCATCAGCTATTCAGCATAGATGATGGCAGAGCTGAAGAAAATGCAAGTTGTAGCAGTGACAATGCAGGGTTCAGCAATGAAAATGCAAGTCACATAGGCTTCCCAGCAATTGTAAACTGCCATGCAGTTGTCAAATGAGGCGCCCAGGCCAGTTAGGCACAACAGCAAAATGCAATGGTTGCCGCAGTCGAGAAGAGTGAACAACAGTCAGGAAATGCAAACATCACTAGAACCAAGATGCTTGGGCTTTGATACCATGTCAGAATATTGTGGAGCAATGGACTGCTGTAAACACAGAGAATAGAATAAAAGAACAAGAACACATGAAGTCAGAAATAATGAGCTCGGGAATCAGAATCCATTTACCAAAGCACAAGAGTATTGTATAAAGGCACCGGCTATGGGCAATGAACAGACTGCTCCTAGTCTCCCTCTCTCAAGTGGGATGTAGCGTGAATGTATAGAATGAATGTGAGATGGAGGAGAGGCAGCCTTTATATAGGCTGAAATGATGCAAAACAATAAATAGGTGACTCCACAGCCTGCTACACAATCTTGGATATGCCAACCAACACCTTGTTTGAATTGGTTTAGTGGGCTATGAGCACCCTATGTTTCTTCCCTTGTGACTCTCAACAATGTGCATACAGCCAGTCAGCATCTCAAAGATTAGATCAGCTGTCATGACTGCTACATCAGCTGAGTTGTCAACAAAAACAGCCACATGCTTGTTGCATGCAGGAAAACAGCCATGCGAGTCAGCAACAGGCCTAAAAAGAATTACCAGTACTGTAGACTGACCATGAGCAATTATCAAACGAATTTGAGAGTCAAGGACCTTGACGGTGGTTGTTGTAAAAAAGACCGCTCGCCCCAACTGGCAAAGCTGCGGAATAGATAACAAGTTCACCCCAACTTGGGTGACATGGTAGACATTGTCTAGCGCAGCGAGATCCGGACCTTGGTCATCAATAGCAAAACTGATGCAAACTTGAGCTTGAACCTTGATTGAGGAGTTATTCCTGATCCGGACATGCCAGACAGTAGGGGCTCGAGTGAGTAAATTGTCTTGGATGGGGGTCATGTAATTTGTAGCTCCATTGTCCACAATCAAAATAGGAGGAGTAGTGCTCAGCTTGAAGAGTGGGCCTTTGTAGTCACCTTGTTGAGAGATAACCCAGATTTATGAGACTCGAATCTGTTGGGTTTAACTCACGCCTATGCTCACAGAGGAGTGTTAGTGATCTTCAGTAGGACAGTGGGGCACTTTTTACTCTCCGTATGAGAGGTTTTTTTTCCCAGATTTATTCCTTTTATTTTATGTGCCTGTGTTACAGACTTTTAGGCACTAATCGTGTTTCACACTCTTCGGGTGTGAACACCCTCTTACAACCCTAAGGTTTAAGGGTTGTACTTTGTACTTGCACCTTACACTTCAGATTATTGCATTGGATGCCATGCTCTCACACTCTACATTGTCTACTCTACTCTCAATTGAGCTTCGATCTCTTCCTACTCTTTCATTTGGTATCAGAGCTGGCCACTGTGAGCTGAGCCCATAGCTCCTCGGCATTCAGCTCCATAGCTGTCCTCAGTTCCACAGCTCCCTGTGAAGGGCTGCTGCTCCAGCCTCCTGCACCAGAGAAGTCCGCTAGTTAGTCAATTCGTCCACTCTCTGGTGTGCACCCTACGTGACACCTGCCCTAGTTCCCTACGTGCGCCACCAGTCTGGGCAGTGCTTCTGTCCTGTACGTCGCCACCACAGGTGTCAGATCTCTGCGCTTGTCTCCTTGGTCCACCCGCATGGCCTCAAGCTTGCTTCGTGTGCCCTGGCCCCAGCGCCCTGCTCTTGGTGCTCATTAGTCGCTGCCCACAGGTTTGTAGTGATGCTCACTAGTTGTGCTGCTCCTTTCGTCACCTGTGCAGCCATTTGACAGGCTACGCCTTCAGCCGTGTGCTATTCTAGTTGCGCCGTTGCTAGACAACGCCAGCTCCCTAGCGCGCCACTTGCACAGCTTGCTAGACTCCAGCTCGAGCTCCAACGCTCACCCAATCCATCCCAGATTAGGAGAGGTAAAAAGAAAATTTATCAAAATTTAATCAAATTTTATTTCTCTGGAAGGAGCTTTTGCCCGGGCATGCATTCTCAATTTCAACATGTGTTTGGGACCCAATTACAACAAGGAATTTATGCATTTTGGGCCAGACATTTGGGACTTTTGTAGTCAGCTCAGTGATTGACACATGTACATTTGTGACAATCTAGAATAGACTGATTTTGTTCATTTTGGGACAATAAATTTTGGGGCATTCACATTTTTAGTGCTACTGAACATTAATTGCACCTTGGATAGTCTAACTATTGCAAAGTACTTGTTGTAATTTTTTGGAAATTCTCAGATTTCCAGGTTGTTCCATCTTGAAACATTGCTCTTTTGCTCTCTGATCAACATTATTTATCATGTCAAATCAGGGAGGTGATGTATTTACTTACGTATCCAAGGAGGATAGGTTGGATGGTAACAACTATTCCCTCTGGTCCTTCATGATGAAGAATGTGCTGATTGCGAAGAATCTTTGGGATTATGTCAGCAGTGAAGAAGTTAGGTCTGGAGTTGTGGCTCCTGCTACTCCTTCTCTAGGAGAAAGTGGACAGTGGGCAACTCAGTCTGTTCAACTTGCTCCAACTCCACCACTTCCCCAAAGATTAGCAATACAAAAGGCATGGGATACACGGGATGCATAGACTTTGTTGTTGATTGCATTGGTAGTTCAACGGTCTATCATCCTTTACATTCGATTTGCAACTTCTTCACGAGAAGCTTGGCTGACCTTAGAGCAGATATTTGCTGGAAAGAATGAGACACGCATCTCTTTCTTGAAGAAAGAGCTTGAGACAGTGAAGATGGATGAGAGTGGTTCTATAAAGGATCATCTAAATAAAGTTCAGGACTTGCGTGAGTAGCTTATGAATGTAGATGAGTATTACTCAAATGCACAAATGATATCTACTACCTTGAATTCATTGCCACCCTCGTACTTGGCCTTTCATATGGCCTTGAACCTCACCATGAGAATTGCCCCACAGCCGCTTACTTTCCTTCAATTGGTCAATTTTCTCTTAGAGGAAGAGAATACAAGAAAGAACAGTGGTGTGGATATAATAGCCTTTGAGTAGGCTTTTATGGCAAGGTAGAAGGGCAAGGGCAGCCAAGCAAAGAATGATCCGTAGAGCTCTAGGACTTCAGGCACTTCACAAGGCAACAAGAAATAGAGAGATACGCAAGTCGAGAAGGGAAAGTACCACTATTGCAAGAAGCCAGGCCACTACATCATTGAGTGTAGAAAGCGCATAGCCAAGGAGAAGGAGGAGTCAAGGATGTCTGTTTCTGATACACCTTCTAGTGCTACCGAGCTCACATCCTTTGTTGCAGTAGAGACTATTGTTTTTACACATGCAGTTATGACTCTTCTTGGGCTGATAGAGCATTTAGCTCTACCGAGGATGTGGGCATATGGTTTTTTGACAGTGGTGCTTCCAAGCACATCACATCTCGTTGAGATTTGTTTGCTTTTGTTATTACAACCCCGCTTGGCAAGTCCTTAGAGTGTGCCAACAATGCATCATACCCTGTTAGAGGTATTGGGGAGACTATGCTAACAGTCATTGATGGCTCTATTCTCCACTTGCAGGATGCCTTGTTTGTGCCAGATATAAAGAAGAATTTGTTATCTATTTCTTCTTTGGCAATGTGTAGTTTGTAGGTCATCTTTGATGATGACAGATGCATGGTGAGAGATAAGGAACACGTGACTTTGGGTTTGACTGGCACTCTATTTCATGGGTTATATGAGTTGGATGTTTTTTCCGTTGATCGGTTGGTCTATTTAGCGTCCAGTCTTACTCTTGCTATGTCACAGATAGAGTTATGGCATGCTTGCATGGGGTATGTAAACTATGGTAGGTTGATACTTATGCAATGTATACATATGTTTGATGGTTTACCTCTCTTGGAGAGACCTCCTGAGCACTTATGCGAGGGATGTATTTTGGGAAAAATGCATCTTTTTTCGTTTCCCTGTGATGTTACTTTTTAGAGTAACTGCCAGGTTACAGATTGTGCCCTCAAATATATATGGCTCTATGCAGACGAAGTCATTGGGTGGTTATTATGACCATAAATTATTACGGGTTTTGCATTTTCCCATGTGCAGCCCTCAAACATGTTGCAAGCAAGGCTCAAACAAATTTCCAGCCCATGTGCATATTTTTTCCTCACCCAAAACACACAAAATCCCATTTTTCCTTTGTAAAATGCGGTTTTTGGGTTTTTAGAAAATTATTTTCAGCATTATGGCATTATATATTTTGATTTTTCTAGCAGAGAATCATCAAACATACAGAAAACAACATTCCTACCAATTTTCATCCAATATGAACATCATTTGGCTAACCAAACCTAAAAAAGAAGCATTTTTTTCTTTATAAAATAGAATTCTGTTTGGACCAAGGGAGGGGAATACATGTCCTCTACGCTGAAATCTTTTTTGAAGCAGAAGGGCATTGTTCATCAGTACACTACTGCTTATACTCCACAACAGAATGGGTTTGTAGAGAGGAAGAATTGGTCACTCATGGAGATGGCCAAATGTATGCTGAAAGCAATGAGCTTGCCACATAGTTTTCGGATGGAAGCAGTTATGTGTGCTTGCCATGTCTTCAATAGATGCCCCACCAAGGCATTAAAGAATGTCACACCTTTTGAGGCTTGGAATAGTCGAAAACCTTCTGTTGGTATTTTCGTACTTTTGGGTGTCTTACATATGCACACATTTCCAAGGTACTTAGGAAGAAGTTGGATAACAAGGCTGTTAAATACATTTTTGTGGGGTATAGCAGCAAGAGCAAAGGATATAGATTATATGATCTTGTCTCTGAAAAGGTATTTGTCAATAGGGATGTGGTTTTCGATGAAAAATCAGAATTATCCCTTTCTGGTTTTGACACATATCAGGTTGCCGGTGATGTATTTGAAGGGCTGTTGCCCATTTCTTTCGGTGATATAGCTGGAGCTTCAGCAAGTGAACTTGTTCAGCCAATTACTCCATTAGGTAATGCAGAAATTCAGCCCATGACTGATCTGAATATTCAGCAAGGTGCTGAATTTGAAATTCAGCAAGAGCTTGTACACAGTCAGGGGGCTAGACAAATGCCTAGATGGTATTTGCAGACTGTGGAAGATAGTTAGTTGGATGCTCCTATTGCTTGTCGTACTAGAAGGCAAGCTCATATGCATGATGGTGTACATACCATGGAGTTTGTTATAGCAGAAGATACATTTGATGATGAGGAGCCTGAATGTTTTGAGGATGCACAACATAGTGTGCATTGGATGGCAGCAATGCAAGCTGAGTTTGATTCCATCATAAAGAAACAAACATGGGATTTAGTATCTTTACTTGTTGGGAAGAAAGCCATTGGCACAAAGTGGGTCTATAAGTTGAAAAGGAATGTAAATGGATCCTTTGAAAAATATAAGGTGAGGCTTGTGGCCAAGGGCTACGCACAGAAGAAAGGCATTGATTATGAGGAGACATTTGCTCCTACCTCCCGCATTACTACCATTAGGTCTATGGTTGCTTTGTTTGCTCATTATGGATGGATTGTGCATCAACTCCGTATAAAGACTGCAAATTTACATGGGGAGCTTCAAGAAGAAGTGTATGTACAGCAACCCATTGGTTTGGCAGTTGAGGGATCCAAACACTTGATTTGTAAGCTGAAAAAGGCTTTATATGGTTTGAAACAAGCTCCTTGAGGTTGGTATGCAAAGATTGATGCCTTTTTACTCAACCAAGGGTTCATAAGCAACTCATCAAAGTCTACCTTTTACATATGTAAAGAGGGGGAATCCTTGCTGGTCATATGTCTATATGTTGATGATCTTTTGCTTACAAGGACACATGCTGATCAGATTTCAGCATTTAAACAAAATTTGCAGCAAACTTTTGAGATGTCAGATTTGGGGCCTTTGTACTATTACTTGGGCATTCAGTTCATTCATGATGCTAGATGCATTGGATTGTCACAATCAAGATACATTAGTAAACTTCTTGAGAGGTTTGGCTTATAGGATTGCAAGCCAGTTTGTACACCAATGGAACCCACGCGGACTGAAGTTATCATTGCATGATGACAATGACTTGTTTGATATCCATACATATTCTCTAGCCAACAGGAGATGTCAGTGCTTATCGAAGATAATGATGGCGTCACAACAGGCTGAAGGCATGGCACATGGTAGTTGTTGTGCTTGATAGGCAAGAAGTGGACGAATGCGAGCAGATATGCCATGTGATACAGTAAGGAGCCAACTATCCAAGCGGTGCATCTAGAGGTGAAGCTTTTTGGTGGCACTCAAACGTCAGATCACACGGGGGAGACAATTAGTGCAGGTGGATATATCCTCCAAGTATGGGTGTACTAGTCTGTAGCCTCCAAGGCAAAATTTTCTTCCAAGGCTTCCCACTAGGAAGAAGACCCTTGTTGACAAATGGGCTTAATTAATAAGGCTCTACTTTAACTATCTAGGTCTATGATCCCCAAGCCTCCTTTGGATCTAGGCTGAATGTTAACATCCCTAGCGACCTTTGCCTTGGCTAGGCTCTTGTCTCCTCTTGGTCAAATAGAATTCTCAACGAGACAATTCACATGGCCTATGCATGACATAGAGAATGCCGAAAAAGTATTGATATACCACATGGAGGTGAGAAGAGCTTGGTTGGCAAGTTGCAACCATCACCCCCTACTAATAAAAGCCTTGTGGAGTTCTAGTAGAGGAGCTTTTGTCTTATGCTCTAGAGAAGAGGTGCCAATTATTGTTTTGAAGCAATGTCAATCACTACATGATACCCAAGATTTCTCAATGTCCTCCTGTGGGGACCCAGGTGAAGTCCTCTTGAGATTGCTAGTTTAGTTGTCTAGTGTCACATACCCAAAGGCCATACAATGTGTGTGAATTAATTAAAGCACCAAATACTTTGTTGAAGATCTCCATGGCTGGTACAAAGATCCTAAAATTTCTCTCATATCAGTCTAAATAAATTGTTGTGTCATCTACAAACTCCACATCAAGGCTCCTCAAATTCAAGGATGGGGAACTTGATGCCTCGGGTACTAGTAGATCTAACTGTTCAAAAAATAACGCATGGTCTCTATTATAAATAAAAACAAGAACAAAGCCAATGAGTGTCCTTGTCTCCTTGATCTCTAAGTATTGAATCTCTCCTCTAAAGCCCCATTGACAAGGACCTAGCTATGCGAGATAGTCCTTTGACTCTCTTAGAAAGGAATTAGTTGAATCGATGAATGGTCTGAGAGAGTCATGCCAAGAATGATGCCAGCTAAGCCACCTTGGTGACATGTCGAATCATCCACATAAACCTTGCCAACCCTAGAGAAGATTCTAGCTCCTACTACCTTGTCTTTCCTAGAATTGAAACGAGTCCATGGATCTTCTGTACTCTCCTACAAGGTAAGATCCCGTCCTTTGATTTGAAATATGAACTTCTCCCTAGAAGCATGCTCTCCTCTTCTAGTGATCTGTATGCAATTGCATCTCATATCCTCCAAGGCCTCTTACTATGTTGAAATCAACTCCTATTATCCAATGGTCGATGGGATTGACTGAGGATAACCTAAGGTTGTAAGAACTCTCTCTAGTCACATTTGAAAGGTGGAGCAAGAGTAGAAGCATGAGTGGAAGCAAGAGCTATGGAGGTTTAAGCAAGAGAGAGCAAGATGGTATATGGAAACTCTAACAATCACAATGTGTGACTTACATTCATTAATTCTATCATCACAGAAAGAATAAAGAATAAAGTGATAGTGATGGGCAACCGCCAAATGCAATATATAGGTGTGTAGGGAGTAAGTACAAGTAAATGTAGGCAGCTAGGTATAGGCAGCCTTTAATTCCCAACAACCTTTCACTTAAAGGCGAATGTGCTTGAGCTTGGAGAAAACAGGAAAAAAGTGACAAAGTAGGATATATACATAGAAGTACAATAGGGTAACGAATAGACATCATCTTATCCTACGCCTATTAACTTCCTAAGAAAGACATAACGTTCCACTAGGAGACTTTTAGTGAGCAGATTTGCAGGATCCTCGTCAATTGAGGTCTTAACAAGCTCTATTTGCTTGTCCTCAATCATCTCTTTGATGAAGTGATAATAGATCTCAATGTGCTTGGTCTTCGCATGAAAGCACAGATTACGTGCCAACTGAATAGTACTCATAGAGTTCGAATACAATGTAGGAGTCATAGTCATAGCAAGGTCTACCACTAGATGGTCTAAGATAGGGCCTCCTTGGAAGCCTAGTCGTTGCAATGTACTCTGTCTCGGTAGTAGACAAGGTTGTGCATTTTTGCACCCTAGACATCCAAGAAATAACACCTCTAGCAAGGGTGAAGACATAGCTAGAGGTGGACTTCCTAGAATCTGCATAGCTTGCAGAATCAGAATCTGTGTAGCCCACGATTCTAGTATCCTAGCCACCATAACAAATACGCATATTTGCAATGCTCTTAAGGCATCTCATGATACCCTTCATGGCATCCTAATGTCACATGCCAGGTGTTGCCATATAATGAGCCACAACTCCCACTGCAATGCTATGTAAGGTCTAGTGGCTAGCATGGCATACATCAAGTTGCCCACCATGGCTGCATATGGGGTCTCGGCCACTCGGCCCTCTCATTATATGACTAGGGACAATCTGTTAGCATGCCTATATTACGGTTGTCAATCTATCATCTCTTGGTTATGAACTCTTGTCAAAGTCCAACAGAGACATGGAAGCTTTGGCAGTTTAATGTGCATTTCTTCTCTTTTGAGCACATTTCTTGTGCATTTCCTAGGTTTGCCAACTATCTATTGCCCTGACTCCCTATGGCTGCCCCAAAATGCCTCCACATTATTTTAGCCTTTTTCTGGTGCAGTCGGCGTGTTATTTTAGCAATCGCCAGGCTGATTTTGTTAGCTTGGCCATATTCTTAGGCCAGCTTTCAGGTCCGCTAGTTTTCCGGATCTTTGGCTGTATATAGCTATCCTCCACACTTGGCAAATCATATTCTTTTGTAGGTGCGTGATTTGCACACTCCATCCTTGGCATTTTCATCCGTCTTTGGTGTTGCTGCTGCCATCATCATTTTCAGTCTGATTTGGTGCCCTTGTTGAGCTAAAAATGCATTACCCTGACTTAAACAACCCCAAAACACTCTTAATTAATGAAGAAAAACTCTTATTTTAGAAAGAAACGTGATCCTAGAGAGTTACTATGTCCCACATGCAAAACCCTAATTTGGGTGCGCCAAACTTTCTATAAATATGCATGCAACTCGTCTCTTTTCCTCAATCATGTTTTTACAGGTTTCAAGAGCCGTTATCTCTACTGCCCACACTTTGTTCTCGGAGAATATTGCAGTTAGAGTTTCCACGATTCACCTGCTACCATCTGGCGCCTCCTGATTCCAGCCTTCCATGTTTGTTTGGAGCTGCGGCTAGATTCCAAGAGTTGTTGTCTACAGCTCGGTGCTACTGTCTACAATAGACAACTGTTGCCATCAACTGGTAGTTGTCGCCATCATCTTCTCTCTTCTTTGAATGCTGCGTTTTGATTTTCTAGTTGTCGCCTTGATAGTCTCTCACCTCAGTGTGCTGCATTTGCACCTAACAACTGTCATGCAGATTTTCTCTCTCCTTAGGTACTTGCATTTTTTTCTCTCTGCTACACTGTCATCTTCATCAGATCCAACCTTCCTTGGCTACGTTTGTTGGTGTTCGACACTCAGAGGTTGCCTTTGTTGCGATTCGAGATCCGTTCGGAGTACGATACACTCTACAGCTCATAACCTTTGCCTTGATATCCTGGAGATATGGGAGTTCGAGGTTTAGTATCCACTGCATAGTGTGTTTGCTACATGAGCACTATATATTCATTATTCATCCACTTTATTATTCATCGTATTCACTCTCTCTGAGTTACCCTAACTCTAACCCTAATAGTATTCTCAGTTATCAGTCTGTGCTTTGTCTTATGGAGTTTAAAGCATTTCTTCAAATGGTATCAGAGCTAGGTACTCTTTGAGAAACCTTGGCCTTTGATTGGAAAGCTCATTTGTGAAAGCAAGAACAACAGAAGGGTAAGATAACTTCAAATACATTCACAACACCGCTCTAGTCTCCACAGCCAAACATAGACAGAAATGATTAGGAGTGGGTCCCCCTAGCTTGCTATTGCCCGATCTCACATGGGTGGAGAACCATCAGACTACCATGGAGTCCATAGACCATATCAAATTTTCGTCGTTGAGTATGATCTTATCCTTATGAATAGGGCTCAGCAGGAGGTTGAAAGCAAGCCTGAGTTTTCTCCTTTAGATTCGGTGCACAAAACTAATGATCTTGCAAGACCTTCGGAATCTCCCCTACAAACTGGCTTTCCACAAGTGGACTCCTAGCTCAGATTACATGTTACTTCCATAATACCACTTCTCTTCAATGCCAGGTATGAATCCTATTATTTCAGATTCTATGCCAATTGATTCTATATTTTTTGTTGGATTGGAAAATGCTCATCAAGAAGGGACTTTTCAAAACAAGCTTTGGTTGTGGGTAATGAGGAGATAGGTATTTCTTCATGAACTCAAAACTAGATAAGAAGCTAAAGGAAGAACTCATAAGTATTCCTACCGTTCCTTTTCCTTCAAATATTTTTTAAATCATGGTCAATATAGAGTAGGTGCATCTTTATCTAGTGCATGTAATAGACAAACGGAACCTACAATATTTTCCACAACAACATCCATTACAAATCCATTTGGGATCCCACCCATCTCTCCCTCATCTTCTGTTGCACCTTCCTTTCCCCTTCCATTAAGTGTACCACATTATCCACTACACACCACACCGGGGATTTCTGCACATTTAGGCACAGCCTTTAGGACTCTGCATACCCATATTCGGGTGGTATACCTATGATGGCGGCTCAACCTTCCACACATACACTTTCGATCCCTTTGGGAGTGCATCCTAGACATACTGGAGTGTGAATCATTTGGTATCACACTTTGCCTCTATGGCATTACCTAGTGGACCATTCGATCATTCTGTAGTGCCCTAGCTGACATTTGGACAAGGCTATTGTGTCCCAGTGTCTCCACCTACACCTACGGTATTATATGGACCTATGTCTATTTTGGTACCTCTGCAGCAATCAGCACTCATTGGACATCAAGAACCTATTTCTACCTATCCACCTTTACCTCCTTATCCACTACCACCACCACCATCTTATCCTCCATCTTATCTCATTTATCCATCTTCACAGACACCTCATGGTTCTAGTTCCTCATCCACCAAGCATGCATTTAATGGTAAGACTCGTTTCAATGGGTCAAACTTCACCACTTGGTCAAATTTGACTAGATATGTCTTAGACTCTCATAACCTATGGGATTTAGTGCAAGGGTTGAAACGCTAACTTGATCGCGCCCTTGTTCCATGTGAGGCTGTCCGCTCATTGAAGGCTCGTACATCTTCGCTATTGTCAAGCTTATGTAGTGCTTATTGCTTGAGTTTCACTCTCAGCTTCAGCATTTCAACTTAGCATTTGAGTGTCGGGCATACTTGATTGACCGCTATGCGGCTCGAGATAGGACCCATCGTATCAATTTGGATCATGAGCTCCAAAATTTCAAAATCACAGACAAGGATGACTTGAAAGTCAAGTTGGCTGAGTATTTGTGTCTCCTCACTGAGTTCTTAACCACTTGGGCTCCGAATTGAGCTCTGAAAAATCATGGGCGTCCGGCTTGGCATCCCGCATTGGCGGGTAACTCTTGCCAACCCGCAGGATCATGCTACTCCTCAAATGATTTAATCGGCCCTCTTGGGAGGCTCCAGTACCATTTCCTAGCTTCTCCCTTCACGGTGCTAGAAAATACAAGCCTCCGATGAATATCATTGAACCCACTTGCAAGGCAAGTTAGGCCATATTCTTTTAAGTGCAACATCGGGTCCTCATTTACCAGCCCATGAAATACTAGGAGATCCCTATAAGGAGGAGGGCATTTAGTCCTCTCCTTCGGGATCAGTACTGGGTCATTAAAATCTTCATATTCAACATGACCTGGCTCCAACTCCTCTAGTGATCAGGTTACTCTATTCCTTAACAAGCTACCAAGAAAATATTTTCATTTCGTACAATAGGTGGATCTCACAACCTCTGATGCCCACATTTAATTAGTTTGAGTGTCAGCTATTGCATTACGCACAATTGTTCGATCAATTTTATAACACGTCCTCGATAGAGAGGGCTCTAGTTGCATCTTCTCAAAGGGGGCAATAGGGTAAGGGCACACAAAACTCAAATCAAAATCACAATCAAAACACGGCTAGTGAATCCTAAGGAAACAATCAATCCACACTTAACCTTGGATGGCAGAATGTATCTAAAAAGAATAGATATTGTCAACATTGTCAAAAGACTGGCCATTATGATGACGAGTGTTGATCTAAGGTAAGAAGCACACAACCCAAATCCAAGAATCGGACCCCCGCATCCCAATTGGGTAACCCCCCCAACAAGGAAAGCGGGGTGGTGGCAACCCTCTTGGTAGGGGCAATGGAGAGGCTAGACCCACACTACCACCAATCCGTCATCACAATCAGTGAACTACTCAACTCCAAAGAGTTTGTTTGATTGGTCTGCAGAGGCCCACTCATCTCAATTGAGCATATCAGTACTTGTTTGGCTTATGGACAGTGAAGCAATCCATCACATGACTCCTAGAGCGGACATTTTTATTTTCTGAGCCCTTGCAATCAAGAGTGTCCGTGTAGGAAATAACTTCTCGATCACGATTAAGACCTAGGATCACACCAATTTTCCCATCGATTTGGGTCCAGACCTTGCTTTGTTGGATGACGTCTATCATGTCCCCTAGCTTGGGGTGAACTTGTCCGTTTAGGAGCTTTGCCTGTTGGGATGAACAATTTTCTTCACTGCGACCACAGTCGAGGTTCTAGACTCTCAGATTGGTTTAGTGACTGCTCGCGGCACAACATAGCCTAATGACCTTTACCACATGACCCAGTTTCTTATTGAGCCGACCTACCAATGATTCGGAGTTCCATGGCTTCCAGGCTTTGGTCACTACACGGGAGCCCACGGACTCTGAGTGTCTTTGGTATTTTTGCTTAGGCCATCTTGATTACGACTCTCTTTCTAAGCTGTCGCGTGAGGAGATGGTTGAAGGCCTTCCACATGTAAAACTATTTGGAGAGGTCTGTAAAGCATGCTAGCTAGGTAAGCAACATGGTAGACTCTTTTCTTAGCAGTCTTTCACTCGTGTTGCAAAACCCCTTAGGCTCATTCATGTAGATCTTTGTGGTCCCACATCCATTGTTGCCTTAAATGGTGCAATGTACTTTTTTCAGATAGTGAATGATTTCTCCAGATACAGGTGGGTATACTTCCTCAAGTAGAAGTCTAATGCCTTTACTTATTTCAGTGCTTGGGTCTTGTTTGTCCATAACCAGACTGGTTGTTGTGCGGGTACTATGAGGAGTGATTCTGGTAGCGAGTTTATCTCCCACGAGTTTTCCGAATTTCACATCCATTGCTGCCTTAAATGGCGCAATGTACTTTTTTCAAATAGTGAATGATTTCTCTAGATACATGTGGGTATACTTCAAGTAAAAGGCTCATTCATGTAGATCTTTGTGGTCCCACATCCAGTGCTGCCTTAAATGGCGCAATGTGTTTTTTTCAGATAGTGAACGAGTTCTCCAAATACATGTGGATATACTTCCTCAAGTAGAAGTTTGATGCCTTTACTTATTTCAGTGCTTAGGTGTTGTTGGTCCATAACCAGACTGGTTGTTGTGCGGGTACTATGAGGAGTGATTCTGGTGGCGAGTTTATCTCCCACGAGTTTTCCAAGTTTCTACATGAACATGGCATTACATGCTAGCTCACCTCTATCAACTCCCTTGCACAAAATGGAGTTTTAGAGCGTAGGAATCGGACTATCCTAAATATGGCACGCTCTATGATGTTTGTAACAAAGCTTCATGAGTGCCTTTGGGTCAAGGCTATTAACACTTCAGTGTACATCCTCAACCGATGCCCAATTCTAGTAGTCCCTAGAAAGACTCTGTACGAGGCATTCTTTGGCTCTCGACCTATTATTTCTCATTTCAGAGTTTTTGGTAGTTTTGTTTATATGCACTCTTAATGACATGATATGAAAGCTGACCCCTTAAGTAGATCTCTTGATTTTTGTGGGCTATTCCTCTGAAGCGAAAGTCTATCGTTTGTTCCGAACAAGGTGATCTTTAGGAGAGATATCGTCTTCGATAAGAGGGACATCGTGCAATCCTCTGCATTGGACTCTTTGTCCTCCCCTTTACTCATGTCATTTGAGATATCGTGCCTATTGAGTTGGGTGTACTGCCCGCTCCTAACCTTCCTATAGATACTTCAGCTCCCAAGCCTCCTCCACACGAGACCCATTACCTCACTTGTACTAGCAGACCATGCAAGATTTGAGGATCCTTCCATCGGATCACACTCTGGAGGGCCCTAGAAGATCTACTCGGCTTGCCCCTCATGCTTCATATACATTGTTGTTTACAACTGATTACATTGCACATTCTGAGCAAGACAATTGGCACGAGGCTCTCTAGGATCCTTTGTGGCTTAGGCTACGGAAAAGAAATTGGATAGTATTGATCGAAATTGGACTTCGACATTGGTGGATTGTCCTTGTCACAAGCCACTCATCGGGATGAAGTGGATTTTTGGGACCGAACTAAAGGTTGATGATACTTTAGAAAAATATAAGGCTCACCTTGTAGTGCAAGGTTTCCTAACAAAAGTACAGCATTGACTATGAAGAAATCTTTGCACCTACCGCTCAATTGACATTCTTTCATCTATTAGTTGCATTCGGATACTCACCAAAGTTGGCCAATCTATTAGATAGATATTAGAAGTGCCTTTTTGAATGGTTATTTGGATGAGAAAGTCTATGTGGAGTAGCCTCCCGGTTTTTCTTCCATTGACTGGATTGACAAGGCATTTCTCTTGCAGAAAGCTCTTTATGGGTTGAAGCAAGTGCCGAGATCTTGGTTCCACAGGATGGACGAGTTCTTACGGACTCATGGATATCATTCTACCCCCTATGATCCAAATCTATACGTGCGTACCACTAGCGTGGGGGTCAACTATATCCTACTAAATGTTGATGATATTCTACTCACTGGCTCCGATTCTACTACTCTTGCATAAATTAAGGCATAACTTTGTGCTACCTTCAAGATAAAAGACTCAAGGTGGTTGTCTTATTTCTTAGAATTGGAGATTATTAGATCCAAGGAAAGTATCTTTCTGTCATAGCAGAAGTATACCCTACAACCAATGGATCAATACTGCATTGATTAGACACGGCCAGTGGCCACGTCTCTAGATCCCACTGTCCATCTACACAAGGATACCTCGGGTCAGTCTTTTGATGCTCATACCTATCATTCTATTGTAGGGAAATTGGAGTATAAGTCCTAGAGTTGAGCTGCAGAGGAAGTGTTGAGATGTCAACAAGCTCAACATGAGCTGACACTCATGTACCTGGATGACCGTTTCCGCATTCATATCACAGATGTGGTTGGTATATTCATCGACATATCATTCCAGTGATCCTTTACAATTGGAGTCCACGTACTCAAGTTACAGGATATCTATCTAGTCATCTTTTTACTTATCATGTCCACTTTGTGGACCGCTTTAGATATCATACATGTTGTATTCGCTCTTACTTTTAGTAGATTCTTATAATGATAAAGAAAAAGAAGAAAAAAGAGTAGGATTTTGGTTGATTTGTACTAGGCTAGATCTTACATTCTAGTGAGTATTTTAATGTATCTAGAATAGCTCATTGGGTTGCTTGTCTTCGTGTGTTAATGTGGGAGCTTTCGCTCAACCGCCAAGACCCACGGACCGCTTATTGTTTCAAGCGTTCCAAGCAAGCTCTAATAGCTATCTCTCACCTAGCCGACGCGCCGTCGATCCTACGAGTGTAGTGAGCTTACCTTAGTGCCGATATGAGTTGCCTCCTCTCTCACGCACGCCGGTAGCTCCACGATCCTAGATGCTAGCTCAAGCATCCTCAAGCCTCCTCCACCTCCAAGCTCCATCCTTCATAGCCGTGCGCGCAAGAAGAGAGAAGGGAAGAAAGGAAGAGAAGAGGAGATGGTGAAGAGCTTGACCCTCTTGATCCCTCACCCTCACACACTCACTCCCTCACACTCTCACACTCCCTCTCTCAAGAGCATACACAAGCAAGAAGGTGAGCAGGAGAGAAGAAGAAGAAGACTCCTTTTGCCACACACCAAAGAATGATCTCTTATTCACTTTTTGAACTTTATATATACAAACCCTAAAATCCCATGGGCACCCATCCCTTTTTTACATGACCGGCCATTGTGGCAAGGTCCTTTTTCTGTTTCCCTCTTCTAGCCTCTAGCCTACACCTATATAATATTTTGCAATTGGCACAGGAGGGAGCCTGGCGCTCTTTTACAAGAATTTTCCGAGTGTTTTGAGACGCATTTTCTTTAAAGGTTGCGCTTTTTGCCCCGGTTCATCTTTAGAGGCCGCCTGGGTGTGTCTTTGCTCTTTTTCTATGTTCCTTTTTCTTTTTCCTCCATTTTTCCGCCATCTCGACTTGGGGTTAACATTACCCCTCTCCTAGACGAGTGCCAATCCCATGGCACTTCGGCGTTGGTGTAAGGGTGAGGGCCACATGTAGACTCAGGTGCTTGTGGAAGCTCAAGAATGATGTTCATCGGAGCAGCTCACTGGATATCATGGGTGGACGAGGGACTCCGAAGTTGGTGGTTGGGCGCTTTTGGGGTGTCTGAAGAAGAAGGTGCGGTGCTCTACCTAAGGGGAGTGCTTTCCTCAGTGTGTTGGTGCATTGTGCTCGTGCTAGTGAAATGGGGAGGTGGGTCTAACCGCAGGCAAGCCCGGGTGATGTTTCATACTTGAGGACCCCATTTGTGCCAAGGGGGTGCAGTGCCAATGGCTTAGGGTGACAGGTCTAGCCATAGGTGACTGGTACCTTCCTAGGTGTGCCCTGCCCTTGATGTGCCCTAAGCGTGATGTGGGGGATCAAAAAGGGCTAGGGGGTTAGGAGCGGAGCCGGCTGACCGAAGCCACCGGACACGCCTAACTTAAGGACCCCTAGGTGCAGTGATTGTACTTTTCTTTGCTTCGTTTCTTTTCTTTTTTTTTCTTTTTCTTTTTTTGGTGGATACATTTAGGGATAGTATTACATCAGGAGTATGACAGCCAAGTCTAATTCTCATCGTCGGAATGAGGGGGGGAGGGAGGGCGGATGGATTTGCGTAAAAATTGGTGGCTTTGCATGTACCCTTTCAGGTTCATGCGGACGTGGAGAGAGGTGGTGGATAGGAAGGGGTGATTACACCTAGTGAATTGGATGTCGCTCATATCCTCTAGGAGAGCTAGGCAAAAGGAAGGTAGTAGGCTAGCTCTCATCATTAAGCGGGTCATAGCACAGCTATCAATAGCATTAGGATCAAAAAAGAGGAGAGGCAAGCCGTTTTCTTGCGGTGCCGGATCTTGCTTAAGTAGGAGCTTAAGGAGCCTAAGGTAATTATAGGTGGTTATGAAAGCGGGATCTAGACAGGATGAGAACTCAACGAGGAAGCGCGTCATGGAGGCGGGTAGGCTTCCTAAATCAAAAAGTAGAGCATCCTCGAAGGAGGTGGCGTTTGAATTGTAGATGACAGGGAAGTCGTGCCTAGGGTGGCGACAAAATCCACGCCTACCCTACGAGGATACGCCATGAATGTGGGGTCGTTCTGCTCGTAGGGTAGGGTGTTACAAAATGCCATCCAGGCGAGCATGTTGGTATTGCATATTCGCCTTCTCCAGAGGGGTTGGCAGTCGTAGCCCCTTACTGTGTGTGGCACCTCGTACAGTTTATCTTGCCAAAATTTGGCTTCTTCCGTGCCCCACAGAGTAGGGGTCCTTGCCCTGTCATCTAGCCATTTTTGGCCTAGTCGGCTGCTAGCCGCGATCACCTCCTCCATGACTTTGATCAGCAGGATCCTTCTCAGGCTGTCAGGCATCATGAAACTGAAAGAGAAAGGGTCCTTTTCGAGTTTCTGCCGTTCCCAGACCACTAGCTCTATGTGGAATTGCGTTGGGAGGTCATCAAGGCATGGTGGGAGGGATGCGGATGGCCGCACGACTGGCTTGGCCTGCAGCTGCCTTTTGGCTTCTTCCACCAATTTTTTCCGTCGCTCCTTGAGCGTGGCTTGTCTGTCCAGGGGCGGGTCGAGTTGTTGTTGTTCCTGGTCGTGTGGCGAGGGGGATTGTGGGATTATTTCTTCGTTGGTTCCTCTTATGACGAATTCGATGTCAGTGTCCTCCCCCTGCCGGTCGTCTAGCTGCGCCCCTTCCTCAAAGCCGAGTGCATCTGCCTCCTGGGGGGTTAGGCCGGCCAGTAGTAGGTACTTTTGCTGTTCTTCCAAGCCCAGCCTAACCGCCGCAAGTTGGGATGGCATCTGTAGCCCTGCATGCAGGGCTCTGTGCGCGATGCTCGGTTTCTTCTTTATCACCTCCAACGGCTCCTTTCCCTCTGGTTGAGTTGTGTCCAGTAGTGTGTTGAGGAAGGCCTGTTACTGGGCAGTGAAGGCTGTCTGGGCGGCGTCCGCTTTGCTTTCTGCCAAGATTTTTTCTTTCTCCACCAAGGCGAGGCACCGTGCCAGTGCCTTCACCCATTTCTGGTTCTACGCGGCCCATTCCTCGGCCCTTTTGCTCATTCCTTCCATACTCTCCCCCTGCTTTTGTGCTAGGGTTATGAGCTTCTGCTCCTAGGCCCTGAGCTCTTTGCTCATGTTGTCTTGCTCCTTCTTCCCGAGGCGTAGTTGATCGGTCATGGACTCGATCTCCTGTCGTTGTTGCTCCCTCTCTTGTCTTCTCTCCTCTTCTTTGGCGCTCAGCTCCTCCATCATTTGCTCAATGGTGGCGGTCTTTGACTCCAGTTCCTTATATTGCATCGTGAGGAGCTTGTATTCCCGCTGCATCTGCACGAGTTCTTGATTCTCGTCCTCCAGCCGTTGCTTGTAGCTTTCTTCCCTGTTCTCTTTTGCTTTCAACTCTTGCTTGAGTTCGAATATTTGGCGTTGCTGCATGGCGATGATGTGGGTTTTCTCCAGTTGGAAAGCCGCCACTAACTCTTTCTCTGTCACCAACTCAGCCACCGCCATTCTTTTTTCCTCCTTCACTCTCTCCAGTTGGGAGAGCAACTCAGCGACGTATTCGTCGTAACTGGCTGGTGGCGTCATTGTTGCGTGGGTGGGGGTAGTTGAGGCCTCCATACGCGGACGCTTTTGGTCCTGCCTTGATTCTGTATCTGCGGCTGGCCTTTTTGGTCCCATGGTTATGGTTTCCGTGCTCTTCCCTTGGGCCATTTCCTTACTAATGAAGTATTGCATCCAGGCCACCACGTTGAACACTTCCAAGCTAGTGGGGATGCTAGGGGTGAGCGTAGTGGGTTCAGCGGGGGGTGCCATAAGGGTGGGGATAGGATGGAGGGGTCCTTTGCCTTTTCCTTCCGGAACTGCGGGGGGCGCGGGTTCTGGTGCCTGCATGCTGGAGCTAGGCCCTTCTTCCCTTGGTTGATTCCAGACTTTTGGGTCATCCACCTTGCATTGCTGCTCGATGGACTGGCATGTAGCCTCGGCCAAGTCCTCCTCCTCCTTTCTTCTTAACTCCTCTTTCTCCTCCACGACTCTTCTTTTCCTTTCCTCTTCGGCCTTTTTGTATTCTTCCTTTAGTTTCTCTTTTTCCTCCTGTTCTTCTCTTCTTCTCCTTTCAGCCTCTTGCTTTGACGCCTTTTTAGCCTGCCTGACTTGCGCTGTTGTTTCTTCTTCTTCCTACTTCCTCCTCTTTTCTCTCTTCTCGGCTTCCCTGAGGGATTATCTTTTCGCTTTCTCCAAGTCTTCATTCTCCTTCCTACAGCCCTCATCCTGTTTCTTTTTCTTTTGCGCTGCTTTTTTCTTAGTCTCCTTGACCTGCTTTTTGCTTTTGTGTTCTTCTCCTTCTTCCTCGGTCTCCGTCCAATCACTGGACCTCTCTTGGTGTTGATGAGGAGGTGATCTGTCGGGTGTTTCCCCCTCCCCCTCTTCTGCTTCTTTCACGGCCTCCTGGATAAGCACCGTTAAGATGCCCCCGTATGCGATGAACGAGGCTTTGGGGGAGGCCCTCTTTCTTTATACGGCCTTCGACATCGGGGATTCTCCTCCTACTGGCATGCTTCCTAAGGCTAGCGCTCGAGCTGTCTCGTCGATGGTCTTGCGCACATAGCCGTTCCAGTCAACTTCGTGCAGAATATGGGCCGCTACATGTTCCAGTATTGGTACGCTGATCCGGTGCATCAACACGTTGTAGCGTTGGCTGGAAAAGAGCGCGTGTATGAGTTTCGCCTATAACCTGCTCTGTGCATTGGGGATGTCCTGGATACTGATGCTGTCGTTTGTTAGCACGTCCTTCTTTCTCATCCCCAGCATGGCGTATACGTCCCTCTTCTGCTTCTTTTTCACGTTTGGTTCCAATCCCAGCGCCTTCTCCACCAAGGCCGGGCCAATACTTGCTTAGCATTCTGTCCTCTTTCCACTGTGACAGTGCCTCATTCGCTGTCGGGGTTATAGGACCTGAGAAATTCCACACAGCTCGTGTGGTCGGGTTCTTGTGCGAAACTTTCCAGGTACTTCTTGAGGTTGTAGCTTTCCACGACGCTCTTGGCCACCTCTTCCTTGGCCACTAATTCTTCTAAATTGTGAATAGTTCGGAATTTCAATTGATTGTAGGCGCGGCTCTCCAGGTTGATGTTGTACCGCGTTCTCTCCTCCTCCGTGAAGGGGAGTCGGTGGGCTCGGTTTTGCTGCGACATTTTTTGTTCCTGTCATAAACCATAATTTTCATTAGTGCTTGCGACATAATAATTGCTGAAAAATAAAAAACTCTATGCTTTTGAATGAATTCATTAAGATCTAATGCAAATTCCCTTTTCCAGACTTTGACTTTTTGCCCTTTAGTTCAAAGTTTTCACGCCCTTTTTCTACTCCATCCGTTTTTCACAATGTATGTCTACGTGCTTCACTGACTTTGATTTGATTTACTGATTCTGATCTGATTCACCTTAGCCCCTCCCCTTCTAGTTTGAGAAGAATTCTTCCTAGGATTTAGGGTTAGAAGGTGAAGGGTTTTCGGCATGGAGGTGTAGGGGCTACTTGTGAAGGAGCCAAGTATAAAAATTGGGGTTGTATTCCAAATGGGCTTCGCAGTCCAGGTCAGAGGGTTTAATCCCCACTTGGGTGATGTATGTGAGAACATCAGTTAGGAAGTCACCCGAGTTGACTCGGCTAGCAATGTGTAACTCCTCCTCGGTCAACAGGCGGTCGAGGTAGGGGCGTCCTTTGATGTGTTCTTCTATAGGACGGCCCTGCAGAGTGGTTAACACTCGATATGAGGTTGGCGCGACGTATGTGGGGTCGTACTCTACTTTTTGATAGCGCGGCGCTGCTCATCATTGGTCATTATTCGGCATCCTTCAACTTCCCATTGCAACCTAAGAGCGTACCAGTGCCTTAAGAACTGGGATTTCATCTCAGCAAGTTTTGACAGCTTTGCCACTTCTTGGTCAGTGATGGCAGAAGTGGTTCGCTGATCATACGACGTGATGAGGCGTTGCTTGATTGCTTGCTCTTTTGAGATCTCACTGCTGAGCAACTTAGCAGCAGAGATAGCGGCTTTTGCAAATGCGAATTCAAACGTTTCCCAAGAACAAGGCATCGTTTGAACTTCGGTTGCGAAGGATTCGTCCAATAGGCCTAAGTCGAGGCGATCGTAGCTCAGAGCTAGCGACACAAAAGTGGCGTCCAGTAGCTTAATGCAATCCACTACGTCATCCCCTGTTTCTTCAGCTAAATCAGCTGCTAGTGAGAGAAAGGATTTCCTCTCGTAAGAGGGCCTAAAGCCTGCGGGTGGTTGGGGTTTGGCAGGACTTGAGCCTTTGGCAACGGAAAGTTGCGGTGATGAATGTTCTTGAGCTTACGATTGGATCGCTAGGACGAAGGTTGTGTTAACAGCAGCCTCGAGTGACGGCCCATTGCTTTCAGGATGGATTTGGAAAGTCAGATCAACTCCAGCGGGTGATGACTCTTGAGATGGCGGTTGTCGCTTGGATCGATAGGCTTGGGCAACTCGCGTGGGTTCGCGCGTGGATGAACTTGATGGTTGTGGATCGAGAAAGCTCTGCGGCTTGTGGTTTCGAGGTTCTACGGTTTTTGGGATGATCAAGCTTGAGGCTAGCGTACGAGTGGTGCCTCTAGCCGTGTGGGCCTTAGGTATCCAGAGCCAAGGATTGCCCTCATAGTAGCCTTGTGCGTGCAGGAGGGCCTTGGGGACCCATCTTTGACGGATTACTCGTCTATTCCTACAACTGCGTTCGGGCTTCCTAGGTTACAACGCTCATGCTCGGTACGAGCACCGCGGTAGGACGGCGGACGCTATCATTGCAGATCTAGAAGAGGAGAGAAAGCTGGCTCGCAAGGCATTGCAAAGTATGGCTGAGTATAATAGGGATCAGCAGGCTAGGAACCAAAGGCAAGGCATGGAGTTGCGAGAGGTGCAACGAGTACTGAACTTAGCTGGCAAGAATCGAACGGACCATGAGAGGGCACTAGAATGAGACTTAACGCTGAGTGAGCTTCTTATGAAGCGACTGCTCGATAACACGGCTGCAGAGCACAATGCCACGGCTCTAGCGACATCGCTGCTCGCAGGATTAGGAGCAAACCAGGGCTCAAGAAGCCAGGCTAAAATCCCTATTGTTGCCAAGCAACTCGATAAGTACCAATCCCATGACGATCCCTATAGCTTTGTTGAGCAGTTTGAGCAAGTCTGCGAAGCCAACGGCCTCAACGACCTGACTCAACGCTCTCAAGCGATCGGGCTTTGCTTGGGCGACAAGGGTAGGACGTGGTATACGAGCTTAGATAACGCAGAGGGAGCCAACTTCGATGGCCTCAAGGATCTCTTCATTAAGAGATTTGCCGAGCCCGGATACTTCGATAATCTACTAGTACGCTTGATGAACGTCAAGCAAAAAGAAAATGAGGACATTCGCGATTGCGTGACCCATGTACGGAGTCTCTTCAAGAGAATCCCTACTGGAGAGAGACCGACTGAAAGAGCAGTGTCAACTGTATTCATTAGCGGGATTCAGAACAAGGAACTATACAAGGCTTTGGCAGGCAACTCGGGCTTGCAGCGAGACGCGCTAGCCAGGGTCTTTGAGGAGGCCATCCGAGTTGACGATCAGCTGAAGAAGCGGAGCTCCAGAAGCGCGAACCTAGAGGAGACCAACTCGCGAAGCTCAGAGAGAGCGTCAGCCTCGAGTGAGCGATCAGGCCCATCATCCCAGGATAAGGGGAAAACCACCGAAACGAACCAAGACTTGGCTAACGTTAGAATGGAACTAGCCAAGTTGCAAGATACGTTGAGACGACCAACGCGCCCACACATCCAATGCATGTACTGTGGCGGCAACCACTTGCCAGCCGAGTGTCAAGACCCTAGGTCAAGACCTTGCGCTAACTGTGGTAGGTTCGGTCATGACGTTGCGCATTGTAGATTGCCAGGGAGACTTCCATACTCACAACCATACGGCTAGCCTTACCTAGTGAACAGGCCACAGCCATTTTTCGGAAGGGGAGCCCCATTGGCCCTCCCCGCGCCCAACGACATTAAGCCGGCCTTTCCTAGGATGGAAATAAATCCTACAAGCATTCCTAGACCGCCTAGTCCTTATGTAACCCACCCACCAAGTGACGCTCCTGTCCACTATATGGAAGAATCAAACAAGGAGGAAGCTTACATATGCCCTTACGTTTCGCGGGACGACGAGGGTAACGTTGTCCTCATGGACTATCGCCCCGTCCCGGTGATGGCGTTAGGAAGAGAACGAGGTAGAGGCCTAGGAGGGCAGACGCAGGATCCAATCACCTGTTGGACCTGTGGCCACCCAGGTCATGTCTCATCGCGCTACCCTGAAAGGGAGCAGCAAAACAGAGATAAGGCTGACCAAAGGTGTGCTAAGTGCGGAATCACCCATCTCTTCGTCAACTGCCCAAGGCGAAAACCGTCATCTAGCTCAACCAATGAACCATCGGTCCCATTGGGGCTGTTCGGTGTCGAGAACCACGACGGGCAGGCCACGCCTATCCCCTTGCGGGTCATGACCCGTGCCCAAACAAAGCACGCTGGCATCTCTCTGCCAGGACCTAGCAATCTCGATGCAGCCTCGATAGGGAAGAAGAGCCGTAGACGGCAGAAGAGAAAGTCAGAAGCTAAAATCGCACTAAAAACAGTGTGTGTTACAACTTTGCCTGCTACAAAAAGGTCTCCGACGCAAAAGCAGAGACGTCAGCCCCTAAGATGGCTGAAAAGGGAAGCGCTAAGATAGGGGACTACCCGCACCCGAAGCGACAATTAGAGGCCATGGAAAAGGTGAGGGAAGCCCAAGAACACCTAAAAGACGCTGAGCCCATCATAGAGGATGGGATCGATGATCTCTCCAGCATAAGTACGCCAACCTTGCTCCCACAACCAAAGTCAAGAGAAGCAATTGCACCACAAGCGGTACCGCTAAGGCCAAGCCTCGGCGTTGCTACAGGGCCGCGGTACAGTCACGGCCACTGGTCAGGACAATCCAGGTTAGGAGAGAGACGAACACCCAACGATCTCCTAACCACACTAGTGACTACCCCTGTAACACTTAGCCTGGGAAATCTGCTTAGGCAGCACCCCACCCTATGGCAAGATCTTAAGTAGTGGGTGGAAGGGTCACAAGAGGAGGTCACGACAGACCCTCATGACCATGAGGCAGAAACGCAAATACCAAGTTTGACACTGCACTCTACACCGAAGTCCTTGCACGTCAACGCCTTTTGGAAAGGCTCCGAGATCCATGCAGTCTTACCGGTCCTAGCCCTAGGCGATACAACAAGAAAGGGAATTGTAGACACTGGGGCTGGGGTTAGTGTACTTAGCCATGCAGTGCTTCAGACTTGGGGAAATCCACCTGTTGAGACTGCTAGGTTTAATGTCACACTAGCAAACGGTATGAGAGTCAAGCCATTCGGGGTGCTTAAGAATTGGCCAGTGAAGATCGTAGGTGTCCAGTTCTCCGTTGACTTTATAGTCATGAAGGGAGTGGACTACGACATCCTATTGGGCCGCCCCTGGATGCGCAATGCTAGGGTCATCGAGGATTGGGGTAACGGCTTAATCTTCCTTGGCAATAGGACGGACGCCGTGAGAGTAGAGATGGACACCTGGAAGACCTCATCCGTCGACTTAGATGCCATCTTTGCTATGCTCAAGGGTAATGCTCAGGTCAAGAAGTCCTACGGGCCCCTGACCAGGTATATCCCATGCCCAGAGGACGAGCGGGATTGGATGCATGTCCTTGCTACAATCGACCTGCCGTTCTCTGATCACAAGGCATATGGGCAAGCCATCAAAACAATAGGCAAGACTGACGACACACCCTCCGTACCAGTCTGCATGATGGCAGGAAGCCTTCATGGAAAGCCGAAACCTGTTAACTCCCATGTCCCAACCAACAAAAAGGAACTCCAGGAGATACTGGAATGTCTATCGGACAAGCTAGCTGGCAATCCAGCTGCAAATCTCAAACCACTCCAGGATCTCTTAGATGAATCCAAGTGGCAATGGACCAGAGTGCATGACTTAAACCTCATGTATAACTGGGCCCTGGTGCCTGACCAACGACCAGGGATGGACCGAGTCCTAGGAGATGACGAGCAGTCTGAAGAAGGGAATTCGAACTACGAATACGAAGACTATCATTCCTTCAGTGATGAAAGTGAGGGTGAGGTGGATACCGTGGAATACGACACTGAAGGACAAGAAATAGAGCAAATACGAGTAGACTCCAAGCTGCAGAGAAAGAGTATCTTCCGGATGGAGCGAGGAGTCATAAGCGTGAAATGTGACCGCGCCTGGTTGGAACACGTAGGAGCCATAGACCTCGAGCAAGCAGGACTAGCCCTGCCAGGAATGACATCAGTATTTAGAACTGAATCACCATCTGAACTGCGCCCACCAGGGGAGACCACCTCTTCTAGCCAAGGAGGGGTCTGTCCATCTAAGGCGCAGACGGTTGAGACAGGAAAAGGCAAAACAACCCAGGGATACTCGAACGGAAGAATAGCGAAAACCGCAAGACCTCCCTAAACGATTTACGAAATTCAAAAAGGGAGATAGGGTGGTAGTTCTGTTAGGTGCCAAACGTCAAGCACAGACAAGCGAACCAATCGAGGGACCAGCCAAGGTCAAGGAGGTGGACCTAGCCCAAGAAGGGGAACCACCCCGACCAGTCTTCATTGCTGATGACTTGACTAATGAAGAAAAAACGAGTCTTGTCGCTCTCTTGCGAGAGTACATAGACGTGTTCGCCTAGTCCTTAGGAGAGCTTAAGGGGATAGATCCGAGTGTCATGACCCATAACATACCCATGACGCCAGACGCAATACCGGTCAAGCAGCGACCGTACCCTATGAATCCAAAACATGCTCATGCTGTCAAGGAGGAGATTGATAAGCTGATGAGAGCAGGATTCATTTATGAAATTGAGCACAGAGACTAGGTATCGCCCATAGTCATCGTGATGAAGAAGAATGGAAAAATCCGAGTGTGCGTCAATTACAAGAAGGTAAACGCTGCCACCAAGAGGGACAACTATCCGTTGCCGTACATCGAGCACATGCTTGAGAGAGTGGCAGGCAAGGAAGCCTACAGTTTCTTGGACGGCTTCTCAGGGTACAACCAGGTGGAAGTGCATCCTGCGGACCAGGCATAAGACTGCCTTCGCCACTGAGTGGGGCGTCTTTGCTTACATAGTCATGCCCTTCAGGTTGACTAATGCCCCTGCAACTTTCCAACGCCTCATGTGCACCATCTTTAAGGACATGCTTCGCAAGGAGTTAGAAGTCTTTGTCGACGACCTCTGTGTCCACTCTGCCTGGACCGAACACTTAGACAAACTCTGAGCAGTCTTTAAGCGGTGTCGTTTATACCGTCTCTCCTTGAACCCCTTAAAGTGCCAGTTTTGGGTGAAGCATGGATGCATTATAGGGCACGTGGTGTCGAAGAACGGCATTGCCACTGACTTCTCGAAGGTCAGGGTCATTGTTGACCTTCCACCCCCAAGCAACTACAAAGGAGTTCAATGCTTCCTAGGCCATACCGGGTACTATCGGCGATTTGCACTCAATTATGCGTTGATCGCCAGACCATTATACAAGTTGCTTACAGTCTTCGAATGGACTGAAGCATGCCAACGGGCATACGAAGAATTGAAGAAGGCTCTAACCACATCACCAATCCTATGAGCCCCAGATTGGACCATCACCTTCCACGTGCATATCAATGCTTCTAAGTTTGCTATGGGGGCAGTGTTGTGCCAGCCTGGCAAACACAATTTAGACTATCCAGTGAGCTTTCCTAGCAGACAACTCACTGAGACGGAAATGAACTACTCGACGACGGAAAGAGAGAGATTAGCCATGGTATTCGCAGTGAAGAAATTCCGGCATTACCTTTTGGCCACGCCCTTCACCTTCTTTGTGGACCATCAAGCCTTGCTTTATCTAGTAAACAAACCTTGTGCTACACGACGCATAGCTCGATGGCTCCTGCTTTTAGAGTTCGACTTCTCCGTAGTGGTACGGAAGGGAAAACAGCATTACATGGCTGATGGCATGTCGCGCATTCCCAACGGAGAAGCCGCGGGACAAGGTGTTATTGATGAACTGCCCGACGCCCATCTGCTTAACCTCGCCAGCGAGAGAGACCTATTCAAGGCTGATCTAACGCCGTATTGGGCAGATGACATAGTCCAAGTGCTTGAGCACGGATGCCTGACCAACCAATAGAAAAAGCCCGGCTTAGGCGATTAATCCTTAAGATCCAGCCCTATCAGTTGATTGCAGGCCAACTCTATAGGCTGGGGCAAGACGGATTGTTGCGCAGATGCGTGTGCGAATATGAGATGCACGATGTGCTCTTAGAAGCGCACGGCGGCATTGCCGAAGGGCACTTTAGCGGAGACACGACAGCACGAAAGGTGTTGCAGTCTCAACTGTGGTGGCCCACGCTTTTCCGCCGCACGATTCGTCAAGCCAAGCGGACGAAGGTCCCAATTCGCAAAGATCGGATGAAATTAACCCCGGTTATTGCTCGACAACCCTTCGAAAAATGGGGAATTGATTTCATTGGGCCCATCAGTCTTGCGGCACAGTATTCGCAGGCTAAGTACATCATTGTGGCCACGGATTACCTCACTAAGTGGGCAGAAGCGCGAGCCACACGAAAAAGCGACGCTAGAACGACGGCTAAGTTCTTATGGGAGCAAGTAATCTCATGATTCGGTTGCCCCATCAAGCTGGTCAATGACCAAGGCACGCACTTCATCAATGAAGTGATCGCGCATCTCCTGTCCACCTTCCTCATCATCCATCGCAAATCCTCGCCATACTACCCTCAGGCAAACGGCCAGGCCGAATCAACAAATAAGATTCTTGTCAATGTCCTAACCAAGGTCGTCTCCGCTTCACGCAGCGATTCATCAATGAAGTGATCGCGCATCTCCTGTCCACCTTCCTCATCATCCATCGCAAATCCTCGCCATACTACCCTCAGGCAAACGGCCAGGCCGAATCAACAAATAAGATTCTTGTCAATGTCCTAACCAAGGTCGTCTCCGCTTCACGCAGCGACTGGGACAACAAGTTAATGGCAGCTCTATGGGCTTACCGAACGGCTTATAAAACGGCTGTCGGTCAAACCCCCTTGAGGCTGACGTATGGGACAGAAGCGATTCTACCATTAGAGTTCTTCGTTTCTAGCCTGAGAATAGTGCTTCAAGAGCGATGGGAAGGGAAGGAGGCATGGACGCAACGACTAGTTGAGCTCGAACGTCTCTCGAAGACTCGTCTTCTTGCCACCCATGCACTGATCTGTGAGAAAGCCCGACGCAAAAGCTGGTTTGACAAGCACTTTAAGCAGCGCGAGTTCGAACAGGTTGACTTAGTGCTCCTCTACTCGGTTAAAGGACATAAGCAAAAGATGAAATTTAGAGGTCTTGGATCCTTTAAAGTTCGTGCAATCAGCCAAACAGGCAACGTTGAACTCGAGACCCTAAATGGTGAAGGAATAGGCTTCTTCAATGGCAGTCGTGTCAAGAAGTACTACCCTCCTACGCATCCTTTGCACAAACCACCGATATTAGAACCGCCTGTCAAGGTACGAGTAGCCACAATCACTGCAATCGACGATGAGGACGAGAAAGCCGTGGAACCCGCATACCTTCGTATCACGGTCACGGTAAAACAAACATGTGCTTTCACTGCCTTGATCAACAAGGGAGCAGACTTCAACGTCCTGATCTACGATCATTGGACTTAACTTGGCCAGCCACAACTTCAACCCACCACTGCAAAATTAAGTCCATATGGGGCTCATTCCTATGCACTACTCGGCAAGTGCAAGGCAGCCGTTTCTATCGAGTCTAAGACTGTTCCAATGATTTTTTACGTGTTGCCAAATGCTAAAAAAACAGGCACAGAGTCACTGCTGGGGCGCACCTTCAAAAAGCAGACCCACTGCAATGTCGACTACGCGTCGCAGCGCATCCACCTAGCAATAGGCAACATTCGCATTGTTACAGCTTTCAGCAAGGGCTATGCAACCTCATCACGGGCCACCCAGCCACCGATAGAAACACCTGTAGGCAATTCTAAGGAGGGGGGTAGTGTGCAGCCGCCACTCCTCGAGGCTCATCGCCCGCAACCCATACCAGCCAAAGCTAAGGCTCCACAGCCTCGCCTTCAATGGGTGCCTAAACAACCGCAATAGCCGCCTAGGAGTCGATGCTCCTACCCTCATAAGACCAGAAACTCTAAACCTAGGAGGCCCAAACGCAATCACAAGAATAGACGTGTAATTAGTCAAAAATGGGTCCCCAAGGCTCTCTTGCGCGCACAAGGCTACTATGAGGGCAATGCTTGGCTATGGATACCTAAGGCCCACACAGCCAGAGGCACCACTCGTATGCCAACCTCAAGCTCGATCATCCCAAAAACCGTAGGACCTCGAAAGCATAAGCCGCAGAGCTTCCCCGACCCGCAACCATCGAGTTCATCCACGCGTGAACCTACGCGAATCGCCCAAGCCTGTCGGACCAATCAACAACCGCTAGCTGGAGCATCATCACAAGCAAGAAACGATCCGGCTTTCCAAATCCATCCTGTAAGCAATAGGCCATCACTCGAGGCCACTGCTAACCTAGCCTCCGTCCCAGCGACCCAATCACAAGCTCCTGAAGTCCTACCACAGCAACTCTCCGTCGTCAAAGGCTCAAGTCCTACCAAACCCCAACCACCCACAAGCCTTAGGCCCTCTTACGAGAGGAAATCCTTTCTCTCACTAGCAGCTGATTTAGCTAAGGAAACAAGGGATGACGTGGTGGATTGCATTAAGCGACTGGACGCTACTTTTGTGTCTCTAGCTCTGAGCTACGATCGCCTCGAGTTAGCCTATTGGATGAATCCTTCACAGCCGAAGTTCAAACGATGCCTTGTTCTTGGAAAACGTTTGAATTTGCATTTGCAAAAGCCCCTACCTCTGCTGCTAAGTTGCTCAGCGGCGAGATCTCAAAAGAGCAAGCAATCAAACAACGCCTCATCACGTCGTATGATCAGCGAACCACCTCTGCCATCACTGACCAAGAAGTAGCAGAGCTGTCAAAACTTGTTGAGACGAAATCACAGTTCTTAAGGCATTGGTATGATCTTAGACTGCAATGGGAAGTTGAAAGATGCCGAGTAATGACCAACGCCGAGCAACGACGCGCTATCAAAACGGCAGAGTACGACCCCACATACGTCGCACCGACATCATATCGAGTGTTAACCACACTGTGGGGTCATCCTATAGAAGACCACATCAAGGGACACCCCTACCTCGACCGCCTGTTGACCGAAGAGGAGTTACACATTGCTAGCCGAGTCAACTCGGGCGACTTCCTGACTGACGTTCTCATATACATCACCCAAGTGGGGATTAAACCCTCCGACCTGGACCGCGAAGCCCAGTTGGAATACAACCCCAATTTCTATACTTGGCTCCTTCACAAGTAGCCCCTACACCGCCAGGCTGAAAGCCCTTCACCTTCTAACCCTCAATCCTAGGGAGGATTCTTCTCAAACTGGAAGGGAAGGGGGTAAGGTGAATCAGATCAGAAGCAGTAAAGCAAATCAAAGTCAGTGAAGTACGTAGGCATACATTGTGAAAAACGGGTGGGGTAGGAAAAGGGCACGAAAACTTTGAATTAAAAGGCAAAAAGTCAAAGTCTAAAAAGGGAATCTGCACTAGACCTTAATGAATTCATTCAAACGCATAGAGTTTTTCTTTTTCAGCGATTATTATGTCGTAAGCACTAATGAAAATTACAGTTTATGACGGCTTCATTTCAATCAATCTTTTCTATTGCAAAATCAGTTTTTTGAATGTATTCAGCAATTGATTGCTTCTTTTAGCTGGAGAGTCCTATCTGGAGGGATGGAAGCATGGGCTACTTTTAGGGATAATGCACAAGTGTTGTCTCGACAGTATGATATTCAGCATTCTTCCTCTTTGGAGATGAATTGCAGCATGCGCAATCTTTGTTGGCCCGCTCGTTGTCTCTGTATCAGTCAAGGGATACCACTGATGACTTGCTCACATGCATTGAATGGTTGAAATGTAGAGTTCAATCTCTTCAAGAAGAGGAATATGCTAAATCTTTTTTATGTTGTCCACTCTACTCGCCGATACATTTGCGATTTGATTAGTAACCAGGTTAAGCCAGAATGGGTTGATTTGATGGAGGCTGATATTTGAGAGAATGAAGTGGAAGATGTGTTGTCCCATTTGCCTCCAAGGAAAAGCCTTGGTTGGAATGGACTTCCTAATGAGTTGTTTTCAGCCCATGTTGAGCAACTTAAGGACCCATGAACTCGCCTATGTCAGCAAGTGTGGAATTTTGGTATGATGCCTTCAGACTAGAAGATTGTTGTCATTCGGTTATTGCCTAAGGTTCCCTCTCCGACCTCTTTGAAACAATGAAGACCCATTTCTATTATGGATTCTTTATATAAAATCTTCTCTAAAATCATTGCCAATAGATTGTAGAAAGTGTTTCCGCACTTGGTTCATCCACGTCAATATGGTTTCATTGAGGGTCTGAATATAATTCATAACATTTTGAATGTTCAACCGGGGATGATTATGCCAAAGCTTCAGGCAAGTAGGTTGTTATGCATCAGCTTGATCTTGAAAAGGCATTTGATCATGTTAGCCGGTCTTTTTGCGGCAACTAATGTCCACCATGGGATTTAGTCTTCGCATGATTTCTCTTGTTGATACCATTAGTCAAGGTGTTGTGGCTCGTATTGTACTCAATGGGGGGATTATTGATGAAATTGCCTTGTCTCGGTCTTTTTGGCAAGGCTACCCTCTCAGCCCTTTGCTATTTGCTTTAGTCACTCACCCAATGCTCTCATTGTTGGATAAGTTGGCCAATCAAGGTGAGATTGTTAACAGTGGTGCATGTTTTCGTGTTACTCCCTCTTTGGAGTCATTTTTTGTTTACACTGCAGGTTGTCTAGGAAAGGTTTACTTGGGCAATAACTATGCATGTGAGATAGAGGGTATAGGTCCCATTCATTCGGTCCTTGAAAACAACCGAGCTAATTTTACAAGATGTCAGATATGTACCTAGCATAAAGAAAAGTCTACTATCAATTGGAAGCTTGATCCAACAGGGTATTTTACTACCTTTGGTGGTGGATCTTGGAAGGTCCACAAAGGCTCTATGCTGATTGTTAAAGGTAGCAAAAAGGGGACTTTGTATTATATGCATTGTAAAGCATTTCCTAGCAAGTTGTTGGCTATGGTTGAAGTTCATTCACATATGGAACTTTGGCACAAAAGACTTGGCTATATGAGCCAAAAGGGCCTTCAAATTCTCTCCTCTTTAGGGAGATTTAATGTAAAAGGTTTTGATCTCAAATTTTGTAATGATTGCATATATGGAAAACATGTGAAGTCTCCTTATTACTCTGGTCTCATTAAGAAGTCCAATACTCGTGATTTAGTACACTCTGATGTGTACATTGTTAATTTATATGGGGATGTGCGGTACTTTGTCACTTTCATTGATGATTTCAGTAGAAAGTCATGGGTGTATGTGTTAAAGAGCCAAAAAGAAGTGTTGGATGCTTTTAAAAGGTTTCTACTTTTGTTACCACACAAAAAGGACTTAAGTTAAAAGCTATAAGAATGGACAATGGGAGTGACTATGTTTCTAACGAGTTCAAAAAGTTTTGTGAGATGCATGCCATGAAGAGGAGGTTGATAGCCTCTTATAATCTTGCATCAAATGGTGTGGCTAAAATATATAATTGCACACTTTGTGAGAAAGTCAAATGCATGCAGTTCTGGGGAGAGGCTCTTAAAACTACAATTCATGTATGTACTTACTCTTCAAATCATGCATTGGATAATGATATTCCTAAAGAGGATTGGTTTGACAAACCTGCTTCATATGACCATTTGCATGCCTTTGGTTGTGATAACTTTATGCATCTACTTGTAGAACAGAGGACCAAACTAGACACGAAATCCATTAAGGCCATCTTCATGGGATATGGAGATGAGGGAGAGATGGGTTATAGAGTTTGGCTTCCTCAGGAAAAGAAGATAGTACACAGACGAGACGTAGTATTTAATGAGGCAAAAAGTCGTTGAAACATGCTACACAAGGTGACTTTAACAAAAAGAGAGTCAAATTTCACACAAACGGCCAACCATTCAGCAGCCATTAATTGTAGATTTTGTTTCTTTTGATGCTGAAAATGAGCAGCAATCCTTTGTGCTACAGCCAAAAGATAATGGACAACAAATAGATGCATAGAATGGAATAGGATAGCAAGAAGAACATGCTGAAAACAGGGTACAGCAGCAAGATGCTGAATATTAGCAACCTGGTGATGATGTGCACGTACTTGAGGATGTAGGCCCATTGCCCTCCGACAATACAAATCATTGGGTAAGAAGGTCTACACATACCAGAAGGCAGCCACAAAGGTTTCAGCCATCTTTGGATTGCATTTTGTTGACTAATGAGGGTTAGAGACACTAATGAGGGTAAGTCTCTAATATTTAGAGAGGCATAGTCATGTGAAAACAAGAGAAAGTGGGAGCTTGCTATGCAAGAAGGGATGAAGTCTCTGTATGCAAATAACACTTGGGAGCTTATACCTTTTCCCAAGGATAGAAGAGCTATCCCTAATAAATGGGTTTACAAAGTGAATTGTATCGATGGGAAACCCAAGTACAAGGCACAATTGGTTGCTAAGGGCTATACATAGAAGGCATAGACTTCTAGAAGGCCTTTTCACTAGTAGTGAAGATGACTATGCTCCATGTTTTGTTTGCTCTCATTGCATCCTTGGATTTAGAGTTGGATCAGATGGATGTGAAGATTGCTTTTCTTCATGGTGACCTAGATGAAGAGCTGTACATGAAACAACCAAAAGGTTTTGCCATTCTAGGGAAAGAGCATTTGGTTTGTAAGCTGAAACACAGCTTATATGGGCTGAAACAAGCCCCTAGACAATGATATGAAAAGTTTGATACCTTCATGCTCAGCCATGGATTTAAATACAATCATGCAGATTATTGCTTATATACTAAAACGGTTGATGATGGAAGTCTTATTGTGTCGGTGTTATATGTGGATGACATGCTGATTGCAGGAAAGCATAAGAGTACTTTGAATGCTCTTAAAAGGCAGCTAAGTTCAGCCTTCTCTATGAAAGATTTTGGGGTAGCTAAATACATTTTGGACATGCGAAATGAAAGAGAGAGAGAGCAGCACTAGTTGTTTCTCTCACAAGACGAGTACATTAGCAAAGTACTTGATAGGTTTAATATGGCTGATGCTAAGCCCCTTGGTGTGCCTTTACCACCACATACAAAGCTTAGCAAAGCTGATTGCCCAAAGGATGATGCAGCTACTAGTGCTATGAAGGGCATACCTTCTTATGCATCAACTTGGGGATCTTTAGTGTATGCTATGGTTGCAACTTGCCCTCACATTGCTCATGCAATGGGAGTTGTTAGTAGATTCATGTCTAACGTTGGCAAGCCACATTGGAAAGTAGTGAAATGTATTTTCAAATACTTAAAGGTACACAAGAGAAGTGTATATGCTATGAAAAAGGTATACTAGAGTTGCAGGGATTCTGTGATTTGGAGATGGCAGGAGATCTTGACACTAGGAAATCTACCAATGGGTATGTCTTTACTTTTTGTGGGCTAGTTTTACTTGTTTTATAATGGTAGAGGGGCTTCCACCCTTATTTCCCATACCTTAGGGTAGAGTGACTCAATGGGATGAAAACTGATTTGAAAACCCTCACTTAAGGCTAAATCTTGTGCCAAACTAAATCACAGCCCTTTAAAAGAAAAAGAAAAAAAGTCGACTGTTGATTCCATCCACCTTTGCAAGACTTGGTAGGCCCCTAGGCAACCAACAAGTACCCTTGGTTTGATACCCTAGCCTCTCTAGGGTGATCACTTGGGATCCCTTGATAAAATAACCATCACCTCTATGGTCTTGGTAGGTCACTGGGCAATTGCCGCATATCATTTGCCCGATGCCTTGGCTGCTTTGAGGCAGGACACCTTGGGGTAAAAGAAAAATAAACAAAAGGGCTTGGTTGGCCTACTTCTGGTAGCAAAAGTTTTGGGCATGAGAGGGGGGTTGAGCTAAAAATACATTTGCGTGACTTAAATAGCCCCGAAATATGCTTAATTAATGAAGAAACCTTATTATTTTGAAAAGAGACACGGTATGGTGTGGATGTCTAGGCCTTCATCTGGGTGGGCATGGGTGCCTAGAACAACTGAGTGCCACTACTCTATCCAAAGGAACACCCATAGAAGATGAGGTCCAATGATGATGTACTCCTGTAGGCTGTGAGACAATAGTAGTGGAATGTACCATACTTTGTCGTGTAGCAGTGAAAAAGTCAGAGACCGCTCTCTATCTATTTGAGCTGAGCTATGGGGGCCTCCTACTCCATAGAATAGCTGCTCCACGTCTTTGTAACTCCGAGAGTAAGAAATCCAAGCATCTTTGATACTACACAATTCGTCTCAAGGGTCCAAAACCCTCTTGAAACAGACAGCGGTATCTGCCTCGTATATCATAATATCCCATGCATCGGCAGATGTGTTCCTCTGTCTCTGCCTCTTAGACTTGAGAGAGAAAGAGAAGAGAAGGTGTTCTCTTTAATAATCAAACTTTAGAGTTCAAACTTCAGCTTCTAGCCTTTAGGCTATGAAGAGTGACAGTGCAGGCTGAATACACTTCACTGCTCAAAGGCTAAGAGAGAGATCTTCGCCAATGGTCAAAAATTTTGGGGCAGCAGTGTTTCCAGGCAGTCAGCCATGTTGCCCACAGTTTGCAGACTCTGTGAGGGATTTTGAGTTGTTTTCAGTCTCACAGAAGGTGATTTCCAGGCTGTGTCCAGTCAGGACCAGTAAAAAGACAAAAGCAACCTGAAATCAATGCTTTTTAAAAATATTTCAAATTTTTAATGAAAAAAATTGTCAAGTTTGAAATGTGTTTTTCAAACGTCTACAAACGTCTTAAATTTTTTTCAAACATGTCTGAAAACAACTATGCTTGTCTATGATCTTAAAGTTCTAGAGCTCATGATCCAAATTGATGTGACGGGTTCTATCGTGAGCCGCATAGCAGTTAGTCAAGTATGCCCAACACTCCGATGCTAAGTCAAATTGCCGAAGTTGAGAGTGAAACTCCGGCAATAAGCCCTACATAAGCTCGACAATAGCGGAGGCGTTACAACCCTTCCATGAGCGGATGATCTTGTACGGAACAAGTACAGGATCAGGTTCAGGTTCCAACCCTTGCACTAAATCCCATAGGTTCTAAGAGTCTAAGACATGCCTCATCAAGTTAGACCAAGTGGTGTAGTTTGACCCGTTGAAATGAGTCTTGTCATTAAAAGCATGCTTGGCGGATGAAGAACTAGAACCATGAGGTGTTTGTGAAGGTGGATAGGTGGGGTAGGGTAGAGGATAAGATGGTGGTAGTGGTGGTGGATAAGGGGGGGGGTTAGTGGTGGATAGGTAGAAATAGGCTGATGATGTCCAAGAAGTGCTGATTGATGTGGAGGTATCGAAACTATCATAGTTCCATATGGTACTATAGATGGAGATAGAGGCATGGAGACACAATAGCCCTCTTCAAATGTAAGTTGGGGCACAACATAATGACATGTCCACTAGGTGATGCCATAGAAAGACACTAGCTTCTTCCATACCTCCACAACAATCTTCAATCTACCAACATGCAATAGGACAGAATCTATCAAGCTCATAAAAAGAAAAGATCTAGCTCGACTAATCTCGTAAGGCAGCATGATCCATTATTGATCCCACTTTCAAATCCTCCACCGAATAGGGTACAAGATGAAAAATAAACTCCCAAAGGTCGAAGGTGTCGAGAATACACTCAACCTTACACGACCATGATGAATAGTTGGAACCATCTAAGCGGTCCTCCTTAAGCAAAGAAGGAAGTATAGACACATGCATTGAGGGTGCCATAGAAGGCATCTTAGGACTAGGGCAACAGGGAGTGCGCAATGGAAGAACATGAACACAAAGAGAAAAGAAGAGAGCAACAAGAAGAAAAAGAAGAAGGAAGAAATCTGCATTGACTGAAGATGAATGCTGAATACAACAATGTGGACTGATCAGTCCCTACACATAGCCTGAATTAGTGAGAGTTGTGAAGAGATGCTCTAAAATGTAAAAAGCAGGAAACCAACCATATGACAAAGCACAGATTGATAAATTGAGAACACAGTTAGGGTTAGGGTTAGGGTAACTCAAAGAGAGTGAATACAATGAATAATAATAATAAAGTGAATGAATAATGAATATACAATGCTCATGCAACAAACATACTATGCAGTGAATACTCCAAACCGATCAAGGCAAAGGTTATGAGTTGTAGAGTTTGTCGTACTCCGAACGGATCCCAAATCACAACAAAAGCAAGCTCCAAGTGTCGAACACCAACAAACGCAGACAAGGAAGGCTGGATCTGATGCAAACGACAGTGCAGGAGAGAGAGAGAGTAAAAATGCAAGAACCTAACGAGAGAGAAAATCTGCACGATAGCTTTTAGGTGCAAATGCGACAGATAGAGGTGAGAGAATGTCAAGGCAACAACTAGAAAACCAAAACACAGCATTCAGAGGAGAGAGAAGATGATAACAACAACAACTAACTGATGGCAACAACTATCAACTGTAAGCAGTAGTACCCAACTGTAGGTGACAGCTCTTGGAACTTGGCGACAGCTGCAAACAAGCATAGAAGGCTGGAATCACGCACCAAATGGTAGCAAGTGGTTCGTGGAAACTCTAATCACGATGCATAGAAACAAGGAATGGCTGTTCCAGCCTGTAGGAATGGCCTAACGTGTTCCAAACCCTTTGAGAAGGTGAAACGGCTAGGGAACATTCCCTGCCATTCCCTACCGTTTCCTGTCGTTCCTTGTTTGGAATGGCCATTCTAAGCCTGCTGACTAAAAATTGATTTTTTTTCTTTTTGCTTCTGTCACACTCCTACCACACATGTTCACCTATCTCCATTGCCTAATGTGCACAAACTAATCTCTCTCTCTCTCTCTCTCTTTTCGTGAAGATAATTGAATTAAGAAGTAAATATTTACATCAGACCATCAAGTCCGCAAAGGAAAAATAGATCCAAATGGAAATCTACCAAGACTCTAGCACAAAAATATCACAGAGAAAGGATAGTTAGTGTAGAGCCAACAATATCCAGCCAGGGAGCAGCAATGTCACGAAGAACCAGATCAGCTGAAACTATCGAGGAGATTTGCCATAACACTAAACCACAAACACGGGCCACATGACCATGGATGCGCAATGTTGAATAAAAAATAAAGGCATTCCAAGTATGCCAAACATGCCACAAGGCTATCCAACTAAGGAAATGGAAGAGGCAGGAATAATCTGAATGCAAAGTAGACATAGAGGTCTTGTTTTCCATAATCCATGAACAAGCTGATACCCGGTGTAAGTCGCCAAGGACCACACATGGGAAACAAAACTCAAAATCTGTTGAGCAACAAGACAAGAGACAAAGAGATGAAGCGATGTCTCATCACATGTGCAAAATATACGACGACTAGCAAAGATCTTGCGAGCACGCAACACATCCCTAGTTGGAAGACCCCCAATAAGCAACCTCCACATGAACACTCTACTCTGATAAGGAACCTTAGACTTCCAAAGTTGGATGAATCTTTCCTGCCACTTCTTTTTGCTATCCTGAATATGCCATAATTTATTAGCCTTTCCAATGACCCATCTCTTGGCCTCCACCATCTGATGATATATCTAATTAGCTTATTTTTTCTCGAAATTATCAGGAAACACAAACATCCAATCTTGCCAGGGAGACAATGGCTATAACGCAGGCAAAGGAGAGAACCTCAGAAGCTTGTCCTGTATGGACAACCAAATGTCATGATATCCTCAAGGCACCTGAAAGTGTTGACAAATACGCCGGAAAGAATTAAGACGAGGCTGCCCAGGAATGACACCATCAAGGATTGTCTGCAATCCCAAACGAGCCATCCAATTAAACTTGTCTCACAACAAATCTTTATCAGGCCAATCCAACAACCTGGAGGTAGCTAGTACTTCTCCTTGCAATGAATTCTCCTCCTTACGAAAATTAGGGGGCGCCAAAATGTAACATCTCTTGCCAATATGCAATCAAATGAGAAAGGAGATAATGAGAAAGGAGAAAAGACTGGGCTTAATAGGCCACCATGGAATTAAGCACATGCCACCAAGAAGCGTGAATAACCGTACTACCATGAGAGATGCCAATCCTTTTGATGAAAAATTTTGCAATATCTAATCAGGGATGACTCTGTACACAGTGCCTGCAAAAGAGCTAGTCTCAAAGCAGCCATATACAGATTAACATCCAATAAAGCTACTCCCCCCATCCTTTTAGGAGTAGTCACATGCTGCCACGAAATCCATACCTGGCTCAAATAATTCCCTTTCTTTTTCCACGACATGAAGTGGATAGGCTGAACCAATTCCAAAAGAGACTTCTTAGTCCAAGGAAGTAATGGCAGAAAAAACGAAATCATACTGATCATGATACATTGAGCAACTTTAAGTCTCACACAAAGACGCCAATCTTGAGATTTCCAATATATGAACTGATCATGAATACGGGATAACATCCAATCAAGCAAGGCACGGGGAGCTACATCCACACCGATAGGATAACCCAAGTATCTGGTTATATCTCCCTTAGAAATCACAACTCCATGCCAACCCAAGGCCTGCAAATCATTCTCCATACAAGAAAGCAATGTCTCGATGCCAAAGCAAAAAGATTCCACTCAACCATTGCCCAATGCCTCTCCACCAGCCCAAAAAAGTTTTTTCTCGGTTGCTTGGATATCTGTGCCAAGTGGTAGCCTTCTAAATCCATTTTCAGCATTATTCAACCATTAGGTTAATTTTCAAAATTAATTAATTCTGAAAATTAATTTCAATCCTTCTGACCCTACCCAAAATTAAATGTGTCTATCCATAAATAAATTGGTGAGGCCATTTGCAACATGAAGTGGTCCCAACCTCTGTTAATCCTTAGACTGGCATTAATTAATTAATTAATGCTAGTTCCTAGTGTCACCACTGACATTTATTGGTTAAACAACTATCCTAGGGTCAAAATTGACACCAATTGAGAACCAAAGCCCACTTGTCATAACTTGTCACAACTTTTGCCTTTAAAACACACTGCATCCGCGGGATCATTGGCCTGTTACCATGAAATAACTACCATGTGTAACACGTGCTTAACAACCTTCCACACTTGATTAGTAACTTAATCAAATATTACTAGCAAGATTAAAGCATCTCAAAAATTGCACATCCCCATACTATCCATGATTGGCACAGCCCATCATGAGCTGAAAGTAAGGCATCAATTACCTCCTTTTTGGTGATGTGCATATTACCTGCTACTGCCATAATGTTTACATCATTGCATGAGGCTGCAACAAGTATCTCTCCAGTGTGATAGAGCTCTTCAATGACCACACTAGATGCAATATTTGCCTTTGCAACTTCTTTTGAGGAAGAGTTGTTATTATCTTTCTTGTCATCCTTCTTTTTCTTTCCTTGTTGTTTCTTTCTTTCTTGCTCTTTCTTGTAATATTGGCACTTGGGCTTTTTATTCCCTTTACACCCACACTGATAGCAAGTAACATCTTGTTGTTTGCCCTTGCTTTTACTCCTTCTTTTGCATTTATTTATTGCATTACCCCTCTACTCTGGCCTACCTCTAAGATGATAGGTTGAACCATTGCTTTCTCCACTAGACTTTCTTCTAATCTCCTTATTGAGAATAGAGCCCCTAACACCATCAAAGGTTAAAGCAGTGTTGTTGCTAAGTAAAATAACCAAAGCCTCCTAGCTATCAGATAAAGTCATCAGCAAGAAAATAGCCTTCAATTTATCATTGAAAGGCTACAAACCAAAGTCCTGCAAAACTCAAAATCCCTGTGAAAGCACTGAAATGCTCAGATGTTGGCTTAGACTCATCCAACTCCATGTTCACAAGCTTGCACATGAGATGCACTTGATTTACTAAAGTTGTATTTTCATAAGTATCCATTAACTTTTTCCATACAGCATAAGCTGTATCAAGACGCTTAATGTCTGTAAGTACATCATCAGATATACAACCATTTTAATGTATGCAATGGCCTTCTTGTTGAGTCTAGCCCAATCCTCGTCTGCCATAGTTGGCGGCTTAGTTTCCAAGAGAGTATCATCATAGTCTTTGAGAAATAAAATGCCTTGCATCCTGTCGTTCCACAAATTAAAGCCAATGCCATCGAAACTCTTGATTTCATAGAGGAATTTATTGTCATTGTTGCTAGAAGCATTAGTGGCCATTTGTTAGCAAAGTACCAAGGACAAGGGTTGGCAATTTGTGGCCCCATTCCTATTCTTGTCCCCGTCCCCAAAACATGTCCCATATTACCATGCTAGAACTTTCTACTGTCACACTGACCATTTGGGGCATAGATGAGCAACCAACCTATAAGTGCATCATCCACTCTCATAGAGAGCCACATGTCTCTCCTTGGAACCGGGACCCAAATCCTGCATTTCTTGAGTCCACTGCTTCCCAACACATATACAGACTTCTATTTGGATGTATGTGGTACCAATAAGTGTAGCTCTGCCCTAGCAGAAGCTTCCCACAACATGGGGAGATCCTCTCTGTTGTGAGCTAGTGCTCTTCTATTATGACTATGAGAAAATTCTGTGAGAACAGAGGATCGAGATACAGCCAGATTCAGTAGACAGTGTGAGAGTGAGAGAGACAGAGTTGAAGCACGACACCCAAGAGAATAGACTGAATGAGTGTAATCTGAAAGTACAAAGTACAACCCTTAAACCTTAGGGTTGTAGGGGGGTGTTCACACCCGACACACACTAAGTGCCTAAATATGTGTAACATAAGCACATAAGTACATACGATAATAAGACCATAAGTCTGGGGGAAAAAACCTCTCTTACCGAGAGTAAAAAGTGCCCCAGTGTCCTACTGATCACCGACACTCCCATATGAGCGTAGGCGTAAGTAAGGCGTGAGTAAAATACCCAACAAACCCCCCTGGAGTGAAGAGTGATCAAGAGTACAAGGATCATCCGTCACCAAAGGATATCAAATTTAAAGCATCGCGAAATGCTTAAAATTTGTCACGAGGAAGAGCTTTGGTGAAGATGTCTGCCACATTACTGGTGGTAGGACAATAGACAAGGCTGGTATCACCTGCATGTAGCCTCTCTCTGACAAAGTGATAGTGAATCTCAATGTGTTTCGTGCAAGCATGAAACACTGGGTTCCGTGCCACTGCAATGGCACTCTGACTGTCAGTGAACAAAGGAGTAGGCTCAGTAACAGATACATCCAAATCAGCTAGCAAGCGTCTAAGCCATACGCATTCAACTGTGGTGGTGAAAGCCGCCTTGTATTCAGCTTCACATGACGATGTGGCAACAGTGGATTGTTTCTTGCTAAGCCAAGAAATGCAAGAAGTGCCAAGAAAGAAACAATTGCCACTAGTAGAGTGACGTGTATCATAATCACCAGCCCAATCAAAATCACTGTAAGCATGTAAATGCAGTGGTCCCCCCTTGGCATAAAGCAACCCAAGAGAACGAGTACCCTGCAAGTAGCGGAAAACACGCTTGACAGCTTGCCAATGTGACATACGTGGCTGATGCATATACCTGCTCAAGGCTGAAACTGCAAACTGTATGTCCGGCCTAGTATTGCATAGATAGATAAGACATCCAACTGCAGGAGCATATGTATGTATATCAAACAAATCACTGTCATCATGTAATGACAGTTTCAATCCAGGTTCCATGGGAGTACAAACTGGCTTGCAATCCTGTAAGCCAAACTTCTCAAGAAGTTGCCCAATATACCTTGACTGTGATAACCCAATACCTCGAGCAGTATGTATGAACTGGATGCCCAAGTAGTAATGCAAAACTCCCAAGTCAGACATGTCAAAAGTTTGCTGCAAATTTTGTTTGAATGCTGAAATCTGATCAGCATGTGTTCAAATGAGCAAAAGGTCATCAACATAAAGACATAAAATCAGCATAGATCCCCCTTCTTTACATACGTAAAGGGTAGACTCAGATGAACTGTTTAGAAACCCCTGATCAAGCAAGAAAGCATCTATCTTTTCATACCAAGCTCTAGGAGCTTGTTTTAAACCATATAGTGCCTTTTGGAGCTTGCATACCAAATGTTTTGAGCCTTCAACTGCAAAACCAATGGGCTGCTGTACATAAACTTCCTCCTGAAGTTCCCCATGCAAAAATGCAGTCTTGATATCTAGCTGATGAACTGTCCAACCATAATGTGCAGCCAAAGCAATCATAGACCTGATGGTCGTCATACGGGAAGTAGGAGCAAATGTCTCCTCATAGTCAATGCCCTTTTTCTGTGCGTAGCCTTTAGATACCAGCCGTGCCTTGTATTTATCAATGGATCCATCCGCTTTTCTTTTCAATTTGTAGACCCATTTTGTTCCAATGGCTTTCTTCCCAAATGGCAAGGACACCAAATCCCAAGTTTGATTCTTAGTAATAGAATCTAATTCAGCTTGCATGGCTGCCTTCCAATGCACACTGTGTTGTGCATCCTCATAACATTCAGGCTCTTCATTATCAAAAGTACGTGCTGCCATCATAAACTCCATAGTATGTGCTGAATCATGCAAACGAGTTTGCCTTCTAGTACGACCAGCCATGGGTGCATCCAAAGGACTATCTTGCATAGTCTGTAAATACCATCTAGGTAGCTGTCTAGCATCCTGGCTGTGTGCAAGCTCTTGCTGAATTTCTGTTTCAGCATGATGCTGAATATTCCGATCAGCCAATGGCTGAATTTCTGCACTTTCCATAGGAGCAGTTGGCTGAACATTAGGTTCATTTTGTGAACCTCCAGCTGAATCACCAAAAGTAATGGGCAGCAGCCCTTCAAAAACATCACGGGCAGCCTGATATGTGTCCAAACCAGCCAAGGATAATTCTGATTTTTCATCAAAAACAACATTCCTGCTGACAAAAACCTTCTTAGTAACGGGATCATAGAGTCTGTAGCCTTTGCTCTCAGTGCTATATCCCATAAAAATGCACTTAACAGCCTTGTTGTCCAATTTTCTTCTAAGTACCTGTGGAATATGGGCATAGGCAAGACACCCAAAGGTACGAAAATGACCAACAGAAGGTTTACGGCTGTTCCAAGCCTCAAATGGTGTGATGGTCTTCAAGGCTTTGGTAGGGCATCTGTTCAAAATGTGGCAAGCACACATGACTGCTTCCATCCAAAAACTATGAGGCAAGCTCTTTGCCTTCAGCATACATCTGGCCATCTCCATGAGTGACCGATTTTTCCTCTCTGCTACCCCATTCTGCTGTGGAGTATAAGCTGTAGTATACTGATGTACTATGCCCTTCTGCTGCAAAAAAGAATTCAGCATAGAGGACATGTATTCCCCCCCTCGGTCCGAACGGAGAGTCTTAATGTGGCATCCAGATTGGTTTTCAACAAGTGCACTGAAAGCCAAAAATGCATCATACACTTCTGACTTCTTTTTCAAACAATAGACCCAGCAAAAACGTGTGAAGTCATCAATGAATGTCACAAAGTAATAACAACCACCCAATGACATGGTCTGCATAGGCCCACAAACATCTGAATGCACCAACTCCAATCTGGTTGTTGCCCTGAAAGCAACATTACGAGGAAATGAGAAACGATGCATTTTCCCCAAAATGCATCCCTCGCATAAGTGCTCAGGAGGTCTCTCCAAGAGAGGTAAGCCATTTGTTAACCCCAACACGAAGAAAGCAAAAGGAAGTGGAAAAGGCGCAGGGCAAAGGCGGAAAAAAAGGTAGCCCGACTGAAGAAAGAAAAGGAGAAAATGCCAAAAGCGCAAGGGCAACCTTAAAAGTCCAAGGCAAAGGCAAAAGGCGAAAGGCGCATTTTAAAATAAAAAGGCGCACCTTGAAATCTTGTAAAAGAGCACCGGGCTCTCACCCGTGCAATTTGTAAATATAGACGGGCGGTGGAAAGGAAGCTAGAAAGATAGAAGGATAATGGGAAAAAGGGCCTAGGCTACGGCCGGCCATGTAAAAAGGGGAAAAGGGAATGACCGCCCAAAAGGGATTTAGGGTTTTGTATATAAAGTTGAAAAGTGAATGAGAAGCTCATTCTTGTGTGTGGCCAAAAGTAGCTCTCCTCTTCTTCTTCTTCTTCTTCTTCTTGCTTGCTTGAGCTTGTGCTTGAGAGAGGGAATGTGAGAGTGTGAGGGAGTGAGTGTGTGAGGGTGAGGGACCGGGGAGGAGAAGCTCTCCATCGTCTCCTCTCTTCTTCTCTTCTCTTCTCTTCTCTTCTCTTGCTCGCGGCAATGGAGCTTGGAGCGTGGAGCTTGAGGATGGAGCTTGCTTGAAGCTTGCACTTGGATCGTGGAGCTACCGGAGTGCGCGGGAGAGGAGGTAACTCGAACGGCATCAAGGTAAGCTCACTACACCCGTAGATATGGATGGCGCGTCGGCTATGTGAGAGGTAGCCATTAGTGCTCGGCTTGGACTTGGCGGTTGAGTAAAAGCTCCCACATTTTGGTTCCGTTGCTGGGACCAACGGATTCAAGCCTTGAGCGCTTGCCCGCTTCGAATCGAGCATCAAAGTAAGGGTTTCCCTGAACTGGCGCTTGAGATAGGTAGGAAGCGAGGGGGTTGAAGATGGTATTCGATCTCCTTGGCAAGTAGGTTTTTTGCTTTCTTGAGATGTATGTTGTGGAATGAAGTAGTGTAGGTATTTACTTTCTGATTTGGATGCATTTAGGGTAGGAAAAAACAAAGAAAAGGAAGAAAAAAAGAAACAAACAGTAGGGTCCTCTATTGCTGTATAACAGGCTAAAACAGGGAAATAGGGGCACAGATCCTTGGAGTGCTATTCGATTCGAGCACCACAGTGGTTCCAGGCATGTCTGGCATTCCCTTGTAGTGTCTTGCACCTATCTGGAAGGCGCTGGACGATTCGGTGTACTGCACATCAGCCTAGAGGCATCACATGCAACTCGCAGGCCGTCGGCCGCGTGGTCGGACCAGGTCGTCCGAGTCCCAAAATCAGACGTCCGATTTTTAGAAATCGGACGCTCGGACCACCGTCCGATCGGACCACTCGGACCAGCCCGTCCGATTTTGGAAATCGGACCGCTCGGACTCGGACGCTCGATCGGACAACCCCGTCCGATCGGACCAACCCGTCAGACTCGGACACTCGGACACTCAGACGAGTCCATAATCGGACCACTCACAATCGGACCAAGCCGTCCGATTACCAGAATCGGACCACCCTGTCCGATCCGATTCCCAGAATCGGACCACTTGAAAATCGGACCACTTTTTTATCCGACTCCTAGAATCGGACGTGATCAAAATCAGACCACTGGTCCGATCGGACCCACCCAAAATCGGACTCCTGAAATCGGACATCTGAGAATCGGACCAAAAACTGTCAAAATCGGACACGTGTCTAGAACACAAATTCTGATACATCTAAACCCCGAAATTGACCCCTAAGGCTACGTAGAGCTAAAGATACATCGCAGATCCATAATCGGGCTAAAATTTAGAGCACGTAGTTTAAAATTTGGCTATAAACGGTCCTCCAAATTGCATATGGCGTCTACCGTAACGACCCTGCGGGCCGGGGGGTATTGCCCCCCCCCGGACCCCCGCAGAGGGGGCTCTGCCCCCTCCGCACCTCCCCCAAGTAGGTTGGAGAGAAAACGTGAGCCGTGACAGGTCCTCCAAATTGGACCCTAGCGTAGCAATGGCTCTACATGAGCATGGAGTCCCACTTGCAATAGAGCAACCAAAAGCCCGTACCCGAATAGAGACAAACAGAGACCCTAGAACAGCAATGGGCCAATCTAGCCATTAAGGGCAAAAAGGCCACACCACGAGAACACAAAGACATTGTGTTCAGACCATGTCTAGTCAGAGCGAAATGCGATATCAGCAAGCTGCAAATGCGAAGATGACTAGACATGACACTCTTGACGAGAGATATACCTTGAATAGCATTGCACTGACGATCCAAGACAGCAGTGGAGAATCCACATCTGGTCATGCAGTCGAGAACTCAAGGGCATCTGTCAGAAGGCTTAAATTTACAAGCCAGGACCCGGAAGATGAAGACATAGTACCACCTGCTTATCTTAGGGTCCAACTCACCGCAGAAAGAGAGCATAGTGTTGATGCTCTCATTGATGAAGGAGCAGATTTCAATATCTTGACTTACGAAGCATGGACTCTACTAGGTCAACCAGAGCTCAAACCGACTGATGCAACTCTTAACCCTTATGGGGAACACCCACAAGCACTTCTAGGGAAGTGCAGAATCCTTGTAACTATTGAAACAGAAAGCTTGCCAGTCCTGTTCTATGTTCCTCCAAATAGCGAGAATTGTGGAAAGGAAATCCTCCTAGGAAGGCCCTTCAAAAAGGCAACGAAGTGTGAAGCCGACTATGTAGCACAAAGGATACACCTGACACTACCGGGTGTGAGGATAGTCACCACCTTTAGCAAGGGTGACCTCATCGAACCTCATGGGAAAGGCAAGGAAGGTGATGACATAACAGTCAAGCCTACAAACGAGGGCAAGGACTTGTTGGAAGGGTTAATACAAGCACAGGTCGAACAACAAGAGCCAGTGTTGAGTGAGGCCAAGCCTAAAAAAAGAAGGTCAAGAGACAATGCCAAGGACGGGCTTTGGACTTACAAATATCGTAGCAGGCCCCAAAAGAAGCCCAAGCCTTATAGACGCAGGCATCGATGGAGGGTCAGCACAACACTGCGATGGATACCCAAAGCGTTGCTTCGTGCTCAAGGGTATTATGCAGGCAAACATTGGATTTGGGTGCCCAAACTCCCTGCTAGGCCACCTCTATCAGAAGCCCAAACTATGTCCAAAGCTAAGAGACATGGGAGGAAAACTAAACGAAAGGCCAAGTTTCAAACCAAAAATATTGGAGTGATTGAGGCCATCACTACTGAAATCAAGAAACCAAACATGGCCTATCAAAAAGTAGATCCTCAGCCTAGTGTGCTTGACAAGCGGACATCAGATGCAACCATTGAGCATGTACAAAAATCATTAGTGCCCAAGAAGCCTTTGATTTCCCAAGGGGAGAACAAACATCATAGGCACAACATTGCTCATGGCAAGGCTACTCACTCAACAAAGCAAATGGCACAATCATCTAATGGCCTTGAGAAAATCATTCAGCTAGTACCACATCCACCTAGGACCCCTAGATCTTCTACACCCTCTTCTCCCAAACAGACACAGGAAGCACCACAGCAGTTGTCAAGGGCAACTGCTCAATTCCAATCTCTACCTCCGTCTAAGCTTCCAACCGTCAAAAAGGTGGGACATGATGCCATCGGTACCTCTCGACCCAAGGATATACCCGAGCCACCTAATGCGACTAGATCAGCTCAGGCTCGATCTACACAGATGAGTGCTCAAAGGCCAACAAAAGACAACCACTTCTGATTGCCCTAAGGACTTGACACCGCAATCCACCAAGGGTAGCCAGCCCACTAAACTAGCTGCTACTACTTCCAATCAGGGATCACAGCAGTCACAGCCCTTGGCCATGACAATGCCCCTTGTGGAACGTGTCCTTAGAAATTTACCTGTAGAGGAGGTGTCACAACCAACTTCCTCGACAACTCCAGCACTTTCAAAGTGTGTAAAGCCTAGGCTGGAGGAGTCAAACGCAAGGGAGTTGGTTGAAAAGCTAGACTCTCCAAAAAGAGCGGCAATTGTGCCCTCACAACCGGGCAAGGCTATTCAGCAAACCGCAGCTATGTCCCATAAGGACACACTAGAGAAGGGAAATGCTGAGGCCCGACCAAGCACATCAACGGTCGATATAGCCCAGGGTCCTGAGTCGTCGAGAGAGGCACCTTCATTGACCAAGAAAAAGAGGAGAAAGCAGAGAAAACAGCAACAGTTGCAGGGGATTGTGGACCCCAAGAACATTCAGACAAAGAGCGCTGGAGAGCTGATGAATAAAGCATCGAGTCCATCCACCAATGAATCCACTGATGCCTCTCCGAATAGCGGTGAAACCTCAGACACATCCGTGTGTTCTGAGAAACCAAAGCAACCGTTGCCAGCAACAGTTGCTTGCAACACTCTATCCACTGACAATAGAACTCACATTGATCACTCAAGAGTGGATACAACGCTGTCACAACAGGGTGACAAATCTATACCAGTCACATCCGAGAAGAACCATGACGAAATAATAGCAAAACCTCAGGAGAAACGTGAGAACCCCAAGAGCATAAGAAGACCTAGTGTGGACCAATCTTGCTCATCTAGGCCTGAGCCCCCAGCCATGCTAAAGCCTAAGGAAACTCTTAGAACTTTGCATGAGATAGCAACCGAGCAAGCCCTCGTTGAACATAGAAATGTCGCAGAATGCTTAACTGAGTTGGAGGCTAAGCTCAAAGTGGTCGCGCGTGTCTACGTCCTTGCGGACGTGGGCACGATCCCCAAGGAGCAGCTTGGAGATTACTTGACCTTTCCTCTATCATGGGAAGAACAATAACATCTTAACGGGCACTATGATAGGCTCCTGCATAAACAAATGCGACTCATCCCTGACGAGGAGGCTGACGAACTACGCTTAACCGTCATGTTCAATGAAGTGCTCTGTCGACCGAATCTCGTAGACATAGAGCTACTAAAGTGACTGTCAGCAGGCCAGAGTCAATTTGAGCGGCGTTGGTGCGAAAGCTGCGTTGTAATGGCCGAACTAGGGGCTCAGATCATGACGGTCTCAGAAGAGCGATTGGCTAAATGGCGGTCTCAAAGAGACCCAACCTACGTGGCACCAACTTCCCTTCGAGTGCTCACTGACATTCGGGGTGGGGACTTGGCTGGGACTAGGCTACAAGGCCCTTTGATTGATAAGGTTCTCACCGAGGAGGAGTTACATATTGCCAGTAGACTCGGTCAAGGTTCCATGCTACTCGACGTGGCAAAATATCTATCAGTATTAAGTCAGCTGCCACGAATACTAGATGCGTGTGCCATGCTCCGGTACAACCCCGAGTTCTACACTTGGTTCTTATCCTCGTGATGTGACATGGATTTATAGATATGTATATAAATAAACACTGATTTTTGTGTCACCATGTATAAACAATAACAACACACACAAGCAATGATAGTCAAGCGCAGGGAGAAGAGTTGGTTCTAATAGGCTAACCTCCTCAAGTCCTCTTCTCATCACACATTTAAAAGCCGTGTGACCAGCCCCACCTCCAAGTGAAGGGCATGCAACCCATATTGCCACCATAGGAGACCTTGACCAACAACTTTGATGGTGTAGACAGGGTGTAGTCCCTTCCCATACACCTTCCCTTTTGGTCTATCCTCCCGAGGAAGTACCCTGTCCCACTCCACGACAACCAGTCCACGCGACTTAGCATAAACTAATATCCGCTAATGACTAGAGGCAACGCAAACATCAGCATGGGGACCATTCCCCTACAACAAACACCGCATGTCTCACCCCTCCCCTTCTTGTCATATGCGCTTCATAAACCACACTAAAATCCCTTCCATGCAAACAGTCGTCTCCTGTATCAAGGTCTAACCCTTGGGTCGCACCTTGCAGGTTTCCTTTGTGGCGGAACGCATGGAGAATCATGGAGAGCTAGCATGCACAGACGCTCTTCGCAAAAGAAGGGAGCATGTAGCACGTGCCCCTTCACCGGAGCGCTACGTGCCCACCATCAAGAGGTATGCCAAGAAGCGAGGCCCTAAGCGACATTGCCCAGGGTGAAGGCCGAAGAATCCTCGGGTCAAGAAAGTCGAGACTCGAAACGCGCAACAGGTGGCAGCACTAGCGGTGCGCACTCCCAGCTCCTGCTCGGGCCCCAGACGCTCAAAGGCAGAAAGGGCAGCTCGGGAAAAAGAAGAATTTAATGAATTATTTAAAGAAATTCTGGAAACGGTAGTGAGCCAGGATTACACCATTCATATCCCGGCCGACATGTCCCTGCTCACCCCCACGGGAGTCCCACACCAGCAGAGCCCCAATCACCCGGCCATCCAAACTCGCCCCGCCTCGTACAAATCAAGTAGCCCATAATGCATAAGGGGCTTATCAAATGATAACTGGCCAAGACTTTTTGTTTTAAATGGTTGAGTGTTCCTGACTTGTTAAGTATTGACATGTTCCTGACTTGTTAAGTGTTGACATGTTCCTGACTTGTATGAACTTATTATATCTGCGTTTAATATATGCTACGCCTTTAGCAAAAGAAAAAGCTAATCAAGCGCAGGTGAGAAATATCTAGTCAACACCATAGAATTCAAATAAGTGATATCTCCTTGCATTGCACTGGTTTATTAAAGTTGCGGCATATACCATGCATGTACTCTCATGAAGCGACAAGTGGTTGCAGGATAATACAGGTCCTTGTACGAAAATGTTCAATGCCCAACCACCGCAACACCAACAACCCCACAAGGAGCCGCGGCAAAGCCACGCTGCCGAAAGCACCCTTGCCAACCGCCCACATAGCATGGTCCACAAAACATTCCTAGGCCACGCCCCTTTCTGGGTCAAGCTCTATAGTTGGCTCACGGCAGTCGTTACCTCAATTGTACCCACATCGCATGTGCCGCAAGGAGGGTTGCAATATCTCAAGTGTATCTTCCCCTTTCGCCAACTGCTTCTCTAACAACGAGGCTAGGGTACCATCATCATTGTACTATTCATTTTCTGAGCCTTCGAAGCTTGACATTTTCCAACCCATTGAAAGGTTGATAGCCTCAACATATTGTAATGGTTGTACTCAGGCACAAAAAAAAAAAAGAGAGAAAAGAAAGAAAAAGAAAAAGAAAAAGAAAAAGAAACGAAAAGAAAGGAAAAGAAATGAATGGAAAAATAAGAAGCACCCACGATCACAGCACAGCACCTAGGGGTCCTCAAATTAGGTACGTCTGGTGACCTTGGTCGACCGGCTTCGTCCCTAGTCCCCTAGCCCCTTACACTCACCCACAATTGTTCAGGGCACATCAAGGGCAGGACATATCTGGGGAGCTTGTCTCACCTAGGGTTAGACCTGTCACCCTGACCCACTTACACAATTTTCTTTTGCACTCTGCCTTCGTACCATTGCAATCAGTGGTGATAAGCACGCACGATTGGCCATGAAAAGTACACCGTACTCATCAAGCGAGTCCAATAGTTTCCAGCTACTAAAAGTGCCGTGTCCTTGTATTTCATTATGCTACATCATGCAGTCACAATGCCAAGAATGTCTCATATGCCTTCACGCGTACTCCTTCTCCACATGGACAACTTTGCTTCATCCACGAATTGTTATGAGAAACTAGCCCACGGTCTTCTAACTATGTAATATGTAAGTATGCACGAGCACTTACATAATATCTGCACCAAAGTATATGCACAGTTTGGGTCCTCAAGTGCAGGACAATACTCTCAGCTTGCTTAGAGTTCGACCTGTCTCCCAAACTAATCAAATATGTCTTGTGCACGATAAGAAGACTAGCACTACCCCTTAGGGAGAGATCACACGAGAGGTTTTCAAATTGCAGGTATTGAAGCCTCCAACGAAATTCCAATCGCTCCTTATCAACACTCAACTTTGAATGCTTGTCCCTTACCATCCGACAAGCCCGCAAGGAATCATCATGCACAGAACCCCAACAAACCAACACTTGTGCTGGCCATCCATGCAATCCCCAACACAGCATGCCCTACCACCAACTCCAACAACCTTCCACCAGCCACCTTGGCCACCAACAGGCCCCCAGGACCTTCTGCCACACCACCACCAACACTCCTCCACGGAAACCACAGGCGTCCTTGTCACCCACGTCTTCGGTGCATGCTACAGCCTGCTACCTACGACGGTGAGTGCCATGGGACTGACACTCGTCTAGGAGGGGGGTAATGTTAACCCCAACACGAAGAAAGCAAAAGGAAGTGGAAAAGGCGCAGGGCAAAGGGAGAAAAAAAGGTAGCCCGACTGAAGAAAGAAAAGGAGAAAATGCCAAAAGCGCAAGGGCAACCTTAAAAGTCCAAGGCAAAGGCAAAAGGCGAAAGGCGCATTTTAAAATAAAAAGGCGCACCCTGAAATCTTGTAAAAGAGCACCGGGCTCTCACCCGTGCAATTTGTAAATGTAGACGGGCGATGGAAAGGAAGCTAGAAAGATAGAAGGATAATGGGAAAAAGGGCCTAGGCTACGGCCGGCCATGTAAAAAGGGGAAAAGGGGATGACCGCCCAAAAGGGATTTAGGGTTTTGTATATAAAGTTAAAAAGTGAATGAGAAGCTCATTCTTGTGTGTGGCCAAAAGTAGCTCTCCTCTTCTTCTTCTTCTTCTTGTTCTTGCTTGCTTGAGCTTATGCTTGAGAGAGAGAGTGTGAGAGTGTGAGGGAGTGAGTGTGTGAGGGTGAGGGACCGGGGAGGAGAAGCTCTCCATCGTCTCCTCTCTTCTTCTCTTCTCTTCTCTTCTCTTCTCTTCTCTTGCTCGCGGCAATGGAGCTTGGAGCGTGGAGCTTGAGGATGGAGCTTGCTTGAAGCTTGCACTTGGATCGTGGAGCTACCGGAGTGCGCGGGAGAGGAGGTAACTCGAACGGCATCAAGGTAAGCTCACTACACCCGTAGATATGGATGGCGCGGCGGCTATGTGAGAGGTAACCATTAGTGCTCGGCTTGGAACGCTTGAAACAATAAGCGGTCCGAGGATCTTGGCGGTTGAGTGAAAGCTCCCACACCATTCAGCATCTGAGTACGCTGTAAAAGCATCAAGCTGCCAAAGTTTACATGCCCTAAACAAGCATGCCATAACTCCGCCTGTATCATAGCAGGAGTAAGAGTGGATGTCAAGTATGCTGACTGATCTACTAAAAGAGCATCCAACTCATATAAACCATGACACAAAAATCCTGTCAAGACCAATGTCATGCATTCTTTTTCTCGAACCGTGCAACGGTCATCATCAAAGGTGACCTGCATACCACGACGTGCCAAAGAAAAAATAGAAAGCAAATTCTTCTTTATTCCAGGCACAAACAAAGCATCCTGCAGGCGGAGAATAGAGCCATCAATGGCTGTGAGCTGAATCTCCCCAATACCACGAACAGGGTATGATGCATTATTGGCACACTGTACCGATTTTCCAACGGGAGGTGCACTAACTGAAGCAAACAAATCTCTGCGAGATGTGATATGTCTAGAAGCACCACTGTCAAAGAACCAAGTGTCAGCATCCTCCGTAGAGCTAAGTGCTCTATCGGCCCAAGAGATGTCATAACTGCAAGTGTAAAAACAATAGTCCCTGTCCACAACAAAGGACGCGGACTCACTAGCAGTGGAAGGAGTAGTAGAAACAGACATTCCTGACTCCTTCTTCTTCTCTTTGGCAATGCGCTTTCTGCACTCAGTGATATAGTGGCCGGGCTTCTTACAATAATGACATTTTCCTTTCTTTGCTTGCGTCCCCCCTTGTGACTGATTCTGCGATGTGCCCGAAGTGCCAGAACTCTGTGGAGCATTTTTCACCTTGTTGTTCTTGCCTTTCTATCTTGCCACAAAAGCCTGCTCAGAGACTATAGCATCCACACCACTATTTTTCCGTGTTTGCTTCTCCTCTAGAAGCAAGCTAACCAGCTGAATAAAAGTGAGTGGGTGCTCAGCAATCCTCATTGTGAGGTTTAATGCAGTATGAAAAGACAAGTACGAAGGAGGCAGGGAATTCAAGGTGGTGGATATCAACTGTGCATCCGAAAAATACTCATCTATATTCATGAGCTGCTCCCTCAAGCCCTGAATCTTGTTTAAGTGATTCTGCATAGAATCACCTTCATGCATCTTCAGAGTTTCCAACTCTTTCTTCAAGAAAGAGATCCGTGTCTCATTTTTTCCTGCAAACATATGCTCCAAAGTCAACCATGCATCTCGTGAAGAAGATGCCGAACGGATATGAGGTATGATGGACCGCTGAACTGCCAGAGCAATCAGCGACAAGGCCTGTGCATCACGGGTATCCCAAGCTTTTTGAGCTGCAGTTCTTGGAGGAAGTGGCTGAGGTGGAGCGGGCTGAGGTCCCCGTTGTCCACGTGCGCCATGGGGAGGAGGAGTAGCGGGAGCTACAACTCCCGGCCGAGTTTCCTCTCCACTGACATAATCCCATAAATTCTTGGCCACTAATACATTTTTCATCATAAATGACCAAAGGGAATAGTTGTTTCCGTCCAGTCTGTCCTCTTTGGATACATACGTAAAAACATCACCTCCCTGATTTGCCATGATGACAAATTTCCAAAGACAAAATGAGCAATGTCAAAGCAGTACGAACTGGAAATCTGCAAATTTCCAGAAATTGCAGCAAATACGTTTCTGCAATTGATGTGCAAGGGCGTACTCTGTCAGAAAACTGTCTTTTACTGCACGCTTCCCAAGGTGCAAACAGTGCAATGCAACACTGTTATGAATAAATCCCCAAAATTTTTGCCAAAATTTCTGTCAAAAACAGTCGTTCTGTGACTGTATCAACAGTTTAAATGCATCTGTCCTCCAAATACACAAAAGCCCCAAAATGTTTGACGATCCTATCTAAAAATTTGCATGAAATTTTTCCCTGCACTGGTTCTGTGTTGCCGTGTGTGACTCCCGCTTCCAGAATTGGTCTTGGGCTGAATTTTTTATTTTATTTTTTTTAATTATTTAAAATTGCACCTTACGTGATCGTTTGATGGGCTGACCAGGCGCGATGTTGACGCGGGCAGACGGCAGGCGAGCTGCGCGTGGACAGGGCAGGCGACGTGAAGAGCAGACGCAGGTCGCGAACTGCTGACGTGGAAGTAGACAGGCGGCGCAGGCACAGGAAACGGTCGCGAGCTGGCGTCGTGAGTCGCGAGCTGACATGGGCTGACGACTCGCAAGTCTGACGAATCTGACGATGCTGACGCTGACGTTGCTGACGAGTAGGGTACTGGTGGAGGCTGACGACGAGCTGTACCTGTGCTGAGGCAGCGCTGAGGAACAGCGCCTGACTGCTGACAGGACTGACGACAGGCTGTACCTGTGCTGACGTGACGTCTGACAAGGTTTGACATCAGGCAGCGTCAGACCCTGTGCGCTGGAGACACGTTGCGTGGAGCTGTGTGTCAGCGGCCTGGAGCAGGACTGGCGTGGAGCCGGCGACTCGGGGGTAAGACTGACGGGGACTCCTGGCTGCTGACTGAGGACTGCTCTGATACCAAATGTGAGAACAGAGGATCGAGATACAGCCAGATTCAGTAGACAGTGTGAGAGTGAGAGAGACAGAGTTGAAGCACGACACCCAAGAGAATAGACTGAATGAGTGTAATCTGAAAGTACAAAGTACAACCCTTAAACCTTAGGGTTGTAGGGGGGTGTTCACACCCGACACACACTAAGTGCCTAAATGTGTGTAACATAAGCACATAAGTACATACGATAATAAGACCATAAGTCTGGGGGAAAAAACCTCTCCTACCGAGAGTAAAAAGTGCCCCAGTGTCCTACTGATCACCGACACTCCCATATGAGCGTAGGCGTAAGTAAGGCGTGAGTAAAATACCCAACAAATTCATCGATCCTCCCACTAGTGCTCTATGTAGGGTTTTCATGAGGCTACTGCTCTGCCTAAAAAGTCATCCACTGAAGGCTGGTACATTTCTTCAGAGGATCCTCATGAGGTGTGTCTGAGTCTTTGGGACCAGTGTGGCTCTGTAGCCCATGCTTGTCAACCTCCTTTGTGCTAGATCTGCTGCCTCAGACAAGAGAGGAAAATCCTTGGAGTATGCATCCGAGTCATCCAATTCCTGCTTGCTCTCCTGGGGCATCTGCTCCTTCTGCCTGCTGAGTGTTAGGGACTTGTGATGGATTCAATTCTGAAGTCTCAGCCTAGTGGCCTTTGCGAACAAAAGCTGCTAGGGTAGAAGAGGAGGCTGAAGACCCTTGCATGCTTCAATGGAAGGGAGTATCTGGTGGGTGTGCATGCAGGTAGGAAGCAGGAAAAAGAGCTGGGGTTGCAGGCAGCAAGGTGCAGAATGCAGGAAGGGGTGGCGGCGGTGCTGTGCCGGAAAGGAGGGTGGCTTACTATGCAGAGATAGAGCACGGCGCTGGTGGAAGGGGGTGGCACAGGATGGGTGACACAGGAGTGGAGCAGGTGGTACAGGGATGGGGGCAAAAAGGGCAGGGCTGAGCAGGAGAGAGGCAGCACTGGCAGGCGCCAATGGCAAGGGGCAATGCAGGTGCAGGAGGGAGAGGCAAGACAGCATAGGTCAGGTGTCAGGGGTGCTGGTGCAGGAGGGAGGGGCAAGGCGGTGCTGGTACAGCAGGGAGGCAAAGGAGGGCGGGGTGTCAGGGGCAGCTTGAGGGCAGCAGATGTGATGGCGTAGGTCAGCTTGTCAGCTCAGGAGCCACACTGTCTAACTCAGCATATTGTACTTCTTGACTTTGCATAATATAATTAGCCACAGTTTAGTGTCTTTTATCGTATGCTTTAAGAAAGTTTTTAGTAGTCAATTGGAATGTAGAGGAGCCAGCTTGGGAACACCCAAGTCCCACCTCTTTTATTCTTTTTTGCACCTTTGTATATAAGTCCCAGTCTTTTGGGGTTTTTAACTAATAGAAGAGTGTTTTTTTTTTCCCCTGTTTTGGGTCTTTTTGACTTGTTTGGGGGTGTACAGGGTTTTTGTTCCCTTTTGGGGAGGGTTTTGTTTACATGTCTTTTATCGTATGCTTTAAGAAAATTTTTAGTAGAGGCACATGTCTTTTATCATATGCTTTAAGAAATTTTTTAGTAGTCAATTGGAATGTAGAGGAGCCAGCTTGGGAACACCAAGTCCCACCTGTTTTACTCTTTTTTGCACCTTTGTGTATAAGTCCCAGTTTTTTAGGGTTTCTAACTATTAGAAGAGTTTTTTGCCCTGTTTTGAGTCTTTTTGTTTTCTTTGGGGTTGTACAGGGTTCTTTTTCCTTTGGGGGAGGGGGTTGTTTACATGTCTTTAATCATATGCTTTAAGAAAATTTTTAGTAGGGGCACACGTCTTTTATCATATGCTTCAAGAAAGTTTTTGGAATGTAGAGGAGCCAGCTTGGGAACATCAAGTCCCCCCTTTTTAACTCTTTTTGCACCTTTGTTGGGGTTTTTAACTAATAGAAGAGGTTGTTTTTTCTGTTTTGGGGTTTTTCTTTTTTGTTTGGGGGCGCGCAGGGTTTTTTTTGTTTGGAGGACAGGGTTGTTAACATGTCTTTTATCATATGCTTTTAAGAAAATTTTTAGTAGTCAATTGGAATGTAACATTAGTTTGTTTGAATTTCATAACTGCAGGTGGAATTTTATGACCAAGAGCCCCTAGCTCTCCTTTGTTCCCTTCTTTCAGTCCATGCAACTATCCCTCATGCAGCAACAAATCTATCCTTTATAATGAAGCGCTTTTCTGCTGACAAAATAGTGGAAAGTTCGGAAGGTTTCCCTTGGAGATCAGGGCTCACACTTAACTCGGCAGAGTCTCTTTCTTCAGGCAAGCAGGATACAGAGCTTCAAGAAGCTCTGGTTCTAAGAGCTACTGCAGAACTTTTTGACTGGGCTGACAGCAAAGTACAAG